>NC_137781.1:15023770-16223770 GCF_963455305.1 Plecotus auritus | reverse complement strand
AAGGTTTAATCTCCAACATCTACAGACAGCTTATAGAACTTAATAAAAGGAAGATAAATGATCCAATAAAAAAATGGGCAACAGACCTAAATAGAATCTTTTCGAAAGAAGGCAGAGGAAGGCCAAGAGAATTATGAAAACATGCTCAAAGTCACTAATTATCCAAGAGATGCAAATCAAAACGACAATGTGGTACCATCTCACACCTGTCAGAATGGCTATCATCAACAAACGACAAGTGTTGGCGAGGATGCGGAGAAAAAGGAACCCTCGTGCACTGCTGGTGCAGCCACTGTGGAGAACAGTATGGAGTTTCCTCAAAAAACTGAAAATGGAACTCCCATTTGACCCAGTAATCCCACTCCTAGGAATATATCCTAAGAAACTAGAAACACCAATCAGAAAGGATATATGCACCCCTATGTTCATAGCAGCAAAATTTACAATAGCTAAGATTTGGAAGCAGCCTAGGTGCCCGTCAGCAGATGACTGGATTAGAAAACTATGGTACATCTACACAATGGAATACTATGCTGCCATAAAAAAGAAGGAATTATTACCATTTGTAGGCACCTGGATGGAATTAGAGAACATTATGTTAAGTGAAATAAGCAAGTCAATGAAAGAAAAATACCACATGACCTCACTCATTAGTGGATAATAAAAAACATTCTAAACTGATGAACAAAAAGATAGATACAGAGGCAGTAAATCATCAAACAGACTGTCAAATTACAGCGGGAAGGTTAGGGAGAGGTGGGGGAAATAAGAGATCAACCGAAGGACTTATATGCATGCATATTAAGAGTAACCAACGGATGCACAACATTGGGGGGTGAAGGCATGTATGGGAGTGGGGTGGGGGGGCAATGGTAAGATATGTACACATATAATACCTTAATAAAAATATATATAAAAGAAAAAAAGAAAAAAGAAAACAAAGGAAGAGAGTATATCACTTCAGGACACTAGGAAAGATGTGAAGGTCTTACCTACAGATGACACAAGTGCAAAAACTTCCAGTATCATCTTTCAGTACAGAAATCTCTGAGCCTCATCAAGGAGCCCCCACTCCTCCTGAGAGAAGGCAATGGCCACATTCTCAAAGTTCATATCCTGTCACAATAGGCACATTTCAGTCCATGATCAGGTTCTGTCCTAGGATTTTGCATTCACCATCCTCCCCACCATCCACATACATCTGCTTCCACAACTCCCCACATGAGAATAGTACCAGGACTTGGTCCCATCAAAGTCACTCTCTCCTTATATTCCTACTGATACTGTGTCTTCCCACAAAAATAAGGGTAAATGAGCATGTAGATGATACCTCTGCTCTGGGACTCACATGTAGGAAACACTGTCCCTTTTCTTTTTTTTAATATATTTTATTGATTTTTTTTATAGAGAGGAAGGGAGAGGGATAGAGAGTTAGAAACATCGATGGGAGAGAAACATCGATCAGTTGCCTCCTGCACACCTCCCACTGGGGATGTGCCCACAACCAAGGTACATGCCCTTGACTGGAATCGAACCTGGGACCCTTCAGTCCGCAGGCCGACGCTCTATCCACTGAGCCAAACCGATCAGGGCACACTGTCCCTTTTCAATACAGTGAATGTCACGAACATAGGGTAGAGAGAGATGGTGTCCATAATGAGAGTGTGAATGATTTAATCTTTTTAATCCAATCCCAGGGTGATGAGGCCATCACTTTGCACAACCTGCTGCACATAATTCTTTGAACCACACTTCAAACACAGCTTCATTCCCAGATGTAAAACATCAAATGTAACACAAATATGCTGGGATGAATACAGTTCATTTCCTAATCATCTTCTTTTCCAAAATTTGAATTCACCACCTCTGTAATATATTACTCTCTTACCCTTCTCCCTTCTGCAAGCAAGAGGAGATTTTCAAGCCCAGATGACACTGATGTATGCTATTTCATTCCTATTGATCACTGAACAGCTCTCAACAACAAAAGGCAGGTGTGCACATAAGTTTCACCTAAGCTCTCGGCCAGAAATGTACCACCAGAACACACCCTCTTTTCAGGAATTAACCTGAAATTCAGCATATTATTTTATCCAGACATCACCAGAAATAGACTTAACATTCATTTCCCCTTATTTAAATTTCAGGGCCCTGCATGCATGAATGCACATGCCCTCTCCAAGGGCACATCACTCTTTCTCCACATCTCTCTCACACCTGCACTCAGCCCCCATAGTCATCTCCTTGACTTTCTACTCATTACTTAGCATGTGTGGTGTAGTGACTGCTTGGCAAATTAAAACAGGATTAAGTTCTCCTGAATACCTTTTAAAGAAGTTGTCATTTCTAACTGCACCTCAGAGTTCCAGACGCTCATGAACTGGTCTCTGAAATATCGCAAACCCTTACAGGTAAAAAATGAAAGTTTTGTTATCTACAATGAATATTACATCTCCTACTATGAATATCTGCATCCCAGCTATGGTTCTTCCATACCTCCAGCTGCCAAATGCAACACTTCAAGTCATCCCTGATTCTTACCTCTCTCTCAACCTCCAAATTAGAAAATCCTGGTGGCAATACACTGATCCAGAATTCAACTGCTTACTTCACCTCCACAGCCACCATAATGGGCCAGTTACCATCACACTTACCAAGACTATCACAGCAGTTTCGGTCCTACTCTTTCTACCGCCTCCATCCCATCTATATTGTTCATCATGCTGCAGCCACAGAGCTTCTAATGAAACCTGAATCAGCTACCTGCCTCCAAATCTCCCATTGCTCCCATCACCTGCAGAACAGACTCCCAAGTTGTCACAAAGCTCCTCTAAATCTGATTACTGTCCCATTGTTACCAGTTCCTAATTTTTAAGAAAATGGACATCTTCTGGTTCCTGAATGAGCTCAGTCTTCACTCCCAGCCTTTGCACACATAGGAACCTATGCCTGGAAAAACCTCTCACATCCCATTCCATGAGTTGCCAAAAACAGGGATCACTCATATGATGCTAAACCTCTACTTATAATTCTGGGCTTGGTGTCTCATCAAGGTCCACAGATAAAAAGGCTGGACAGTCCCAGGGGACCACTATCTCAGAGTTCACTAGACTGGGAGGCCCTGAAATAAGTTCCACAAACCAGACACCCTAAGCAATTCTACATTTTCCGGAATCTGGGGAAAGAGAAATGTCTGTTGAGAGTGTGGTCACCCCCAGGCCAGGTGACCTTGTGATGTCTGCATTACCCCAGGGCCTTAGTCCTCAGTGCACACCCTTTCTACTGACCTCATCATTTACAGGACTTCTTCCTGTCCCTAAGTGCTGTCCTATCTCTTCTAGTCTTCTAGTTCTTCCTCAGAGAAGTTTTGGGAAAGGTTAGAATCCTACCTCAGACACCGTCTCTCCTTTGATCACAAGCATCAATGGCAGCACTCCCTGAAAATGAAAGAAAAACTCCTCACACAAAACTTTCCCTCATCTTTTTTTGTTGCCTTTAGACATAAAACAGACCTGGGTTTCCCAAAACCTCCAAGGTCTACCACACCACCACGTCCTTCCTGGATGGCATTGCAGCCTGTCACCCTCTTCCACCATGTGACACCATGTGTTACCCTCCAGAGACTCACTGTTCTGTAAGCTGCGACCTGGGCTGCAGGAACTGACACTGGAAGGTAATTGAGGTGAGGCTGAGTGGAACTCGGTAAGCAGAGGAGTCTTGCAAGCAAGGAGGCTTCAATCCCACCTGTTGTGACTCAACAAGCCTCAGACACACCACTTAGAGTAGGGACACTGCCTTTGATACTCTGTTGTAGTTTTAGTGCAGGGCACCAGAGCCTCTGACTATGGTAACAGGATAAAGAAGTCAAAATGACCACCAGGAGAAACATGCTGAAAGTCACACCCAAACCAATGAGAACCTGGGTAATGAGCCTCTTCTGGGCTTTCGTTGGCTAAACCCAGCCATCATTAGGCCCATTGCCCTTTGGGTAAGGTACTTTCCAGGCCCCCCAGGTGGCATTAGGATCCCCGCCACTGACTGGCCATTCCAGTATTGGTTTTGGGATGCTGAGTGGTGCTGGGAAATGACAGCTTGAGGTTTTGATGCCTGGTAATAGTCTTTTGTGGAGTGTTGTCTGCAACTCATCTCTTGTTTGGAGATGTTATTTCATATTCCATGAATTCCAAAATTCTCCCTGAGGTGTGAAGTATTATTTCACTGATTCCTGAAGTCTACAGATCTAAGTGAATATATATATCCTATCTAATAAAAGGGTAATATGCAAATTAACCATCACTCTGCTACAAAGATGGAAGGGCCCATAGCAGCTGGGGCCAGAACCTGGCATTGTAGCCCCAGCAACGAGGCCAGCTTCTCGAGCCAGCCATGGAGGGAGGGAGGGCCTCTGAGCAGTGGGCACACACCAGGGATGGGAGCGGCTCGGAACACGCACCCCACCCCCCCACTGCCAGCGGACAGGGCCCTGCAGCGAGCGAGCAACGGAGAGCGAGCAGTGGTGGTGGGTGTGGTGGCCGGGCTGCCTGGAGGCTGGCTTTTGGCTGCTGGGGTCTGCGCTGGGGCAACGGGTGGTGCGGGCAACTGCGGGGATGCAACCGAGGCTGGGGTGCTGGGAGATGTCAGACTGCAGCCCAGGAGGCAAGGCACCAGAGGACCTGGCTGCTGGCACCCCAACTCTGAAGCCTCCTCCTACGAGATGTATCCTAGCCTAGGTGTGCGGGAAGCGGGTACAGGGAACCTCTCCCTTTGCAGCGCCCAGAGCCCAACTCTGAGAGGTGCAGCGAGGAAAGGCCGCGTTGGTTGATCAGGAGCAGCAGACCCGCCCTAGGCCGTTTCCCCTTGGGAATTTGGAGAAGACCCACTTCCAGTCCGGAGGCCGACGTGAACATTGGGCATCTTTTGAAGAATGATTGTTTTGCTTGGGAATATGGTTTGTCTGTAGAAGGCTGGGAAAGAACAAAACCTGTTACCAGTCCTCCTCCAAACAGACACCCTCTGGAGCTGAAAATCTCAAGAGCGAGAGCTCTCATGCCCCCATCTCTGGTCCTACCAGCATCCGAGGCGGATCTGGTGAGTAGGAGGCCACCCTGCCTGTTGTCAGTCCAAGGGAGGCATGTCTGGGAGTAGAGAAGGGGCATCTTCTAAAAGAAGCTTCTCTGTCATTAACCATTTCATAAATTTCTCCATTTCGGTAACAAGCATTTACTTTTTATATATTCAGAAGCAGGATATTTCCCACATGCTCCAATCGGTAGGATGCAGCCCCTTGCTCTGCACCAGTCACAGCTGAAAAAAAGAGATGCCCATTAACACATACCCTTCCCCCACAAACTTCAAAGAGTTGGGTCAGTTTCCTTTCCAGGGAGCTAGGACTGATTTTGGGGTCCCAGATACACTGGACCTGGTCGCTGTGGAGCGATCTACCTGCTCAAATGACAGGGGCGGGATGAGACAGAAGATGTATTTGAGTTTTGTTCTGTTTTTCCAAAACTGCCTGTTACAAACACTTCTGCAGTAGTCCTCAATTGTACTCCAAGTACTGTATTTCCTCCATTTGTACGCATACTCCTTTCTTCAAATTTTAACATTTTTGAAACCAGGATACATCTTAACAGAGAGGTTAAAAAAATTGCTAGCTGCTAGGCATCTACGTGGGTAGTCTATATAATAAAAGCCTAATATGCAAATTAACCGAACAGAGGAACAACTGATGGAATGACGTGCTGCTATGATGTGCACTGACCACCAGGGGACAGACGCTCAATGCAGGAGCTGCCCCCAGCCTGCAGGCCCCAGGCCAGCCAAGGCGGGTGCCAGCAGGGTGCCCCCCACTGATCGCCCCACCGGTCGCGCCGCAAAGGGAGGTGACCTGCGTCAGCAGTGGGGTGATCGGAGGGGGGCAGAGCCAGCCAGCAAGCAGGCCAGCACCATCCCCCAAACACCCTGCCAGTCACCTCCAAGGCAGGTGCGAGCAGGGCCCCCCAATCAACCTTCAGGTTGCCCCAGAGATGGGCCCTGATCACTGGCCAGACCTAGGACCCTACCTGTGCACAAATTTTGTGCACCGGGCCTCTAGTCTATTTATATACAGAGCCAGGATCTCACCGAAGGCTAGACCAAGTGGGCGGGGAGATGGAGAGTGGGCTGAAATCTGCGAGGTTCCTGGTGGCCTAGGGTGCAGAGTGGGAGTCTGGGCGTGTGGGTGTGTGCATGAGCATGGACCCAAGCGACACACACTCACACACCCGCACCCACACAGGGTCCTCCGCATGCCACCCGCGCCTCCCTGGACCTCACCCTCCAGCCCGGGTCCTCCTGGTCCCACCTCCCGTTGGTGCTGGCGGGAATCAGTCTGGGGAAACTTTCTCAGACTTGCTTGGTGCTGGGACTGGATGAATCCAAGCTCACAGGCTCCACGGAGTTTCCTGGTGGCCAAGGGTGCAGAGAGGGAGTGAGGGTGTGTGGGTGTCTGCATGAGCGTGGGCCCGGGCGACACACACTCACAGGCCCGCACCCACACAGGGCCCTCGACCGTGTCACCCGTGCTTCCCTGGACTTCACCCTCCATCCCAGATCCTCCAGGTCCAGCGCCCTGGGGTCGCTCAAGTTCAGCATGAGTTTGCAATTTGCCCAAGGCGCTTTGAACAGTTTTCTCTTAACCCATTCGTGGGAGTGTAATCTGATTTAAAACCAATGGACAAAACAAACAGAAACACTTTCTAGAAAGTCAATTTAGAAATGTGGATCAAAATTCAAGTAGAATTAGCTTTGGGCCAGGAGTTCCATGTCTGTGAATGTGTCCTAAGTAAACAGTCAAATAAGCAATTATGTTTGCTGTAGTTGATGCCAGGAGAAACTGGAAACACTTTGCCCCACAATAAAGGGTTACTGAAGTAAACCACAGTAACGTCAAACAGTCAGGGATAACACTATAGCCATTAAAAACTATGTCTGTACATCCAATTCATTGACATGAAAAGAAGGCCATAACCAAATATTAAGTGGAGGGCAGGGGAAGCTCAGAAGAGTGCATGTATATTTATATGTATGTATATTTTATATGCCAGGGAAATAATAGTTTTAAAAACAGTGATTCTTCCTCAGCTCTGCAATTGTGAGTGTTAGAAAATTGTGTTTCAGGTATGACAGGTGTCCCATACACACAGACATCCTTGCCTGTGGGACAGCCTGAACCTTTGCTGCACCTGCCCCTCTCTGCTGTGGCAACGGCCCAATCAGACATTCCCTTTTATTGAGGTTTCTTTTTCTCCTTTGCCCAAACCATGCCTTTCCAACAAGAGAATATTAACCAAGCAATCCTAACAACAAGTTTTGTTGCTAACTGCAACTTATGCCCTTTTATGCAAATGTTGTTGCTTTCAAACCTACCAGGTTGTATTTCAAAACTTATTTTTCTGCAACTTGACCATTTTTTATTTGCTTAAAATATTCTGGAGTATTTTAAATACATATAGAAAAGTAGAGAATAATATGACAAATACTTATCTATACTAATGAAAGGGTAATATGCTATTTAGACCAGACATCTTCTGGACATGCTTCCAGACATCCTTCTGGAAAAAGGCATGATGGCGGGGGCCAAGGCAGAGGTGGTTAGAGGCGGCCAGGCCAGCTGGGGAGGGCAGTTAGGGGCAACCAGGCAGGTAGACAGGAGAGTGGTTAGGAGCCTGAAAATAACCAATTTTATAGACAGATCAATAGATGAAGTTGTTATCCATAGAATACAATACTACTCAGCAATAAAACAAATTCAATATTAAAATAAGCATTTGTATTGAATCTCAAAATAACTGTGTAGCATTAAGGAGAATAGTATTTGTTAAAAAGTACACACCTTATAGTCCATATAATTATGAAAAATGTGAAATAACCTAATGTAAAGGACAAAAAATTAATGATTGCATGGAAGAATGGGAAAGTCAGAAAGAGATTATAAAAGGACAGAAAGAAAATGTAGAGTGTAGGAAATGTAGGATTAGAGTTGTTGGTATGAATAATATTTAATACATAAAAATAAAGAAACAAACTCTGCTTTCACCATGTACCTTAGTCATCCAGTGCACTGAAATGTCCTGGTTCAATTCCAGGTCAGTTCACAGCTCCACCTGGGTCCCCAATAAGGGAGTGGGTAGGAGAGAGCTCATGAACATTTAACTCTCTCCTACTTCCCTCATCTTATCTTAAAAAATAAAATAAAGGTCTTTTAAAAATATTTTTTAAAAAGTACAATTGCTGTACTCACAACTAAAATTCTACTTTTGCCACACCTTATATATTGAGTGACAGAAAAGATTATTTCACAAGTGATAGTATCACAGCTTTATCTCTATGTCAAGGCTCATGAAATAACACACATTAGAAAAGTGCACTTTTTTGAAAATCAGTTCTCATTTCCTGGGAGGAGTAGCCTTGCATCAATGGCAGCAAACATTGGCAAGCAGTGAAGACTACTGCCATGGAATCAATAGGAATGATGACAGGTTACAAAAGACACATCCTGGGACTGATTATAGGATTATCCTTCCTCCAGCCTTCAGTTCTTACATATTGAGAAAGGACCTTGAGGGGAACACCGTATAGAGACCAGGGGAATTCACAAAACCATTAAATTGTTTTCTCTGTCAATGATTTCAGCTATAGGAAATAGTTATGGAGGTGCTGAGGATGTATGTACACAAAGATCACACAAGCCACAGGCCCAGGAACATTTGTGGATTTACATTCAAAAGAGACACTTTCCATCTAATTTACTGCAGTCTCTCCCATCACTGTGAATACAGTGTTTCTGTCTCAATAGTAGTTTAACCTCAGAGTCTTACAACAAATGTCATAAGATTATGAAATTTCATATTTCATGGCACATTGATCCTTTGCAGTATGTGGGGAGGAGTTCCCCCATTGCTGAGAGTTATGTAACACACACTGTGAACAGAGAACATAATTCATATTATGAACAAGACAGCAAAGGCCTCCTCCTCTGGGTGACCATTGACCTCAACAATAACCAAGGTACCAGGATGTAAATTAAAACCACAAAGTCAAGCAGTCTTTCTTTCAAGGCCTTGGGCAGCAATGCAAAATAAGCAGGTTGTGGACAAAGAGCGATTTCCTGCCACCATGCTCTCCCTTCTGAAGCACTGAAGGTTTGATGTCCCCCAATATCTGTTCACATCTATGTGCTGACAGATCACGACAGTGCTTTCAAATCATGGCAGGCAGTGAATACAGCCAACACAATGAAAGGTACAAAAGAAAAAACACCTTTATCAAAATATGATAAACCAGAGCCAATGGTGTTCAGTTGGTGAAATAAAGCCTAAGCCAATCATCACAGCATAACGTGAAAACCACCTTAAAGAGGTACAACTTCTTTGCTGCAGATGGGTATTCTGGACAAACCCCAAGTCAGGCCCATTTCCTAGTCAGAGTAGAAGGGATGAAGATCCTGCCAAGAGTTCAGAATGTTTATTTATTTATAAATTTTAGACTTTACTTATATTTCACCAGTTGTATACTTTATATATATATTTAATTTATTTCAGAGAGGAAGAGAGAGAGATAGGAACATCAATTATAAGAGGGAATCATTGATTAGCTGCTTCCTGCGTGCACCCCACTGGGGATTGAGCCTGCAACCCTAGCATATACAGTTACTGGTATCAAACCCAGGACCCTTCTGTCTGCAGGCCAACACTCTATCCACTGAGCCAGATCAGCGAGGGTGAGTTCAGAGTATTTAGAATTTATTCCAGCACAAGACAGCATGCAGTGTTTGTGACTGATTCACACCGTTCATGTGAGCCAGGTGGTAGAGGATAAATCACTTCAGCCACAAACCCTTACAGCAACATCAATCACGTAGTAGACCTGGGCAGGATAGCAAGTGAAAGCAGCTCATTATAGCCTCACTTGTACCTGAAACTTATGAGCAATCTAAAAGTGTGTATGTCCTGATGAAAATGGATTATATTAAGGTAAAAGTGTATCACAGAATCTCCTTCTGTGGTGTTATTCTGGGTAAGAAAAATGAAACATTCCCTACACATTTAAGGCTTTTCTCTAGTGTGAAGTCTCAGATGTTTCATAAGGCTATATTTTTGGATAAAAGATTTCACACAATCTGTACACTCTGAAGGCTTTTCCCCAGTGTGATCTGTTTTGTGGATAAGGAGGTGAATATATTGCCCAAAAGCCTTCCCACATTGATTACATGCATAAGGCTATTCTCCAGTGTAAAATTTCTTGTGGTTTAGGAGATGATTATTGTGCCCAAAAGACTTCCCACATTCACTACACACATAAGGTTTTTCTCCAGTGTGAACTCTCTGATGTTGAATGAGGTTAGAACTCTCCCAGAAGGACTTTCCACAATCTGTACAATCATATGGCTTTTCTCCAGTGTGAACTCGCTGGTGTTTAATGACATCAGACTTATTTCTGAAGGACTTCCCACAATCACTACACTCATAAGGCTTTTCTCCAGTGTGAACTCACTGATGTTTATTGACATCCGGCTTATATCTGAATGACTTCCCACATTCACTACACTTATAAGGCTTTTCTCCAGTGTGAACTCTCTTATGTCGAATGAGGTTAAAGATTCGTCTGAAAACTTTCCTACATTTCACACACTCATGAATCAGTTCTCCAGGACAGACACCCTGAGATTCAAAAACTTTAAGATTGTGGCTGGCAGCTATTTCACATTCAGCCCACTGGTGATGACTTTTTCCACCGAGATCTTCTTGTGAAATCTGTCTGCCACTGTGTGGTTTCTCAGTGTTCTGTGTGGCCTGGGGCTGGAGAACCTCTGAGGGAGCTTGGACGTTTTCCCCAACCTCTCTGCTGTTTGAAGTCACCTCTGATAAGTAGAAGCTGAACCTGGTTACAAATGAGGGCCTGTTCATAGTTTCTTTCCTGGACGTCTCTCCATTGGCATCCCTCTGTTGCTGGTGAGGGTTTGCACTGAAACAGAAGTCTCTCACACATGCATCACTGAAGAAGCTTTTGTGCTCAAAGTATTCTGCTTGTGACTCAGTCAAGTGCAAAATATCTTTTAACACTGAGAAACACTGCTTACAACAGATGGCTCTTCTGGGTTGCTGGATCTTTCCAGTAAAACTTGGCGTTTGACTCTCCTTCTCCGGATACAATCTGATCAGAACAGGCCTCATCATACTTTTTATGCAAACAACATGAAAACAGAAACAATGTGAGGAAATGAATGTTGACTGTGGTGACAGAGGGAAGTTCCATTATAAAAGTGTGTTGCCCATGACACCTTGGCTCCACTGCAGAGAAGAGTGTTAAATCGTCTTTGTAAATGCAGTGAGGTTATTTAAGTAGAACTGTAAGACACTTATAGGAGAGTGCCATAAATCACTGCAAAATCAAAGGAAATTAGCGGTCAATGGCACAGAATAGTTAGAAAACGAGTGAATAAGACTTATCAATATAAGGCAATAGTATAGACAGGATTTCGTACAAAGTGGGATATCCGGGAAATAGAGCAATACGCACCTTAAACCACTCTTTGAATCAAGTAGACCTCCTGAAATGTAGCAGTAAACGGTAAAACACAGTTGAAAGAAAAGTGTTTGTACATGCAGGGATGTTACTTAAGTAGAACAGTAAGCAACTTATAGGAGAGTGCCAGCAACCACTGCAAAATCAAAGGGAAAAAGCTGTCAATGGCAGAGAATAGTTAGAAACCGAGTGGATAAGGCTTCTCAATATCAGGCAATAGTGTAGAATGGATTTCGTACGAAGCGGGTATCAGGGATATAGAGCAATAACCACCTTAAACTATTCTTTGAAACAAATGGAACTCCTGAAATGTAGCAGTAAACTGTAAAACATAGTTGAAAGACAAGTGTAGGAGGGTTCTCCACGGCAAAGAAGTGTGTTAAATCGTCTTTGTAAATGCAGTGAGGTTATTTAAGTAGAACTGTAAGACACTTAGAGGAGAGTGCCAGAAACTACTGCAAAACCAAAGAAAAATAGCTGTCAATGGCACAGAATAGTTAGAGAACGAGTGGATATAACTTCTCAATATCAGGCAATAGTATACACAGGATTTCGTACAAAGCAGGATAGCCGGAAAATAGAGCAATAAGCACCTTAAACCACTCTTTGAATCAAGTAGAACTCCTGAAATGTAGCAGTAAACTGTAAAACATAGTTGCAAGAAAAGTGTATCAGAGTTCTCAACCGAAAAGTGTACAATGTTGTTTGTACATGCAGGGATATTACTTAAGTAGAACAGTAAGCAATTATAGAAGAGTGCCAGAAACCACTGCAAAATCAAAGTAAATTAGCGGTCAATGGCACAGAATAGTTAGAAAACGAGTGGATAAGACTTCTCAATATCAGGCAATGGTATATACAGGATTTCGTACAAAGCGGGATATCCGGGAAATAGAGCAATAAGCACCTTAAACCACTCCTTGAATCAAGTAGGACTGCTGAAATGTAGCAGTAAACTGTAAAACATAGTTGTAAGAAAAGTGTATCAGGGTTCTCAACCGAAGAGTGTACAATTTTGTTTGTACATGCAGGGATGTTACTTAAGTAGAACAGTAAGCAACATATAGGAGAGTGTCAACAACCACTGCAAAATCAAAGGAAAATAGCTGTCAATGGCACAGAATGTTTAGAGAACAAGTGGATAAGACGTCTCAATATCAGGCAATAGTGTAGATAGGATTTCGTACGAAGCGGTTATCCGGGAAATAGAACAATAAGCACCTTAAAGTAGTATTTGAAATGACTAGAACTCCTGAAATGTAGCAGGAAACTATAAAACACAGTTGAAAGACAAGTGTAAGAGGGTTCTCCATGGCAGAGAAGTGTTAAATGGTCTTTGGAAATGAAGTGAAGTTATTTAAGTAGAACTGTAAGACAGAGGAGAGTGCCAGAAACCACTGCAAATCCAAGGAAAATAGCTGTCAATGGCACACAATAGTTAGAGAACGAGTGGATAAGACTTCTCAATATCAGACCATAGTATACACAGGATTTCGTATAAAGCAGGATATCCGGGAAATAGAGAAGCACCTTAAACCACTCCTTGAATCAAGTAAAACTCCTGAAATGTAGCAGGAAATTGTAAAACAGAGTTGAAACACAAGTGTATGAAGGTTCTCAACCGAAGAGTGTACAATCCTATTTGTACATGCAGGGATGTTACTTAAGTAGAACAGTAAGCAACTTATAGGAGAGTGCTAGCAACCACTGCAAAATCAAAGGGAAATAGCTGTCAATGGCAGAGAATTGTTAGAATACAAGTGGATAAGATTCTCAATATCAGGCAATAGTGTAGATAGGATTTCGTACGAAGCGGGTATCCGTGAAATAGAGCAATAACAACCTTAAAGTAGTCTTGGAAAATACTAGAATTCCTAAAATATAGCAGTAAACTGTAAAACATAGTTGAAAGACAAGTGTATGAAGGTTCTCCACGGCAAAGAAGAGTGTTAAATCGTCTTTGTAAATGCAGTGAGGTTATTTAAGTAGAATTGTAAAACACTTAGAGGAGAGTGGCAGAAACTACTGCAAAATCAAAGGAAAATAGCTGTAATTGGCTCAGAATAGTTAGAGAGTGAGTGGATAAGACTTCTCAATATCAGGCAATAGTATACACAGGATTTCGTACAAAGCGGGAAATCTGGGAAATAGAGCAATAAGGACCTTAAACGACTCCTTGAATCAAGTAGAACTCCTGAAATGTAGCAGAAAACTGTAAAACATAGTTGCAAGAAAAGTGTATCAGGGTTCTCAAACGAAGAGTGTACAATTTTGTTTGTACATGCAGGCATGTTACTTAAGTAGAACAGTAAGCAATTATAAGAGAGTGCCAGAAAGCACTGCAACATCAAAGGAAAATAGCAGTCAGTGGCACAGAATGTTTAGAGAACAAGTGGATAAGACGTCTCAATATCAGGCAATAGTGTAGATAGGATTTCGTACGAAGCGGGTATCCGTGAAATGGAACAATAAGCACCTTAAAGTAGTCTTTGAAACGACTAGAACTCCTGAAAGGTAGCAGAAAACTGTAAAACACAGTTGAAAGACAAGTGTAAGAGGGTTCTCCACTGCAGAGAAGAGTGTTAAATCGTCCTTGTAAATGCGGTGACGTTATTTAAGTAGAACAGGAAGCCACTTACAGGACAGTGCCAGAAATCACTGCGAATTCAAAGGAAATTAGCAGTTAATTCAACAGAGTAGTTAGAGAATGAATGGATAAGAGTTATCTAGGTCAAGCTACACTTTAGAAAGAACTCAGTATGATACCAGAAATCTTGAGAAAGTTCAATAAGCACCTTAAAGTAGTCTTTGAAAATACTAGAATTACTGAGAAGGATCAATAAAGATTAAAAAGAAAATTGGAAGACAAGTGTATTAGGTTTCTCCACTGCAGAGAAGAGTGTACAAGGCTGTTTATACATGAAGGAATGATATTAAAGTAGAACAGTAATCAAGTTATAGAAAGGTGCCAGAAACCACTGCGAAATCAAAGGAAAATAGCTGTCAATGGCACAGAATAGTTAGAGAACCAGTGGATAAGACTTCTCAATATCAGGCAATAGTGTAGATAGGATTTGGTACGAAGCGGTTATCCACGAAATAGAGCAATAAGAACCTTAAAGTAGTCTTGGAAAATACTAGAACTCCTAAAATGTAGCAGTAAACTGTAAAAAATAGTTGAAAGACAAGTGTAGGAGGGTTCTCCACGGCAAAGAAGTGTGTTAAATCGTCTTTGTAAATGCAGTGAGGTTATTTAAGTAGAACTGTTAGACACTTATAGGAGAGTGCCAGAAACCACTGCGAATTAAAGGAAAATAGCTGTCAATGGTACAGAATAGTTAGAGAACGAGTGGATAAGACTTCTCAATATCAGGCCATAGTATACACAGGATTTCGTATAAAGTGGTATATCCGGGAAATAGAGAAGCACCTTAAACCACTCCTTGAATCAAGTAGAACTCCTGAAATGTGGCAGTAAACTGTAAAACATTACAGGACAGTGCCAGAAAAAACTGCGAATTCAAAGGAAAATTGCAGTTAATTCAACAGAATAGTTAGAGAACGAATGGATGACTTCTCTATGTCAAGCTAAACTGTAGAAAGAACTTAGTATGATACAACAAATCTTGAGAAAGATCAATAAGCACCTTAAAGTACTCTGAAAATACTAGAATTACTGAAAAGGATCAATAAAGTTTATAAAAAAATTGAAAGACAAGTGTATTTGGTTTCTCCACTCAGAGAAGAGTGTACAAGGTTGTTTATACAGGAAGGGATGTTATTAAAGTAGAACAGTAATCAAGTTATAGAAAGGTGCCAGAAACCACTGCGAAATCAAAGCAAAATAGCAGACAATGGGACAGAATAGTTCGAGAAGGAGTGGATAAGACTTCTGAATATCAGCCAATAGTATAGAAAGGATTTCGTACAAAGTGGGATATCCGGGAAATAGAGCAATAAGCACCTTAAACCAGTCTTTGAATCAAGTAGAACTCTCTGAAATGTAGCAGTAAACTGTAAAACAGAGTTGAAAGACAATTGTATGAGGGTTCTGAACCGAAGAGTGTACAATGTTGTTTGTACATGCGGGGATGTTACTTAAGTAGAACAGTAAGCAACTTATAGGATAGTGCAAGCAACCACTGCAAAATCAAAGGGAAATAGCTGTCAATAGCAGAGAATAGTTAGAGAACAAGTGGATAAGACGTCTCAATATCAGGCAATAGTGTAGATAGGATTTCGTACGAAGCGGGTATCTGCAAAATAGTGCAATAAGAACCTTAAAGTAGTCTTTGAAACAACCAGAACTCCTGAAATGTAGCAGTAAAGTGTAAAACATAGTTGAAAGAGAAGTGTATGAGGGTTCTCCACGGCAGAGAGGAGTGTTAAATCGTCTTTGTAAATGCAGTGATGTTATTTAAGTAGAACAGGAAGCAACTTACAGGACAGTGCCAGAAATCACTGCGAATTCAAAGGAAATTAGCAGTTAATTCAACAGAGTAGTTAGAGAATGAATGGATAAGAGTTATCTAGGTCAAGCTACACTGTAGAAAGAACTCAGTATGATACCAGAAATCTTGAGAAAGTTCAATAAGCCCCTTAATGTAGTCTTTGAAAATACTAGAATTATTGAGAAGGATCAATAAAGATTATAAAAAAAATTGGAAGACAAGTGTATTAGGTTTCTCCACTGCAGAGAAGAGTGAACAAGGTTGTTTATACATGAAGGGATGATATTAAAGTAGAACAGTAATCAAGTAATAGAAAGGTGCCAGAATAAGAACCTTAAAGTAGTGTTGGAAAATACTAGAACTCCTAAAATGTAGCAGTAAACTGTAAAAAATAGTTGAAAGACAAGTGTAGGAGGGTTCTCCACGGCAAAGAAGTGTGTTAAATCATCTTTGTAAATGCAGTGAGGTTATTTAAGTAGAACTGTAAGACATTCATAGGAGAGTGCCAGAAACCACTGCAAATTAAAGGAAAATAGCTGTCAATGGCACACAATAGTTAGAGAACGAGTGGATAAGACATCTCAATATCAGGCAATGGTATATACAGGATTTCGTATAAAGCAGGATATCCGGGAAATAGAGAAGCACCTTAAACCACTCCTTGAATCAAGTAAAACTCCTGAAATGTAGCAGGAAACTGTAAAACAGAGTTGAAACACAAGTGTATGAAGGTTCTCAACCGAAGAGTGTACAATCTTGTTTGTACATGCAGGGATGTTACTTAAGTAGAACAGTAAGCAACATATAGGAGAGTGTCATAAACCACTGCAAAATCGAAGGGAAATAGCTGTCAATGGCAGAGAATTGTTAGAATACAAGTAGATAAGACTTCCCAATATCAGGCAATAGTGTAGATAGGATTTCGTGCAAAGCGGGTATCCGTGAAATAGAGCAATAACAACCTTAAAGTAGTCTTGGAAAATACTAGAATTCCTAAAATATAGCAGTAAACTGTAAAACATAGTTGAAAGACAAGTGTATGAAGGTTCTCCACGGCAAAGAAGAGTGTTAAATCGTCTTTGAAAATGCAGTGAGGTTATTTAAGTAGAATTGTAAAACACTTAGAGGAGAGTGGCAGAAACTACTGCAAAATCAAAGGAAAATAGCTGTAATTGGCTCAGAATAGTTAGAGAGCGAGTGGATAAGACTTCTCAATATCAGGCAATGGTATATACAGGATTTCCTACAAAGCGGGTATCCGGGAAATAGAGCAATAAGCACCTTAAACCACTCCTTGAATAAAGTAGGACTGCTGAAATGTAGCAGTAAACTGTAAAACATAGTTGTAAGAAAAGCGTATCAGGGTTCTCAACCGAAGAGTGTACAATTTTGTTTGTACATGCAGGGATGTTACTTAAGTAGAACAGTAAGCAACATATAGGAGAGTGTCAGCAAGCACTGCAAAATCAAAGGGAAATAGCTGTCAATGGCACAGAATAGTTAGACAACCAGTGGATAGGACTTCTCAATATCCGGCAATAGTGTAGATAGGATTTCGTACGAAGCGGTTATCCACGAAATAGATCAATAAGAACCTTAAAGTAGTCTTGGAAAATTCTAGAACTCCTAAAATGTAGCAGTAAACTGTAAAAAATAGTTGAAAGACAAGTGTATGAGGGTTCTCCACGGCAAAGAAGAGTGTTAAATCGTCTTTGTAAATGCAGTGAGGTTATTTAAGTAGAACTGTAAGACACTTATAGGAGAGTGCCAGAAACCACTGCAAATTAAAGGAAAATAGCTGTGAATGGCACAGAATAGTTAGAGAACGAGTGGATAAGACTTCTCAATATCAGACCATAGTATACACAGGATTTCGTAAAAAGCGGGATATACGGGAAATAGAGCAATAACCACCTTAAACTATTCTTTTAAATAACTGGAACTTCTGAAATGTAGCAGTAAACTGTAAAACACAAGTTAAAGCAAGTGTATTAGGGTTCTGAACTGCAGAGAAGTGTGTACAATGTTGTTTGTACATGCAGGGAAGTTATTTAAGTAGAAAAGTAAGCAAATTATAGGACAGTGCCAGAAACAACTGCTAATTCAAAGGAAATTAGCAGTCAGTTGTAAAGAATAATTAGAGAATAAGTGCAAAACAGTTGTCTATGTCAGGCATTAGTATAGAAAGGACTTAGTATGATACCAGAAATCCTTGAAAAAGATCAATAAGCACTTTAAAGTAGTCTTGAAAACCACTAGAACTCATGAAATGTAGCAGTAAACTGTAAAACATAGTTGAAAGACAAGTGTATGAGGGCTCTCAACCGAAGAGTGTACAATGTTGTTTGTACATGCAGGGAAGTTATTTAAGTAGAAAAGTAAGCAACTTATAGGACAGTGCCAGAAACCACTGCTAATTCAAAGGAAATTAGCAGTCAGTTGTAAAGAATAATTAGAGAATAAGTGCAAAACAGTTGTCTATGTCAGGCATTAGTATAGAAAGGACTTAGTATGATACCAGAAATCCTTGAAAAAGATCAATAAGCACTTTAAAGTAGTCTTGAAAACCACTAGAACTCATGAAATGTAGCAGTAAACTGTAAAACATAGTTGAAAGACAAGTGTATGAGGGCTCTCAACCGAAGAGTGTACAATGTTGTTTGTACATGCAGGGATGTTACTTAAGTAGAACAGTAAGCAACTTATAGGAGAGTGCCAGCATCCACTAAAATCAAAGGGAAATAGCTGTCAAAGGCAGAGAATAGTTAGAGAACTTGTGGATAGGACTTCTCAATATCCGGCAATAGTGTAGATAGGATTTCGTACGAAGCGGGTATCCGCAAAATAGTGCAATAAGAACCTTAAAGTAGTCTTTGAAACAACCAGAACTCCTGAAATGTAGCAGTAAACTGTAAAACATAGTTGAATGAGAAGTGTATGAGGGTTCTCCTTTGCAGAGAAGAGTGTTAAATTGTCTTTGTAAATGCAGTGAGGTTATTTAAGTAGAAAAGGAAGCCACTTACAGGACAGTGCCAGAAAACACTGCGAATTCAAAGGAAAATAGCGGTTAATTCAACAGAATAGTTAGAGAATGAATGGATAAGAGTTCTCTAGGTCAAGCTACACTGTAGAAAGAACTCAGTATGATACCAGAAATCTTGAGAAAGATCAATAAGCACCTTAAAGTAGTCTTTGAAAATACTAGAATTTCTGAAAAGGATCAATAAAGTTTATAAAAAAATTGAAAGGCATGTGTATTAGGGTTCTCCACTGCAGAGAAGAGTGTACAAGGTTGTTTGTACATGAAGGGATGTTATTAAAGTAGAACAGTAATCAAGTTATAGAAAGGTGCCAGAAAACACTGCGAAATCAAAGGAAAATAGCAGACAATGGCACACAATAGTTAGAAAACGAGTGCTTAAGACTTCTAAATTATCAGGCAATAGTATGGACAGGGTTTCGTACAATGTGGGAAATCCGGGAAATAGAGCAATAAGGACCTTAAAACAGTCTTTGAATCAAGTAGAACTCCTGAAATGTAGCAGGAAACTGTAAAACATAGCTGAAAGACAAGTGTATGAGGGTTCTCCACTGCAGAGAAGAGTGTTAAATCGTCTTTGTAAATGCAGTGACGTTATTTAAGTAGAACTGTAAGACACTTATAGGATAGTGCCAGAAACCACTGCAAAATCAATGGAAAATAGCTGTGAATGGCACAGAATAGTTAGAGAATGAGTGGATAAGACTTCTCAATATCAGGCCATAGTATACACAGGATTTTGTACGTAGCGGGTATCCTCGAAATAGAGCAATAAGCACCTTAAAGTAGATTTTGAAAACTCTAGAACTCCTGAAATGTAGCAGGAAACTGTAAAACATGCTTGAGAGACAAGTGCAAGAGGGTTCTCCACGGCAGAGAAGAGTGTTAAATTGTCTTTGGAAATGCAGTGAGGTTATTTAAGTAGAACTGTAAGACACTTATAGCATAGTGCCAGAAACCACTGGAAACATCAAAGGAATATAGCAGTCAGTGGCACAGAATGGTTAGAGAACGAGTGGATAAGACTTCTCAATATCAGGCCACAGTATACACAGGATTTCGTACAAAGCAGGATATCCGGGAAATAAGCACCTTAAACCACTCCTTGAATGAAGTAGAACTCCAGAAATGTAGCAGTAAACTGTAAAACATAGTTGAAAGACAAGTGTATGAGGGTTCTCAACCGAAGAGTGTACAATGTTGTTTGTACATGCAGGGATGTTACGTAAGTAGAACAGTAAGCAACTTATAGGAGAGTGCCAGCATCCACTAAAATCAAAGGGAAATAGCAGTCAGTGGCACAGAATGGTTAGAGAACGAGTGGATAGGACTTCTCAATATCAGGCAATAGTGTAGATAGGATTTCGTACGAAGCGGGTATCTGCAAAATAGTGCAATAAGAACCTTAAAGTAGTCTTTGAAACAACCAGAACTCCTGAAATGTAGCAGTAAAGTGTAAAACATAGTTGAAAGAGAATTGTATGAGGGTTCTCCATGGGAGAGAAGAGAGTTAAATCGTCTTTGTAAATGCAGTGATGTTATTTAAGGAGAACAGGAAGCCACTTACAGGACAGTGCCAGAAATCACTGCGAATTCAAAGGAAATTAGCAGTTAATTCAACAGAGTAGTTAGAGAATGAATGGATAAGAGTTATCTAGGTCAAGCTACACTGTAGAAAGAACTCAGTATGATACCAGAAATCTTGAGAAAGTTCAATAAGCCCCTTAATGTAGTCTTTGAAAATACTAGAATTATTGAGAAGGATCAATAAAGATTATAAAAAAAATTGGAAGACAAGTGTATTAGGTTTCTCCACTGCAGAGAAGAGTGAACAAGGTTGTTTATACATGAAGGGATGATATTAAAGTAGAACAGTAATCAAGTAATAGAAAGGTGCCAGAATAAGAACCTTAAAGTAGTGTTGGAAAATACTAGAACTCCTAAAATGTAGCAGTAAACTGTAAAAAATAGTTGAAAGACAAGTGTAGGAGGGTTCTCCACGGCAAAAAAGTGTGTTAAATCGTCTTTGTAAATGCAGTGAGGTTATTTAAGTAGAACTGTAAGACACTTATAGGAGAGTGCCAGAAACCACTGCAAATTAAAGGAAAATAGCTGTCAATGGCACAGAATAGTTAGAGATCGAGTGGATAAGACTTCTCAATATCAGGCAATGGTATATACAGGATTTCCTACAAAGCGGGTATCCGGGAAATAGAGCAATAAGCACCTTAAACCACTCCTTGAATAAAGTAGGACTGCTGAAATGTAGCAGTAAACTGTAAAACATAGTTGTAAGAAAAGCGTATCAGGGTTCTCAACCGAAGAGTGTACAATTTTGTTTGTACATGCAGGGATGTTACTTAAGTAGAACAGTAAGCAACATATAGGAGAGTGTCAGCAAGCACTGAAAAATCAAAGGGAAATAGCTGTCAATGGCACAGAATGGTTAGAGAACGAGTGGATAGGACTTCTCAATATCCGGCAATAGTGTAGATAGGATTTCGTACGAAGCGGTTATCCACAAAATAGATCAATAAGAACCTTAAAGTAGTCTTGGAAAATTCTAGAACTCCTAAAATGTAGCAGTAAACTGTAAAACATAGTTGAAAGACAAGTGTATGAGGGTTCTCCACGGCAAAGAAGTGTGTTAAATCGTCTTTGTAAATGCAGTGAGGTTATTTAAGTAGAACTGTAAGACACTTATAGGAGAGTGCCAGAAACCACTGCAAATTAAAGGAAAATAGCTGTCAATGGCACAGAATAGTTAGAGATCGAGTGGATAAGACTTCTCAATATCAGGCAATGGTATATACAGGATTTCCTACAAAGCGGGTATCCGGGAAATAGAGCAATAAGCACCTTAAACCACTCCTTGAATAAAGTAGGACTGCTGAAATGTAGCAGTAAAATGTAAAACATAGTTGTAAGAAAAGCGTATCAGGGTTCTCAACCGAAGAGTGTACAATTTTGTTTGTACATGCAGGGATGTTACTTAAGTAGAACAGTAAGCAACATATAGGAGAGTGTCAGCAAGCACTGCAAAATCAAAGGGAAATAGCTGTCAATGGCACAGAATGGTTAGAGAACGAGTGGATAGGACTTCTCAATATCCGGCAATAGTGTAGATAGGATTTCGTACGAAGCGGTTATCCACGAAATAGATCAATAAGAACCTTAAAGTAGTCTTGGAAAATTCTAGAACTCCTAAAATGTAGCAGTAAACTGTAAAACATAGTTGAAAGACAAGTGTAGGAGGGTTCTCCACGGCAAAGAAGTGTGTTAAATCGTCTTTGTAAATGCAGTGAGGTTATTTAAGTAGAACTGTAAGACACTTATAGGAGAGTGCCAGAAACCACTGCAAATTAAAGGAAAATAGCTGTCAATGGCACAGAATAGTTAGAGATCGAGTGGATAAGACTTCTCAATATCAGGCAATGGTATATACAGGATTTCCTACAAAGCGGGTATCCGGGAAATAGAGCAATAAGCACCTTAAACCACTCCTTGAATAAAGTAGGACTGCTGAAATGTAGCAGTAAACTGTAAAACATAGTTGTAAGAAAAGCGTATCAGGGTTCTCAACCGAAGAGTGTACAATTTTGTTTGTACATGCAGGGATGTTACTTAAGTAGAACAGTAAGCAACATATAGGAGAGTGTCAGCAAGCACTGCAAAATCAAAGGGAAATAGCTGTCAATGGCACAGAATGGTTAGAGAACGAGTGGATAGGACTTCTCAATATCCGGCAATAGTGTAGATAGGATTTCGTACGAAGCGGTTATCCACGAAATAGATCAATAAGAACCTTAAAGTAGTCTTGGAAAATTCTAGAACTCCTAAAATGTAGCAGTAAACTGTAAAACATAGTTGAAAGACAAGTGTATGAGGCCTCGCAACTGCAGGGTAGAGTGTACAATGTTGTTTGTACATGCAGTGAAGTTATTTAAGTAGATTAGGAAGCCACTTATAGGACAGTGCGAGGAAGCACTGCAAATTCAAAGGAAAATAGCAGTTAATTCAACAGAATAGTTAGAGAACGAATGGATGACTTCTCTATGTCAATCTACATTGTAGAACGAACTTAGTATGATTCCAGAAATCTTGAGAAAGATCAATAAGCACCTAAAAGTACTCTTTGAATATACTAGAATTACTGAAAAGGATCAATAAAGTTTATGAAAAAATTGAAAGACAAGTGTATTAGGTTTCTCCACTGCGGAGAAGAGTGTGCAAGGTTGTTTCTACATGCAGGAATGTTATTTATGTAGAACAGTAATCAAGTTATAGAAGTGTCAAAAACCACGGTGAAATCAAAGGAAAACAGCAGACAATGGCACAGAATTGTTAAGAGAACGAGTTGTAAAGACTTCTCATTATCAGGTAATAGTATAGACAGGATTTCGTACAAAGTGGGATATCGGGGAAATGGAGCAATAAGGACCTTAAACCAGTCTTTGAATCAAGTACAACTCCTGAAATGTGGCAGTAAACTGTAAAATATAGTTGAAAGACTAGTGTATGAGGGTTGTCAACCGAAGAGTGTACAATTTCGTTTTACATGCAGGGATGTTACTTAAGTAGAAAAGTAAGCAATTAAAGGAGAGTGCCATAAACCACTGCAAAATCAAAGGAAAATAGCAGTCAGTGGCACAGAATGTTTAGAGAACAAGTGGATAAGACGTATCAATATTAGGCAATAGTGTAGATAGGATTTCGTACGAAGCGGGTGTCCGTGAAATAGAACAATAAGCAATTTAAAGTAGTCTTTGAAACGACTAGAACTCCTGACATGTAGCAGTAAACTGTAAAACATAGTTTAAAGACAACTCTATGAAGGTTCTCAACCAAAGAGTGTACAATGTTGTTTGTACATGCGGGATGTTACTTAAGTAGAACGGTAAGCAACTTACAGGAGAGTGCCAGCAAACACTGCAAACTGAAAGGGAAATAGCTGTCAATGGCAGAGAATAGAGAACGAGTGGATAAGGCTTCTCAATATCAGGCAATAGTATACACAGGATTTTGTACGAAGCGGGTATCCTGGAAATAGAGCAATAAGCACCTTAAAGTAGTTTTTGAAAACTCTAGAACTCCTGAAATGTAGCAGGAAACTGTAAAACATACTTGAAAGACAACTGTATGAGGGTTCTCAACCGAAGAGTGTACAATGTTGTTTGTATATGCAGGGATGTTACTTAAGTAGAACAGTAAGGAACTTATAGGAGAGTGCCAGCATCCACTAAAATCAAAGGGAAATAGCTGTCAATGGCACAGAATGCCTAGAGAACAAGTGGATAAGGCGTCTCAATATCAGGCAATAGTGTAGATAGGATTTCCTATGAAGCGGGTATCCGTGAAATAGAACCATAAGCACCTTAAAGTAGTCTTTGAAACGACTAGAACTTCTGAAATGTAGCAGGAAATTGTAAAACACAGTTGAATGACAAGTGTAAGAGGGTTCTCCACGGCAGAGAAGAGTGTTAAATGCTCTTTGAAAATGCAGTGAGGTTATTTAAGTAGAACTGTAAGACACATAGGATAGTGCCAGAAACCACTGCAAATCAAAGGAAAATAGCTGTCAATGGCACACAATATTAAGAGAACGAGTGGATAAGACTTCTCAATATCAGGCCATAGTATACACAGGATTTCGTAAAAAGCGGGATATACGGGAAATAGAGCAATAACCACCTTAAACTATTCTTTTAAACAACTGGAACTCCTGAAATGTAGCAGTAAACTGTAAAACATAAGTTTAAGAGAAGTGTATTATGGTTCTGAACTGCAGAGAAGTGTGTACAATGTTGTTTGTACATACAGGGAAGTTATTTAAGTAGAAAAGTAAGCAACTTATAGGACAGTGCCAGAAACTACTGCTAATTCAAAGGAAATTAGCAGTCAGTTGTAAAGAATAATTAGAGAATAAGTGCAAAACAGTTGTCTATGTCAGGCATTAGTATAGAAAGGACTTAGTATGATACCAGAAATCCTTGAAAAAGATCAATAAGCACTTTAAAGTAGTCTTGAAAACCACTAGAACTCATGAAATGTAGCAGTAAACTGTAAAACATAGTTGAAAGACAAGTGTATGAGGGCTCTCAACCGAAGAGTGTACAATGTTGTTTGTACATGCAGGGATGTTACTTAAGTAGAACAGTAAGCAACTTATAGGAGAGTGCCAGCATCCACTAAAATCAAAGGGAAATAGCTGTCAAAGGCAGAGAATAGTTAGAGAACTTGTGGATAGGACTTCTCAATATCCGGCAATAGTGTAGATAGGATTTCGTACGAAGCGGGTATCCGCAAAATAGTGCAATAAGAACCTTAAAGTAGTCTTTGAAACAACCAGAACTCCTGAAATGTAGCAGTAAACTGTAAAACATAGTTGAATGAGAAGTGTATGAGGGTTCTCCTTTGCAGAGAAGAGTGTTAAATTGTCTTTGTAAATGCAGTGAGGTTATTTAAGTAGAAAAGGAAGCCACTTACAGGACAGTGCCAGAAAACACTGCGAATTCAAAGGAAAATAGCGGTTAATTCAACAGAATAGTTAGAGAATGAATGGATAAGAGTTATCTAGGTCAAGCTACACTGTAGAAAGAACTCAGTATGATACCAGAAATCTTGAGAAAGTTCAATAAGCCCCTTAATGTAGTCTTTGAAAATACTAGAATTATTGAGAAGGATCAATAAAGATTATAAAAAAAATTGGAAGACAAATGTATTAGGTTTCTCCACTGCAGAGAAGAGTGAACAAGGTTGTTTATACATGAAGGGATGATATTAAAGTAGAACAGTAATCAAGTAATAGAAAGGTGCCAGAATAAGAACCTTAAAGTAGTGTTGGAAAATACTAGAACTCCTAAAATGTAGCAGTAAACTGTAAAGAATAGTTGAAAGACAAGTGTAGGAGGGTTCTCCACGGCAAAAAAGTGTGTTAAATCGTCTTTGTAAATGCAGTGAGGTTATTTAAGTAGAACTGTAAGACACTTATAGGAGAGTGCCAGAAACCACTGCAAATTAAAGGAAAATAGCTGTCAATGGCACAGAATAGTTAGAGATCGAGTGGATAAGACTTCTCAATATCAGGCAATGGTATATACAGGATTTCCTACAAAGCGGGTATCCGGGAAATAGAGCAATAAGCACCTTAAACCACTCCTTGAATAAAGTAGGACTGCTGAAATGTAGCAGTAAACTGTAAAACATAGTTGTAAGAAAAGCGTATCAGGGTTCTCAACCGAAGAGTGTACAATTTTGTTTGTACATGCAGGGATGTTACTTAAGTAGAACAGTAAGCAACACATAGGAGAGTGTCAGCAAGCACTGAAAAATCAAAGGGAAATAGCTGTCAATGGCACAGAATGGTTAGAGAACGAGTGGATAGGACTTCTCAATATCCGGCAATAGTGTAGATAGGATTTCGTACGAAGCGGTTATCCACAAAATAGATCAATAAGAACCTTAAAGTAGTCTTGGAAAATTCTAGAACTCCTAAAATGTAGCAGTAAACTGTAAAACATAGTTGAAAGACAAGTGTATGAGGGTTCTCCACGGCAAAGAAGTGTGTTAAATCGTCTTTGTAAATGCAGTGAGGTTATTTAAGTAGAACTGTAAGACACTTATAGGAGAGTGCCAGAAACCACTGCAAATTAAAGGAAAATAGCTGTCAATGGCACAGAATAGTTAGAGATCGAGTGGATAAGACTTCTCAATATCAGGCAATGGTATATACAGGATTTCCTACAAAGCGGGTATCCGGGAAATAGAGCAATAAGCACCTTAAACCACTCCTTGAATAAAGTAGGACTGCTGAAATGTAGCAGTAAAATGTAAAACATAGTTGTAAGAAAAGCGTATCAGGGTTCTCAACCGAAGAGTGTACAATTTTGTTTGTACATGCAGGGATGTTACTTAAGTAGAACAGTAAGCAACATATAGGAGAGTGTCAGCAAGCACTGCAAAATCAAAGGGAAATAGCTGTCAATGGCACAGAATGGTTAGAGAACGAGTGGATAGGACTTCTCAATATCCGGCAATAGTGTAGATAGGATTTCGTACGAAGCGGTTATCCACGAAATAGATCAATAAGAACCTTAAAGTAGTCTTGGAAAATTCTAGAACTCCTAAAATGTAGCAGTAAACTGTAAAACATAGTTGAAAGACAAGTGTAGGAGGGTTCTCCACGGCAAAGAAGTGTGTTAAATCGTCTTTGTAAATGCAGTGAGGTTATTTAAGTAGAACTGTAAGACACTTATAGGAGAGTGCCAGAAACCACTGCAAATTAAAGGAAAATAGCTGTCAATGGCACAGAATAGTTAGAGATCGAGTGGATAAGACTTCTCAATATCAGGCAATGGTATATACAGGATTTCCTACAAAGCGGGTATCCGGGAAATAGAGCAATAAGCACCTTAAACCACTCCTTGAATAAAGTAGGACTGCTGAAATGTAGCAGTAAACTGTAAAACATAGTTGTAAGAAAAGCGTATCAGGGTTCTCAACCGAAGAGTGTACAATTTTGTTTGTACATGCAGGGATGTTACTTAAGTAGAACAGTAAGCAACATATAGGAGAGTGTCAGCAAGCACTGCAAAATCAAAGGGAAATAGCTGTCAATGGCACAGAATGGTTAGAGAACGAGTGGATAGGACTTCTCAATATCCGGCAATAGTGTAGATAGGATTTCGTACGAAGCGGTTATCCACGAAATAGATCAATAAGAACCTTAAAGTAGTCTTGGAAAATTCTAGAACTCCTAAAATGTAGCAGTAAACTGTAAAACATAGTTGAAAGACAAGTGTATGAGGCCTCGCAACTGCAGGGTAGAGTGTACAATGTTGTTTGTACATGCAGTGAAGTTATTTAAGTAGATTAGGAAGCCACTTACAGGACAGTGCGAGAAAGCACTGCAAATTCAAAGGAAAATAGCAGTTAATTCAACAGAATAGTTAGAGAACGAATGGATGACTTCTCTATGTCAATCTACATTGTAGAACGAACTTAGTATGATTCCAGAAATCTTGAGAAAGATCAATAAGCACCTAAAAGTACTCTTTGAATATACTAGAATTACTGAAAAGGATCAATAAAGTTTATGAAAAAATTGAAAGACAAGTGTATTAGGTTTCTCCACTGCGGAGAAGAGTGTGCAAGGTTGTTTCTACATGCAGGAATGTTATTTATGTAGAACAGTAATCAAGTTATAGAAGTGTCAAAAACCACGGTGAAATCAAAGGAAAACAGCAGACAATGGCACAGAATTGTTAAGAGAACGAGTTGTAAAGACTTCTCATTATCAGGTAATAATATAGACAGGATTTCGTACAAAGTGGGATATCGGGGAAATGGAGCAATAAGGACCTTAAACCAGTCTTTGAATCAAGTACAACTCCTGAAATGTGGCAGTAAACTGTAAAATATAGTTGAAAGACTAGTGTATGAGGGTTGTCAACCGAAGAGTGTACAATTTCGTTTTACATGCAGGGATGTTACTTAAGTAGAAAAGTAAGCAATTAAAGGAGAGTGCCATAAACCACTGCAAAATCAAAGGAAAATAGCAGTCAGTGGCACAGAATGTTTAGAGAACAAGTGGATAAGACGTATCAATATTAGGCAATAGTGTAGATAGGATTTCGTACGAAGCGGGTGTCCGTGAAATAGAACAATAAGCAATTTAAAGTAGTCTTTGAAACGACTAGAACTCCTGACATGTAGCAGTAAACTGTAAAACATAGTTTAAAGACAACTCTATGAAGGTTCTCAACCAAAGAGTGTACAATGTTGTTTGTACATGCGGGATGTTACTTAAGTAGAACGGTAAGCAACTTACAGGAGAGTGCCAGCAAACACTGCAAACTGAAAGGGAAATAGCTGTCAATGGCAGAGAATAGAGAACGAGTGGATAAGGCTTCTCAATATCAGGCAATAGTATACACAGGATTTTGTACGAAGCGGGTATCCTGGAAATAGAGCAATAAGCACCTTAAAGTAGTTTTTGAAAACTCTAGAACTCCTGAAATGTAGCAGGAAACTGTAAAACATACTTGAAAGACAACTGTATGAGGGTTCTCAACCGAAGAGTGTACAATGTTGTTTGTATATGCAGGGATGTTACTTAAGTAGAACAGTAAGGAACTTATAGGAGAGTGCCAGCATCCACTAAAATCAAAGGGAAATAGCTGTCAATGGCACAGAATGCCTAGAGAACAAGTGGATAAGGCGTCTCAATATCAGGCAATAGTGTAGATAGGATTTCCTATGAAGCGGGTATCCGTGAAATAGAACCATAAGCACCTTAAAGTAGTCTTTGAAACGACTAGAACTTCTGAAATGTAGCAGGAAATTGTAAAACACAGTTGAATGACAAGTGTAAGAGGGTTCTCCACGGCAGAGAAGAGTGTTAAATGCTCTTTGAAAATGCAGTGAGGTTATTTAAGTAGAACTGTAAGACACATAGGATAGTGCCAGAAACCACTGCAAATCAAAGGAAAATAGCTGTCAATGGCACACAATATTAAGAGAACGAGTGGATAAGACTTCTCAATATCAGGCCATAGTATACACAGGATTTCGTAAAAAGCGGGATATACGGGAAATAGAGCAATAACCACCTTAAACTATTCTTTTAAACAACTGGAACTCCTGAAATGTAGCAGTAAACTGTAAAACATAAGTTTAAGAGAAGTGTATTATGGTTCTGAACTGCAGAGAAGTGTGTACAATGTTGTTTGTACATACAGGGAAGTTATTTAAGTAGAAAAGTAAGCAACTTATAGGACAGTGCCAGAAACTACTGCTAATTCAAAGGAAATTAGCAGTCAGTTGTAAAGAATAATTAGAGAATAAGTGCAAAACAGTTGTCTATGTCAGGCATTAGTATAGAAAGGACTTAGTATGATACCAGAAATCCTTGAAAAATATCAATAAGCACTTTAAAGTAGTCTTGAAAACCACTAGAACTCATGAAATGTAGCAGTAAACTGTAAAACATAGTTGAAAGACAAGTGTATGAGGGCTCTCAACCGAAGAGTGTACAATGTTGTTTGTACATGCAGGGATGTTACTTAAGTAGAACAGTAAGCAACTTATAGGAGAGTGCCAGCATCCACTAAAATCAAAGGGAAATAGCTGTCAAAGGCAGAGAATAGTTAGAGAACTTGTGGATAGGACTTCTCAATATCCGGCAATAGTGTAGATAGGATTTCGTACGAAGCGGGTATCCGCAAAATAGTGCAATAAGAACCTTAAAGTAGTCTTTGAAACAACCAGAACTCCTGAAATGTAGCAGTAAACTGTAAAACATAGTTGAATGAGAAGTGTATGAGGGTTCTCCTTTGCAGAGAAGAGTGTTAAATTGTCTTTGTAAATGCAGTGAGGTTATTTAAGTAGAAAAGGAAGCCACTTACAGGACAGTGCCAGAAAACACTGCGAATTCAAAGGAAAATAGCGGTTAATTCAACAGAATAGTTAGAGAATGAATGGATAAGAGTTCTCTAGGTCAAGCTACACTGTAGAAAGAACTCAGTATGATACCAGAAATCTTGAGAAAGTTCAATAAGCCCCTTAATGTAGTCTTTGAAAATACTAGAATTATTGAGAAGGATCAATAAAGATTATAAAAAAAATTGGAAGACAAATGTATTAGGTTTCTCCACTGCAGAGAAGAGTGAACAAGGTTGTGTATACATGAAGGGATGATATTAAAGTAGAACAGTAATCAAGTAATAGAAAGGTGCCAGAATAAGAACCTTAAAGTAGTGTTGGAAAATACTAGAACTCCTAAAATGTAGCAGTAAACTGTAAAGAATAGTTGAAAGACAAGTGTAGGAGGGTTCTCCACGGCAAAAAAGTGTGTTAAATCGTCTTTGTAAATGCAGTGAGGTTATTTAAGTAGAACTGTAAGACACTTATAGGAGAGTGCCAGAAACCACTGCAAATTAAAGGAAAATAGCTGTCAATGGCACAGAATAGTTAGAGATCGAGTGGATAAGACTTCTCAATATCAGGCAATGGTATATACAGGATTTCCTACAAAGCGGGTATCCGGGAAATAGAGCAATAAGCACCTTAAACCACTCCTTGAATAAAGTAGGACTGCTGAATGTAGCAGTAAACTGTAAAACATAGTTGTAAGAAAAGCGTATCAGGGTTCTCAACCGAAGAGTGTACAATTTTGTTTGTACATGCAGGGATGTTACTTAAGTAGAACAGTAAGCAACATATAGGAGAGTGTCAGCAAGCACTGCAAAATCAAAGGGAAATAGCTGTCAATGGCACAGAATAGTTAGACAACCAGTGGATAGGACTTCTCAATATCCGGCAATAGTGTAGATAGGATTTCGTACGAAGCGGTTATCCACGAAATAGATCAATAAGAACCTTAAAGTAGTCTTGGAAAATTCTAGAACTCCTAAAATGTAGCAGTAAACTGTAAAAAATAGTTGAAAGACAAGTGTATGAGGGTTCTCCACGGCAAAGAAGAGTGTTAAATCGTCTTTGTAAATGCAGTGAGGTTATTTAAGTAGAACTGTAAGACACTTATAGGAGAGTGCCAGAAACCACTGCAAATTAAAGGAAAATAGCTGTGAATGGCACAGAATAGTTAGAGAACGAGTGGATAAGACTTCTCAATATCAGGCCATAGTATACACAGGATTTCGTAAAAAGCGGGATATCCGGGAAATAGAGCAATAACCACCTTAAACTATTCTTTTAAACAACTGGAACTCCTGAAATGTAGCAGTAAACTGTAAAACACAAGTTAAAGCAAGTGTATTAGGGTTCTGAACTGCAGAGAAGTGTGTACAATGTTGTTTGTACATGCAGGGAAGTTATTTAAGTAGAAAAGTAAGCAAATTATAGGACAGTGCCAGAAACAACTGCTAATTCAAAGGAAATTAGCAGTCAGTTGTAAAGAATAATTAGAGAATAAGTGCAAAACAGTTGTCTATGTCAGGCATTAGTATAGAAAGGACTTAGTATGATACCAGAAATCCTTGAAAAAGATCAATAAGCACTTTAAAGTAGTCTTGAAAACCACTAGAACTCATGAAATGTAGCAGTAAACTGTAAAACATAGTTGAAAGACAAGTGTATGAGGGCTCTCAACCGAAGAGTGTACAATGTTGTTTGTACATGCAGGGAAGTTATTTAAGTAGAAAAGTAAGCAACTTATAGGACAGTGCCAGAAACCACTGCTAATTCAAAGGAAATTAGCAGTCAGTTGTAAAGAATAATTAGAGAATAAGTGCAAAACAGTTGTCTATGTCAGGCATTAGTATAGAAAGGACTTAGTATGATACCAGAAATCCTTGAAAAAGATCAATAAGCACTTTAAAGTAGTCTTGAAAACCACTAGAACTCATGAAATGTAGCAGTAAACTGTAAAACATAGTTGAAAGACAAGTGTATGAGGGTTCTCAACCGAAGAGTGTACAATGTTGTTTGTACATGCAGGGATGTTACTTAAGTAGAACAGTAAGCAACTTATAGGAGAGTGCCAGCATCCACTAAAATCAAAGGGAAATAGCTGTCAAAGGCAGAGAATAGTTAGAGAACTTGTGGATAGGACTTCTCAATATCCGGCAATAGTGTAGATAGGATTTCGTACGAAGCGGGTATCCGCAAAATAGTGCAATAAGAACCTTAAAGTAGTCTTTGAAACAACCAGAACTCCTGAAATGTAGCAGTAAACTGTAAAACATAGTTGAATGAGAAGTGTATGAGGGTTCTCCTTTGCAGAGAAGAGTGTTAAATTGTCTTTGTAAATGCAGTGAGGTTATTTAAGTAGAAAAGGAAGCCACTTACAGGACAGTGCCAGAAAACACTGCGAATTCAAAGGAAAATAGCGGTTAATTCAACAGAATAGTTAGAGAATGAATGGATAAGAGTTCTCTAGGTCAAGCTACACTGTAGAAAGAACTCAGTATGATACCAGAAATCTTGAGAAAGATCAATAAGCACCTTAAAGTAGTCTTTGAAAATACTAGAATTTCTGAAAAGGATCAATAAAGTTTATAAAAAAATTGAAAGGCATGTGTATTAGGGTTCTCCACTGCAGAGAAGAGTGTACAAGGTTGTTTGTACATGAAGGGATGTTATTAAAGTAGAACAGTAATCAAGTTATAGAAAGGTGCCAGAAAACACTGCAAAATCAAAGGAAAATAGCAGACAATGGCACACAATAGTTAGAAAACGAGTGCTTAAGACTTCTAAATTATCAGGCAATAGTATGGACAGGGTTTCGTACAATGCGGGAAATCCAGGAAATAGAGCAATAAGGACCTTAAAACAGTCTTTGAATCAAGTAGAACTCCTGAAATGTAGCAGGAAACTGTAAAACATAGCTGAAAGACAAGTGTATGAGGGTTCTCCACTGCAGAGAAGAGTGTTAAATCGTCTTTGTAAATGCAGTGACGTTATTTAAGTAGAACTGTAAGACACTTATAGGATAGTGCCAGAAACCACTGCAAAATCAATGGAAAATAGCTGTGAATGGCACAGAATAGTTAGAGAATGAGTGGATAAGACTTCTCAATATCAGGCCATAGTATACACAGGATTTTGTACGTAGCGGGTATCCTCGAAATAGAGCAATAAGCACCTTAAAGTAGATTTTGAAAACTCTAGAACTCCTGAAATGTAGCAGGAAACTGTAAAACATACTTGAAAGACAAGTGCAAGAGGGTTCTCAGCGGCAGAGAAGAGTGTTAAATTGTCTTTGGAAATGCAGTGAGGTTATTTAAGTAGAACTGTAAGACACTTATAGCATAGTGCCAGAAACCACTGGAAACATCAAAGGAATATAGCAGTCAGTGGCACAGAATGGTTAGAGAACGAGTGGATAAGACTTCTCAATATCAGGCCACAGTATACACAGGATTTCGTACAAAGCGGGATATCCGGGAAATAAGCACCTTAAACCACTCCTTGAATGAAGTAGAACTCCAGAAATGTAGCAGTAAACTGTAAAACATAGTTGAAAGACAAGTGTATGAGGGTTCTCAACCGAAGAGTGTACAATGTTGTTTGTACATATAGGGATGTTACCTAAGTAGAACAGTAAGCAACTTATAGGAGAGTGCCAGCATCCACTAAAATCAAAGGGAAATAGCAGTCAGTGGCACAGAATGGTTAGAGAACGAGTGGATAGGACTTCTCAATATCAGGCAATAGTGTAGATAGGATTTCGTACGAAGCGGGTATCTGCAAAATAGTGCAATAAGAAACTTAAAGTAGTCTTTGAAACAACCAGAACTCCTGAAATGTAGCAGTAAAGTGTAAAACATAGTTGAAAGAGAATTGTATGAGGGTTCTCCATGGCAGAGAAGAGAGTTAAATTGTCTTTGTAAATGCAGTGATGTTATTTAAGGAGAACAGGAAGCCACTTACAGGAGGGTGCCAGAAATCACTGCGAATTCAAAGGAAATTAGCAGTTAATTCAACAGAGTAGTTAGAGAATGAATGGATAAGAGTTATCTAGGTCAAGCTACACTGTAGAAAGAACTCAGTATGATACCAGAAATCTTGAGAAAGTTCAATAAGCCCCTTAATGTAGTCTTTGAAAATACTAGAATTATTGAGAAGGATCAATAAAGATTATAAAAAAAATTGGCAGACAAGTGTATTAGGTTTCTCCACTGCAGAGAAGAGTGAACAAGGTTGTTTATACATGAAGGGATGATATTAAAGTAGAACAGTAATCAAGTAATAGAAAGGTGCCAGAATAAGAACCTTAAAGTAGTGTTGGAAAATATTAGAACTCCTAAAATGTAGCAGTAAACTGTAAAAAATAGTTGAAAGACAAGTGTAGGAGGGTTCTCCACGGCAAAAAAGTGTGTTAAATCGTCTTTGTAAATGCAGTGAGGTTATTTAAGTAGAACTGTAAGACACTTATAGGAGAGTGCCAGAAACCACTGCAAATTAAAGGAAAATAGCTGTCAATGGCACAGAATAGTTAGAGATCGAGTGGATAAGACTTCTCAATATCAGGCAATGGTATATACAGGATTTCCTACAAAGCGGGTATCCGGGAAATAGAGCAATAACCACCTTAAACTATTCTTTTAAACAACTGGAACTCCTGAAATGTAGCAGTAAACTGTAAAACATAAGTTTAAGAGAAGTGTATTATGGTTCTGAACTGCAGAGAAGTGTGTACAATGTTGTTTGTACATACAGGGAAGTTATTTAAGTAGAAAAGTAAGCAACTTATAGGACAGTGCCAGAAACTACTGCTAATTCAAAGGAAATTAGCAGTCAGTTGTAAAGAATAATTAGAGAATAAGTGCAAAACAGTTGTCTATGTCAGGCATTAGTATAGAAAGGACTTAGTATGATACCAGAAATCCTTGAAAAAGATCAATAAGCACTTTAAAGTAGTCTTGAAAACCACTAGAACTCATGAAATGTAGCAGTAAACTGTAAAACATAGTTGAAAGACAAGTGTATGAGGGCTCTCAACCGAAGAGTGTACAATGTTGTTTGTACATGCAGGGATGTTACTTAAGTAGAACAGTAAGCAACTTATAGGAGAGTGCCAGCATCCACTAAAATCAAAGGGAAATAGCTGTCAAAGGCAGAGAATAGTTAGAGAACTTGTGGATAGGACTTCTCAATATCCGGCAATAGTGTAGATAGGATTTCGTACGAAGCGGGTATCCGCAAAATAGTGCAATAAGAACCTTAAAGTAGTCTTTGAAACAACCAGAACTCCTGAAATGTAGCAGTAAACTGTAAAACATAGTTGAATGAGAAGTGTATGAGGGTTCTCCTTTGCAGAGAAGAGTGTTAAATTGTCTTTGTAAATGCAGTGAGGTTATTTAAGTAGAAAAGGAAGCCACTTACAGGACAGTGCCAGAAAACACTGCGAATTCAAAGGAAAATAGCGGTTAATTCAACAGAATAGTTAGAGAATGAATGGATAAGAGTTATCTAGGTCAAGCTACACTGTAGAAAGAACTCAGTATGATACCAGAAATCTTGAGAAAGTTCAATAAGCCCCTTAATGTAGTCTTTGAAAATACTAGAATTATTGAGAAGGATCAATAAAGATTATAAAAAAAATTGGAAGACAAATGTATTAGGTTTCTCCACTGCAGAGAAGAGTGAACAAGGTTGTTTATACATGAAGGGATGATATTAAAGTAGAACAGTAATCAAGTAATAGAAAGGTGCCAGAATAAGAACCTTAAAGTAGTGTTGGAAAATACTAGAACTCCTAAAATGTAGCAGTAAACTGTAAAGAATAGTTGAAAGACAAGTGTAGGAGGGTTCTCCACGGCAAAAAAGTGTGTTAAATCGTCTTTGTAAATGCAGTGAGGTTATTTAAGTAGAACTGTAAGACACTTATAGGAGAGTGCCAGAAACCACTGCAAATTAAAGGAAAATAGCTGTCAATGGCACAGAATAGTTAGAGATCGAGTGGATAAGACTTCTCAATATCAGGCAATGGTATATACAGGATTTCCTACAAAGCGGGTATCCGGGAAATAGAGCAATAAGCACCTTAAACCACTCCTTGAATAAAGTAGGACTGCTGAAATGTAGCAGTAAACTGTAAAACATAGTTGTAAGAAAAGCGTATCAGGGTTCTCAACCGAAGAGTGTACAATTTTGTTTGTACATGCAGGGATGTTACTTAAGTAGAACAGTAAGCAACACATAGGAGAGTGTCAGCAAGCACTGAAAAATCAAAGGGAAATAGCTGTCAATGGCACAGAATGGTTAGAGAACGAGTGGATAGGACTTCTCAATATCCGGCAATAGTGTAGATAGGATTTCGTACGAAGCGGTTATCCACAAAATAGATCAATAAGAACCTTAAAGTAGTCTTGGAAAATTCTAGAACTCCTAAAATGTAGCAGTAAACTGTAAAACATAGTTGAAAGACAAGTGTATGAGGGTTCTCCACGGCAAAGAAGTGTGTTAAATCGTCTTTGTAAATGCAGTGAGGTTATTTAAGTAGAACTGTAAGACACTTATAGGAGAGTGCCAGAAACCACTGCAAATTAAAGGAAAATAGCTGTCAATGGCACAGAATAGTTAGAGATCGAGTGGATAAGACTTCTCAATATCAGGCAATGGTATATACAGGATTTCCTACAAAGCGGGTATCCGGGAAATAGAGCAATAAGCACCTTAAACCACTCCTTGAATAAAGTAGGACTGCTGAAATGTAGCAGTAAAATGTAAAACATAGTTGTAAGAAAAGCGTATCAGGGTTCTCAACCGAAGAGTGTACAATTTTGTTTGTACATGCAGGGATGTTACTTAAGTAGAACAGTAAGCAACATATAGGAGAGTGTCAGCAAGCACTGCAAAATCAAAGGGAAATAGCTGTCAATGGCACAGAATGGTTAGAGAACGAGTGGATAGGACTTCTCAATATCCGGCAATAGTGTAGATAGGATTTCGTACGAAGCGGTTATCCACGAAATAGATCAATAAGAACCTTAAAGTAGTCTTGGAAAATTCTAGAACTCCTAAAATGTAGCAGTAAACTGTAAAACATAGTTGAAAGACAAGTGTAGGAGGGTTCTCCACGGCAAAGAAGTGTGTTAAATCGTCTTTGTAAATGCAGTGAGGTTATTTAAGTAGAACTGTAAGACACTTATAGGAGAGTGCCAGAAACCACTGCAAATTAAAGGAAAATAGCTGTCAATGGCACAGAATAGTTAGAGATCGAGTGGATAAGACTTCTCAATATCAGGCAATGGTATATACAGGATTTCCTACAAAGCGGGTATCCGGGAAATAGAGCAATAAGCACCTTAAACCACTCCTTGAATAAAGTAGGACTGCTGAAATGTAGCAGTAAACTGTAAAACATAGTTGTAAGAAAAGCGTATCAGGGTTCTCAACCGAAGAGTGTACAATTTTGTTTGTACATGCAGGGATGTTACTTAAGTAGAACAGTAAGCAACATATAGGAGAGTGTCAGCAAGCACTGCAAAATCAAAGGGAAATAGCTGTCAATGGCACAGAATGGTTAGAGAACGAGTGGATAGGACTTCTCAATATCCGGCAATAGTGTAGATAGGATTTCGTACGAAGCGGTTATCCACGAAATAGATCAATAAGAACCTTAAAGTAGTCTTGGAAAATTCTAGAACTCCTAAAATGTAGCAGTAAACTGTAAAACATAGTTGAAAGACAAGTGTATGAGGCCTCGCAACTGCAGGGTAGAGTGTACAATGTTGTTTGTACATGCAGTGAAGTTATTTAAGTAGATTAGGAAGCCACTTACAGGACAGTGCGAGAAAGCACTGCAAATTCAAAGGAAAATAGCAGTTAATTCAACAGAATAGTTAGAGAACGAATGGATGACTTCTCTATGTCAATCTACATTGTAGAACGAACTTAGTATGATTCCAGAAATCTTGAGAAAGATCAATAAGCACCTAAAAGTACTCTTTGAATATACTAGAATTACTGAAAAGGATCAATAAAGTTTATGAAAAAATTGAAAGACAAGTGTATTAGGTTTCTCCACTGCGGAGAAGAGTGTGCAAGGTTGTTTCTACATGCAGGAATGTTATTTATGTAGAACAGTAATCAAGTTATAGAAGTGTCAAAAACCACGGTGAAATCAAAGGAAAACAGCAGACAATGGCACAGAATTGTTAAGAGAACGAGTTGTAAAGACTTCTCATTATCAGGTAATAATATAGACAGGATTTCGTACAAAGTGGGATATCGGGGAAATGGAGCAATAAGGACCTTAAACCAGTCTTTGAATCAAGTACAACTCCTGAAATGTGGCAGTAAACTGTAAAATATAGTTGAAAGACTAGTGTATGAGGGTTGTCAACCGAAGAGTGTACAATTTCGTTTTACATGCAGGGATGTTACTTAAGTAGAAAAGTAAGCAATTAAAGGAGAGTGCCATAAACCACTGCAAAATCAAAGGAAAATAGCAGTCAGTGGCACAGAATGTTTAGAGAACAAGTGGATAAGACGTATCAATATTAGGCAATAGTGTAGATAGGATTTCGTACGAAGCGGGTGTCCGTGAAATAGAACAATAAGCAATTTAAAGTAGTCTTTGAAACGACTAGAACTCCTGACATGTAGCAGTAAACTGTAAAACATAGTTTAAAGACAACTCTATGAAGGTTCTCAACCAAAGAGTGTACAATGTTGTTTGTACATGCGGGATGTTACTTAAGTAGAACGGTAAGCAACTTACAGGAGAGTGCCAGCAAACACTGCAAACTGAAAGGGAAATAGCTGTCAATGGCAGAGAATAGAGAACGAGTGGATAAGGCTTCTCAATATCAGGCAATAGTATACACAGGATTTTGTACGAAGCGGGTATCCTGGAAATAGAGCAATAAGCACCTTAAAGTAGTTTTTGAAAACTCTAGAACTCCTGAAATGTAGCAGGAAACTGTAAAACATACTTGAAAGACAACTGTATGAGGGTTCTCAACCGAAGAGTGTACAATGTTGTTTGTATATGCAGGGATGTTACTTAAGTAGAACAGTAAGGAACTTATAGGAGAGTGCCAGCATCCACTAAAATCAAAGGGAAATAGCTGTCAATGGCACAGAATGCCTAGAGAACAAGTGGATAAGGCGTCTCAATATCAGGCAATAGTGTAGATAGGATTTCCTATGAAGCGGGTATCCGTGAAATAGAACCATAAGCACCTTAAAGTAGTCTTTGAAACGACTAGAACTTCTGAAATGTAGCAGGAAATTGTAAAACACAGTTGAATGACAAGTGTAAGAGGGTTCTCCACGGCAGAGAAGAGTGTTAAATGCTCTTTGAAAATGCAGTGAGGTTATTTAAGTAGAACTGTAAGACACATAGGATAGTGCCAGAAACCACTGCAAATCAAAGGAAAATAGCTGTCAATGGCACACAATATTAAGAGAACGAGTGGATAAGACTTCTCAATATCAGGCCATAGTATACACAGGATTTCGTAAAAAGCGGGATATACGGGAAATAGAGCAATAACCACCTTAAACTATTCTTTTAAACAACTGGAACTCCTGAAATGTAGCAGTAAACTGTAAAACATAAGTTTAAGAGAAGTGTATTATGGTTCTGAACTGCAGAGAAGTGTGTACAATGTTGTTTGTACATACAGGGAAGTTATTTAAGTAGAAAAGTAAGCAACTTATAGGACAGTGCCAGAAACTACTGCTAATTCAAAGGAAATTAGCAGTCAGTTGTAAAGAATAATTAGAGAATAAGTGCAAAACAGTTGTCTATGTCAGGCATTAGTATAGAAAGGACTTAGTATGATACCAGAAATCCTTGAAAAATATCAATAAGCACTTTAAAGTAGTCTTGAAAACCACTAGAACTCATGAAATGTAGCAGTAAACTGTAAAACATAGTTGAAAGACAAGTGTATGAGGGCTCTCAACCGAAGAGTGTACAATGTTGTTTGTACATGCAGGGATGTTACTTAAGTAGAACAGTAAGCAACTTATAGGAGAGTGCCAGCATCCACTAAAATCAAAGGGAAATAGCTGTCAAAGGCAGAGAATAGTTAGAGAACTTGTGGATAGGACTTCTCAATATCCGGCAATAGTGTAGATAGGATTTCGTACGAAGCGGGTATCCGCAAAATAGTGCAATAAGAACCTTAAAGTAGTCTTTGAAACAACCAGAACTCCTGAAATGTAGCAGTAAACTGTAAAACATAGTTGAATGAGAAGTGTATGAGGGTTCTCCTTTGCAGAGAAGAGTGTTAAATTGTCTTTGTAAATGCAGTGAGGTTATTTAAGTAGAAAAGGAAGCCACTTACAGGACAGTGCCAGAAAACACTGCGAATTCAAAGGAAAATAGCGGTTAATTCAACAGAATAGTTAGAGAATGAATGGATAAGAGTTCTCTAGGTCAAGCTACACTGTAGAAAGAACTCAGTATGATACCAGAAATCTTGAGAAAGTTCAATAAGCCCCTTAATGTAGTCTTTGAAAATACTAGAATTATTGAGAAGGATCAATAAAGATTATAAAAAAAATTGGAAGACAAATGTATTAGGTTTCTCCACTGCAGAGAAGAGTGAACAAGGTTGTGTATACATGAAGGGATGATATTAAAGTAGAACAGTAATCAAGTAATAGAAAGGTGCCAGAATAAGAACCTTAAAGTAGTGTTGGAAAATACTAGAACTCCTAAAATGTAGCAGTAAACTGTAAAGAATAGTTGAAAGACAAGTGTAGGAGGGTTCTCCACGGCAAAAAAGTGTGTTAAATCGTCTTTGTAAATGCAGTGAGGTTATTTAAGTAGAACTGTAAGACACTTATAGGAGAGTGCCAGAAACCACTGCAAATTAAAGGAAAATAGCTGTCAATGGCACAGAATAGTTAGAGATCGAGTGGATAAGACTTCTCAATATCAGGCAATGGTATATACAGGATTTCCTACAAAGCGGGTATCCGGGAAATAGAGCAATAAGCACCTTAAACCACTCCTTGAATAAAGTAGGACTGCTGAATGTAGCAGTAAACTGTAAAACATAGTTGTAAGAAAAGCGTATCAGGGTTCTCAACCGAAGAGTGTACAATTTTGTTTGTACATGCAGGGATGTTACTTAAGTAGAACAGTAAGCAACATATAGGAGAGTGTCAGCAAGCACTGCAAAATCAAAGGGAAATAGCTGTCAATGGCACAGAATAGTTAGACAACCAGTGGATAGGACTTCTCAATATCCGGCAATAGTGTAGATAGGATTTCGTACGAAGCGGTTATCCACGAAATAGATCAATAAGAACCTTAAAGTAGTCTTGGAAAATTCTAGAACTCCTAAAATGTAGCAGTAAACTGTAAAAAATAGTTGAAAGACAAGTGTATGAGGGTTCTCCACGGCAAAGAAGAGTGTTAAATCGTCTTTGTAAATGCAGTGAGGTTATTTAAGTAGAACTGTAAGACACTTATAGGAGAGTGCCAGAAACCACTGCAAATTAAAGGAAAATAGCTGTGAATGGCACAGAATAGTTAGAGAACGAGTGGATAAGACTTCTCAATATCAGGCCATAGTATACACAGGATTTCGTAAAAAGCGGGATATCCGGGAAATAGAGCAATAACCACCTTAAACTATTCTTTTAAACAACTGGAACTCCTGAAATGTAGCAGTAAACTGTAAAACACAAGTTAAAGCAAGTGTATTAGGGTTCTGAACTGCAGAGAAGTGTGTACAATGTTGTTTGTACATGCAGGGAAGTTATTTAAGTAGAAAAGTAAGCAAATTATAGGACAGTGCCAGAAACAACTGCTAATTCAAAGGAAATTAGCAGTCAGTTGTAAAGAATAATTAGAGAATAAGTGCAAAACAGTTGTCTATGTCAGGCATTAGTATAGAAAGGACTTAGTATGATACCAGAAATCCTTGAAAAAGATCAATAAGCACTTTAAAGTAGTCTTGAAAACCACTAGAACTCATGAAATGTAGCAGTAAACTGTAAAACATAGTTGAAAGACAAGTGTATGAGGGCTCTCAACCGAAGAGTGTACAATGTTGTTTGTACATGCAGGGAAGTTATTTAAGTAGAAAAGTAAGCAACTTATAGGACAGTGCCAGAAACCACTGCTAATTCAAAGGAAATTAGCAGTCAGTTGTAAAGAATAATTAGAGAATAAGTGCAAAACAGTTGTCTATGTCAGGCATTAGTATAGAAAGGACTTAGTATGATACCAGAAATCCTTGAAAAAGATCAATAAGCACTTTAAAGTAGTCTTGAAAACCACTAGAACTCATGAAATGTAGCAGTAAACTGTAAAACATAGTTGAAAGACAAGTGTATGAGGGTTCTCAACCGAAGAGTGTACAATGTTGTTTGTACATGCAGGGATGTTACTTAAGTAGAACAGTAAGCAACTTATAGGAGAGTGCCAGCATCCACTAAAATCAAAGGGAAATAGCTGTCAAAGGCAGAGAATAGTTAGAGAACTTGTGGATAGGACTTCTCAATATCCGGCAATAGTGTAGATAGGATTTCGTACGAAGCGGGTATCCGCAAAATAGTGCAATAAGAACCTTAAAGTAGTCTTTGAAACAACCAGAACTCCTGAAATGTAGCAGTAAACTGTAAAACATAGTTGAATGAGAAGTGTATGAGGGTTCTCCTTTGCAGAGAAGAGTGTTAAATTGTCTTTGTAAATGCAGTGAGGTTATTTAAGTAGAAAAGGAAGCCACTTACAGGACAGTGCCAGAAAACACTGCGAATTCAAAGGAAAATAGCGGTTAATTCAACAGAATAGTTAGAGAATGAATGGATAAGAGTTCTCTAGGTCAAGCTACACTGTAGAAAGAACTCAGTATGATACCAGAAATCTTGAGAAAGATCAATAAGCACCTTAAAGTAGTCTTTGAAAATACTAGAATTTCTGAAAAGGATCAATAAAGTTTATAAAAAAATTGAAAGGCATGTGTATTAGGGTTCTCCACTGCAGAGAAGAGTGTACAAGGTTGTTTGTACATGAAGGGATGTTATTAAAGTAGAACAGTAATCAAGTTATAGAAAGGTGCCAGAAAACACTGCAAAATCAAAGGAAAATAGCAGACAATGGCACACAATAGTTAGAAAACGAGTGCTTAAGACTTCTAAATTATCAGGCAATAGTATGGACAGGGTTTCGTACAATGCGGGAAATCCAGGAAATAGAGCAATAAGGACCTTAAAACAGTCTTTGAATCAAGTAGAACTCCTGAAATGTAGCAGGAAACTGTAAAACATAGCTGAAAGACAAGTGTATGAGGGTTCTCCACTGCAGAGAAGAGTGTTAAATCGTCTTTGTAAATGCAGTGACGTTATTTAAGTAGAACTGTAAGACACTTATAGGATAGTGCCAGAAACCACTGCAAAATCAATGGAAAATAGCTGTGAATGGCACAGAATAGTTAGAGAATGAGTGGATAAGACTTCTCAATATCAGGCCATAGTATACACAGGATTTTGTACGTAGCGGGTATCCTCGAAATAGAGCAATAAGCACCTTAAAGTAGATTTTGAAAACTCTAGAACTCCTGAAATGTAGCAGGAAACTGTAAAACATACTTGAAAGACAAGTGCAAGAGGGTTCTCAGCGGCAGAGAAGAGTGTTAAATTGTCTTTGGAAATGCAGTGAGGTTATTTAAGTAGAACTGTAAGACACTTATAGCATAGTGCCAGAAACCACTGGAAACATCAAAGGAATATAGCAGTCAGTGGCACAGAATGGTTAGAGAACGAGTGGATAAGACTTCTCAATATCAGGCCACAGTATACACAGGATTTCGTACAAAGCGGGATATCCGGGAAATAAGCACCTTAAACCACTCCTTGAATGAAGTAGAACTCCAGAAATGTAGCAGTAAACTGTAAAACATAGTTGAAAGACAAGTGTATGAGGGTTCTCAACCGAAGAGTGTACAATGTTGTTTGTACATATAGGGATGTTACCTAAGTAGAACAGTAAGCAACTTATAGGAGAGTGCCAGCATCCACTAAAATCAAAGGGAAATAGCAGTCAGTGGCACAGAATGGTTAGAGAACGAGTGGATAGGACTTCTCAATATCAGGCAATAGTGTAGATAGGATTTCGTACGAAGCGGGTATCTGCAAAATAGTGCAATAAGAAACTTAAAGTAGTCTTTGAAACAACCAGAACTCCTGAAATGTAGCAGTAAAGTGTAAAACATAGTTGAAAGAGAATTGTATGAGGGTTCTCCATGGCAGAGAAGAGAGTTAAATTGTCTTTGTAAATGCAGTGATGTTATTTAAGGAGAACAGGAAGCCACTTACAGGAGGGTGCCAGAAATCACTGCGAATTCAAAGGAAATTAGCAGTTAATTCAACAGAGTAGTTAGAGAATGAATGGATAAGAGTTATCTAGGTCAAGCTACACTGTAGAAAGAACTCAGTATGATACCAGAAATCTTGAGAAAGTTCAATAAGCCCCTTAATGTAGTCTTTGAAAATACTAGAATTATTGAGAAGGATCAATAAAGATTATAAAAAAAATTGGCAGACAAGTGTATTAGGTTTCTCCACTGCAGAGAAGAGTGAACAAGGTTGTTTATACATGAAGGGATGATATTAAAGTAGAACAGTAATCAAGTAATAGAAAGGTGCCAGAATAAGAACCTTAAAGTAGTGTTGGAAAATATTAGAACTCCTAAAATGTAGCAGTAAACTGTAAAAAATAGTTGAAAGACAAGTGTAGGAGGGTTCTCCACGGCAAAAAAGTGTGTTAAATCGTCTTTGTAAATGCAGTGAGGTTATTTAAGTAGAACTGTAAGACACTTATAGGAGAGTGCCAGAAACCACTGCAAATTAAAGGAAAATAGCTGTCAATGGCACAGAATAGTTAGAGATCGAGTGGATAAGACTTCTCAATATCAGGCAATGGTATATACAGGATTTCCTACAAAGCGGGTATCCGGGAAATAGAGCAATAAGCACCTTAAACCACTCCTTGAATAAAGTAGGACTGCTGAATGTAGCAGTAAACTGTAAAACATAGTTGTAAGAAAAGCGTATCAGGGTTCTCAACCGAAGAGTGTACAATTTTGTTTGTACATGCAGGGATGTTACTTAAGTAGAACAGTAAGCAACATATAGGAGAGTGTCAGCAAGCACTGCAAAATCAAAGGGAAATAGCTGTCAATGGCACAGAATAGTTAGACAACCAGTGGATAGGACTTCTCAATATCCGGCAATAGTGTAGATAGGATTTCGTACGAAGCGGTTATCCACGAAATAGATCAATAAGAACCTTAAAGTAGTCTTGGAAAATTCTAGAACTCCTAAAATGTAGCAGTAAACTGTAAAACATAGTTGAAAGACAAGAGTATGAGGCCTCGCAACTGCAGGGTAGAGTGTACAATGTTGTTTGTACATGCAGTGAAGTTATTTAAGTAGATTAGGAAGCCACTTACAGGACAGTGCCAGAAAACACTGCGAATTCAAAGGAAAATAGCGGTTAATTCAACAGAATAGTTAGAGAATGAATGGATAAGAGTTCTCTAGGTCAAGCTACACTGTAGAAAGAACTCAGTATGATACCAGAAATCTTGAGAAAGATCAATAAGCACCTTAAAGTAGTCTTTGAAAATACTAGAATTTCTGAAAAGGATCAATAAAGTTTATAAAAAAATTGAAAGGCATGTGTATTAGGTTTCTCCACTGCAGAGAAGAGTGTACAAGGTTGTTTGTACATGAAGGGATGTTATTAAAGTAGAACAGTAATCAAGTTATAGAAAGGTGCCAGAAAACACTGCGAAATCAAAAGAAAATAGCAGACAATGGCACACAATAGTTAGAAAACGAGTGCTTAAGACTTCTAAATTATCAGGCAATAGTATGGACAGGATTTCGTACAATGCGGGAAATCCGGGAAATAGAGCAATAAGGACCTTAAAACAGTCTTTGAATCAAGTAGAACTCCTGAAATGTAGCAGGAAACTGTAAAACATAGCTGAAAGACAAGTGTATGAGGGTTCTCCACTGCAGAGAAGAGTGTTAAATCGTCTTTGTAAATGCAGTGACGTTATTTAAGTAGAACTGTAAGACACTTATAGGATAGTGCCAGAAACCACTGCAAAATCAATGGAAAATAGCTGTGAATGGCACAGAATAGTTAGAGAACGAGTGGATAAGACTTCTCAATATCAGGCCATAGTATACACAGGATTTTGTACGTAGCGGGTATCCTCGAAATAGAGCAATAAGCACCTTAAAGTAGATTTTGAAAACTCTAGAACTCCTGAAATGTAGCAGGAAACTGTAAAACATACTTGAAAGACAAGTGCAAGAGGGTTCTCCACAGCAGAGAAGAGTGTTAAATTGTCTTTGGAAATGCAGTGAGGTTATTTAAGTAGAACTGTAAGACACTTATAGCATAGTGCCAGAAACCACTGGAAACATCAAAGGAATATAGCAGTCAGTGGCACAGAATGGTTAGAGAACGAGTGGATAAGACTTCTCAATATCAGGCCACAGTATACACAGGATTTCGTACAAAGCGGGAAATCTGGGAAATAGAGCAATAAGGACCTTCAACGACTCCTTGAATCAAGCAGAACTCCTGAAATGTAGCAGAAAACTGTAAAACATAGTTGCAAGAAAAGTGTATCAGGGTTCTCAACCGAAGAGTATACAATTCTGTTTGTACATGCAGGCATGTTACTTAAGTAGAACAGTAAGCATCATATAGGAGAGTGTCAGCAAGCACTGCAAAATCAAAGGGAAATAGCTGTCAATGGCACAGAATGGTTAGAGAACGAGTGGATAGGACTTCTCAATATCCGGCAATAGTGTAGATAGGATTTCGTACGAAGCGGTTATCCACGAAATAGATCAATAAGAACCTTAAAGTAGTCTTGGAAAATTCTAGAACTCCTAAAATGTAGCAGTAAACTGTAAAACATAGTTGAAAGACAAGTGTATGAGGCCTCGCAACTGCAGGGTAGAGTGTACAATGTTGTTTGTACATGCAGTGAAGTTATTTAAGTAGATTAGGAAGCCACTTATAGGACAGTGCGAGGAAGCACTGCAAATTCAAAGGAAAATAGCAGTTAATTCAACAGAATAGTTAGAGAACGAATGGATGACTTCTCTATGTCAATCTACATTGTAGAACGAACTTAGTATGATTCCAGAAATCTTGAGAAAGATCAATAAGCACCTAAAAGTACTCTTTGAATATACTAGAATTACTGAAAAGGATCAATAAAGTTTATGAAAAAATTGAAAGACAAGTGTATTAGGTTTCTCCACTGCGGAGAAGAGTGTGCAAGGTTGTTTCTACATGCAGGAATGTTATTTATGTAGAACAGTAATCAAGTTATAGAAGTGTCAAAAACCACGGTGAAATCAAAGGAAAACAGCAGACAATGGCACAGAATTGTTAAGAGAACGAGTTGTAAAGACTTCTCATTATCAGGTAATAGTATAGACAGGATTTCGTACAAAGTGGGATATCGGGGAAATGGAGCAATAAGGACCTTAAACCAGTCTTTGAATCAAGTACAACTCCTGAAATGTGGCAGTAAACTGTAAAATATAGTTGAAAGACTAGTGTATGAGGGTTGTCAACCGAAGAGTGTACAATTTCGTTTTACATGCAGGGATGTTACTTAAGTAGAAAAGTAAGCAATTAAAGGAGAGTGCCATAAACCACTGCAAAATCAAAGGAAAATAGCAGTCAGTGGCACAGAATGTTTAGAGAACAAGTGGATAAGACGTATCAATATTAGGCAATAGTGTAGATAGGATTTCGTACGAAGCGGGTGTCCGTGAAATAGAACAATAAGCAATTTAAAGTAGTCTTTGAAACGACTAGAACTCCTGACATGTAGCAGTAAACTGTAAAACATAGTTTAAAGACAACTCTATGAAGGTTCTCAACCAAAGAGTGTACAATGTTGTTTGTACATGCGGGATGTTACTTAAGTAGAACGGTAAGCAACTTACAGGAGAGTGCCAGCAAACACTGCAAACTGAAAGGGAAATAGCTGTCAATGGCAGAGAATAGAGAACGAGTGGATAAGGCTTCTCAATATCAGGCAATAGTATACACAGGATTTTGTACGAAGCGGGTATCCTGGAAATAGAGCAATAAGCACCTTAAAGTAGTTTTTGAAAACTCTAGAACTCCTGAAATGTAGCAGGAAACTGTAAAACATACTTGAAAGACAACTGTATGAGGGTTCTCAACCGAAGAGTGTACAATGTTGTTTGTATATGCAGGGATGTTACTTAAGTAGAACAGTAAGGAACTTATAGGAGAGTGCCAGCATCCACTAAAATCAAAGGGAAATAGCTGTCAATGGCACAGAATGCCTAGAGAACAAGTGGATAAGGCGTCTCAATATCAGGCAATAGTGTAGATAGGATTTCCTATGAAGCGGGTATCCGTGAAATAGAACCATAAGCACCTTAAAGTAGTCTTTGAAACGACTAGAACTTCTGAAATGTAGCAGGAAATTGTAAAACACAGTTGAATGACAAGTGTAAGAGGGTTCTCCACGGCAGAGAAGAGTGTTAAATGCTCTTTGAAAATGCAGTGAGGTTATTTAAGTAGAACTGTAAGACACATAGGATAGTGCCAGAAACCACTGCAAATCAAAGGAAAATAGCTGTCAATGGCACACAATATTAAGAGAACGAGTGGATAAGACTTCTCAATATCAGGCCATAGTATACACAGGATTTCGTAAAAAGCGGGATATACGGGAAATAGAGCAATAACCACCTTAAACTATTCTTTTAAACAACTGGAACTCCTGAAATGTAGCAGTAAACTGTAAAACATAAGTTTAAGAGAAGTGTATTATGGTTCTGAACTGCAGAGAAGTGTGTACAATGTTGTTTGTACATGCAGGGAAGTTATTTAAGTAGAAAAGTAAGCAACTTATAGGACAGTGCCAGAAACTACTGCTAATTCAAAGGAAATTAGCAGTCAGTTGTAAAGAATAATTAGAGAATAAGTGCAAAACAGTTGTCTATGTCAGGCATTAGTATAGAAAGGACTTAGTATGATACCAGAAATCCTTGAAAAAGATCAATAAGCACTTTAAAGTAGTCTTGAAAACCACTAGAACTCATGAAATGTAGCAGTAAACTGTAAAACATAGTTGAAAGACAAGTGTATGAGGGCTCTCAACCGAAGAGTGTACAATGTTGTTTGTACATGCAGGGATGTTACTTAAGTAGAACAGTAAGCAACTTATAGGAGAGTGCCAGCATCTACTAAAATCAAAGGGAAATAGCTGTCAAAGGCAGAGAATAGTTAGAGAACTTGTGGATAGGACTTCTCAATATCCGGCAATAGTGTAGATAGGATTTCGTACGAAGCGGGTATCCGCAAAATAGTGCAATAAGAACCTTAAAGTAGTCTTTGAAACAACCAGAACTCCTGAAATGTAGCAGTAAACTGTAAAACATAGTTGAATGAGAAGTGTATGAGGGTTCTCCTTTGCAGAGAAGAGTGTTAAATTGTCTTTGTAAATGCAGTGAGGTTATTTAAGTAGAAAAGGAAGCCACTTACAGGACAGTGCCAGAAAACACTGCGAATTCAAAGGAAAATAGCGGTTAATTCAACAGAATAGTTAGAGAATGAATGGATAAGAGTTCTCTAGGTCAAGCTACACTGTAGAAAGAACTCAGTATGATACCAGAAATCTTGAGAAAGATCAATAAGCACCTTAAAGTAGTCTTTGAAAATACTAGAATTTCTGAAAAGGATCAATAAAGTTTATAAAAAAATTGAAAGGCATGTGTATTAGGTTTCTCCACTGCAGAGAAGAGTGAACAAGGTTGTTTGTACATGAAGGGATGTTATTAAAGTAGAACAGTAATCAAGTTATAGAAAGGTGCCAGAAAACACTGCGAAATCAAAGGAAAATAGCAGACAATGGCACACAATAGTTAGAAAACGAGTGCTTAAGACTTCTAAATTATCAGGCAATAGTATGGACAGGATTTCGTACAATGCGGGAAATCCGGGAAATAGAGCAATAAGGACCTTAAAACAGTCTTTGAATCAAGTAGAACTCCTGAAATGTAGCAGGAAACTGTAAAACATAGCTGAAAGACAAGTGTATGAGGGTTCTCCACTGCAGAGAAGAGTGTTAAATCGTCTTTGTAAATGCAGTGACGTTATTTAAGTAGAACTGTAAGACACTTATAGGATAGTGCCAGAAACCACTGCAAAATCAATGGAAAATAGCTGTGAATGGCACAGAATAGTTAGAGAACGAGTGGATAAGACTTCTCAATATCAGGCCATAGTATACACAGGATTTTGTACGTAGCGGGTATCCTCGAAATAGAGCAATAAGCACCTTAAAGTAGATTTTGAAAACTCTAGAACTCCTGAAATGTAGCAGGAAACTGTAAAACATACTTGAAAGACAAGTGCAAGAGGGTTCTCCACGGCAGAGAAGAGTGTTAAATTGTCTTTGGAAATGCAGTGAGGTTATTTAAGTAGAACTGTAAGACACTTATAGCATAGTGCCAGAAACCACTGGAAACATCAAAGGAATATAGCAGTCAGTGGCACAGAATGGTTAGAGAACGAGTGGATAAGACTTCTCAATATCAGGCCACAGTATACACAGGATTTCGTACAAAGTGGGATATCCGGGAAATAAGCACCTTAAACCACTCCTTGAATGAAGTAGAACTCCAGAAATGTAGCAGTAAACTGTAAAACATAGTTGAAAGACAAGTGTATGAGGGTTCTCAACCGAAGAGTGTACAATGTTGTTTGTACATGCAGGGATGTTACGTAAGTAGAACAGTAAGCAACTTATAGGAGAGTGCCAGCATCCACTAAAATCAAAGGGAAATAGCAGTCAGTGGCACAGAATGGTTAGAGAACGAGTGGATAGGACTTCTCAATATCAGGCAATAGTGTAGATAGGATTTCGTACGAAGCGGGTATCTGCAAAATAGTGCAATAAGAACCTTAAAGTAGTCTTTGAAACAACCAGAACTCCTGAAATGTAGCAGTAAAGTGTAAAACATAGTTGAAGGAGAATTGTATGAGGGTTCTCCACGGCAGAGAAGAGAGTTAAATCGTCTTTGTAAATGCAGTGATGTTATTTAAGGAGAACAGGAAGCCACTTACAGGACAGTGCCAGAAAACACTGCGAATTCAAAGGAAATTAGCAGTTAATTCAACAGAGTAGTTAGAGAATGAATGGATAAGAGTTATCTAGGTCAAGCTACACTGTAGAAAGAACTCAGTATGATACCAGAATTCTTGAGAAAGTTCAATAAGCCCCTTAATGTAGTCTTTGAAAATACTAGAATTATTGAGAAGGATCAATAGAGATTATAAAAAAAAATTGGAAGACAAGTGTATTAGGTTTCTCCACTGCAAAGAAGAGTGAACAAGGTTGTTTATACATGAAGGGATGATATTAAAGTAGAACAGTAATCAAGTAATAGAAAGGTGCCAGAATAAGAACCTTAAAGTAGTGTTGGAAAATACTAGAACTCCTAAAATGTAGCAGTAAACTGTAAAAAATAGTTGAAAGACAAGTGTAGGAGTGTTCTCCACGGCAAAGAAGTGTGTTAAATCGTCTTTGTAAATGTAGTGAGGTTATTTAAGTAGAACTGTAAGACACTTATAGAAGAGTGCCAGAAACCACTGCGAATTAAAGGAAAATAGCTGTCAATGGCACACAATAGTTAGAGAACGAGTGGATAAGACATCTCAATATCAGGCAATGGTATAGACAGGATTTCGAACAAAGCGGGTATCCGGGAAATAGAGCAATAAGCACATTAAACCACTCCTTGAATCATGTAGAACTCCTGAAATGTAGCAGTATCCTGTAAAACATAGTTGAAAGACAAGTGTATGAGGGTTCTCCACTGAAAAGTGTACAATGTTGTTTGTACATGCAGGGATGTTACTTACGTAGAACAGTAAGCAACTTATTAGAGAGTGCCAGCAACCACAGCAAAATAAAGGGGAAATAACTGTCAATAGCAGATAATAGTTAGAGAACAAGTGGATAAGACTTCTCAATATCAGGCAATAGTGTAGATAGGATTTCGTACGAAGCGATTATCCGCGAAATAGAGCAATAATAACCTTAAAGTAGTCTTGGAAAATAGTAGAACTCCTAAAATGTAGCAGTAAACTGTAAAAAATAGTTGAAAGACAAGTGTAGGAGGGTTCTCCACGGCAAAGAAGTGTGTTAAATCGTCTTTGTAAATGCAGTGAGGTTATTTAAGTAGCACTGTAAGACACATATAGGATAGTGCCAGAAACCACTGCAAAATCAAAGGAAAATAGCTGTGAATGGCACAGAATAGTTAGAGAACGAGTGGATAAGACTTCTCAATATCAGGCCATAGTATAGACAGGATTTCGTATAAAGCGGGATATCCGGGAAATAGAGCAATAGCCACCTTAAACTATTCTTTTAAACAACTGGAACTCCTGAAATGTAGCAGTAAACTGTAAAGCAGAAGTTTAAGACAAGTGTATTAGGGTTCTGAACTGCAGAGAAGTGTGTACAATGTTTTTTGTACATGCAGGGAAGTTATTTAAGTAGAAAAGTAAGCAACTTATAGGACAGTGCCAGAAACCACTGCTAATTCAAAGGAAATTAGCAGTCAGTTGTAAAGAATAATTAGAGAATAAGTGCAAAACAGTTGTCTATGTCAGGCATTAGTATAGAAAGGACTTAGTATGATACCAGAAATCCTTGAAAAAGATCAATAAGCACTTTAAAGTAGTCTTGAAAACCACTAGAACTCATGAAATGTAGCAGTAAACTGTAAAACATAGTTGAAAGACTAGTGTATGAGGGTTCTCAACCGAAGAGTGTACAATGTTGTTTGTATATGCAGGGATGTTACTTAAGTAGAACAGTAAGCAACTTATAGGAGAGTGCCAGCATCCACTAAAATCAAAGGGAAATAGCTGTCAATGGCAGAGAATAGTTAGAGAACGAGTGGATAGGACTTCTCAATATCCGGCAATAGTGTAGATAGGATTTCGTACGAAGGGTTATCCACGAAATAGAGCAATAAGAACCTTAAAGTAGTCTTGGAAAATACTAGAACTCCTAAAATGTAGCAGGAAACTGTAAAACATAGTTTAAACACAACTCTATGAGGGTTCTCAACCAAAGAGTGTACACTATTGTTTTTTTTCATGCGGTGATGTTACTTAAGTAGAACGGTAAGCAACTTATAGGAGAGTGCCAGCAACCACTGCAAAATGAAAGGGAAATAGCTGTCAATGGCAGAGAATAGTTAGAGAACAAGTGGATAAGACTTCTCAATATCAGGCCATAGTATACACAGGATTTTGTACGACGCGGGTATCCTCGAAATAGAGCAATAAGCACCTTAAACTAGTCTTTGAAACAACCAGAACTCCTGAAATGTAGCAGGAAATTGTAAAACATAGTTGAAAGACAAGTGTAAGAGGGTTCTCCCCTGCAGAGAAGAGTGTTAAATCGTCTTTGTAAATGCAGTTAGGTTATTTAAGTAGAACTGTAAGACACTTATAGGAGAGTGCCAGAAACCACTGCAAATCAAAAAAAATAGCTGTTAATGGCACAGAATAGTTAGAGAACGAGTGGATAAGACTTCTCAATTATCAGGCAATAGTATACACAGGATTTCGTACAAAGCTGGATATCCGGGAAAGTGAGCAATAAGCACCTTAAACCACTCTTTGAATCAAGTAGAACTCCTGAAATCTGGCAGTAAACTGTAAAACATAGTTGCAAGAAAAGTGTATCAGGGTTCTCAACCGAAGAGTGTACAATGTTGTTTGTACATGCAGGCATGTTACTTAAGTAGAACAGTAAGCAATTATAGGAGAGTGCCAGAAACCACTGCAAAATCGAAGGGAAATAGCAATCAGTGGCACAGAATAGTTAGAGAACGAGTGGATAAGACTTCTCAATATCAGGCAGTAGTATAGATAGGATTTCGTACGAATCGGGTATCTGGGAAATTGAGCAATAAGCACCTTAAACTATTCTTTGAAACAACCAGAACTCCTGAAATGTAGCAGTAAACTGTAAAACATAGTTGAAAGACAAGTGTATGGGGCCTCGCAACTGCAGGGTAGAGTGTACAATGTTTGTACATGCAGTGAAGTTATTTAAGTAGAACAGGTAGCCACTTACAGGACAGTGCGAGAAAGCACTGCAAATTCAAAGGAAAATAGCAGTTAATTCAACAGAATAGTTAGAGAACTTATGGATGACTTCTCTATGTCAAGGTACACTGTAGGAAGAACTTAGTATGATTCCAGAAATCTTTTTTTTTTAATTTTTTAAATAAATCTTTATTCAGATTATTACAATTATTTCTCCTTTTTCCCCCCATAGCTCCCCTCCACCCCTTTCCCACCCCACCTTCTGCCCTTACCTCCCCCCCACTGTCCTCATCCATAGGTGTATGATTTTTGTCCATTCTCTTCATGAACCCCCCATACCCCTTTCCCCTTGAGAATTATCAGTCCACTCCCTTTCTATGCCCCTGATTCTATTATATTCACCAGATTATTCTGCTCCTCAGGTTTTTAATTCACTTGATTTTTAGGTTCGCTTGTTGATAGATATGTATTTGTTGTTCATAATTTTTCTCTTTACTTTTTTCTTCTTCCTCTTCTTTAAAAATACCTTTCAGCATTTCATATAATACTGGTTTGGTGGTGATGAACTCCTTCGGCTTTTTCTTATCTGTGAAGCTCTTTATCTGCCCTTCAATTCTGAATGATAGCTTTGCTGGGTAGAGTAATCTTGGTTGTAGGTTCTTGCTATTCATCACTTTGAAAATTTCTTGCCACTCCCGTCTGGCCTGCATAGTTTCTGTTGAGAAGTCAGCTGATAGTCGTATGGGTGCTCCCTTGTAGGTAATTAACTGTTTTTCTCTTGCTGCTTTTAATATTCTCTCTTTGTCTTTTGCTCTTGGCATTTTAATTATGATGTGTCTTGGTGTGGTCCTCTTTGGATTCCTTTTGTTTGGGGTTCTGTGGGCTTCCTGGACTTGTAAGTCTATTTCTTTCACCAGGTGGGGGAAGTTTTCGGTCATTATTTCTTCAAATAGGTTTTCAGTATCTTGCTCTCTCTCTTCTTCTGGCACCCCCATAATTCTGATGTTGGTATGCTTGAAGTTGTCCCAGAGTCTTCTTACATTATCTTCAACTTTTTGGATTTTTTTTTTTGCTTTTTGCTTTTTCGGTTGAGTGTTTTTTGCTTCTTTGTATTTCAATTCTTTGACTTGATTCTTGTGTTCCTCTATTCTGTTTCTGGGTCTCTGTATAATATTTTTTATTTCAGTCAGTGTATGTTTAATTTCTAGTTGGTCCTTTTTCATATCTTCGAGGGTCTCGTTATATTTATCGGCCTTTTCTAGGATATTCTTAAAAAGTCTTATAACCGTGGTTTTGAATTCTATATCCAGTCGTTTGTTTTCCTCCATTTCTTTCGTTTGTGATCTGATTCTTTGACCCCGCATTTTCACTGATTCCCTGAGTTGGTAAGGTATATATTTGTGCTAGGTTTCCAATATGGCCCAGTGGGTCTGCTTCCCCAGTTAACCTGAGGTGGACACTCTTGGTGCACCCCTTTGTGGACTGTGTGTACAGCCTTGTTGTAATTAAGTCTTTATTGTTGTTGGTATCACTGGGAAGAATTGACCTCCGGGCCAGTTGGCTGTAAGGATCCGCTGTGTCTATGCTGGGAGAAGCCCGGTGCTGGAGACAGCCCTATAGGATTAGACTTGCCAAATTGCAATAGCCTCTGTGCTCAGCTTGGATGGGGTGGAGTCTCAGTCTTGGCTTCCTGTCAGCCCCGCCCCTGCGCGCATGTGCGCTTTCAGTCCTCCGACTTCCCCAGCTCAAGTCTCCGCCTGAGAGTCCAGGCTCCCCCCACAAGAGCGTGGGTCCCCAGGGGCTCGCCTGGAACTGGGGTTCACTGCAGTCAGAACTGGGGCTCAGTGCAGTCAGAATCCTCTGACTCCCCTCCACTAGGGAAAGCCTGTGGCAACCCCCGCAGCCTTTGTGCGCACCGGCGTGCGCGCGTGCGCACTTTCAGTCCTCCGCCTTCCCCGGCTCCCGAGTCTCCTCCCGAGAGTCCAGACTCCCCCCGTAAGTGCGTGGGTCCCCAGGGGTTCGCCCGGAACTGGGGTTCAGTGCAGTCAGAACTGGGGTTCAGTGCGGTCGGAGGCTTCCTTCCCCCTTCCGCCAGAGGAAGTCAGCCAGGCTCTCAGCCGCCCTTCCTCTCTGCGCGCACAAAGCCCCTTTGCCGTACCTCCAATTCTCTGTGAGCTTTTCTCCTTCCTTCTAGTTGTAGAATTTTCACTCAGCCTGCTTTCCTGTGGTTCTGGATGGTGTCCGTTCTGTCTTTTAGTTGTAGTTTTGAAATTGTTGTGTGAGGCAGCAGTTTAGGTGTTTACCTATGCCGCCATCTTGGTTTCTCCTGATTCCAGAAATCTTGAGAAAGATCAATAAGCACCTAAAAGTACTCTTTGAAAATACTAGAATTACTGAAAAGGATCAATAAAGTTTATGAAAAAATTCTCTCATCATCTCAATCCTCTCTAAAGTCTATCTTCTGCCTTTCATTTCTCACTCTAATTTCCCGATCTTCTCCTCTCTGAATTCTCTGTTACTCTGACTTCCCTCATCCTTTCTTTTCAGTCTCTCATCTTCCTGATCTCTCTCCTTTTCAGAACTCATTTTTCTCTTTGATCTCCCTATTTTCTCTTCTCTACCTCTGATTTCATTCTTATTACTTCTATCTTTGACCTGCCTCTTCTCTCATCCCACATCTCCACCTCTCTGAACTCTCAGTATATCTTTCCTCTCTGTGTAAGCTCTGTCTGTATTCTTTCTTCTCCTACACACTGTCCCTTATTGATCTTCTGTAATTGTTACAGTTCCTTTTGTTTTTCTAGACACACATGGCTGCTGCTTACACACAGGCCTCACTGTGAGAGCCCACCTGATGCAATGAGGCTAACCTCTTCACTAACCTGACTGATTCTCAGGACTAAACGTTGGTCAATGAAACATGGACAATCTCCAACGTTCATAAAAGTTTTAAAGGCAGGACCAAAGTTTTGCCAACCTAACGCTGCCTGTTGGAATTTTCATCTCAGCTGGTCACTAAGAAAGATGACTCAGACAGCACCTGTGAGCCTCCCGGTTACTGCGCAGTGCTTCCCTGGCTGTCTGTCTGTTCTCCGAGACAGTTTTAAACATGATAGACATGTCCTACCTGGTAAGCTGTTGGCATCTCAGAGGCCACTGTGTCTCCTGAAGGCCTTTTACGTCGAGCTGCACCCTCCTCCGAGAGCCTGACCACCTTGGACTCAGCCCCCAAAAGAAGCATCTTCGGAGACCGGATACTCAGGATGGGAGGAGATCCTCCCTGGTCTGCAAGTCAAAAACAGTGACAGCGTTTCATTCCCTCCAGCACCAGTTGAACAGCATGTCCATACAAAAGAGAAGAACAGGAGGGGGGTTGATGTCAGCATCTACTGCGATCATGCTACCTTCCTGAGTTTTAATAGGACTGCAATTAACCCCAGGCCCTATGTTAGGAAATATAATCAACCAAAATATTTTCATTTGTAATTATAAAAGAGCAAAGGTGATACACACAGATACTGCCTTCCACCTGGGACACGTGTAGGACGTGAGCACAGGCTGGGAATCACAGGTCACGTCCTCTGCAGGGAATGAATCCTCATGAGAATCATGTGGTGTCCAGCTGTCAGACTCCAAAGGTATGATGCGGATCATAAAGTCCCTGGATTGTTCATCACCCAAACCTCAAATACACTCACCTGCTCTACTTCTCCCATGTATAGAAACAAGAGGCCAAATCTCACTGCTTTTCCTAAAAATACTTTCCACCAAGTTAGCATGGACGTGGGGCAGGCATGCTACCTGACCGGCTTTGCTGAGACAAGTGAACTCTCTGCACACTTCGAGGCTGTGGCTGAGACGCAGAATAGAAGGGACCAGATTTCGTCCTGCCGAGTGACAGCTGCTTGATGCGAGGGCTTCTTCTCAGACTCACTTCTACAAAAGCAGAGTCACAGCCAGTCAGCAGGGAGACACGCCAGCCTGACTCTCCCATGTACATGTGAGCAACATCCATGTTTTACCAAATACAGACAGGAGCTTGACAAGCCATTGGTTGAGACTTCACTGTTGTAGCAAATATAAGAGGTCTGTGCTGTGTGGCCCCAGGGAGGTGCAAAGAAGGTGGCCCACAAGTCTGTCACCTCAGACAGTGTCATGAATGGCCACCATGAAGCACGATGGGGGGGGGTGAAAAATATGTGTAAAGTACAGTCATGCTTGTAAAAATGTTTAAATTAAAAAATTGTAATTTATGTGTATATTACATATATTTGTATGTAAGTAACACCTGTAAGAATATTATTAAAGCTAAACTGTTAACAGTATTTCAGAGTTATGGGATTACCAAGTGATTATCAAAATTTTGGCTTTTCTATTTTTTCTGAGTTTTCCACAATAAAGATAAATCTTGATTTTAAAAAAAAAAGGCAGTTTTGGGAAACTTCACCACATATACCTTTAAATAAAAAGGCCACTCACCACTCAAGATTGCTGGTGTGTGCAGTACTATCACCTACCTGTGAACAGCTTAGACTAGGGGTGGGGAACCTTTTTCTGCCAAGGGCCATTTGGATATTTATAATAAATATCATTTGGGCAGCATACAAAATTATCACATTCACCCCTAGTACCTTGGCAGGGCCAAACCAAATGATTTCACAGGCCTGACCTTCCCCATCCCCGTCTCAGGGTGACAGGCTGAGTGGACCAAGGCATGAGGTTTCCACAGAAAGCAGGCAAAACTCCAGAACAAGGGGAGTAGATACCTTTCTCCGGGGACTCCTCAACAACATCGATTTCAGGACCAGAATCAGAGGACCTTGAGGAACCAAGAGCACAAGGATTAGTCACTAATTAATTCATAATTAACGCACTAAAGAGATACAGCCTCTCAGCCCTCTAATACTATCAGAGTTAAAACATTTTTAAATATATATATATATATTTCTATTGATTTCAGAGAGTGAGGGAGAGATAGAAACCGCATGATGGGAATCATTGATCGGCTGCCTCCTGCACACCCACTACTGGGGACGGAGCCCGCAACCCGGGCATGTGCCCTTTACTGGAATAGAACCCAGGACCCTTCAGTCTGCAGGCCAACACTCTGTCCATTGAGCCAAACCAGCTAGGGCTTAAAACATTTCTTTACAATTTCAAAATAAAGACATATACTTTTGCCCTGGCCACTGTTCCTCATTGGTTAAAGTGTCAGCTCGCATACCGAAGGGTCTCGAGTTTAATTCCCTGTCAATGGCACATACCTGGGTTGCAAGTTTGACCCCTGGCCCAGCTGATGGCATGTGTGGGAGGCAAGCAATCTCTCCCCCTGTGTCTTCCACTCTGTCTAATACCTACAAACTTCACTTCTTACAATTTATTCTGTAGAAAACCCAAACACCAGTAACGACAAGATGGAGCCTTGACAAGACACACGCATGTGCCCCTCCCTAGCCGTCTGTTAAACACGGGCAGTGTCTTCCGGTACATTACATGCAGTGACTGTGAGGAAGACAAACACGGAGAGCAGAGCCGCCTGGCTGTGACTTGGGACCCAGAGACACAGCCAGAAGTTCCTCTTTGCTTCTCAGATCCCATGGGTGCTGGAGAGGCTGACACCCTGAACACACCCAGAGGTGCGGCCAAAACTGCCCTCTGAGAACCGGGACAGGGGTCGCAAAGGACAGACACTGTCAGGGAGACCTGCTCTGCCCAGGCAGTTGCCATGGAAACCGCCCCTCAGCACAGGAAGTTGGGACCCTAGATCCCACCCTTACATAATGAAGACCCACCTCTCCTTCCCCGTGTCAGCACATGGATTTTAAAATTGTGAGATATCCAGCCCAGATGGTGGGCTCAGTGGTTAGAGCACTGGCCCATGCACCAAAGGGTCTTGATTCCCAGTCAAGGGCACGAACCTCAGCAGCAGGCAATTCCCAGACCAGCAGCGGGGGGCGGGGGAGAGGGGTGCGGGAGGCAACCAGTCAGTGTGTGTCTGACATCGATGTTTCTCTCCCACTCCATCTAAAAAATAAGTTGTGGAATATCCATTCAACAGCATATTGCTCAGTAACAGAAAGGGATGAACTGACACGTGAACAACACGGGTAAATCTCAAAACCACTCGCCAGGTGCGCGAGGCCAGACAGAGCCCTCCCGTAGGTTCTCGGCCCTCAGAGCTGACAGGATGCTCTCTGGCTGTAAGAAACAGTTGGGATCTGAGTCATGAAGCCCACGGGAGCTGGGAGAGCTGTCTGGGGTGGGGGTGGGGGGCGGCCGCACAGGTGTCACTCACCTGACCTTGATTTGCCTGTGCAGCAGCCGCCTGGAGACCTGCTTGTGCTCCGGGGTCTCGGCCACAGTCCTGGTCAGCAGCCTGTGAGGCCCTGCAAGGCGAGCAGCACGCGGTCCCTTAGACACGGCCTGTTCCCCAGCCACAGCGGACCTCAGCGCTGTGGACTGAGGTCTAACCCTAGGGCTCCATTTAACGGTTTATCACCACTGCTAGAGGCTGCATAACACGTAAGCCGAAGTAAAATATGAAAGGTTCCTCTAATAAGCAGTCCTGAGAAATGAACTGCTCACTGATGACCGCTAACACATCTGTGCACCTAGGTGGTGGCTCTTGTGTTTACGATGAAATAAAGTGACAATGCTGATGGGCCATGTGAATGCTGAGATACTTAATAAAGGTAAATCAGGCCGGCATCAATTTTCTAAGTACAGTAGGTTGCCAAGCTACTCATGGGAGGGCTGATCTTAACAGTTAAAAATGACTAAAATGAGGAGTGGTACCCAGCTGGGTATGGCTCCGTGCTTGAGCACCGACCTATGAACCAGGAGGTCAGGGTTCAATTCCCAGTCAGGGCACCTGCCAGGATTGCAGGCTCGATCCCCAGTCAGGGTCGTGCAGGAGGCAGCCAATTAATGATTCTCATCATTGATGTTTCTCTCCCTCTCCCTTCCTCTCTGAAATCAATAAAAAATACTTTAAAAGAAAAGAAAGAAAAGGAGTGGTGTCAGCAGGAATGCAGAGTAAGGACTTCTAAAAACTGCTTCATAAAGAAATGAGAAAACTGGCAAAAATGCCCAAGTCAACTTCTCCAGACTCTAGGAACCAACCAATGTGCAACAATCCAGGGAGTAAATATTCAAATTATTCAAAATGGCCGAATCTCAGGACAGCGGGCTTGTGGAACTTTCCTAGCTTGTCCCCACGTCCACCTGCCCCCCAGCCCCAAGGAAGCCTGAGAACCAGTGGCCGCATCACGAGGAAACCACAGCCTCTGTCAGCCCATTTGTGAAGCATCAGGAGGCAGAGCCAGGTGGTGGGCACAGAGCAGGTGGGAAGAGCCCAGAGCTCAGAGCATTGCTGCTTGAGAAACACGTGAAAGAGGAAAACGGACCCAGGGGTCAAGTCCCGGGGCTGGAACTTGAGGGGCCTGTGGGGAAGTGGGAGGAGGGGTGCAGAGAAGGCCAGAGGACTGCAAGGTTCAGGGGGAGCCCAACTGTGCTCCCTGAGAGACCACATGAGGGCGCAATTGTTCCTTTTACGACTGTGCAGCCTGACCCACAGGAGGCCACTCATGGCCATGATTGCCTTGGGGGAGCCCCAAAGTGGGGAACCCCCAAACACGGGGCCCTGGTTATGGAATAAAGTTGGTGGGAGATGGAACTGGCCTCCTCCTCCTCCGTCCCACAGGCAGCTCCTCCAGCAGCCCCTCTGCCTCCTGGGGTGGGGACACGTGTGCTCAGTTGCCTCAACTTATTCTCACGAGAACACAGCTGCTCCTCCTGCAAAGACAAGTCCTGGACTGTGCGGCCCCGCTCCCGGATGCCAGGGATGCATCTAATCCTGTCCCGCCAGCATCTGCTTCACCAAAGGGAAACTGAGGCCTGGTCAGGGTCAGCCAATACATGGGGCGAGCCAGGCTGCGGACCCGAGGGAGTGCTCCCCGCCTTCTCCCTCCCTCCCTGCTCTCTGGGGTGTGAGCTCTGCTGGGTGCCCCCTTGCAGGCTTGATGTGCACACAGACGCTCCCTGACAGTCACCCGGACACACTCCTGGCTCATGTGGACCCTCACATGCCCATCCAAAGGTGCAGGGAGGGATGCCAGTCCAGACAGTCCGCCCCCTTGGCCACTCACAGCCAGGCTCCAGCTCACTGGCCCTCCCTCTCTGTCCCTGTATCTCCCTCCATTTTCAGCTCAAGAATCACAGCAGGCATTCCTCCTGCACCGTCTGCCCCAGGGGCCGGATGTGCCTCACGCTGGGTATATGCTGACGCCTGCACATTTAAAACACCCCCCAGAGACTAGCAGAGCTCTAGGCTCTGAGCCAGTCCCCTGACCCGGGAAGGCCCAGCAGGTCCTGAGCTCCTAGCCCTGCCCAGGACCCTCTGAGGACCAGGAGGCAGGGGCTGGAGGGGGAAGGAGCCAGCCCTTCCTGGGAGAGGACACTGGCCAGAATCTCACCTTCTGCCAGTACAGGACGGCCCCTTTGAGCACCACCTCCCAGAGGGCGCATGTGTTATGTGGCCACAATCGCCCACCCCATCTCCAATCCTGCCTCACTCACATGCACCTGCATGGGCATCTCCAGAGGTGTAACCAAGGGGGCGGACTCATCTGGACTGGCACCCCTTCCTGCGCTCTTCCCCCACCCGACTCCCACTCCTTTTCCATCCATCTCAGGGTAGGTCTTCGGGGTCAGCACACTAGGCCTGTAGGTGGCGATGCTGAGAGCCTGCGGGACATCCAGCACCCGTGTCACCTTTGTGACTGTCTCATCTTATCATCCACCAGCACATACAGGGACTTCCTTGCTCATCATGGGGGCACTGGCCCGAGCACCACCTCCAGGGAGGCTTCGGCCCTGCAGCCAAGGTGAGGAGCAGAGATGAGGAGGTTCCAGTCCCCGACCCCAGATCCAGACCTGTGGTCTCCCCTCAAGTCTTCAACTATGGCATCTGATTTTTGACTTTTGACCTCCCGATTCCAATCCTTGCCCCTGACCACAGTGTTGAAAACCTGACTACCTCCAGACCTTCCTGGTCTTCCTTCTCCTTTCTCCAACCCTGACAGCCCGGCCCCATGACGCACTGCGGGAGGGCGGCCAGGAGAGGAGGCCCCTGAGTCCAGCCCCCTCCTGGGAGCCCTGGAGGACACCAGCTCTTCCCCGTGGGGTGGGGTTGCTAACAACTCCTGTTGGGACCCCTTTGCGGACCCAAGTCCCAGGCTGTCCTGGGGCGCACGGCAGGGTGGCCACTTTCCCCAGGAGCCTCAGCCTCCCAGCCTCGCAGTCACCACTTCCCACACAGCAGCACCTCCAGGTCCCCCCTCCCACTGCTGAGAACAGGGTCATATTCTCAGGGTTCCAGGGGAACCGGGCCTCCTGCCTGCCCACCCCCCAAAGAGGAAGGAGGAATGTGTGGGGCAGTGGCAGTATCCACAGAACAGAAAGCCGGTGTGGACCTGGAGCTAAAGTCATAGTTCAACCTAGTGCAGAGCGGTGTAAACACTGCACACTTGTTATCAAGACAGAAAAGAACCCAAAGGGAAGTCACCAACCAGGCGTGACCAGGGCACAGTCGCCAGGCCCTGGGTGGGGAGAGATCAGCACCACGGAGAGCGGCAGGAGGAACACTCCTGCACCCCCGCAAGATAGAGATAATTCATGATGAAAAGGGGCAACCTACAGAAGACATAGGCACCCCAAATCTGTATGTACCCTCACAGTGCATACAAATAAAAGTCAAAAACTGAATCAAAAGGAGAAAGACAGAGTCGCAATCGTGTTTAACACATTGCGGACGGATCACAAGAATCCTCGTGTTTTCTGTTCTAAGGCTTGTGGCCAATCATGAGAATACTTTAAAAAGATACTAGCTTGTAAGAACATGTAATAAATGACTTCAAAGTGCAATGTATAGGTAATTTTAAAGCTTGCCTTTAACATTTATGTAAAACGTTTTGGCAATAGACCACTGGGTAAAGCTAGCAATAAAACTACTGGTCCGCAATGTGTTACACAGCCCTCTCAGCACCATGAATAACAGAAACACTACACAATTAATTAGTTAACAACAATGAATGACAATAAAGTAGATAGCCTAGAGGAAATGAAGAAGTTTCTAAAAACACACAAACTACCAAACCTGCCTCAAGAAGAAACAGGAAGGAGAGAGGGTGGGGAGAGAAGGGGCCCTAATATAAGGTGATAGGAGAAGTCCTAACTTTGGGCACACGGTGCACTATACAGACCTGGTAACATAAAATCTACCTAATAAAAGAGTAACATGCTAATTGACCATACCTTTGCAACACCCACCAGCCAATCAGGAGTGAGTATGCAAATTAACCCAACAAAGATGGTAGGTTAATTTGCATATGCAGGCACCGAGCAGCCGGAGGCATTCCACACCACCCCAGTCGCTCCAGGCCTCTGGGCAGCGTGGGAAGGTGGAAAGGCAGCTCCAACCAAAACGAAGGCAGTGCCAGCAGCCAGGGGAAGGAAGGCCCATTCTTGCACGAATCTTCGTGCAGTGGGCCTCTAGTTTAAAAATAAATCTAAGAAGAAGAGGAGGAAGAAATAGGAAATCTGGGCCCTGGCCAGGTAGCTCAGTTGGTTGGTGTTGTCCTGATACACCAAGGCTGTGGGTTTGATCCCCATCAGGGCACATACAAGAAGCCACCAATGAATGCATAACTAAGTGGAACAAAATAGACCAATTAAATGACATGGGGTAGCTGGATCCATAAGAAAAAGACCCATAGCCCTAGCTGGTTTGACTCAGTGGATAGAGGTCAGCATGGGGACTGAAGGATCCCGGGTTCAATTCTGGTCAAGGGCCCATGCCCGGGTTGTGGGTTCGATCCCCAGTAGGGGGCGTTCAGGAGGCAGCCAATCAATGACTCTCATCATTGATGTTTCTCTCTCTCTCCCTCTCCTTCTCTGAAATCAACAAAAATATATTTAAAAGGAAAAAAAAAGAAAACGACCCACATATATGCTGTCTACGAGAGACCCACTTCAGGACAAAGGACTCACCGGATGAAAGTGAAGGGATGGAAATTTTTTTCCATGCAAATAGAAATGAAAAACAAGCAGGGGTAGCAATACTTATATCTGAAATTATAATACAAGTGGAAATTGTCTTCTCTTTCTACCCAGACCATATAAAGAAGGTGGTGATTAAGCCTTTTTAAACATGCCCAGACTTTAAATGAGAATTTCTTCAACCATCTAAATGCTAGATTTTCATGCTCCCTGTCCCAACCAGTTGTATAACAGAAATACTCCACACTTTTCCACCCAGGGTGTGAAATAATGAATCACTGACTATGTGATTTGCTATATAGTCACTTAAACACTAAATCATTTTAAAAATAAAATAACTGTTATAACCAAGTAGATGTTTTTCTCTCTCTCTAAAATTAATAATAGTAATAATAATAATAAAAGGAAATCTGAATAGACCTGTAACAAGATTGAGTCAGTACTCAAAACCTCACAACAAAGAAAACCCAGGACCAGATGGCTTCCCTAGTGACTTTTACCCAACATTTTTTCAAAAATTCACACCAACACTTTTCAAATTCTCCCAAAAAACTGAAGCCTGGCTGGTATGGCTCAGTGGTTGAGTGTCAACCTATGAACCAGGAGGTCACAGTTCGATTTCTGGTCAGGGCACATGCCCGGGTTGTGGGTTTGATCCCCAGTAGGGGGTGTGTCGGAGGCAGCTGATCAAGGATTCTCTCTGATCATTGTTTCTATCTCTCTCTCTCCCTTCCTCTCAGAAGTCAATAAAAATATATTTTAAAAATAACTAAAAAAATAATAAATAAAAGAGTAAGCATGTAAATTTTTAAAAATTGAAGAGGAGGGAACACTTCCTAATTCGTTCTCAAAGGCCAGCATTATCCTGATACCAAAACTTGATAAAGATATCACAAGAAAACAGGACAATATCCCTTACGAATATAAAGGCAAAAAACCTCAACAAAACACTAGCAAACAGAATTCAGCAGAGTACTAAAAGGATTATAGGCCCTGACCAAGTGGGATACACCCTAGAAATCCAAGGGTGGCTCAACATACCGAAAACTATTAATGTTTAATAGAACAGAGGGGGAAAACAAACTCCAACACCCTTTCATGGTAAAAACTCTCAACAAACTAGGACTAGAAGAGAACTTCCTCAACATGATAAAAGGCATTTTCAAAAACCCACAGCTAACCTCATCCTCGGGGCTCGTTCCCCTAAGATCAGAAACAAGGCAAGGATGCCCACTTTCCCATTTCCATTCAACACTGTACTGGAAGTTCTAGCCAGCCCGATTATGCAATACAAACAAATACAGGCATCCAAATTAGACAGGAAGAGGTAAAACTATGTCTATTCACAGAAGACATCTATACTAATAAAAGCATAATATGCTAATTAGATCAGACAGCCGAACGACCTTCCAGATGTCCTTCCAGACAAAGTCAGGGCTGTGAGGGCTGAGCCCCTTGCACGAATTTCGTGCATCGGGCCTCTAGTGATTTTATATAGAGTGTTCCCCCAAAATGTATACACTCTCTAACAGCTGATAACTCAATTTTCACTACTTTTCAGGTTTAACTGATTTGGAATAATGTGGGAAGCCATACTGATACCAAAACACCTTGAACAAAGAAAATTTATCCTAAAGTGTCACTAGACTTCTTTTATGGGAATACATAAAGAGATAAAGTTATTCATTTCTGTAGATTCTTTTAAATTTTGAAAATAAACTGTATGTTAATAAACACTGATTTTATAATCATTCAAAGTATGTATACCTTTTTTGGGGACACCCTATAGAAAATCCTAATGAAACTACCAAAAAACTCTTTGAGCTAATAAATTCAGCAAAGTTATAGGATACAAGATCAACACACAAAAAATCAATTGTATTTCTATATGTTAGTAATGAATGATCTAAAATGAAATTAAGAAAACAATTCCATTTACAATGGTGTCTGAAAGAATAAACACTTAGGAATAAATTTAACCAAGGAGATAACAAAAGACTTGTACACTGAAAACTACAAATAATTGCTGAAAGAAATTAAAGACCTAAATAAATAGACATCTTGTGGTCACAGATTAGAAGTCTTAATATAGTTAAGATGGTAATACATCCCAAACTGACCTATAGATGTCATTTCTGGAATGGAGTCCCATGTGGCAGTTTCACGAATCCATTGACTTAGATAAAACCCAGCACAGATTTCTTCCCCAGGAAAGATCACTGATGCCTTTAGCTCTCTGGCCAAGAGGAGCAATTTTCGGGCCATCAGCAAGAAGCTGAATTTTGTATGTGGAGCAGGGATGAACGGGGGTAGGGGGGTGCCGGTTCGGTCCTTAGCGGAGTACTCTGAGTCCACAAAAACCTTTGCAGCTTTTGTTTCTATCAAGATCCTACCACCCTAGCTGGTTTGGTTCAGTGGTGAGAGCGTCGGCCTGCGGACTGAAGGGTCACGGGTTCCGTTCCCGGTTAAGGACACGTACCTTGGTTGCGGGCTTCTCCCCGGCCCGCATCAGGCATTGTGTGGGAGGCAACCAATCAATGTGTCTCTCACATGGATGCTTCTCTCTCTCCCCCTCCCTTCCACTCTCTCTAAAAATCAATGGGAAAATATCCTCGGGTGAGGATTCAAAACAAGATTCTATCTTTCACAGCGTGATAGCACGGGCTGCACATACTAATGAGATAAGGCACACAGATGCATTGTTAGGAAACGTGTAACAAGCGCCTGACAAGGCCAGAGATGGGCTAAGTGCTGCTTCAGTGACAGACACGTCCCACGTCACCGAGGCGTCGGGATCGGGGCCCCTTCCCCCCAGCACTTCTCAGGGAGCGTAAGAGCTCAGTCAAGAAAATCGGCGAGCCCTGACTGGTTTGGCTCGGTGGATACAGCGATGGCCTGTGGACTGAAATGGCCCAGGTTCGATTGCGGTCAAGGGCATGTACCTTGGTTGCGGGCACATCCCCAGTGGGAGGTGTGCAGGAGGCAGCTGATCGATGTTTCTCTCTCATCGGTGTTTCTAACTCTCTGTCCCTCTCCCTTCCTCTCTGTAAAAAATCAATAAAACATATATATTAAAAAAAATCGGCGGGCGCTGACCAGCAGCCGGAATCTTGTTTGGACTCTGCTTTTCAGGCCGTGGCTGCTTCTCCCTTTAATTGAAGGAAGAACCATTCTGGGGACCTGCCCTTCTCTCTGACCCTGTAAACGACCAGAGAGCTGAGCTGTCACTTGCTTTGCCCTCTAGATCCCACGTGTGGATGGCGAGTACGATCCGAAGGTGCCACACGACATGGCGTATGTCTTCAGTGGCGCTTATGTGCCCCTCAGCTGCCGCGTCATTGAGCAGGTGAGAACACGTGACCCTCGCTCCCATGCGTGTCTCCCTCTCTCTGCTTTCTCCTGGTCTCTGGTCTGTCCCAAGTTTTGACTGCCCTGCTAACTAGCAAGAAATGGGATGGTTGGGCCGCCGCGACCTTCCTTTCCTGAACCCCATCCTGTTGCCCTTTGGCCCAGTGGGAGAGCGTCGGCCTGAGGTCGGAAGGGTCCCCGGGTTCGATTCCAGTCAAGGGCACGTGCCGGGTTGCAGTCCAGATCTCCAGAAGGGGGCGTGCAGGAGGCAGCCGATCAATGATTCTCTCTCATCATTGATGTTTATATATCTCTCTCCCTCTCCCTTCCTCTCTGAAATCAATAAAAATATTTTAAAAAATAAATAATAAACCCCATCCTGCCTTAGACCTGAAACTCACTCTCGTGACCCCCCAGGTGCTGGAGCGGAGGAGCTGGCCGGGCCTGGACGAGGTGCTGCGGCTGCTCAACTGTAGCGAGCTGGCCTTCACAGGTGCGTGGCCTTGGCAGCGGGGCCGGGCGGGCCAGAGGTGGCTTAACGCGTCCCTGGTGCCAGCGTGTCAGCCAAGGGCTGAGTCTGGCCCTAGCTAGTTTGGCTCAGTGGATAGAGTGTGGCCTATGGACCCAAGGATCCCGGGTTCAATTCCGGTCAAGGGCACGTACCTGGGTTGTAGGCTCCTCCCTGGCCAAGACCCTGTGGGGGCACATGCAGGAACCAAGCAACCAATCGGTGTGTTTTTCTCGGTCTTTCCCTCTCTCTTCCCCTCTCCCTAAAAATCAATGGGAAAACATCCTCACGTGAGGATTAAACAAAAAAAAAACACACACACAAAAAAGGCGAGTCTGGTCTGCTCCCCACAGGCGGGACCAAGGACGACAAGGCTCCCAGCGAGGCCCTGCACCTCATCCTGGAGGTGTTCCTGGGGGGCTGCACCTTCTCGGAGATCTCAGCCCTGCGGTTCCTGGGCAGAGAGAAAGCTGAGCGAGAACAGAAGGGTGACAGCAGGTCGTGGACGGGCTCTGGGCTACAAAGGGCAGCACTCGGGAAGGTTCTCTGCTGCCCTCTGGGTAGCGCTTGCTGTGGGCTGGAGAGTTAGGAGCCCAGTTCCAGGGCATGGCCAGTCGCTGTGCCCCGAGCCTGTGAAGTGGTTCTTGGATCCAGCCCGGCTGTGGAGGGGTTCTAGGTAGCGTGGCCCGTGTTGGGGGCCACTGATCTGCTGGTTCTCACCTGGCTGGTGCTTTTGGTCCTCAGCGTACAGGTTCATTTTCCTGACGACAGCAGTCACCAACAGCGCTCGCCTCATGGAGGCCATGAGCGAGGTGAAAGCCTGAAGCTGCCCCTGGACACGCTCCCCAGGGGCTGAGGAGGGGTCACAGCTGCCGAGTCCGTGTCCCCCCAGCCACCCTGCTCAGGGCTGGGCAACGGGACTTGTTTGGGATTTAGGGGACACATCAGAGGAGGGAGTCACCCTGCCCAAGGCTGTTTTCCTGTTTTGGTGATGAAGTACAGCCCATGCTGAGAAGACATGGAGGAGGAGGATCTTTGGCTACATCCTGTTTGAGTCCCATTGTAAATAAAGCCTCTACGTTCAATGTTATGTGTTTCGTGCTGGATCAGCCCTCCATCTTTGCTCGTGAAGAACAGGGGGTTTCCCGGGGGGCTTCACATGCTCCGTGGATTGGACCGTCGTGGCTCTGGGCCTGCTCTGGGTCTGCTCTGGGTCTTCTTGGAAACTCGCCCTGTTACTGGAGTTTTCAGAACCATAAAACGAGGAGATGGATCAGATAGATGATCAGTAAGCACCCTTCCATTTCTAAAATTCTGTGACTCCTTACACTAAAAAAAGTGTCTGTTGCCACCCGGTTTGGCTCAGTGGATAGAGCATTGGCCAGTGGACTCATGGGGCCTGGGTTTGATTCTCATCAAGGACATGTACCTCGGTTGCAGGCTCCTTCCTGGCCTGGCCCTGGTCTGGGCATGTGCAGGAGGCAACCAATCAATGTGTTTCTCTCACATTGATATTTCTCTCTGTCTTTCCCTCTCTGTTCCACTCCCTCTAAAAACCAATGGAAAAATATCCTTAGTGAGGATTTCTAAAAAAGTGTTTGTTATTGTTTCAAATTAAGGAGGCAGTTTAGTTTTCAGCATTTTTATTTTACTTTATTTTTTAGTACCGAATGAAAGATTGTGTCCCCTGTTAGAGCAGTTTCGGGCGTCAGCAATGGTCCTCCTATACAAGCCACCAGTGCCCTCCTAATTGCTGGTTCTAGTGGGCTTCCTCTCCCTTTACCTTTTAAAAATTGTGAACTGTAACCACATCTATTTGTGGCCTCTCTGTCCTCTACTAACTTGATTTCATTAATGACCATGCTTTCCTTCTTGAAATTCTCTCTCTTTTTTTTTTTTTTTTTATCCTCATTTGAGGATATTTTTTCCATTGATTTTTAGAGAGAATGGAAGGGAGAGGGAGAGACACCTATGTGAGGGAGATACATCGATGTGAGAGAGACACGTCGATTGGTTGCCTCCCTCATGCCCCCAACCAGGACCAGAACCAGGAAGGAGTGCAACTAAGGCATGTGCCCTTGATGGGAATCAAACCCGGAACCCTTCAGTTCGCAGGCTGACACCCTATCAACTAAGCCAAACCAGCTTGGGCTACACAGTGTTTTAGACGTTGAGCATATGCTCAGAGTGCCCATCATCCAATGAATCTATGACCTGGTTTGCTTCAGAACTATAGCGTAAAGGACATGACAGCAAAATTGTCTTATCTCTGCATCCTTACCAAGCTGGCCTGGGTACATGTGTAAGGATCCCAAATTTTTGAAGCTTCCTGAAAAACTGGCAAATTAATCAACAAAGAATAAGATAAAATTTAAACGTGGTGCCTAAGGGCCACTATATTAGTGGGGCAAATGTTGGGCACACTGCTGACAAGTTAAAGGATGTTGAAAGCACCAATGAGGTTGTTCTTCTTTATTTTATTTTATTGTTACTTTTTTTTTTAAATAAGAGAACATTTATTTGGGAAATCACAGAGGTAGAAGAAGTAATCCACAGAAGAAATGGGCTTCTTCGGAAACAAGTCATAGAGGTAAAGGAGAGGCCCTTGGAGCTTAGAAGGGAGGACAGTAAAGGCGGTGCACCTGGGGGTAGAGGAAGGGAAAGGTGCAGGTGTGCCCCCCAGAGGGAGAGTGGAGGTTCTTCCGAAAGGAAAATGGGGGCCTGAGTGCAAGCAAGCATCCTTTACTTTTCCTTCATGGAAAGGGCAAAGGGAGATAGTTTCTGGAAGTTGCAGTTGGCCAATAACCGGGGGGAATAGGTGCGGTTCAGTTGTAATTAAGCAAGTGTGAAGAAGGAAATGCCACTTTTACATGAAACTAACGAAGAGGTTTAAAAGGAGGGCAGTGGTCAGAGCTGCCCAGGGTGAGAGGAGGTGCTCTGCTGGTGAGGCTCGCTTGGTGGGTGGGGCACATCCTATATAATAAATGGCGAATATGCAAATTGTCCCCTTGGGATTTCTACCGACCGGGAGTTCGACCACCCACTATGACGTGTGCTGACAGCTAGGGGGCGGAATGAAGGAAGGCCCCCGGCTGGCAGCTGGTAGCGGGGGTGGGGGGAGGGCGGGAAGGGGAGAAGGAAGGCCATGCTGGGCCCCGATCACTGGCCAGGCCTAGGGACCCTACCTGTGCACAAATTTCATGCACCGGGCCTCCAGTGAATAACTAACCTCTCTGGAAAGGGAGTGTGCAGTAGTTACCTTGTAGGAATCAACCTTAGAACAATGCATGATGCAAAGATTTATGTCCAAAGACATTTATTTGTAAAAATTGTGATTTAAGTATCCATCAATATAAAATAGTTGAATTATAAGATATCCACATACCAGGATAATGTGTAACCAAAAATCTCTGAAGAAAAGTGATTGATAAACCTTTCTTTGTCCCAGCATCAATTTATTTTTCCAAGAATTTGGATACAATAACTGCAGCAAGACAGTGCTCAATACTATTCAAACCTCACTTAAGCCCTGAGTGGTTTGGCTCAGTGGATAGAGCGTCGGCCTGTGGACTGAAGGGTCCCGGGTTCGATTCTGGTCAAGGGCATGTACCTTGGCTGCGGGCACATCCCCAGTAGGGGGTGTGCAGGAGGCAGCTGATCGATGTTTCTCTCTCATCGTTGTTTCTAACTCTCTATCCCTCTCCCTTCCTCTCTGTAAAAAATCAATAAAATATATTAAAAAACAAACAAAAAAACCCCACCTCACTTAAGATTCTTAAACTACCTCAGCATGTGTAAATGTGAATTCACATTCCAGTAAAACTGGAAAACTAAAATTTTACATACCAACAAATTTACTCAATATTGATGTAACTACAAAATTTTATGTTAACACGTGGCCTTTACAAACTAGTTTACAAACACAAAGTTACTCTGCTTACCTGTCCTAACCTGTTTAGTGTTACACCAACAGATCCCCTTTCCCATAGCTTTTACCATGAAGAGACAGGTGATTCAGTGGTGAAAAAATTCCCACAAAAAACCCTGAAGTTCCCACCCAGAAAAAAATGTTAACAGAACTATCCAATTGTAAAGTATCAGCAGATATAACACTGGAAATAGGTCCTGGCAATCCTGAAGTCTTTTACCTAAGTAGTGTAACAGAAAGTTACAGTGTTGACCAAAAGAACACACAGGTTTCTCATTAAACTTTGTTATTTTAATGGGTCTCAAAATTCTGTGACAGATTTTTGGTCATGTTGTTTCCATTAAAAAGTACTGATTTTAAAAACTAATAATTTAAAAACTGCCACACACACAAAGGACCAAATGGTCCACAAAACATTCTCCTTTCCTTCTGAAGGTTTTACGATGCATTGTAATCATTAACCAGTCTTTTACTATTAAACTTAAATGGCCCATTGAGACAAACAGTTCTGAGACCGTTCTTCCACCACTGATTAAGACTGGGGTGGCAGGTGTTGGGAATAATATTCATTTAGCCTTCTGAGCTTTCTGGGAAGACTTGGTGACTTTGCCAGCTCCAGCTGCCTTCTTGTCCCCTGCTTTGATGACACCCACAGCAACTGTCTGTCCCATGTCACAAACAGCAAAACGGCCCAGAGGAGGGTAGTCAGAGAAGCTCTCAACACACATGGGCTTACCAGGAATCACATCAACGATGGCAGCATCACCAGATTTCAAAAACTTGGGGCCATCTTCCAGCTTTTTCCCAGAACAACGATCAATCTTCTCCTTCAGCTCAGCAAATTTGCAAGCAATGTGAGCTGTGTGACAATCCAGCACAGGTGCATATCCAGCACTCATCTGGCCTGGGTGGTTGGGGATAATCACCTGAGCTGTGAAGCCAGCTGCTTCCATTGGTGGATCATTTTTGCTGTCACCAGCCACTTTGCCCACGGCGAACATCTTTGACAGACACGTTCTTGACGTTGAAGCCCACATTGTCCCCAGGAAGAGCTTTACTCAAAGCTTCACGGTGCATTTCAACAGACTTTACTTCAGTTGTAACATTGACTGGAGCAAAGGTGACCACCATGCCGGGCTTGAGAACACCAGTCTCCACCCTGCCCACAAGGACAGTACCAATACCACCAATTTTTTAGACATCCTGGAGGGGCAGACCCAGGGGCTTGTCAGTTGGACAAGTTGGTGGCAGGATGCAATCCAGAGCTTCAAGCAGTGTGGTTCCACTGGCATTGCCATCTTTACGGGTGACCTTCCATCCCTTGAACCAAGGCATATTAGCACTTGCTTCCAGCATGTTGTCACCATTCCAACCAGAAATTGGCACAAATGCTACTGTGTCAGGGTTGTAGTCAACTTTCTTTTTTTTTTAAAATATATTTTATTGATTTTTTACAGAGAGGAAGGGAGATGGATAGAGAGTTAGAAACATCGATGAGAGAGAAACATCGATCAGCTGCCTCCTGCACACTCCCTACTGGGTATGTGCCCGCAACCAAGGTACATGCCCTTGACAGGAATCAAACCTGGGACCCTTGAGTCCTCAGGCCCACACTCTTATCCACTGAGCCAAACCAGTTAGGGCTGTAGCCAACTTTCTTAACGTAGGTGCTGACTTCTTTAACAATTTCCTCGTATCTTTTCTGGCTATAGGGCGGCTCAGTGGAATCCATTTTGTTAACACCAACAATCAGCTGTTTCACACCCCGTGTGTAGGCCAGAAGGGCATGCTCACGGGTCTGTCCATTCTTGGAGATGCCTGCTTCAAATTCACCAACACCAGCAGCAACAATCAGGACAGCACAGTCGGCCTGAGATGTGCCTGTAATCATGTTTTCAATGAAGTCTTTGTGCCCTGGGGCATCAATGATGGTCACATAATACTTGCTGGTCTCGAATTTCCACAGGGAGATATCAATGGTGATACCTCACTCCCTTTCAGCTTTCAGTTTATCCAAGACCCAGGCATACTTGAAGGAGCCCTTCCCCACCTCAGCAGCCTCCTTCTCAAATTTCTCCATGGTTCTTCTGTCGATCCCTGCACATTTGTAGATCAGATGGCCAGTAGTGGCAGACTTGCTGGAATCCACGTGTCCAATAACGACGATGTTGATGTGAGTCTTTTTTCCTTTCCCATCTTGGGTTTGAGTTCATGGTGGTTTTCACGACACCTGTGTTCGGTCGGCAAACCCGTTATGAAAAAGCTAATAAACCTTTGTGAGACAGTTGCTTGGCTCTGTAAAAGGGGGACCATATTCACTGAACGGAATTATGGGGATCACTGGTCTAGAAAGTTCCTGGCCCTGAGCAGGGCTCCCTGCCCTTTAGGGCACTTTTTCCTACATCTGGGGAATATTGCCACCAAAGATCAGTTCCCAGGCTCGCTGCTCAGATGAGCTAGGGAAGCAAGGCCCCAGGCCTTTCTAGTAACCCGCGCAGGCCACTCCCCGCTGGTTGGGAGCGAAGCCTTTATGCGCAGCACCTGGGCAGTGGGCTCCTATGCTCTTCCCCCCTCCAGGCAATGGAGTGCACTTGGAATCAAACCTGCACGGGGCCGCTGGGGGCGGGGAGAGGGCGGGATTTGGCGAGGAGCGACAGGAAGGAGCACCAATCTCCGGCCTGCTCCGCTGTGGTGCTTGCTTTAAAAGCCCAGTGGTTGCCTGATGGCTTGCAAAGTGGCAGATCCTGTGCCAGCTGGTGCTAGGGGCTGGTTGCAGCGCTCGGTTCTGGGGGGAGTAGGTCGTGGACTTCCATCATGAGGAGAAGGTGCGGGCTGTGGGGCAGTTGGGGATGCGGGAGGGGAGACGCCCGACCCGGGTGCGGGGCCGGTGGGGCTTCCAGAGGCCCCTCTGGGCCCTGAGCGAGGGTGTCACACTGTCCTTTACTAGCCTGTGACTTGGGATAGGATGGGAATGTGTCTTCTCGCCTTTCAGATAAAAGTTACACGCCCTCGCCGGTTTGGCTGGGCAGACAGAGCATCGGCCTGGGGACTGGTCCCGGGTTCGATTCCGGCCAGGGGCACATGCCCGGGTTGCAGGCTCCATCCCCAGTGCAGGGCGTGCAGGAGGCAGCCGATGGATGATTGTCTCTCTTCATTGATGTTTTTCTCTCTCTCTCTCCCTCTCCCTTCCTCTCTGAAATAATATATATATTTCAAAAAGAAGACATGCATAAGGCTAATTTTAAAGGGTGTACTTTAAAAATACATAAATAAATACAATGAAAGTTACACGATAATTTTGTGTTAAAGTAAGAAGGTCCTCTCCTTGGGGCTCCCAGCCCCATGTTCTGGGCGCTGGTTTGGCTCCAAGGAGAGGTCCCCTGGGCTGCGGGTGGCAGGGCCGGCCAGGCCTCAGCGCCCAGCCCCACAAGTCACTCCGGGCACCGCCTGGCTACCCTGGAGGGCTCCCCTAGCCTTGAAGGGGCCAGAGCCCCATCCATTGGCCACACCTGCTGCTGACTGGCGGCAGCAACAGGTGTGTCCAATGAATGGGACTGCTTGGCCCCAAGATGCCCCAAACTACCTGTGTCTCCCCAGGTGCATCTCACACCCTCTTCTTTCCCCGCCTCCCTAGCCCCTGCACTAGGCTGGGCAGCCCCCTAAGGGAGCACAGGAAGGCAGGCAGGAGGGGTTTGAGGCCTCTACCCTGCCTGCTTCCATTGTAGGCCTCAAGTTTCCCCTTTTCTCACATGGGGCCCTACTCACAAGGAACTAGCCTTGCCGACTCCCACCCCCTGCTCCTCCCCAGATAGGTACGGATCCTGTACAAATCTCCATCCTTTCCCATTTCAGTTGTTTTTGTTTTTTACTGGAAGGATAGGAGAATTACAGGCCTCATACTTAAAGTTACAAGCCCCCATTTAAGAAGTAATCCTGCATAGTGGACTAAATTCCAGAACGTGCATAAAGGACAGTCATGACTGGAAAAGGCCTAAAGTTGTATTGGAATGACCTGTAACAAACCTTCAGTCAATTTCAAGATCAGTTTCCTCTTATGGGGTTCCTTTAAAATCATTATTTTCCCAATTCAGTATCTGAATAATTTACTTCTAAACACATTCCACCCTCTGGAAAAGGATATGTGGCCATCCTTGATTTCAAGGAAATCTCAGCTGCTTTGTCTGTGAAGGGACCCATTCTTTATCTCACTGCTTCACTAATAAACTCACTTTCACTTAAAAAAGAAAAGAAAATATCACCCTATCAGGTGAATTGGGGCAGATTTAACTAATAAAAATATACAGGGTAGCCCGGCCGGCGTAGCTCAGTGGCTGAGCGTCGACCTATGAACCAGGAGGTGAGGGTTCGATTCCCAGTCAGGGCACATGCCCAGGTTTCGGGCTTGATCCCCAGTGTGGGGTGTGCAGGAGGCAGCCCATCCATGATTCTCTCTCATCACTGATGTTTCTCTCTCTCTCTCTCTCTGTCTCTCTCTCTCTCTCTCTCTCTCTGTCTCTCTCTCTCTTTCTCCCCTCCTCCCTTCCTCTCTGAAATCAATAAAATTTTTAAAATATATATATATACAGGGTGTCTCCAAAAAATGTATACACACTTTGAATAATTAATTTCAATGGGTTAAATTTGAAAAGAAAGAAACAACAATTGAGCTAGCAGCTGTTAAAGTATGTATACATTTTTTGGGACATCCTGTATATTGCCCCATAACATTCCCTAACTAGAAGGGAACTGGTTCTGATTTACCTGTCCCTACCATTTGTATAGAAGCTTTACTCCAAGGGAGAGTGCTTCTTAATTGAGGAGGGTTTAAGATCAGATAAAGTAGCCCCAGTATCTACAAGGGCCTTAGTAATTTCCCCTTTTACAGTGATTTCAATTTTTCCAAAAGTATTAATAAGGAGAAGGGGAGCCCTAGCTGGTTTGGCTCAGTGGATAGAGCATTGACCTGGGGACTGAAGGGTCCTGGGTTTGATTAGAGTCAAGGGCACATGCCCTGGTTGTGGGCTTGATACCCAGTAGGGGGCATGCAGGAGGCAGCAGATAAATGATTCTCTCTCATCATTGATGTTTTTCTCTCTCCCTCTCCCTCTCTGAAATTAATGAAAATATATTTTTGAAACAATAAAAAGGGGAAATAACCTCTCATAGTCCTCGGAGCAACCTTATATTTGCTTCTGTTTATTTTTCTAAATCCTATTTTAGTTTTCTACAACCCTACTTTTTTGCTTTTTTTGTTGTTGTTGTTGTTGTTATTAATCCTCCCCCAAGGATATTTTTCTATTGATTTTTTTAGAGAGAGTGGAAGAGAGAGGGAAAGACAGAGAGAAATATCGATGTGAGAGAAACATATCAAGTGGTTGCCTCCTGCACGAGCTCCAACCAGGACTCAGGCTTGGGAGGAGCCTGCAACTGAGGTTTGTGCCCTTGACCGGAATCAAACATGGGACCCTTTTGGTCCGCAGGCCAATGCTCTATCCATTGAGCCAAACTGGCTAGGGCTCCATTGATTTTTAGAGCTAGTGGAAGAGGGAGAGGGAGAGGGAGAAGGAGAGAGAAGGAGAGAGAAGGAGAGAGAAGGAGAGAGAAGGAGAGAGAAGGAGAGAGAAGAGAGAAGGAGAGAGAAGGAGAGAGAAGGAGAGAGAAGGAGAGAGAAGGAGAGAGAAGGAGAGAGAAGGAGAGAGAAGGAGAGAGAAGGAGAGAGAACGAGAGAGAACGAGAGAGAACGAGAGAGAAGGAGAGAGAAGGAGAGAGAAGGAGAGAGAAGGAGAGAGAAGGAGAGAGAAGGAGAGAGAAGGAGAGAGAACGAGAGAGAAGGAGAGAGAACGGAGAGAAGGGGAGAGGGAGGAAAACATTGATGTGAAAGAGAAAAATCCTTTGGTTGCCTCCAGTTCACACCCTGACCAGGGCCAGGGATCCAGCCTTCAACCGAGGTATATACTAGTTGTACCAGTTAATAATGTGGATTTTGTAATCAAAGAAAACACGATAATTTCAAGAGAAACATCAAAAGTGCTTTATTCAAAGTAATGTCCATCGCTAGCTACACATTTCCCCCAATCTTTCAGGTAATTTGTGGATACTGTCCCAATAGAACTTTTCTTGTTTTGAGGCAGACCATTCAGAGACCCAATTTTCCACTTCTTCATATGTTTTGAAGTGCTGCTCAGAAAGTGCGTGTGCCACTGATAGGAACAAGTGGTAATCTGAAGGAACAAGGTCTGGTGAATACGGCGGGTGGGTTAATACTTCCCAGGCAAGATATTTTAACGTGACTTTAACTGGTGTTGAAGTGTGTGTTGGTACGTCATCATAAAGCAAAATTACTATGTTGTGTCTTCTGGCCCATTCTGGTTGTTTTATGATCAAAATGTGGTTCAAATTGATTATTTGTTGTCTGGAGGGATCAGTATTAATGGTTTCACCTGGTGTTAGAAGCTCATAATACACCACACCTTCCTGATCCCACCAAACGCAGAGCATTGTCTTCTTTCCAAAGCGATTTGGCCTTGCATTCAATGTTGATGGTTGACCTGGATCAACCCATGATTTTGTGCATTTGGGATTCCCCAAATAAATCCACTTTTCATAGCCAGTCACAATTTGATGCAAAAAAAGACTTTCTTTCCTACTGTTGAAGCAACATTTTACTGATGACTTTTCGGTTTTCCATTTGTCCTTCGTTCAGTTGATGTGGAACCCATTTTCTTTCCTTTAATGTCTTTCCCATTACTTGTAAACGATCGGAAATTGTTTGCTGAGCAACGTTTAATCTTTTTGCAAGTTGTTTTTGAGTTTGACTCACACCTTTATCCAATAATGCTTGTAATTGTTGGTCTTCAAACTTTTTCGGTTGACCTGGACATTCTTCGTTTTTCACATTGAAATCATCACTTTTAAAGCGTTTAAACCACCGTTCACAAGTATCTTGAGATGGAGCATGTTCACCATAAGCTTCTGGAAGTATTCAGCAGCACTTTTCTTCAAAATAAAGTAATGAATTAAAACTTCTTGCAAATGCTCTTTTTTTTTTTTGGCACGATATTCGACATTTTTAAGCATAAAAATATCTATGATGTTAACACCTTCAGAAAATGTGACATATGAAGTTTTGAAGCTTGTTGTCAATACAACAAAATAGCATATATATCAAATCGCATATATATCAACATATGTGTAACTCCATCTGTTGAAAAAAAAACTCTGCATTATTAACCACTACACCTAGTACCCTTGACTGGGAATCAAGGGGAATTGAACCTGAGGCTCTTTGGTCTGTGGTGCACTGCTCTAACCACTGACCTAACCAGCCAGGGCTGTAAATAATTCTCTTAGTGTGTCAGAGGCAGTGGCTCATGCAGCTGATTTCTCTTTTGCTTTCCAGTGAGGTTATTGAGGAGGAGTCCACATTATATCTCCAAAAAGCCCTGAGTCACCTTCAGGAAATATGGGAATTCATTGGGATTCCTGAGGACCAGCGGTTACAAAGAATTCAGGATGTACATAAGCATATCAAGGTGAGTTTAGTGCCGGTGTCTTTGCAGGAGGACATGGGTATTAAAATTTTGAAATTATTGGTGTTTTGGTGTTATTTGTTGCTTGGTGTTTTTTCCTCCCTTAGTTCCAAACTTTTATGGGGCTATTTTCTCTCTGGTAGGACCTCATGGATAAAATGATTGCTGAAGAGGAAAGTCTGAAGGCAAGGCTCATTAACAGCATAGGCAACTGTCAAAAAGAGTTGGCTCTCTTGTGCAGCGAGTTGCGTGTTGAGCCATTTCAGGTACACAGGGTCTGGGCTCCTGTTTGGGTCTGAGACTGAGGCAGGAGCTTTGCCTTGGGGCTGAGTGGAGGGTTTCTGTGTCAGGGTGGTCCTGGACACGACAAGTGGGGGAAATGTGCTGCCTAGCCAACCAGTGCCAGCAGTCATTTTTACTGACGTAAAGCGTTGCCCTGTTGAGAGGTGAAGCAGCTAATTTATTTTTTGATAGTTTGTTTATTAAAGCTGGGGACAGCAAAACAAGGAAGGGCTTAGAAGAAATAGGAGAGAGTCTCCTTGGAGCTGTTTTGGGAAGTCAGAGAAAAGGGGGCCATGGAGACAGGTTCAAGGGGCTGGCCCAGGAGAAGACCCTGCACATTGCTCCCCTGAGTGTAAGTCTCGTGGGGACTCTTAGAGTTTCGGAGATGCCGCCTGAGGGAGAGAGGCGTGGGCACGCTCCCAGGAGGGACAGCTTGCCAGAGGTGAATCAGCTAATGAGTGTTGCAGTGCTTTAGTCTAAAACACTTCCTCTTGCTATCAGTCTGTGAGGCATATACTACAATTTTTTTATTTTTAACTCTCAGGAAAAGTTAGGCAGAGATGATACTGTGCCATGAACTGATTTATTTGTAAGTTGTTGTAAGTTGTCCTACTCTTCCTTTGAGGAAATCCACTTGGAACTTGGAACAATGGTATCTCCTCTTCTACAGCAGGAAGGAGAGCCGACGACCATCTTGCAGCTAGAAATAGACTTGCGCACTGAGGTGGAGCTGAGGCGCAAACAGAAAGAGGAGAGGAAACGTCAACTGAAACTACTTAGGGAACAAGATCAAGAACTGTCTGAAGTGCTTTCCATGCCACGCTATGACATTGACAGCAACTCCGTTCCCAGCCTGGAAGAGCTGAACCAGTTCAGACAACATTTGGCAACTTTGAGGGAAACAAAGGTATACTCCTTGCCTCCATAGTTCCTAAAAGTCAGTTTGACTTTCCTGTGGGTGTCTTCTGATCATTTGATTTTACAGGCATCTCGGCGTGAGAAGTTTGTCAACATGAAAAAAAAGATCATACTATGTATGGAAGAATTAGATCACACCCCAGATACAAGCTTCGAAAGAGATGTGGTGTGTGAAGATGCAGATGCCTTTTGTTTATCTTTGGAAAATATTGCAGCACTACAGAAGTTGCTACTGCAGGTAATGTCTATTTGGAATATAGCCTGGGATCTCACCTCCATAGTATCCAGCAATTTGAAAACAGGGACAGTTTTTTCCCTGCAGTGTTTTTTAGGGTCCAATGTAGGTTAAGAGAATGAGGGAGAGAGGATGAAGATAGTATATGATATACAACCATGATGTTTTTTAAAAGAAAACTTAATTTATATGTAGCTATAAGAACATGAAATTGAAATGATGGATGAAATAATAGTCATTGAATTAGTGTTTAATTGAAAAAAAAATTAGTCTTTAGGTTGAGTTCATTACAGATGTCCCTCTTTCCCGCTCCCCCCGCCCCCCGTTACTCCCCTCTACCGGAAAAAAGTTTTATTTCAAAATTTGAATCCTAATTCTTGGGGTCTGAGATCCTGCTGTAAATGACAGACTTACAGTTTGTGTTCAGAAGTCATGAAAACACCTCTTCACAATCTTATAACAGTGCTTATTCTGCAAAAGCTCCAGAGGGCTAGCCTCTGCTGCTGCCTTTGCCATAACCCCTGTCTTTCCTTGTCACAGCTGGAAGTGAGGAAATCACAAAACGCGAAGCAGTGTGTAAGAGGCTGCGTGCTCAGATCCGGGAGCTCTGGGACAGACTGCAAATACCAGAAGAAGAGAGAGAAGCTGTTGTGGCCATGGTTATGACTGGGTCGAAGGCCAAAGTTCAGAAAGCGGTAGGAAACCCATAGGGTGCTGGGTCCGTAGTCTCTACAGGCATTTTTATGTCTGATCTCATGTCTTTACCAAATTCTGCCTTGAACAAATCTTTTTTTGTTGTTGTGAATCCTCACCCAAGGATATTTTCTCCATTGATTTTGAGAGAGAGTAGAAGGGAGGAAGAGAATCATTGATGTGATAGAGACACATGAATTAGTTGCCTTCCACATGTACCCTGACAGACTGGGGATCAAACCAGCAACCCAGGTACCTGCCCTTGACCAGGAATCAAATCTGAGACCCTTCGGTGCACAGGCTAATGCTCTAACCTAAACACACTGGCCAGGGAGAGCAAGTCTATTTTAAAGTAAGCATCAAAAAAAGGTGGCAGGAACCCACTTATCTTTTATCTTTCCTTTGATACCATTGTTAGAGTGTGGACTTACCTCTGTGATTTTGTACTATAATTTTATTTAAAAAGGGGAAATTTTTAAAGTATATTTTATTGATTTTTTGCAGAGAGGATGGGAGAGGGAGAGAGAGAGTTAGAAACATCGATGAGAGAGAAACATCAATCAGCTGCCTCCTGCACACCCCCCACCAGGGATGTGCCTGCAACCAAGGTACATACCCTTGACCGAATCAAACTTGGGACCCTTGAGTCCACAGGCCGACACTCTATCCACTGAGCCAAACTGGTTAGGACAAAAAGGGGAAATTTTTGCCCTAGCCAGTTTGTCTCAGTAGATAGAGCGTCGGCCTGCGAATCACAGGGTCCCGGTTTGATTCTGGTCAAGGGCATGTACCGTGGTGCAGGTTCCTCCTCTGCCCGGGCCCTCATGGGGCTCATGCAGGGGCAACCAATCGATGTGTTTTTCTCACATCGATGTTTCTCTCTTCCTTTCATTCTCCCTTAAAAAAAAAAAAAAAAAGGTAAAATATCCTTGGCCCTAGCCGGTTTGGCTCGGTGGATAGAGGGTCAGCCTGCGGACTGAAGGGTCCCCAGGTTCAATTCCGGTCAAGGGCACATGCCAAGGTTGTGGGTTCGATCCCCAGTAGGGGGCATGCAGGAGGCAGCCAGTCAATAATTCTCTCTCATCATTGATGTTTCTGTCTCTTTCCCTCTCCCTTCCTCTCTGAAATCAATAAAAATATATTTTAAAAACATATCCTTGTGTGAGCATTAACAAAAATAAATAAATAAAAATGGGAAATTTTTGCAAGGCTCTGTGAATGTAAAAGTAGAACAAGCACCTTTACCAGGTATCTGTGTTTCAGCTGCAGTTAGAAGTGGATCGCTTGGAAGAACTGAAAATGCAAAACATTAAGAAATTGATTGAGGCAACACGAGTGGAGCTGGCTAAGTGCTGGGACCACTGTTTCTACAGCCAGGAGCAGAGACAAGCTTTTGCTGCTTACCATGATGGTTAGTACAGGAGCGCTGGCCTTCATGTGGCCTGCACTTGTGAAGATGTGCAGATGTTCACCAGAAAGTGTTTCCTCTGCTGAACAGATAAAACTGCCTTTTCAAGCCTTTCACCATAAGTTGCCATTCCTGTGTCAGTGAGCATTTGCAGGTGCTACTGGGAAATAAGGGATGTCTTGATTTCTGAAGCAGCTTATCACTGTAGCCCAGGGGTGGGCAAACTTTTTGACTCGAGGGCCACAATGGGTTCTTAAACTGGACCGGAGGGCCGGAACAAAAGCATGGATGGAGTGTTTGTGTGAACTAATATAAATTCAAAGTAAAGGAGCGGAGGGGAGAGCAAGAGAACCGGATAGAACAGCCGGATCCGGCCCGCGGGCCGTAGTTTGCCCAAGGCTGCTGTAGCCTATAGTTGCGAAGCTCAAGTTTATCAGCGCTTGCTTACTCTATGCCAGGTGCAATGTCAAGCTCTTAACAATAATATCTCAATCTCATGTCAAGAGATGAGGACACAAAGGTGCATAAATGTTGAGCAACTTGAACCAGAGGCACAGCGGGTAAAGGGCAGAGTTCACATTTAAGGCCACAGAGTCTGACCCCAGAGCCCAGCAGAATTCTAGTCTGACCTGACCTGAGTATAAAGATGAGGTTATCTACTAAATTCCACATTGGGGACATTTTCTGTGCCCCAACCCACTCCTGAGCAGGGTGGATTGAAAGAAAGCTAAGAAAAGGTGAGAGATGACACAGGTTTGTTAATCTTAGTCATTTTAGTCCACACTTTAGGTCCTTACTCCCTACTCCCTCCAGGAGGATGGTGACAAACCAGATTTTTATTATCCACAATGTATACTTATTCATGTAGCATTTTTACTATCGTGAAGAATAATCTATTTCCAGTTTAGGGAATGAGGGGTTAGAAAGTAAGATGCTAAACACTAGAGGAATTTTTTTAAAACTCCTGGGCTTCTATCTTGCAGAGGACTACACAGCAAGTCTGCTCCAGGTCCATGATGATGAGGTTGTGCGGTTAAAAAACTACTACGAGGTTCGCAAAGAACTCTTTGAAGGCGTGCAGAAGTGGGAAGAAAGCTGGAGGCTTTTCTTAGAGTTTGAGGTACTGCCCTCACTTTCCTCTGTTTTCCTCAGAGGACAATGAAGTATTAAGAAAGCATGCCCTTGCCCTGGCCTGTTTGGCTCAGTGGATAGAGCGTCGGGCTGCGGACTAAAGGGTCCCGAGTTCAGTTCTGGTCAAGAGCACTGGTCAGGGAGCAACAGGGAGACAACCAGTTGATGTGAGAGAGACATCTACCAGTGGTTTCTCTCTGTCTTTTCCCCTCCCTTCCCCTATCTCTACAAATGGAACAATATCTTTGGGAGAGGATTAAAAAAAAAAAAAAAGAAGGAAAGAAAGCATGTTTTTTATAGAGTCAGTCTCCTTTTCTCCTTACTGAGTTTCTAATACCAGTGTCTTCATCACTGAGACTCTAGCTTACTCCTGACCCATCTGTATTTGTGAGGCTCACGTACAGGAACATGTAAGAGAAAAGCCCTGAACAAATGCTTCATGCAGGTAGAAGTTTCTGGCATAAAGGAAGTCCAGAGGGGCCAGTGCAGGGCAGGTGTGGCAGTTCCACAGTCAGTGGGGTCCCAGGCTTCTCCAGCTCGCGGACCTTATCCTAGGTTGGCCCTCACGCTCCACCACAGCCCTCAGGCACCACGTGGAGGAAGGGACACAGAAGGCACTGTCCCCACAGCCCCTCTAAGGGCTCTTCCAGCTCTCGTCCCAGCATCTCTCGCATGTGCCATGCTGGTGAGGCTGGCGGTCCTGCTGCCACAGAGGAATTCGGTTGTTACTGAGGAGGGAGAGAAGGATAGAATATTTTCTCTTCCAACTTTTGCTGTTTTCTTAGAAAATCGCCTGGGTGTTAGTGCACATTTGTATGCTGAATTCCGTTTCTTCTGATCGACATAGCACAGGCAGGTTCCCTCAGAGCATTTCAGAGCTCGGGGCTGGGACTAGGAGGAGGCATAGTGGACACAAAATTCAAGCAGCCTTGCTCTTAGGTTCATGCTGGCCCCGTTAGAGTCTGATGGGTCCTTCAGGGAGTCCTGAGTTCAACCTCACGTTTACAGGTGGGAAACTAGGACTCAGACCTGGGGAGAACTGTGTGAGACCTGACAGCTGTTTAAGGACAGGTTTCCCCGTCCTCAGTGACCCCTGACTTCTGCTTGGAAGCAAGGAGGAGGAGGAATAAACGTCAGTAAAGAGCCAAATAAGTAACCCTTGTTGACATGCAAGTGTTTAAGAATAAATAAGAGACTAACTCCCATCCCTTTTAGGAATTGTTTATAGGCCTTCACCGACAAAGCAGGCTGGGAGGGGAATGGAATTTATTCACAAGCTTAGCAAATTGTCAGGATTTCTTCTGTACTTTTCTGATGATCTGCCCCTAACTTTGAGTGTACACGTCTAATTCCTATTTCTAAATTATATGCTTATACTACTGTTCTGGTATACTGTATGCATGATAGAATTAAAAAAAAAAACAGAAAAAAATGAAGCCTAACATACTATATTTTTTTGTCCATTTTGTGAGGGTCAATTCAATGAAAACCAGATTATCTGTGACCCTTAACCTTGCATATTTAAGCTGCATTGTCTCAATAGGCAGAAAGAGAGTGGACAAGTAGGGGTGCCCACCAGTCTCCGAGTGTGGACCTTTCCCTTGTCCCCCCACATAGCTCATTTCCTGTAGGTGACGTAATCTTTTGACGTCTGAACCAAGGAAGGGAGCCAGTGGGGTGGTGCGTTAATATTGCAGCCTGTCTTTTTAGATGACAAAGGAAGCACTGGTTTTCCTGCACCAAGTGGATGTGCTCACACCCAGCTCCCCTGCCTTAGGACCCTCCATTCCTCACTGCTGAGAGGCAGTGGGAATGCAAACCTCACAGACTCCTTAACCAGTTAACTGCCACGCATCCAAAACAGAAACCATCCCCACACACCACAATATTTTGAATTTAAAAAGTCAATTTGCAATGAATATTACAAAAATAAATATATTACTCCCAATTCGGGTGTTCTTGAATATTTTCAGCTGAAAATTCACACAAAAAATTATTTTAAAGTTGGTCAGGGCTACCACTTAGGGAAAACATTATATATATATATATATATATATATATATATATATATATATATATATATATATATATAGACGCGTGTGGTGTGTGGGGAAGGTCTGCCGCTTGGGTCTATAGATGCTTATGGCGTACAATGGGTTAATAATGTACATCCGAGTATGACAGCAAGGAGTCCTAGCAGAAGTGGTCGGTCTGATTGCCTGTCCCAGGGTTTACTCTGATTCAAATGTATTTTCACAGAGAAAAGCATCAGATTCAAGTCGACTTACCAATCGTGGAGCAAATCTTCTAAAAGAGGAAAAGCAACGAGCCAGGCTCCAAAAAACACTCCGTAAGGTAACAGTGTTAATAGTTTCGGTGCTTGACTACAAAATACCTCACTTTTGGTGGATTCTCTGCTTTGAATCATTTGCCCCAAACTGTCTTCTCTTTCAAAGGGTAGGCAAGGATCAGTGACACTGGGCCTTATGGCATCAGCAGCTGTATGTCGAGGTGTATTAGTTTTCTAGCACGGCCATAACAAAACACCCCCGACTGGGCGGCCTGAACAAAGACATGTATTTTCTCACAAGTCCGGGGGCTGGAAGTCTAAGATGAAGGCCTAGGCAGGGCTGGTTTCTTCCGAGACGTGTAGGTGGTTGTCTTCCTCCTGTCTTCACAGGTCAAATAAAACCACATTCCTAGATACTGGAGGATAGACTTCATCATATGAACGGGGTGGGGAGGGGGCACAGTTCAGCCGATAACACAGAGCAAGCTCTTTATCTTGAGCAAGTTCTGTGGGCTTCAGTATCTTCTCTATCTTAACAATAGTATTTACTGAATGAAGGGCCAGGTATTATTTCAAAGTGCTTTCCATTTTTGCAGATGAGGAAACGGGGCACTGAGAACTTAAGTAACTTGCCCACTTTTCACAGCTCGCAGGAGGCGGGTCCAGGCCTGACCCAGATGGTGCTGCCCTCACTGCACGCCATCCTCTCACTTTCAGCACCAAAACCAGTGGCCACGCTGGGCCTGTGTATTGGGAACAAACCATCCCTTGCCTTTGGTTTCAGCTACTCTGACATTTCCCCAAGTGGGTCCAGCTCCCCGGAGTCAGCCTAGTGATGCTCTGGGAAAGGAGTAATCATTCTGGGGGGAAATCATTTCCTTCAGGCTTCACACCAAAGGTTTGAAGTAAATGACACGTGCTTGTGTCTGGTCTCAGGTGGAAGAGGAACTGAAGGCCCAGATTGAAATGTGGGAACAGAAACACTTAACAGCATTTGTGGTCCATGGGCAGAAATTCATGGAATATGTGACTGAGCAGCGGGAGATGCATCGGTTAGAGAAAGAGCGAGCGAAGCAGGAAAGGGTACGTGAACCCAGTTTGGGAAGAGGGAAGGGTGGCCATGTGAGCAGCCCAGACCTGCTCTCTCCCTGGGATGTGTCACTGTTGCTTCTGCCTGTCACACAGCAACTGAAGAACAAGAAGCAGACAGAGACAGAGATGCTGTATGGCAGTACTTCCAGACCACCCAACGAGCAGTGAGGAGTGCCTCCCACCACACCGGGCAAAGTGCGCAAGGTAAGGAGGCTCCATGGCCCACTGGTGTGAGGGCGTGTGGAGGGCAGGGCCACGGCCGTCTCTTGCCATGTGTCCTGCAGAGATTGCCCTGCAGGGATGGGGAAGGGGTTTTGGAGACTTTCAGTTGAGTCCATTTGAGATTGGAACATTATTTCTCTTCTCCTACTCATACTTGACAATATATAAAAACCATTTTAAAAGCACCTGTACCATAATTCCAAGAAGTCTACTAAAACTATTTGGTGTTTTTCTTGCTTTTTAAAAAAATATATTTTTATTGATTTCAGAGAGGAAGGGAGAGAGAGAGAGAGATAGGAACATCAATGATGAGAGAGAATCATTGATTGGCTGCCTCCTGCACGCCCTGCATTGGGGATCAGTCCCACAACCCGAGCATGCGTCCCGCTGGTTCATAGGTCAATGCTCAACCACTGAGTCACCTTGGTTGGGCTTAAAACAGCTTTTAAAAATAATGTATGTTTACAAAGTAGAGTTCACATTATATAATTTTGATTTCTGTCTTTTTGCCTATTTTATATTGTTTGTGGGTTTTTCTTCATAGCATCAAACTCTCTTTAAATACATGTTCATTGTTAGCTACTTATTTCTGTCCTCTTAACATTTTATGAAACTAGCTCTCTATTGTTAAATATTATTATGAAAATAATGTTAACTTCTTAAAACATATAACATTAACATTCAGTTCCAGAAAGGTTTATTTTAATTAAAAGTTTGAGAATCTCTCTGCTAAGAGTACAAGGTGGGCTATCCTTGCTGTCAAAGTGCTGCCCTCATATGTTTCTTGTTTTTAACTTATTATTTTAATTTTAAATGTAGATTAATTTTTAATTGACTTTAGAGAGAGAGAGGAAGGGGGACAAACAGAAAAACATTGATTTGTGTTCCACTTACTAATGGCATTCATTGGCTGATTCTTGTATATGCCCTGACCTGGGATCCAACTGCAGTCTTGGTGTGTTGGGACAACACTCTAATTAGCTGAACTACTCAGCCAGGGTTATATTATTTTTTATTTTGTAATTACAGTTGTTGTATACTCGAAACTAATATAATGCTGTACCACTCCGTGACTAAACATTTAAATAGCTTAGAAAGTGATCACCCCGATAAGTCCAGTACCCACCTGGCACCATACATAGTGATTACAGTATTGACTGTGTTCCCTGTGCTGTGTGTTCCCTCCCCAGGACGACTTTGTAATCACCATTTTGTGCTTCTTAATCTCTTCATCTTTCACCTAGCCTTCCAACCCTCCTTCCTCTGGCAGCCGTCAAAATATTCTCTGTATCTATAAGTCTGTTGTTGTTTTTTTCCCCTTTGTTTTTTTTTATTTGTTTAATAAATCTTTATTGTTCAGATTATTACAATTGTTCCTCTTTTTCCCCCCCATAGCTCCCCTCCACCAGGCTCCCACCCCACCCTCTGCTCTTACCACCCCCCTCCACTGTCCTAATCCATAGGTGTACGATTTTTGTTCAGTCTCTTCCCGCAATCCCCACACCCCTTTCCCCCTAGAATTGTCAGTCCACTCCTTTTCTATGCCCCTGATTCTATTATATTCACCAGATTATTCTGTTTATCAGATTTTTTAAAATTTTATTTTATTTTTTAATTGTTTGAAGTATTACAAATAGAACATATGTCTCCTTTTTTTTCCCCCATTGAACTCCCCCGGCCTCCCCTACCCCCTAATACATGCCTTTACCTGCCCCCACCCCCTAGTGTCTTGTATCCATTGGTTATGCTTATATGCATGTGTACAAGTCCTTCAGTTGATCTCTTACAGCCCCCGCCCCCAACCTCCCCTGCCTTCCCGCTGTAGTTTGACAGTCTGTTCAATGCTTCTTTGCCTCTGTATCTCTTTTTTCCCCATTTCTTTCCTTAAAAAAATCTTGCCTCTGCAGACTATAAATAAACATATAGTAACAAAAAATGTTAGAGTCCCAATTTCAATGTCCAACAGTTCTGAGTCCCCGTTTCAATGTCAAACAGTTCCTTATGTGTACATGTCAGCAATGATATCTGGATGGTGGGCCCATGGTGGCAATGCAGGTCCGACCCTCTCTGGTTTGGTCCTAGGCAATCTGCTGTGTCGTACAGCTGCTGACTGCAAGCGTGGCAAGGCATCGTCAGCATCTTCCATCTCTGGACTGTTTCTCCTCTTGTCTTCTTATTCATTTGATTTTTAGATTCACTTGTTGATAGATATGTATTTGTTGTTCATAATTTTTATCTTTACCTTTTTCTTCTTCTTCCTCTTCTTAAAGAATACCTTTCAGCATTTCATATAATACTGGTTTCTAACTTTTTTTTTCCAGAGTTCAAATGAGGCTTGCTTATTTATTTATTTTTAATTTAATAAATCTTTATTTTTCAGATTATTACAATTGTTCCTCTTTTTCCCCCATAGCCCCCCTCCACCCAGTTCCCACCCCACCTTCTGCCCTTACTCCCCCCCCACTTTCCTCATCTATAGGTGTATGATTTTTGTCCAGTCTCTTCCCGCACCACCCACACCCCTTTCCCCCCGAGAATTGTCAGTCCACTCCCTTTCTCTGCCCCTCATTCTATTATATTCATCAGTTTATTCTGTTCATCAGATTTTTTATTCACTTGATTTTTAGATTCACTTGTTGATAGACATGTATTGGTTGTTCATAATTTTTATCTTTACCTTTTTCTTCTTCTTCCTCTTCTTAAAGAACACCCTTCAGCATTTCATACAATACTGGTTTGGCGGTGATGAACTCCTTTAGCTTTTTCTTATTGGTGAAGCTCTTTATCTGACCTTCAATTCTGAATGATAGCTTTGCTGGGTAGAGTAATCTTGGTTGTAGGTTCTTGCTATTCATCACTTTGAATATTTCTTGCCACCCCCGTCTGGCCTGCAATAGTTTCTGTTGTGAAATCAGCTGACAATCGTATGGGTGCTCCCTTGTAGGTAACTAACTGTTTTTCTCTTGCTGCTTTTAATATTCTCTCTTTGTCTTTTGCTCTTGGCATTTTAATTATGATGTGTCTTGGTGTGGTCCTCTTTGGATTCCTTTTGTTTGGGGTTCTGTGTGCTTCCTGGACTTGTAAGTCTATTTCTTTCACCAGGTCGGGGAAGTTTTCGGTCATTAATTCTTCAAATAGGTTTTCAGTATCTTTCTCTGTCTCTTCTTCTGGCACCCCCATAATTCGGATGTTGGTACGCTTGAGGTTGTCCCAGAGGCTCCTTAGACTATCTTCAAATTTAGGGATTCTTTTTTCTTTTTGCTTTTCTGGTTGAGTGTTTTTTGCTTCTTTGTATTTCAACTCTTTGACTTGATTCTTGCGGTCCTCTAGTCTGCTATTAGGTCTCTGTATAATATTTTTTATTTCAGTCAGTGTATGTTTAATTTCTAGTTGGTCCTTTTTCATATCCTCAAGGGTCTCACTAAATTTATTGGCCTTTTCTAGAAAATTCTTGAAAAACCATATAACCCTGGTTTTGAACTCTATATCCAGTCTTTTGTTTTCCTCCATTTCTTTCATTTGTGATCTGTTTCTTTGTCTCTGCATTTTGGTTGCTTCCCAGAGTTGGTAGTGTAGTTTTGTGTGGTAGGTGTCCTCTAGGGCACAGTGGCTCAGCCTCCCTAGTTACCTGAGGTGGACACTCTTGGTTCACCCCTTTGTGGGCTTGTTGTTGTTAAGCCTTGATTGTTGTTGGTATCACTGGGAGGAATTGACCTCTAGGCCAATTGGCTATGAGGATCAGCTTTGTCTATGCTGGGAAAACTTCTGTGCTGGAGACACTCTTATGAGACAAGACTTGCAAAATTGCAAAAGCCTCTGTGCTCAGCTTGGATGGGGCAGAGTTTCAGGGCAAAGCAGACAGCCTTGGTTTCTCATCAGCCCTGCCCTATGAGGCCCCTGGGTTTCAGTGTCCCTCCGTAATCCCTGCAAGCACCTGTGAGAGAAAGCCGCCCTCAAGTTTTGCCCGCTGCCAGACAGTCCAGTTTCTCCCCAAATGAGTCGTGTTCCCAGAAACTTGCCCGGAACTGGAGTTCAGCCCAGTCGGGAGCTTCTGTCTCCCTCCTGCTTTAGAAAGCCAGCCGCGCACTCAGCCTCCCATGCATTCAGCAGTCAGTCCACTCTGCGGGTGCGTGCCTCCAGACCTCTGCCTTCCGCAGCTCCCGAGTCTCGGTGTGCTTTCTCTTTTCCTGACAGTCCAGATTCCCCCCGAATGAGTCTGGTTTCCCAGCATCTCGCCCGGGACTGGAGTTCAGTGCAGTCGGGAGCTTCCTTCTCCCTCCCACTTTAGAAAGCCATCCGCGCACTCTGCCGTCCCTGCACACAGCCGCCCGTCCTCTCTGCATGTGAGTCTCTGTACCTCAGCCTTTTGCAGCTCCTCTGAGTCTCAATGTGCTTTCCTCTTTTCTTCTAGGTGCAGAATTTCCACTCAGCCAGCTTTTCTTTGATTCTGGATGGTGTCCATTTTGTCTTTTAGTTGTAGTTTTGATATTGTGCGAGGCAGCAGTGTAGGTATTTACCTATGCCACCATCTTGGTTTCTCCTGGTTTCTAACTCTTTATCCCTCTCCCTACCTCTCTGTAAAAAATCAATGAAATATATTTAAAAATAATAATCTAACAATTTTTTATTGCCCTGGCCCTTCTAGTTTGTTCACCTCAAAATTTGCTGCAGTCAAAATCTCATGGTAAAAGAAGGATAATCCTGTAATCAGTCTCAGAATGTGTCTTTTGTAGTCAGTCAGCATGTCTGTTGATGCTGATGGCAGTAGTCTTCACTGCTTGCCAGTGTTTGTTGCCACTGAGGCAAAGCTGTTCTGCCCCAAAAATGAGAATTGACATGCAACAAAGCGCACTTTTGAATGCATACTACTTGGTGAGCTTTGACATAAGGATAAAACTGTGAAACTGTCACACATGAGATATGATTACTGTCACCAATATATCGGGTGGGGCAAAAATTTGTTTAACAGTTCTAAGTATGCTAAACACAGAACTTATTCTTTTAAAAAATATTTGAATAATTACTTTTATTTTATTTTTTTTTAGGGAGATGGAAGGGGAAGGGAGAGAGAGATACATTGTTCTCTTGCATCTTCCCTGCTACCTACATGTGATGGATATGGGCATGTGCCCTGTCCTGGAATGGAACCAACGACATTTCAGTAAATGGGACAATGCCCAATCAACTGAGCCATACTGGTCAGGGCAGAGTATATTCGTGTATTATTATTTATTAATTATATTTTTTCATACCATCAAATCTAAACCTACTTTTGATACCTCTTACCCTTTTATAATATCTTTCTGTTTTCCTCAGCCCTCAATGCAGTCATGGATAGTCCTTCCTATACAATAGATTAGTTCATATTTTTCATAATTTTATAGGCTCTATAAGGTGTGTTGTTTAACAAATAGTGGTTTTCTTCATGAAACACAGTTATTTAGGGACTCAACACTTATCCTTATGTGAATAGTTACTTTTTGATTGGTGAGTAGTATTGTGTTCTATGCAAAATGACTTTGCCTATTGATCTGTCTATGATTATGGTTATTTCCAGGTTTGGGGTATTATAAATAAACCTTTTGGGAATATTTGTGTTCAGTTATCTTTATTTATGTAAATGTTTTACTTATCTAACTGTTGTTGTGAAGGTGAATGTTTCACACATTACGACATGCGGAAATGTGGCCCAACATGGTCATTGCTTTTGCCTTCCACACACCCACACTATAAAGTAAATCCAGTTTTATGCAACTCTTCGAGCACATGCACTGGTTAATCTTTTTAAAGAGCACCCAGAATTGAGTTCAGTGTTAACTCACTTTTGTTTTAATTCAATTTACCTAAGAATTTTTTTCCTTTATTGATTAAGGTATTACAAATCTGTCCTTATCCCACCATTGTCTCCCACCCCCCAATCCTGCCCTCACTCTCACCCCCTGTTGTCTGTGTCCATTGCTTATGCTTATATGCATGCATACAAGTCCTTTGGTTGATCTCTACCCCTTACCCCCACCCTCACCTACCTTCCGTCTGAGGTTTGAGCATGTGCCGATGCTTCTCTGTCTCTAGATCTGTTTTTATTCATCGTTTGTGTTATTCATTATAATCCACAAATGAGTGAGATCATGTGATAAATATCTTTCTCTGACTTATTTCACTTAGCATAATGTTCTCCAGCTCCATCCATTTGCAAATGGTAGGAGTTCCTTCCTTTTTACAGCAGCATATTATTCCATTGTGTAGATGTACCACACCAGTCAGAAAGGATATATGCACCCCTATATTCATAGCAGCACAATTTACAAAATCTAAGAATTTTTTTAAAATATATTTTATTGATTTTTTACAGAGAAGAAGGAAGAGTGATAGTCAGAAACATCGATGAGAGAGAAACATCGATCAGCTGCCTCCTGCACACCTCCCACTGGGGATGTGCCCGCAACCAAGCTACATGCCCTTGACCGGAATCGAACCTGGGACCCTTCAGTCCGCAGGCTGACGTTCTATCCACTGAGCCAAACCGGTTTTGGCGAAAATCTAAGAATTTTTTATGGTGAACAGTTTTTCACACATTTATTTACACTGTCTTTATCTCCTTTGTTAAAAAGGTCAGCTCATAATCTCTTTCAAATTGTTTAAATAAATTCATTATTTTAACCTGAAGGAGGACTGTGTAGCATCTAAGACATATGTTTGAATTTCACTCATTTCTCAATGACTCAAGTGACTTCTTTGCATTAAGGAACCATAGGTTTTGAATACTGGAAGGAAACTTCTTCATTTTTATCCTATGTTCAACTTAAGCCAACTTGTAGCATATATTTATATATTTAATATGCATTGTTTACATTCTCCAGTACCCTTTTTTAAGTTTAAGCACTGAATAATACATTAAGTGAAGTCTAGGTTTATAATATTTGTTACTTTTCCTGGTGTAAATGCTCTCATCATTGTCAGTTGCAAACTACTAAAATGATGGCACTGAAAATAGACATGTTAAGATATATCAGTAGCACATCATTATATTTTACTTGCAACATGCTGATTCAATAGCAACAAATATGCTCAAAAACTCTCATAATAATATAAAATCATTGGTAACTGCCCATTTTTAAAACTTTCTTAAAGTTTGATGTAAGTATTTGATTTAAAGTATATATTTTTGAAACATGTGCTTTTGGTGTTTCCATGCATTCCTGTATTGCTGAAGCCAAGATCCTCCTGCCCTTATCAGTACTTCATTCTCGGCATATAAAAGAACTGATGCAAAAATACAGCCTGGCTTAGAAATAGCTTACTTGTAATATATCCATGTAAAAAGTCACTTATGAAACCCAATTAATCCTAATTTGCCTTCCACCACTCCCTGTCATCATGATTTTGTATCTGTCTATTCATACATAATTGGGTATTTTACATACATTGCTGCATATGTCTTGCCAAATTCAAATAGCTCATTAGGTCGGAGAATCATCTCAGTACGCCCAGGTTGGAAGTTCCATCACCGGTCAGGGCAATTACAAGAATCAATTGCTGAAGATATGAAAGTACAGAACAAAAGAACTGCTGTGTGTGTGTCTCTCTGTCCCTATTTTCCTCTCACTCTAAAACCAATATATGTGTTTATTCACCCAGTCAGTCCACACACATGTGAACACCAGCACAGCCCAGGGGCCCCGTGGTGACCAGCAGCCAGGGTTCTCATGAGGGTAGAGCAGATAATGGTCCAGAGAACAGTATGGGAGGTGCTGCTGCTGTAAGTGCGGCAGGTGTAAGTGTGGCAGGTGGGGAACCTGGGCTGAGCTGCACAGTCACCCACAGGGGATGATGGCATCCCTGGGACTAAAAGCAAAGAAGCTGGGAGAAGCTCTGAGCTGGGACATGCCCCTGTGGTCTCTGCACCTCCAGGTGGGGTTTAGGCTGGGTTATTGCACATTCAGATGGTTGAGAAGCTCAGATTCCTCTCAGGTGGCAAGGCTGGGAGCAGCAGTGGCTGCTGGGCAGGTGGGTGTGTGTGTGGGAGGCAAAAGCCCAGGGCAGTTGCCAGGGAGAATTGGTGCTTGGCCATGTGTGTGGCTCTGAGGCCCTCCCTAGTCCCAGTCCAGGCTGGTGGTCTCTCTGTTCTTTGGGGCCATGGTTAGTGGGAAAGGGAGCAAGCTCTGCTGCAGGAGTTCCTGGGGGGTCATGACCTGAGAGTCAGCATGTGCTCCAAGGAAACTTGTGAGCCAGGCAGAAATAACCTAGTCCAGTGTAATGAAGTGCTCCAGCCATTGCCCTGCCCAGGGAGGGAGAGGAGCTACCATAGTACTGTCCTGGGCGGTGAGAAAACTATATTACCCAGAAGGAACTGCATTCCCATGGGCGGAGCTAAAGGGCATTTTAGTGTTTGCGCATCCGGCTAGGGCGGGACTTCCTGCTTCCTTCTCACTGTGTGGTCATTTTAACATTTAGATCTTTGTTCACAGGGTCACAGGCTTCAGGGAGCTGGTCAGGAGCAGGAGGAGGCCTGGGGGGCAGCTGCCTGTGGTGCGGGGTGTGTCTGAGGCTCCTTGAGCCCCAACAGACCGAGATCGGGTCTCCGTGCCTCCCGGACTCCTCTCTGCTCACAGCGTTCCCACAGCCTGACCCCACTTCACCCTCCAGCCTGGGGGACCCGCGCCTCTCAGGTCCTGCCGCCCAGGTCCCAGCGTTCAGAATGGTGAGTCCCTCGTGGGTGACACATGGGTGATGGGGGAAGAGGGTGGAAGGCTGCAGTGCCACCTTGTAAGGACGTGATGGTGCAACTGAGCTGGGAGGATTCGGAAACCCGGGCCTGTTTGGGTCTAAAGGCAACAAAGATGAGGTGTGGTTTTGTGTGAGGAGTTTTACTTTTATTCTCAGAACGCTGGGGCCATAGATGATTGTGAAAAAAAAGAGGGACATTCTCTGGGGTAATGGTCTAACTTTTCCTAACATTGCTCAGAGGAAGAACAGACTAGAAGACAGAGGACAGCAGCTGTGGACAGGAAGGGGAAGTCCTGTAAATGATAAGGGAACTGGCAAGAGTGAGCACTGAGGACTGAGCCCTGAGATCATACAGGATCTGGAGGGCACCTGGCTTCGGGGCTGGGCAAGGTACTGAGCAGCCTGAGCCATAGAGCCTGGTGGCTGCCAGGCTCCCAACAGACCCTTTTCTTTCCACAAATTCCTGAAAATGCAGAATCGTTAGGTGTACGCGTTTGTGGAGCTTATTTCAGGGCCTCTAACACTTGTGGCCTCTGAGATAGTGATGCGCTTGGACTGTCAGCCACTCCTGTAGCCCTTGGACCTGGGGACTTTGAACAGACACTGAGCAGAGAATCCTAAGGCCACGACTAGGCCTTCATGTTGTACATCTTGTTCTTGGCCACCAGTGGGATGAGTGGGAGTTCTTCCAGGACATAGGTTCCAGAATGTGCCAAGGCTTGGAGTAAACAGTGAGCTGAATTAGTAACCTGCAGGTATGTTTTTTAAAATACATACATATTTTCATTGATTTTATATTTACAAATGAAATGAGAGAGAGATGGAGAAACAGGGATGAGCAAGAAACAACGGTTTGTTGCCTCCTGCACAACCCCTACAGTGCATCCAGCTCACAACCCAAGCATGTGACTTTACCAGTGAAGGGGTCTATGCTCAACCAACTGAGACACATCAGCCAGGACTGCAGATCACTTACATACAGGGAATCATGGTCTGGTTGGTAATGGTAGCCCAGAAGGGAAAGTGTGAGCCTGAGGACTGGCTTTCTTGCTGGGGCCACTGTTGGTTGGAGGTTGGTGTCATAACACAGCACAGGGACAGACGTTGTTATGTCGAGTGTGGGGGACAGATAATGGTTTTTCGGTGGCCGACGCCGAAAACTAATTAAAACAAAATGAGACTAGGGCTGATACATACCAACATTTTGAAAATCTCACCAGGATTTTGTTGTGACCCTCGGTGTGTCCTGGCTGTGGGGAGTTGCAGTCAGTCTTGTGGATTAGCTAAGAGGCTTGAGTGGTCATCTGTGAGACTCACTGGGCATGCTGCAGAGGGCCATCAGGGCTGGGACTTCAGTGACGGTTAACTGAGAGATGTTGGCTGTGACTAGTGAAGGGACATCAAGTGCAGCATCACAGGAGGTGGCCTATGGATCTCTGAGATCTGATTGTTGCTCTTAATAGTTGAGGTTGAAGGAAAAAAACAGCCATGGAGAGAGGCCTACATAGCAGGACTCAAGGCTGCCTCTATGAGTGTGGACTGTCAGAGTCTGGGCAGTGCTTGATCCTGATTCCATTTGGCAACCATCCTCTGGACCACACATGCTGAGTAATAAGTAAAAGGCCAGGATATGAGTATGGGGGCCGGGGCTGTGGAAGTGCAGGTGTGAGAGAGGTGTGGTGGAAAGAGTCATGTGCACTTGGAGAGGGAATGTGAATTCATGGCCACAGCACCATGACATTGACAGAAGAGTGAGTGAAGGAAGAGTCTGTTTCTGGTTGTGCCTGGATGTAACAACAAGGTGAATTTTAGGGTAACTGCCTGTAAAGAAAGGGGTTTGGGTGCTACATTCTAGGTTAAGGGCTTAGGTGCCATTTAACTAACCACCTGACTTTTGTTGTTGGGAGGAAACACTGGTTGATGGGAATGAGATAGCATACATCAATGTTACCAGGCGTGTAAATCTCCACTGGCATGGGTAAGGAAGAAGGGTAAGAGAGAAATAGATGTTGGAGGTGGTGAACTATAATTTTGGAAAAGAAGGTGATTATGAAATAACTTATCCTCACCATGGCTAATTTGCATTACCTTTGAAGGGGTGCCTCTGGGAATGAAGCTGTGTGAGAGAAGTGTTGTTCAAAGAACTATGTGCAGCCGATTGTGAAAAGTGTTGGCCTCAGCACCTTGGGAATGGGGTCAAGAGGGTGAAGTGAGATGCCATGTTTTTGGTGTCTTAGAGGAACAATCTGAGGGTCTACAGGCTATTTCCTGAGAAGAACAGTATCAAATCACTCACACTCTCTTTATGGCCAACATCCACCTCTAACCTATGTTTTTGACACCCACTCTATTGATAAGAGGCAGTGTGGCATACATGGGGGTCCAGAGCACAGGTAACTTCTATCTGCTCAATTTAATTTTCTAACGGAGGCATACCTAGATTTTTATTTGGATCTGCTTTTTAAGGCTTTACTTAGGCATATGTATCACTGGCAAACAATGAAATGTACTTTTCTGATGTGTACTCTTTGGTGAGTTTGAACATACGGATCACGCTCTGAAACGTTCACATGTGAAATAAGCTTCTCTGTTACACATATCCATGGTGAGGCAAAAGTAGGCTTACAGTTGTGAGTATGCAAAACACAGTTTATTCTCTGTTCTTAAATAACTACGTTATATATTTGAAATGATATTTTCATTGATTTTTAGATAGGAAGGGAGGAGGAGAGAAACATCAACCTTCCGGCTCCTATAAGCCCACTACTGGGGATCCAGGAACGCATGTGCCCTGACCTGAAATTGAACCAGTGACATTTTAATGAATGGAATGACGCTCAATTAACTGAACCACACTGGATATGGTGGTGTTTATACTTGTATTATCATTTATTAATTATTTTCAATACCAACAACTGTAAATCTACTTTTGCCACACCCTGTATTTACCTCATGCCCTTTTATTTTAATATATTTTTATTGATTTCAGAAAGGAAGGGAGACGGAGAGAGAGATAGAAACATCAACCATGAGAGAGAATCATTGATTGGTTGCCTCCTGCATGCCCCCATTGGGGTTCGAGCCCGCAACCCTGGCATGTGCCCTTGCCTGAAATCAAACTTGGGACCTTTCAGTCCGCAGGCCAACTATCTGTCCACTGAGCCAAACAAGCTAAGGCCCTCCTCCCCTTTTATACTCTTTCTGCTTCCCAAGCCCTCCATGCTAGCATTGATATAACTTCTTTTGAAATAGATTAGTTCATATTTTTCATTATTTATAGGCATTATAAGGTGTATAATCTTTAAGCAACACTGACATCCTTCATGCTACAGTTATTTTGAGATTCAGCAATGACATTTATGTAAATAGTTAATTTTTTGTTTCTAAGAAATATTGTATTATTTGGATTAGCCACTTATCCTTTGATCTGTCTATGGTTTTGTTTATTTTCACGTTTGGGGTTTTATAAATAAAACTGCTGGCATTATTGTTCTGCTTTTTTGTTTTGTTTTGTTTTTGTATTTTTTAATTTCTTTATTGACTAAAGTATTACATATTTGTCCTCACCCCCCCATGACCTTCCCAAACCCCACCCAGTCATGCCCCCACCCACCCTGTTGTCTGAGACTACTGGTTAGGCTTATATGCATGCATACAAGTCCTTTGGTTGATCTCTCCCCCTTACCTCTACCATCCCCTACCTTCCCTCTGAGGTTTGACAGTCTGATCGAAGCTTCCCTGTCTCCAGGTCTGTTTTTGTTCATCAGTTTATGTTGTTCATTATTTCCCATAGATGAGTGAGATCATGTGATATTTTTCTTTCATTGCCTGGCTTATTTCACTTAGCATAATGCTCTCCAGTTACATCCATGTTGTTGCAAATGGTAGGAATTCCTTCTTTTTTAGCGCAGCGTAGTATTCCATTGTGTAGATGTACCACAGTTTTCTAATCCACTCATCTGCTGATGGGCACTTAGGCTGTTTCCAAATCTTAGCTATGGTGAATGGTGCCGCTATGAACATAGGGGTGCATATATCCTTTCTGATTCGTGTTTCTAGCTTCTTGGGATATATTCCTAGAAGTGGGATCACTGGGTCAAATGGGAGTTCCATTTTTAGTTTTTTGAGGAAGCTCCATATTGTTCTCCACAGTGGCTTCACCAATCTGCATTCCCACCAGCAGTGCATGAGGGTTCCTTTTTCTCCGCATCCTCGCCAGCACTTGTCCTTTGTTGATGATAGCCATTCTGACAGGTGTGACATGGTACCGCAATGTCGTTTTGATTTGCATCTCTCGGATAATTAGTGACTTTGAGCATGTTTTCATAGGTTTCTTGGCCTCCCTTCTGTATTTTTTCGAAAAGATTCTATTTAGGTCCGTTGCCCATTTTTTGATTGGGTTGTTTATCTTCCTTTTGTTAAGCTGTATGAGTTCCCTGTAAATGTTGGAGATTAAACCCTTCTTGGTAATATCATTGGCAAATATGTGGGCTTTCTTGTTGTTTTGCTGATGATTTCTTTTGCTAGGCAAAAGCTTTTTATTTTGATGTAGTCCAATTTGTCTATTTTCTCTTTATTGTCCATTGCCTAAGTAGTAGTATCAGTGAAGAAGTTCCTTCGGCATATGTCTGAGATTTTTCTGCCTGTGGATTCCTCTAGTATTTTTATGGTTTCCCGTCATATGTTTAAGTGCTTGATCCATTTTGAGTTTATTTTTGTGTATGTTGTAAGTTGGTGGTCTAGTTTCATTTTTTTTGCATGTATCTGTCCAATTTTCCCAACACCATTTATCGAAGAGACTCTCTTGACTCTATTGTATGTTCATGCCTCCTTTGTCGAATATTAACTGGGCATAGTGGTTTGGGTCAATTTCTGGGTTCTCTATTCTATTCAATTGGTCTATATGTCTGTTCTTGTGCCAGTACCAGGCAGTTTTGAGAACAGTGGCTTTGTAATACAGCTTGAAATATGGTATTGAGATCCCACCTACTTTGTTCTTCTTTATCAGGATTGCTGCAGCTATTTGGGGTCTTTTTTCATTCCAGATGAATTTTTGGAAAGTTCTTTCTAGGTCTGTGAAATATGCAGTTGGTATTTTAATGGGGATTGCATTGAACCTATAGATTGATTTGGGTATTATGGATATTTTGATGATGTGGATTCTACCAGTCCATGAACACGGTATGTTCTTCCATATGTTTATGTCTTCCTCTATCTCTTTTTTCAGTGTCCTGTAGTTTTTTGCATATAGTTTTTTAACCTCCTTAGTTAAGTTTATTCCTAGGTATCTTAATTCTTTTGGTGCATTGGTAAATGGAATTGCTTTTTCAGTCTCTCTTTCTGTAAGTTCATTATTGGTGTATAGAAATGCCATAGATTTCTTGGCGTTAATTTTGTATCCTGCTACCTTGCCAAATTCATTTATTGAGTCTAATAATTTTATGATGGAGTCTTTAGGGTTTTCTATGTACAGTATCATGTCATCTGCGAATGACAGTTTTACATCTTCTTTTCCGATTTGGATGCCTTTTATTTCTTCTTCTTGTCTGATAACAATGGCTAGTATTTCCAGTACTATGTTGAACAGCAGTGGTGAGAGTGGGCATCCCTGTCTTGTTCCCGTTCTTAGGGGAAATGGTTTTAGTTTTTGCCAATTGAGTATGATGTTGGCTGTGGGTTTGTCATATATGGCTTTTATGATGTTGAAGTATGATCCTTCTATCCCCACCTTGCTGAGAGCTTTTATCAAAAATGGGTGTTGGATTTTGTCAAATGCATTTTCTGTTTCAATATATATGACTATGTGATTTTTCTCCCTCTATTTGTTTATGTGATGTATCACGTTTATTGATTTGCGGGTATTGTACCATCCTTGCATCCCTGGGATAAAATCCTTCTTGGACATGCTGTATGATCTTACTGATGTACTGCTAGATCAGATTTGCTAGAATTTTGTTGAGGATTTTTGCATCTCTGTTCATGAGGGATATTGGCCTGTAATCCTCTTTCATTGTGTTGTCTTTATCTGGTTTTGGTATTAGGGTGATGCTGGCTTCATAGAATGAGCTTAGAAGTGTTCCTTCCTCTTGAATTTTTGGAATAGTCTGAGGGGGATAAGTTTTAGTTCTTCCTTGAATGTTTGGTATAACTCTCCTGTGAAGCCATCTGGCCCCGGGCTTTTCTTTGCTGGAAGCTTTTTGATGACTGCTTCTATTTCTTCCACAGTTATCGGCCTATTGAGATTTTTAGATTCTCCCTGATTGAGTTTTGGAAGGTTGTATTTTTCTAGGAATATGTCCATTTCCTCCAGGTTGTCTAGTTTGTTGGAATAGTTGTTCATAGTATTTTTTAACAATCCTTTGTATTTCTTTTTTTAAAAATTTCTTTTAGTGATTTTTCTCTTATTTATTTTAATATATTTTATTGATTTTTTTACATAGAGGAAGGGAGAGGGATAGAGAGTTAGAAACATGAATGAGACAGACACATCGATCAGCTGCCTCCTGCACACCTCGTACTGGGGATGTGCCTGCAACCAAAGTATGTGCCCTTGACCGGAATTGAACCTGGGACCTTTCAGTCTCCAGGCTGACGCTCTATCCACTGAACCAAACCAGTTAGAGCAATCCTTTGTATTTCCGTGGGGTCTGTTGTTATTTCAACTCTATAATTTCTGATTTTGTTTATTTGGGTCCTCTCTCTTTGCTTCATGGTAAGCCTGGCTAGAAGTTCATTAATCTTGTTTATCCTTTCAAAGAACCAGCTCTTTGTTTCATTGATCTTTTGTTTTTGTTTGTTTGTTTGTTTGTTTGTTTTTGGTCTCTGTGTCATTTATTTCTGCTCTAATCTTTATCTCCTTCCTTCTGCTCATTCTGGCTTTTCTTGTTGCTCTTTTTCTAATTCTTTGAGTTGTAGAGTTAGATGATTTATAACCATTTTTTCTTGTTGTTGTTTTTTGTTTTTTTTATGTATGCCTGTAGAGCTATGAACTTCCCTCTTGGGACTGCTTTCATTGTGTCCCATAGCATTTGCATTTTTGTGTTTTTATGGTCATTAATCTCCAGGATGTGCTTAATTTCTTCTTTGATCTCATTCGTAGCCCAATCAATATTTAATAACATGTTATTCAGCTTCCAAGTGTTTTGAGTATTTTGGGTTGCTTTTATTGAAGTTTATTTCTTCTATTATGCCATTGTGGTCTGAGAAGATGCTTGGTATGATTTCAATCTTCTTGAATTTGGGGAGACTTAAACTCCACAAGCAGTCGATTTACCTTAAAATAGTAATGCATGTGAAGCATTGAGTCCATGGCCTTGCACATGTTATAAACATTCAGTAACTCTTAACCCCATAGCTTCACAATGTGTAATGACTACAAACATGTAAACAATGTAGGAAATGTCAACTTGTTCACCTACGTATGTTTTCAAATTTTGTTTTTAAACAAATACGATAGGATTATGTATATTTTATCTTAGTAATGTGATATTTTTTGTTAAAACTAAAAAATGTGACGACTGGAGTGGGTCTCTGGTTGAGCATAGTCCCATAAACTGAAAGGGTACCAGTTTGATTTCTGGTGAGGCACAAGCCAGGCTTTCTTGGTGGATTCCCAGTCGGTGGGAGGGGCCATCAGGAGGCACAAATCAGTGTTTCTCTCTTTTCCTTTCCCTTCTACTCTCTATACTAAAAATCAAATAAAAAACAATATATCCATTCAGATTTGTGGTCTTCAGGAATAACTGAATAATGTTTTCCACCTCAGTGAGCATTCTGAAATGCTCATAGAATCTGAAATAATATCTCCAAATAAGAGATCAATTGCACTTCCCAGAAACCTGGGACCAGCCACCAAATCCGAAAGTTACCATTTCCCAGTGCCCCTGGGGCACTCCAATACCAATGTTTGCAATGATCAGTCAGTGACTGGGATCCTAATGCCACCTGCTGGGCCAAAAAAACGTAAGTTACCCAAAGGGCAAGGCGCCCAATGATGGCTGTGTTTAGCCAATGAAAGCCCAGAACAGGTGTATTTACCTGCGGTGATTGGCTGGGTATTACTTTCAGCTTCTTTCTCAAGGTGGGCATTTTGAGCTCTTTGTTGTGTTAACATATTCATAGGCTCCAGTGCTGGATCACAAGAGGATGAGGCATCAGAGGCAGAGCCCCCTTGTGCAGTGCTTTGTCTGAAGCTTGTTGAGCAGCAACAGCCAGTATTGAGGCCTATGTGCCTCCCTGACTCTGTTTTGCTTGCAGAGTTCTATTCCTCCTCATTCCATTTACCCTCCATCCTTGGGTGCCTGTCAGGTCCTGAAGCCCAGGTCACAACATCCAGAACAGTGAGTCACTTGTGGGTGATAGATGGTGTGAGGGATGAAAGAGGGTGACAGGCTGCAATGCCACCCTGTAAAGTTTCGGTTGGTGCGGCTGAGCTGAAAGAATTCAGGAATCCTCGACTTGTTTTGTATCTAAAGGCAAAAAAGAAAACAAGGCGAAATATTGTGTGAGAAGTTTCAGTTTCATTCTCAGGAACCTAGGGCCATCGGTGGTGGAGAATAAATGAGGGACATTATCTGAAATAGGGTTCTTAACTTCCTAACTGCTCAGAGGAAGAAGAAACTAGAAGGGAGGGGATACCAGCAGGGGGCAGGAGTGAGAAATCCTTTGAAAGATAGCAAACTAGGCAAGAGTGTGCCTTTAGGACTGAGGCCCTGATGTAATGTGGTCATCTCCAGGTCATCTGGCCCTGGGCCTAGGGAAAGGTACTGAGCGGCCAGAGCCCATGGATCCTGGCAGTGTTTGCAAGGCTCTCAACAGACCTTTGCTTTCCACAAATTCCTGCAAATGCAACATCGCTTAGGGGTACTGGTTTGTGGAGCTTATTTCAGGGCCTCACACTCTTGTGGCCTCTGAGATAGTGGAGTCCTGGGACTCTCTGCCACTCTTCCAGCCTTTGGGCCTGGGAAGCTTGAACAAACAGTAAGCCCAGATCCTAAATTCAGGTCTAAGGTTGTATGAAGTACTCCCTGATTTTGGCAATTAGAGGAATGAGATGTTGGAGGTCCTCCCAGGATGTGTAAACACATGGAGTAAAGACCAAACCTGTTCAGAGAATTGTAGGCATCCTCTTTTTAAAAATAGGGAGGTAGCCCTACCAGGTTGGCTCAGTGGATAGAGGGTCGGCCTGCAGACTGAAGGGTCCCAGGTTCGATTCCAGTCAAGGGCATGTACCTTGGTTGCAGGCACATCCCCAGTAGGGATTGTGCAGGAGGCAGTTGATCAATGTTGCTCTCATCGATTTTTCTAACTCTATCTTTCTCCCTTCCTCTCGGTAACAAATCAAGAAAATATTTTTTAAAAAAAGTCTTTAAAAATAAAATGAAATAAATAAAAAGAGGGACGTATTAAAAATGGGAGAAAATAATATCTAGAGGAGCTTTGTGACAACTTTAGAGTCTGTTCTGCAGGTGATGGGAGTATGGCAGATTTGCAGAAGTGATGACAGGTGATCTGAACCAGATCTCATTAGACTCCTGGTGGCTGCAGCATGATGAACAATATGCCTGTGAGGTAGGAGGCAGAAAGACTAGGAAGGAAGCAGCTGTGATAGATTGGTTGAGGATGATGGTATCTGGCTCATGATGGTGGCTGTGGAGATGGAAGTAGCAGTTGCATACTGGATCGGTGATTTAGGTGTGGCCACCTGGATTTTCTAATGTTGGGCTTGAGAGAGACAGAGAGGTCATAGTCTCAATTGAAATTAAGGCTTCGATTTAGCACCTGAATGTATGGAAACACCATCAACTCAGATGGAGAAATTCATAGTAGGAAGTGTTATGTTCATAGCAGATACAAAAACTTTTATTTTCTGGCCTGTTAGGGTATTTCAGAGAGCAGTTCAAGAGCGTCTAGAATTCTGATGAGAGTTCAATAGGAAGACTTCCTTAAATGTAGTGGAAAATGTATAGACCACATAGGAGTTGTAGATCACCTTTGTTTGTTTGTTTGTGTGTGTGTGTGGGGGGTGTTTGTGTTTAGAATTGGATGCCAAAGAGTATTTCAAACAAGATGAGACTGTGGTTGGTGCTTATTTTTTTCTCTAAACACTTACCAGTTTTTTGTTTTTGTTTTTGTTTTTGTTTTTTTTTTTTTTTTTTAATACCAACACTGTGCCTGGATTGTTGCAGTCAGTTTAGCGGAATTGCTTAGGGGCATGAGTGGTCATCTCTGAGTTCACTGGGCATGGGGTAGAGACCACAAGTGATGGGATTTAAGTGACAAAAGGCTGAGAATGGTGAAGAGACATCAAGTGCAGCACCAGTGGAGGTGGGCTCTGAATATCTGAGATCTGATGTGGTTCACATTAGGTGAGGTGGGAGGGAAAAAAAAATCAGTGATGGAGACCTTCACAGCAGGACACAACACTTCCTCTATGGTTGTGAACTATGAGATTATGGGTAGTACATCACCCAGTTTGAATTTTCTAGGCATTCTCTGGGTCATACCTGCTCAATAGTGAGTATGAGGCCAAGGAGATGAGTTTGGGTGCTTAGGATATGGGAGTGCAGGTGTGGGACAGGTGTGGTAGGAAAAAATGTCGTGCACTTGGAGAGGGTATGTGAATTTATGGCTGCAGGGCCCTGACATTAACATAATAATGAAAGAAGGGTGAGTCCATTGCTTGTGGGGACTGGATGGTATGACATGGGGAATTTTAGGGTAATTCCTGAAAAGAGAAGTTGTTGTAGTTCTGCATGCCAGATGAAGAGCTTACTATATATATATACACACACACAGACACACACAGACACACACATTCAACTGCTGTTTTTTGTTGAGGGCTGCCCCAGTGATCAATAGGAATGAGATAGCATACATCAGTGTCACCTGTGCTTGAAAACCTCCACTGACATGAGCAAGGGAGACGATAAGAGGGAAATACATTATAGAGGTGATAAATTAGAATTTTGAGAGAAGAAGCTAACTAGGCAACAACCTGTCCTTGTCACAGCATTTTCGTATTACCAGTGAGATTGTTCCTCTTGGAATGAAGCTGCATGAGAGGAGTGTGGTTCAAAGAATTATGTGACGAAAAGTGATGTAGTGAAATGTAATGGCCTCAACAATCTCGCTTTGGAGTCAGAATGGTGAAGTGTGATGCCATGTTTTTTGGAGTCTTGGAGGGAAAATTCAGAGAAAACAAGCATATTACCTGACAAGACCAGTGCCAAATCACTCACACTCCCTTTATGTACAACAGCTCTCATAACCCTAAGGTCCTGACACCCACTGTTATTGAGAAGGGGCAGTGTGACTCACATTGAGGCCCAGAGCACAGGTATCTTCTATTTGCTCAACTCCCTTTATTGCTGTGGAAGACAGAGCATCAGTAGGGATAGAAGGATAGATTGAATTTTATGGGACCAAGGCCTGGTATCTTCTCTGATGTGGGGAGTAGAGGGAGCAGATGGATGTGGTGAGTTAACAATATGACAGAATTGGAATATTAGAAGAGAATCTGATCATGGCTGTACTGTCCCCATTTTGATAGGATATGCACTTTGAGGATGTGGTCATTGCTTTTTCTCAGGAGGAGTGGGTGCTCCTTGATGAGGCTCAGAGACGTCTGTACTGCGATGTGATGCTGGAAGTGTTTGCACTTGTTGCATCTGTAGGTAAGAACTTCACATCTCAGTGTCCTGAGGTGATGTTCTCTCTTACTTTATTCTCCAGGCATAGCACTCTCTGTCTCACAGCCAGACTATAGGTTCTGCAAATATTCCTAACTGTCTTTTCAAATGTACTATGGCTGCCAGTGCTGAGCACTGTGGAAAGCCCTGAGCAATAGACTCCACAAACTTCTCTTACAACATTTGCCTCAGCAAGTGCAGGAAGTTTCTGGGAGTAAGGGGTCTTACAGACAGCTTAATTGATCCCACCTGCTGTTTCTTCCTGGGAGGGTGACTATATTCAGATCCATGGCTTCCATTTCTACCCCTTTCCTATAGCTAAATTCCTGGATGACTATCTGTGCCAGATTACGGTCTTTACTTGCATGAACCATGTACTATTCTTGTAAGACCCTCTGTTTCATACCAGGAACCAGCTCTTTTCCATCAGTGTTCAGATGGACATGCCACTCGCTACACTACATTTCTACCTTATCTTTTACCTACTTGACTCCTTCTGACATGTCATTTCACCTGTGAGTTCCTGGCTTCCGGCTATGTTTACCTTTATGGCATTTTTACGTCATCTACTCCTGTGCATTGCTGCCTCTGCTGTATTCTTTAACACTGACTTACATATGTGTTATGAATTACACATACATGCTCAAGTAGGTTTCAAACATCAGCTTCTTGTTTATTGAATTTTTCTTGAAATAAGACGTAAGAACAATTCTGCAGAGCTTGCCTATGTCACCTGCAGCAAGCCCTGCTGAACACTGTTAAGCTAAGGAGGGGCTGGAAGTCTTACCGCTCTTCCATGTGGTGCTTTCCATCTTTGTGTCATATTCCTGGTGTGGTCTTCCTTCCTTTAGGATCTGCAGAGGCCCAGAACTTCACAGAAGCCTCTTATTAATGCTTCCATCACATCTCTTCTTTTCAGAAAAATTGCATGGAGCCCAGGTGTCATTACTGGCTACACACTTTTGTAATGGAAATTCCCCCTGTCCCCACAGTCCTCAATCATTTCCTCACCCTTTTTCTGTTTTCAGGTTGTTGGCATAAAAAGGATGAGGAGGAGGCCTGTTCTGATCAGAGTGTATCTGTACAAGGAGAGTCACATGTCAGGGCTTCTAACACAGCTCCAGCAATCCAGAAGTCACATTTCTGTAAGCGGTGTTTCACAGTGATAAAAGATATTTTGTACCTGACTGAGTTACAAGCAGAATACTTTGAGCACAAATGCTTCTTCAGTGACTCACGTGTGAGAGACTTCTGTTTCAGTGCAAACCCTCACCAGCAACAGAAGGATATCAGTGAAGAGACCTCCTGGAAAGAAACTATGGACAGACGCTCATTTGTTACCAGGTGTAGCTTCTATTTATCAGAGGTACCTTCAAACAACAGGGAGGTTAGGGAAGATGTCCAAGCTCCCTCAGAGCTTCTCCAGGCGCCGGCCTCTCATAACACTGAGGAGCCACACAGTGGCTATGAGGTTTCACAAGAATATCTCAGTGGAACAAGTCATCACCAATGGGCTGAATGTGTAAAAGCTGCCAGCAAGAAACAGAAAGTTGTTGAATGTCATGGTGTCTGTTCTGGAGAACTGATTTATGATTGTGACAAATGTAGGAATGTTTTCAGAGGCATCTTTAACCTCATTCAACCTAAGAGAGTTCACAGTGGAGAAAAGCCATATGAGTGTACAGATTGTGGGAAGTCCTTCAGTGAGAGTTCTAAACTCATTCAACATCATAGAATTCTCACTGCGGAAAAGCCTTATAAGTGTAGTGAATGTGGGAAGTCCTTCAGATATAAGTCTTCTTTCGATAAACACCAGGAAGTTCACACTGGAGAAAAGCCATATGAGTGTACAGATTGTGGGAAGTCCTTCAGTGAGAGGTATAAACTCATTCAACATCAGAGAATTCAAACTGGAGAAAAGCCTTATAAGTGTAGTTAATGTGGGAAGTTCTTCGGTCGTAAGTCTGATGTCAATAGACACCAGCAAGTTCACACTGGAGAAAAGCCATATGAGTGTACAGGTAGTCAGAAGTACTTCAGTAAGAGTTCTAAACTCATTCAACATCAGAGAATTCACACTGGAGAAAAGTCATATGAGTGTACAGGTTGTGAAAAGTTTTTCTGTGCGGTTTCTACCCTCTTTAAACATCAGAGAATTCACACTGGAGAAAAGCCTTATAAGTGTAGTAATTGTGAGAAGTCCTTCAGTAGTAAGTCTGATGTCAATAGACACCAGCGAGTTCACACTGGAGAAAAGCCATATGAGTGTACAGATTGTGAGAAGTCCTTCAGTGAGAGTTCTAAACTCATTCAACATTAGAATATTCACACTGGAGAAAAGCCTTATAAGTGTAGTGAATGTGGGAAGCCCTTCGGACGTAAGACTGATGTCAATAGACACCAACGAGTTCACACTGGAGAAAAGCCATTTGAGTGTACAGATTGTGGTAAGTTCTTCTGATGTAAGTCTAGTGTCAATAGACACCAACGAGTTCACACTGGAGAAAAGCCATATGAGTGTACAGATTGTGGGAAGTCCTTCAGTCAGAGTTGTGAAGTCATTCAACATCAGAGAATTCACACTGCGGAAAAGCCTTATAAATGTAGTGAATGTGGAAAGTCCTTCAGATGTAAGTCTAATGTCAAGAAACACCAACGAGTTCACCCTGGAGAAAAGCCATATGAGTGTACAGATTGTGGGAAGTCCTTCAGTCAGAGTTCTAAACTCATTCAACATCAGAGAATTCACACTGGAGAAAAGCCTTATAAGTGTAGTTAATGTGGGAAGTTCTTCGGTCGTAAGTCTGATGTCAATAGACACCAGCGAGTTCACACTGGAGAAAAGCCATATGAGTGTACAGGTTGTCAGAAGTACTTCAGTAAGAGTTCTAAACTCCTTCAACATCAGAGAATTCACACTGGAGAAAAGCCATATGAGTGTACAGGTTGTGGAAAGTTTTTCCATGCGGTTTCTACCCCCATTAAACATCAGAGTATTCACACTGGAGAAAAGCCTTATAAGTGTACTGAATGTGGGAAGTCCTTCGGACGTAAGTCTGCTGTCAATAGACACCAGCGAGTTCACACTGGAGAAAAGCCATTTGAGTGTACAGATTGTGGGAAGTCCTTCAGATGTAAGTCTAATGTCAAGAAACACCAACGAGTATACACTGGAGAAAAGCCATATGAGTGTACAGATTGTGGGAAGTCCTTCAGTCAGAGTTGTGAAGTCATTCAACATCAGAGAATTCACACTGCGGAAAAGCCTTATAAGTGTAGTGAATGTGAGAAGTCCTTCAGATATAAGTATTATTTCAACAGACACCAGCGAGTTCACACTGCATAAAAGCCATATGAATGTACAGTTGAGAAGTCCTTGAGTGAGAATTGTAAACTCATTCAACAACAGAGAATTCACACTGGAGAAAAGCCTTATAAGTGCAGTGAATGTGAGAAGTCCTTCAGAAGTAAGTCTAATGTTAATAAATATCAGTGAGTTCACACTGGTTAAAAGCCTTATTAGTGTACAGATTGTGGAAATCTTTTACCAAAAATTGTAGCCTCATAAGACACCGGAGACTTCACAGTGGAGACAGGCCTTAAATGTGTAGGTAATGTTTCCTTTTTCTTACCCAGAATAACAACACTGAAGGAGAATCTATGATACATTTTTATCTCAGTATGATCCCTTTTTATCAGGAAATATACTCTGCTAGATTCCTCAAGTTTCCGGTACAAGAGAGGCTTTAAGGAGCTGCCTACAATGGCTATCCTGCCCAGGTCTACTATGTGATTGATATCACTGTGAAGGTTTATGGCTGCAGGGATTTCTCCTCTACCACCTGGCTCACATGAACAGTGTGAATCAGTTACAAACCTGCATGCTCTTTTGTGCTTAAATAAATTTTCAATACTCTGAACACACCCTAGGAAATTTGGCACAGTGGATAAAGTGTTGGTCTGCAGACAGAAGGGTCCTGGTTTTGATTCCACTCAAGGGCACATGCTGGGGTTGTAGGCTTGATCCCCAGTGGGGTGCATGCAGGAGGCAGCTGATCAATGATTGCCTCTCATCATTGATGTTACTATTTCTACCTCTCCCTCTCTGAAAAAAATAATAAAATTGTTTTTTATAAAGAAACAACTGGCGAAATTTAAATAAAGTTACAGATTTGTAAATAAGTAAATACATAAATAAATACTCTGAACTCTTGTCAGTGTCTTCATTCCTTCCTCTCTGACTAGGGAATGGGCCTGACTCAGGGTTTGTCCAGAATACCCATCAGCAGCAAAGAAGTAGTCCCTCTTAATGTGGTTCTCACATTATGCTGTGATGATTGGCTTATGTTCTAGTTCACCAATCTGAACCCCACTGGCTGTGGTTTATGATATTTCAGTAAAGGTGTTTTTTTCTGTTGTACCTTTAATTGTGTTGGTTCTATTCCCTGCCTGTCATGATTTGAAAGCACTATTGTGATCTGTCAGCATGTAAATGTGAACAGATATTGTGGGGACGTCAAACCTTCAGTGCTTTGGAAGGGAGAGAATGATGGCAGAAAATCACTCTTTGTCCACAACCTGCTTATTTTGCATTGCTGCCCAAGGCCTTGTAAGAAAGACTGCATGAGTTTGTAGTTTTAATTTACACCCCAGTACCTTGGTTATTGGTGAGGACAGTGGTCACCCAGAAAAGGAGGATTTTGCTGTCCTTCTGTTCACAATAGGAATTATGTTCTGTTCACAGTATGTGTTACATATGTATCAGCAATGTTTAGGGGAACTCCTCCCCATGGACTGCAAAGGAGACATGTGTCATGAAGTACAAAATTTCATAGTCTTGTGACACTTGTTTTAAGACTCTGAGGTTAAACTACTATTGAGACAGAAACACTATATTCATAGCGATGGGAAAAACTGCAGTAAATTAGATTGAAAATGTCTGCTTTGAATGTAAATCCAAAAATATTCCTGGGCCTATGGGTTGTGTCCTTTGTTTACAGACATTCTCAGCACCTCCAAAACTTTTCCTGTAGCTGAAGTCATTGGCAGAGAAAATAATTTAATTGTTTTGAGGATTCCCCTGGTTTCTATAAGGTGTTCCCCGCAAGGTCATTTCTCAATATGTAAGAGCTCAATGCTGGAGGAAGGATAATCCGGTAATCAGTCCTAGGATGTGTCTTTTGTAATCGGTAACCATTCCTGTTGATTCCATGGCAGTAGTCTTCCCTGCTTGCCACTATTTGTTGCCATTGAGGCAAAGCTGTTCCTCTCAGGAAAGGAGCACTGACATGCAAGAAAGCGCACTTTTCTAATGTGTGTTATTTTGTCAGCCTTGACCTAGAGATAAAGCTGTGAAACCACCACAGGTGAAATCGTATCTGTCACTGTATTCAAGGAGTGGCAAAAGTAGACTTTCAGTTGTGACTACACATACCGCACTGCTTATGCTTTTAAAAAATATTATTAAAAATTCCTTTATTATATTTAATTATTTATTTATTGGAAAAGAAGAGGGAAAGGGGAGAGAGAGAGAGAGAGAGATACATACATGAGCTCCTTCCTGCACTACACTTACTGGTGACCCAGGAAAAACTGTGTACTAACCTGGAATTGAACCAGGATATTTCAGTGCACTGGATGACACCCATCCAGTTGAGGTAACCGGTGAAAGCAGAGTTTATTCTGATATTTTTACGTATTAATTATTTTTCATACCAACCACTGTACTCCTACATTTCCTACACTCTGCATTTTCCACCTGGCCTTTTATAATCTCTCTTTCTGACTTTCCCAGTCTTCCATGCAATCATTCATTTTTCATCCTTTACATTAGATTAGTTCATATATTTCATAATTTTATAGGCACTATAAGGTGTGTACTTTTTAACAAATACTGATTTCCTTTATGCTACAGATATTTTGAGATCCAATACAAATGCTTACGTGAATATCGAATTTGTTTTATTGCTGAGTAGTATTGTATTCTATGGATAACAACTTTATCTATTGATCTTCTATAAAATTGCTTATTTCCAGGTTTCGGGTATTATAAATAAATCTGTACCCGGGCCGGGCACCACACCTGCTCATCCCTGCCCCGCTGCGCCTGCATCTGCAGCTGCGAGGTAGAATGCTGCTGTGGAGGCGGGAGAGGCTGGCAATGCTCCAGCTGGGCTCGCCAGCTGTGAGCCCAGCATCTAGAGCTCCTCAGTCAGTCAGCTGAGTAATGATACTGCTGTGTGCACGCACTGACCACCAGGGGGCAGCTCCTGTGTTGAGCATCTCCCCACTGGTGGTCAGTGCACATCATAGCAAAGGGTCAAAAGGTCATTCAGTTGTTTGGTCCTTAGGAATATATATATATTAGTGGCCTGGTGCACAAAAATTGTGCCCATTAAAAGGGGATTAATTAGAGGAAATATTTTAATATTACTATTTGCCTTTCCTCTGTAATAGATGTGTCAGATATGAAAAAAATTAGTAAAATGTATATGAAAATCTTCCTCCTGTCAAAGTCTGGGGTGCACCATGGGACCCAGAGTCAAGTTCCCGCCCACCCACGTGCACCTCAAAATCCCATGAGACCCAGACACGGCCACCCCCACCCCCTTTGGGCTAGATCCAGACCTGGCCGGTCCCAACCTTGTCAGCCCTGCCATGCAGGGGGCACAGCCTCAGGTCCCCTGGCCTGGCACCAGGGCGGGGGGTATGTCCTGAGGTCCCCTGTCAAGCCGCGCCAGGTGGGAGGAATGGCCTCAGATCCCCTGGCCCAGTGCAATGGCAGGGGGTTGCAGCCTGAGGTCCCCCGTGAAGCCCCATTGGGCAGGGCGTGTGGTCTGAGGTCCCCCGTCAAGCCCTGCTGGATGGGGGACATGGCCTAAGGTCCCCCATCCTGGCACCAAGGTGGGGGTGCAGCCTGAGGTCCCCTGGCCTGGTGCCGGGGTAGGGGCATGGCCTCAGGTCCCTTGGAAAGCCCTACTGGATTGGGGGCACAGCCTGAGGTCCCCAGTCAAGCCCCATGGGGGTAGTGGGGGCGCAGCCTCAGGTCCCTGCTGATTGCTCGTTAAGGCTCATTACGGGAACTTGGCCTCTGCTGTGGGTGCAGCCATCTTTGTTACAGAAACCCCCACCTCCGCTGTGGGCGCCACCATCTTTGTGGCAGAGTCAATTTGCATATTCCCTCTTTATTATATTGGACAGGTAGTCTGCTGTAGGGGCCCTGTGCAGAGTACGCTGGAGGTTCAAGGCCAAGTTGCCATGCCCATGCATACAGGAAAGGACACAGCAGCATTACAATGGTAAGTCCTCTTATGCCCTATGTATGTGCGGGCACAATCACTCAGCATTAGCACTGTACAGAGCTCCCTTATCTGACCTGTTTGTGTTAATTCAGCTCAAGCACCACTCATTGGCATGAGGCTTCTTCTATTTGAGTGTGTGAATAAGGTGCCACTGAGCAGCCAGGTTTGGGCTGCTGTGTTTGTACTAAACCATCAACCACCTGTCGTTACCCATGGGCTCTTCCTGTCTCCTGCACCCAGATGGCTCAAGCCCCTGACGGAGGAACTTGCCACAAACACCTGCTTTTCTCTTCATAGTGTGATATTTTCATATGGAAAACAAAAAATAAACCTCCGGGAGTGGTTCAATTGGATGAACATGCTCCCATGCACAGAAAGGTTTCCAGTTCCAATCCCAGTGAGGGCACACGGTAGGGGGCATGCCAGCTGGGTCCTCTGTGTGGGTCCTTGCAGAAGCCAGCCAATCAGTGTTTCTCTCTCTGTCTCTCTCTTTAAAAATAAATTTAAATAGTATGTATATAAATCTGTTAATATTTGAGATCTTCAGGAATAATTGAAACAATAATTTTCACCTCAAGGAGCATTCTGAGCATCACAGAACCTAAAATAATATCTTAAAACAAGAGATCAATTGAAGACAACACATCCAAATTATGAGACTTGTCATTTTCCAGCGCGACTGGGTGCCCCGACTCCCATATTTGCAGTGATCAGTCAGTGATTGGGATCCTAATGCCACCTGTTGGTTCTGAAAATGTAAGTTACCGAAAGGGCAGTGCATTGTTAACATTCTCCGCTATTCCTGTTTAGGTCCAAACTTCAGTAATGCATTAAGTGCAGTCTACATTGGTAATCTTTGTTAATATCCCTGCTGTAAATACTCTCATCATTGTGAGGTTCAAACTGGCAACATGATGGAACTAAACATGGACATGATAAGATATTTCAGTAACACCATTACATTTTATTTCCAATATGCTGATACAGCAATACCAAATATGCTCAAGAACTTTCATAATAAAAGAGCAAAATTATTGGGAAACATCAAGTTTAAACATTTTTCAAATTTGATTTAAGTAGAATTAATTTAAAATGCACATTAAAGAAGAAAAAAAAGAAACATGCTCTTTTGGAATCTCTCTGCAAGCCTGAATCGCTGAAACCAAGTTCCTGAGGCCCTTATCAGTGCTTCACTTTTGGCATAAAAAATAACTGATGCAAAAATACAGTCTGCCTATGGAACAGCTTACCTGAAATATAACCATGTGAAAACGATACTTATGGAACCCATGAACACTATTCCAGCCTTTCACCACTATCTGTCATCATGATGGTTTTTTTGTTATTGTTTTTTGTATCTATCCTCAGGTACATTATTGGATTATTTCACTTAAAATTTCACATCTGTTTGACCATGCAGTGGGTCAGAACATCATCTTAATAATGCCAAGGTTGCAAGTTCCATCCCTGGTCAAGGTGATTAAAAGAACCAAACAAAAACGTATAAAAATAAAGGAACAATAATGGATCTCTCTCGCTCTCTCTCTCTCCATATATATATATATTCCTATTTTTCTCCCTCTTCAAAATATATATATATATATATATATGTTTTAATCACCCAAATAGTCCACACACTTGTGAACACCAGCACAGCCCAGGGCGCCGTGGTGACCAGCAGCCATGGTTCTCATGAGGGCAGAGCAGGCAATGACCCAGAGAACAGTATGGAAGCTACCACTGCTGTCAGTGTAGCAGGTGGGGAACCAGGGCTGAGCTGCACAATCACCCCCAGGGGATGATGGTATCAGTGTGATCTCTGTGACTAAAAGCACCAGGAGAATTATCCTCCAGGACATGCCCTTCTGGTCTCTGCACCTTCCAGCTGGATGTGGAGAATGACCTATTTCAGATTCAGGGAGATGAAGTGTCCTGATTCCTCTCCGGTCTCAAGGCTGTGAGCAGGACAGGGCCCAGGGAAGCTGCCAGAAAGAATTGGTGCTGGGCCATGTGTGTGGCTCTGAGGCCCTCTCTAGTCACAGTGCAGGCTGGTGGATGCTCTGTTCTTTGGGGCCTTGGTTAATGGGAAATGGAGCAGACTCTGCTGCAGAAATTCCTGGGGGGTCATAACCTGGCAATCAGCATGTGCTCCAAGAAAAGCTGTGACCCAGGCAGGGCCAACCTAGTCCACTGTAATGAAGTGCTCCAGCCATTGCCCTGCCCAGGGAGGGAGAGGACCTGTCTCTGCAGAGACTGATTCCCTATCTGCCCAGCAGGAGGGGTTGCAAGCTGCTGAGCCAGGTGGTCCTGTGCTGGGTTACAAGTGTCTTAAAGTTTAGCCACTAAAGGAGGTTCTAGATATTTCTCAATCCAGAGAGAGAATGTGTCCCTGATCTTTTCTTTATGGGTAAACATCCACCGTGCTGCACTGAGACTGGTCTACTGCCTGCACAGTCCACCCCTCTACACTCTTTGTTGGCTGTGCCTGGGATGTTTCCACTAAAGATGAGACATGCTCCTCAAGTGAGTTGATGGAACCTGAACTCTGGGCATAGTGTGCTGCTGGGTGTGTGGGTGAAGGAGCAGAGAGGTTGGGGTCTGGGATAGGGCTGGAGAGAGGCAGGGTCCTTGAGTGGGTGGGCAGAGGGAAGGCTCTAGGGATGAGAATTGGAATCAGACTGGATGTAGAGGCAGCAGCCAAGGGTGGGTACATCTGAGACTTGTAAGGACACTGTTGAGCCCAACTGTTCCAGACTACAGAGTTATAGAGTCCCCTTCCCTTAGGAGCTGGTGTCCTAGTGGAGGACAGCCCACAGACAATGAACAGGACAGCTGTGACAGGTGACAGGAGCTCAGGCATAAGGTAAAGCCAGTGGTGGTCAGTGGGGGCCACCCTGAGTAAGTCTGAGAAGGCATGGTAGAGTCCATTTGGAAAGCCTGCTAGCAGATTCCACCCCCTATCCCCCCGTTTGGGAGGTGAAGGGAGGTCACTGTGGCTTTCTTGGACAACTAAAATTAGAAAGGGGGTCCTGGCTGGCATGTGAGCGCTGTGGCAAGACTTGACTTTCTCCTCAGGAGGCCTCACAGTTTGCCTCCAGCCCCAGGTGCTGTCAGAAGGGCTGATGGGCAGTCCCTTCAGAAAAATCATTGCCAGAGGAAAATTTACAGTCCTGAATCACATGAAGAATCCACGGGCTTAAAAATGTTTGCTTATTTATGAGTAAAAGTGCATCTGTAAGGTGCTTTAGTTTACTCACCACAAGGATAGTTCTCCAGAGGAAAATGACAAACACAAAAATGTACAAGGAGACAGTGATGATGGTAAGCTTCCACTGAATTTCAAAAAATCCGCTGGAGGACACAGTAATGGGGCAGGATATGCAATAGATGAAATAATATGTGAGATCCTGAGGAGTCTTAGACATTTACAATACATCTGTCTCAGGAAATCATCTTTCGAATCCCAACACCAGCCTCCATGTGGTCTCCACAGGATTCTCTGCTTTGAGAAAGACTGCAAGTTGGCTGCCTCCTGCCTCCTGTGTCACTGGCAGTATTTATAGACATTAACACATGGGTTTCACTAGGGAAAGCACAGTTTCTAGTTCACCATGGGCTCTGCTCACTCCAGTGTCTAAAGTTATGTTGGAAACCCTCAGAAACAGCTTCTTCCGTGGGAAAGTTAATTTTAATCACCCAAAGACTACCTAAGATAAAAATATAAAGAGATGACTTTAATCAGAAACCATCACATTTTAGAGCTAAAATAAAAACAAAATGGGGATCATGACTATGTCACTAATAATGTGGCGTTTTTCTGAAATCCGTGATATCGATTCTTGTAGCCTCTTACATGAAAGGAGACAGACTTCCACTGAGTTCAGATGATTCTGATAACTCTTCTAGAGAGATAGCGTTAGATTTAACCATATGTACTTGAAACATCAACACCTTAGTTGTTTAATTCTCTCTTAGGGATTTGTTTATTAATTTTAGAGAGAGAGAGGAAGGGAGGGAAAGAGAGAGGGTGACAAAGAAGCATTGATATGAAAGGAAACATGGGTCAATTGCCTCCTCTATGCTTTCCAAACAAGGATCAAATTTGCAACCCAGTTAGGCGCCCTTTCCAGGAATCAAAGACACCATCCTTTAGTGGGGGTGCTTTATGGGAGGATGCTCTATTCCACTCAGCCACCTGAGCAAGGCAGCACCTGAATTCTTAATGTTTCTTTAAGAGAGCAAATTAGGCCCTAGCTGGCTTAGCTCAGTGAAAAGAGAGTGGGCCTGTAGACTGAAGGGTCCCAGGTTTGATTCTGGTCAGTGCACATGCCCAAGTTAGGGCTCTTACCCCAGTAGGGGGCGTGCAGGAGGCAGCGGATCAATGATTCTCTCTCTTCATTGATGTTTCTTTCTCTCACCTCTCCCTTTCTCTCTTGAAGTCAATATATATATATTAAACTAGTATGACAACACTTGTGGGGTCTCAAACTTTATGTGCTTCAGAAGGCACGTAAGAATGACAGAAAATCACTCTTTGTCCCATATTGGCTTATTTTGCATTGCTGACCAAGGCCTTGAAAGAAAGTCTGCATGACTTTGTGGTTCTAGTTTGCAGCCTGGTGCCCCTGTCATTGTTGAGTTCAATGGTCACCCAGGATAGGAGTCCTTTGTTGTGCCTGTGTGAACAATATGAATTATATTCTCTGTTCTCAGTAAGTATTACATAATTCTCAGCAATGTTTAGGAGAATTCTTCCCCACACACTGTAAAGCAGCCATGTGCCATGATGTATGAAATGTCATAGGCTGGTGTCACTTGTTAAGGCTCTGAGGTTTAAATGGAACTAGCATTAGAACAGAAACACTGTATTCATAGTGAGTGGGAAAGACCAGTAAATTGGATGAAAAGTGCCTCTTCTGAATGGAAACACAAACCATCAACGGTCGGTGCCTTCTGTGATGTTTGCTTACAACATTCTCAGGGCCTCCATAACTGTATTATGTGGCTGAAGACATTGGCAGAAAAAATAAACACATTTTTTTTTGGAGTCCCCTGGCCCATCCAGGGTGTTCACCTCAAGGTTTCTGCTACTGGCAAGACCTCAGAGCTAGAGGAAGGATAATCCTATCATCAGTCCCAGGTTGTATTTTTTGTAACCTGTCAGCATTCCTGGGGATTCTGATGGCAATAGTTTTCACTGTTGGGCAATATTTTCTGCCCCTGACATTAGACTGGTCCTGCCAGGAGATTAGGAGAGAGATGGTAGAACCCATGTAAGGTTGCTCTTTTAATTTCCTAACAAGACAGAGATAGCCAGGCCTTTATTTGGAAGTACTTCTTAAGGCTCTATTAAGTATATTTGTGACTGACATGCAACAAAATGCACTTTTTCTAATGTGTAATACGTGGTGAGCTTGGACATATGAATAAAGCTCTAAAAACATGACATGTGAAATAAACGTATCTCACACATATACAAGTTAGGTCAAAAGTAGGCTTACAGATGTGAGTATGCAAACCACAGAGTTTATTCTCTTTTTTACATTAGTCTTTTAAATATTTAAAATGTTTCTATTGACCTTTTAGAAAGAGAGGAAGGAAGCATGAGAGAAAGAAATGGCGATAAAAAAAAGAAGCATTGAACTGCTACCTCCTGTCTGCCACCTGCAGGGCATCCAGGTAGGCATGTGCCCTGACCTGGACTGGAACCAGTGACCTTTCAGGGCACAGGATGGTGCCCAAACAATTGAAGTACAATGACCAGAGAAGAGTTTATTCTTGTATCATTATTTATTAACTATTGTATTAATTTCCTTATCAACACTCTACACACCCTATATTTACCTCCTGCCCTTTTATAATCTCTCTTTCTGCCTTCCCCAGCTCTAAATGCAATCATTGATTTTCCTTCCTTTACAAGATCAGTCCATATTTTTCATAATGTTATAAATACTATAATGTGTGTATTCTTTAACAAGTATGGGACTCTTTCATGCTACACAGTTAATTTGAGGTTCAACACTATGCTTATGTGAAAAGTTAATTATTTTTTATTGCTGAGTAGTATTGTGTTCTGTGAATAACCACTTTATCTATTGATCTGTCTAAGGTTTTTTTGTTGTTGTTGTTGTTATTTCCAGGTTTGGTGTATGATAAATAAGTTTTCTGGGAATATTCGGTTCAATTCTTTGTACAAATGTATGTTTTCCTTTTCTAACTGTTGTAGGGTAGGTGAGTGTTTTACTTTTGAAGGCATTCAGAGCCCTGATCTAAAGTGGTCCTTTCTTTCCTTCCCAGCCACCTACAATAATGAAAATTCTAGTTTTTCATTATCCCTGTGAGCACATGCGATGTTTAATATTTTTAAATTGTAGGCCTTAAATTCACTAGTGTAAACATGTTTTGTTTTAATTCCATTTCCCTAAGAAATTTTTATGCTGAGCATTTCTTTATGCATTTATTTACACTGTCTTTATCTCCTTTGCTGAAAAGTCTGGTCAGAAACTTTTGCCAATTTTAAAAATGTTTATGATTTAATCAATAGGAAGTCATTTCACCACCTAAAACATCTGTTTTCACCTCACTCATTCCTCAAGGACTCAACTTCTCTCTTTGCCATTTGGAACTATATGTTTTGAATACTGGGAGGAAAATTATTTTTCTAACATTGTATCCTATGTACAATTTAAAGCCCATTTGCATGACACACTTATAAGATTAACTTACGTTGCTAACGTTTTCCACCATTCAGTTTAAGTTGAAGCATTCAATAGTGTATTATGTGAAGTCAAGGTTTGTAGTATTTGTCAATTTTTCTGGTGTAAATACTCTCAACATCGTCACTTTCAAATTTCCAAAGTGATAGCACTGAATATGTGCTGATGAGATATTTCAGTAGCAAATCATTATATTTTACATTATATTTTATTTCCAACTCATTAATACAGTAGATACAAACATGCTCAAGAACGTTCATAATAAAATAGTAGAATAATTGGGAAGTGTCAAGTTGTAATCATTTTTTAAACTTTGATGTAAGTATAATTGATTTAGAACATACATTCAAAAATACACTGAGTGGCCATAATATTATGATCTCTGAACGCATAATAATCTGGCCACTCAGTGTGTGTGTGTGTGTGTGTGTGTGTGTGTGTGTGTAGTATATATGTGTGTGTGTGTATATATATATATATGTGTGTGTGTGTGTATATATATATATATATATATATATATATATATATATATGTTAGAGGCCCGGTGCATGAATTTGTGCATGGGTGGGGTCCAGCCAGCCTGGCCAGGGGGAGGGGACATGGGCTGTTGGCTGGTCTGCCTGCTGGTCAAACTCCTGTTCGAGGGGACAATTTGCATATTAGCCTTTTATTATATAGGCTATACACTGAGTGGCTAGATTATTTTGCATTCAGAGATCATAATAATCTGGCCACTCAGTGTGTATTTTTATTGATTTCAGAGAGGAAGGGAGGAGTGAGGGATAGAAACATCAATGATGAGAGAGAATCACTGATAGGCTGCCTCCTGCATGCCTCACAATGGGGATCCAGCCCACCACCTGAGCATGTACAGCCCATGATCAGATTCACTCCTAAGATTATAAGTCTGTCATACTCCCCACCCTCCACACCCATCTGCTCTTTCCACTCTTCACATCCGAGAACATACCACGCCTTCATCCCATGAAGCCACTGTCTTATATTCCTGCTGATATTTTTCTTCCCACAAAAATTAAGGCAGTTGAGAAGAGAGAAGATACCTGAGGTCTGGAACCCCATGTATGTCACACTGCCTCTTATCAATAGATTGGTTGTCAAAAACATAGGTTAGAGAGGGATGTTGGCCATAAAGAGAGTATGAGTGATTTGATACTGGTATTCTCAGGAAATAGCCTTGTGGTCTCTCTGATTGTTCCATTAAGACACCAAAAACATGGCATCACACTTCATCAGCTTGACCTTATTCCCAAGGTGCTGAAGCCATCACTTTTCATAATCTGCTGCACATAGTTCTTTGAAAACACTTCTCTCACACAGCTTCATTCCCAGTGGCACAACTTCAAAGGTAATGCAAATTTGTCATGGTGTGGGGAAATTATTTCCTAATCACCCTCTTTTCCAAAAATATAGGTCACCACCTCCATAATATATTTACTATTACCCTTCTTCCTTACCCATGCATTTGGAAATTTACAATCCTGGGTAACACTGATGAATGCTCTCTCATTCCCATCAACCCGTGTGTCAATACCAACAACAAAAGGCAGGTGGTTAGTTAAATGGCACCTGAGCTCTTTACCTAGAGTGTAGCACCCAAACCCCTCTCTTTACAGGCAATTACCCTAAAATTCACCTTATTGTTACATCCAGGCACCACCAGAAATAGGCTCTTCCTTCATTCTCTCTTATGTCAGTGTGCTGTGGCCATGAATTCACATTCCCTCTCCGAGTGCACATCACTCTTTCTACCACACCTCTCTCACACCTGCACTTCCACAGCCCCGCCCCCATACTCATATCCTGGCCTTTTACTTATTACTCAGCATGTGTGGTCCAGAGGATGGTTGCCAAATGGAATCAGGATCAAGCACTGCCCAGACTCTGATAGTCCACACTCATAGAGGCAGCCTTAAATCCTGCTGTGTAGGCCTCTTTCCATGGCTGTTTTTTTCCTTCAACCTCAACTATTAAAAACAACAATCAGATCTCAGATATCCATAGGCCACCTCCTGTGATGCTGCCCTTGATGTCCCTTCACTAGTTACAGCCAACATCTCTCAGTTAACCGTCACTGAAGTCCCAGCCCCGATGGCCCTCTGCACCATGCCCAGTGAGTCTCACAGATGACCACTCAAGCCTCTTAGCTAATCCACAAGACTGACTGGAACTTCCCACAGCCAGGCCACACCAACGGTCACAACAAAATCCTGGTGAGAGTTTAGAAAAGTTGATATGTACCAGCCCTAGCTCATCTTGTTTGAATTACTCTTCGGCCTCCAATTAATCTCAAGTCCACTCATCTTTTAAAGGCCTTTGTCACTGCAAATCCATTACCTCTTCCCCACACTATACATGACAATGTCTGTCCCTATGCTGTGTTGTGACACCCACCTCCAATCAACAGTGGCCCCAGCAAGAAAGCCAGTCCTCAGGCTCACACTGTCCCTTCTGAGCTACTACTACCATTACCAACCTGACCATGATCCCCTGTATGTAAGTGATCTACAGTCCTGGCTGATGCGTCTCAGCTGGTTGAGCATAGACTCATCCACTGTTCAGGTCACACGCCTGGGTTGTGGGCTGGATCCACAGCAGGGTTTGTTCACCTGGTAACCAATCTTTGTTTCTTGCTCATCCCTGTTGCTCTGTCTCGTTCCCTCTCCCTTCCTTTCTACATCTAAAATCAATAAAAATATAGATGTATTTTAAAAAACAGACCTGCAGGTTCCTGATTCAGCTCACTCTTTACTCCAAGCCTTAGCACATTCTGGACCCTATGTCTGGAGGACTTCGCACTCATCACACTGGTGGCCAAAAACAAGGTCCATGTCATGAAGCCCTACTCCTGGCCTTAGGAATCTGGCCTTAGTGTCTGTTCAAAGTGCCCAGGCCCAAGGGATATGATCAACTGTCAATCCCAGGACTCTACTATCTCAGAGGCCACAAGTGTGTGAGGCCTTGAAATAAGCTCCACAAACCCGTACACCTAACGATTCTGCATTTGCAGGAATTTGTGGAAAGAAAAGGGTCTGTTGGGAGCCTGGCAACCACCAGGCTCTATGACTCAGGCTGCTCAGTACCTTGCCCAGCCCAGAGGCCAGGTGCCCTCCAGATCCTGTATGATCTCAGGGCTCAGTCCTCAGTGCTCACTCTTGCCAGCTCCCTCATCATTTACAGGACTTCCCCTTCCTGTCCACAGCTGCTGTTCTCTGTCTTCTAGTCTGTTCTTCCTCTGAGCAATGGTAGGAAAAGTTAGACCATTACCCCAGAGAATGTCCCTTTTTCTTTCACAACCCACTGTCCTGAGAGTGAAAGTAAAACTCCTCGTGCAAAACCACACCTCATCTTTGTTGCCTTCAGACCCACAACAGGCCCGGGTTTCTGAATCCTCTCAGCTCAGTCGCACCATTACGTCCTTACAAGATGGCACTGCAGCCTTTCACCCTCTTCCCCCATCACCCATGTGTCACCACGAGGGACTCACCATTCTGAACGCTAGGACCTGGGCGGCAGGACCTGAGAGGCGCGGGTCCCCCAGGCTGGAGGGTGAAGTGGGGTCAGGCTGCGGGAACGCTGTGAGCAGAGAGGAGTCCGGGAGGCACGGAGACCCGATCTCGGTCTGTTGGGGCTCCAGGAGCCTCAGACACACCCCGCACCGCAGGCAGCTGCCCCCCAGGCCTCCTCCTGCTCCCGACCAGCGCCCTGAAGCCTGTGACTCTGTGAACAAAGACCTAAGAGGTTAAAATGACCACAGGGAGGAGGAAGCAGGAAGTCCCGCCCTAACCAGATGATCAGATACCAAAATGCCCTTTAGCACCGCCTACATGAATGGAGTTCCTTCTGGGTAATGTAGTTTTCTCAACCAGCCAGCAGAGTACTAGCATCCCAGCCAAAGACTTAGGTCAGTGGGCAGCAAACTTATTAGTCAACAAAGGCAAATATCAACAGTACAACAATTGAAATTTCTTTTGAGAGCCAAATTTTTTAAACTTAAACTTCTTCTAACACCACTTCTTCAAAATAGACTCGCCCAGGCCGTGGTATTTTGTGGAAGAGCCACACTCAAGGGGCCAAAGAGTCGCATGTGGTTAGTGAGCCGCAGTTTGCTGACCACGGACTTAGGTGAATAAAGGTCTTGTGGCCCAGAAAGTGACGCCTGGGGAGGGACTAGATGGGATCAGAGGCCTGGCTGACTGGGGCAGACTAACAGATCTCTGAGGGGAAGGAGGTGGGAGGAATGCAAGAGATCCACCAAGAATATATACAGAGGGGGGACATGGAAGAAATCTATAATACCATCAACAATAAAAAACATACATATTTTCTTAAATTTTAAAATAATGTAGTACAGGTTGTGTAGCTCAGTGGTTGAGCCTCAACCTATGAATCAGGAGGTCATAGTTCTTTTTGTTTTATTCTTATTTTTATTTTTTAAATTAGTTATTGTTTAAAGTATTACATATAGTATTACATATAACTCCTTTTACCCCCATTAAGCTCTACTGAGCCAACCCCAGCCTCTGCAAATGCCCTTACCCCCCATTGTGTCTGTGTCCATTGCTTATGCTTATATGAATGCATGTAAGTCATTTGGTTGATTCCTTATTTCCCACTTCCCCCCTCCCTTCCTTGAATTCCCGCTGAAGTTTGACAGTCCATTCAACACTTCTATGTCTCTGAATCTATTTTTGTCCATCAATTAATGCTGTTCATTATATTCCACAAATGATGAGGTCATGTGATACTGGTTCTTTTCCTGGTCAGGGTACATTCATGGGTTGCAGGCTCAATTTCCAGTGTGTAGGTGGAGTCATACACAAGGCAATTAATCAGCAATTCTCTCTCATCATTGATATTTTTATCTCTCCCTTCCACTCTCTAAAATCAACAAAAATATTTTAAACAAAATATGTACATATTTGCATAAGACATGGATATATATTGTAATGTGGTGAGGGACTAGAAGCAGTGGGGGCAGAGTAGAGTGAGAAAAGGGGGCGGGGAGTATGGCAGGAAATTGGGAACATCTGTAATAGAGTCAACAATCCCATCTAATAAAAGAGTAATATGCAAATTGACCGTACCTCCAGTACACCCACTAGTCACGCCCGCCAGCCAATCAGAAGTGAGTATGCAAATTAACCCAACCAACATGGCTGCAGCCACGGAGAGAGCAGCAGGCTTGGGTTTCCCTGGCAATGGAGGAAGCCAAGCTTCGTGCACACCCTGGCCGGCCCTTGACTCCACTCAAGGCTACAAAGATTCAATTATAGAAGATAAGTAAATCCCCCCCAAAATGTCGGAGGCCACGGAACAAGCAGGACTCTTGGCTCCGCTCAAGGCTACAAAGTTTCAATTGTAGAAAATAAGTAAATCCCAGATATCAGGGCCTCCCCTTGGATCCCCGGGGGGCATGGCAGGCCTGAAAACCACCACAGACCCCTCACCCAGGCTGTCCCATGCCCCAAGGGAACCCCCACCCTAATCGGGGACACCCTTTAGAGAAAACCAGCTGGCCCCCCTCGTGCACCAGGCCTATATCCTATCTAATAAAAGAGTAATATGCAAATTGACCATCACTCCAACACACTAGATGGCTACCCCCATGTAAACACAAGATGGCCCCCAAAATATGGCCAGCAGGGGAGAGCAGTTGGGAGGGACCAGACCTGCAAGGGAGGGCAGTTGGCGGCAATCAGGCCAGCAGAGGAGGACAGTTGGGAGGGACCAGGCCAGCAAGGGAGGGCAGTTGGGGACAATCAAGCATGCAGGTGAGGGCATTTAGGGGTGACCGGGCCTGCAGGGAAGGGCAGTTGGGGGGGACCCAGGCTGCAGGGGAGAGCAGTTGTAGGGGGGACCAGGCCTGCAGGAAAGGGCAGTTAGGGGCAAACAGGCTGGCAGGGAGCTGTTAGGCATCAATCAGGATGGCAGGGGAGTGGTTAAGTGGTGATCAGGCTGGCAGGCAGAAGCAGTTAGGGGCAATCAGGAAGGCAGGCAGGTGAGCAGTTGGGAGCCAGCAGTCCTGGATTGTGAGAGGGATGTCCAATTGCCTTTTTAGGGCCGATCCAAGTCAAGGCACATATCCAGTTTGGGGGCTATATTCCAGTAGGGGGAATGCTGGAGGCAGCTGGTCAAGGATTTTCTTTAATCATTGATGTTTCTAGCTCTCCCTTTCTCTCTAAAAAATCAATAAATGCATTTAAAAAATGAACAGTGTTAAGATTGATTTGACTCAACAAAAAGAAAGTGATTGTGAGCCATCACGTTTTCTTCCAAATCTTGTAAGCAAAATCATGCCTTGTTCTGTCTTTATACAGGACTAGAGGCCCGGTGCATGAAATTCATGCACGGGGGTGTGTGTCCCTCAACCCAGGCTGCACCCTCTCCAATCTGGGACACCTCGAGGTATGTCTGACTGCCCATTTAGGCCCGATCTTGGTAGGATTGGGCCTAAACGGGCAGTCAGACATCCCTCTCACAATCCAGGACTGCTGGCTCCCAACTGCTCACCTGCCTGCCTTCCTCATTGCCTCTAACTGCTTCTGCCTGCCAGCCTGATCACCATTTAACCACTCCACTGCCAGCCTGATTGATGCCTAACTGCTCCTCTGCCAGCCTGTTTGCCCCTAACTGCCTTCCCCTGCAGGCCTGGTCACCCTTAACTGCCCTCCCCTGCAGGCCTGGTCACCCCTAACTGCCCTCCCCTGCAGGCCTGGCAGGCCTGGTCTCCCCAACGGCTCTCCCCTGCAGGCCTGGGTCCCCTCCAACTGCCCTTCCCTGCAGACCCAGTCGACCCCCAATTTCCCTCCTCTGCCGGCCGGGTCACCCCTAACTGCCCTCCCCAGCAGACATGATCGCCCACAACTGCCCTTCCTTGCAGGCATGGTCCCTCCCAGTTGCCCTCCCCTGCTGGCCATCTTGTGGTGGCCATCTTCGAGTGATGGTCAATATGCATATTACTCTTTTATTAGATAGGATAGAGGCCTGGTGCATGAGTGGGGGACAGCTGGTTTGCCCTGCAGGGTGTTTCTTATCAGGGTGGGGGTTCCATTGGGGCATGGGGCAGCCTGGGCGAGGGGCCTGTGGTGGTTTGCAGGCCGGCCATGCCCCCAGGGGACCCAACCTGAGGCTATGGTATCTGGAATTTATTTATCTTCTACAATTGAAACTTTGTAACCTGCAGTGGAGTCAAGCCTTCTGCTTACTCTGTGGTGGCAGCCATTTCTGTTGGGATTTATGTATCTTCTGTTATTGAAACTTTGTAGCCTTAAGCGGAGGCCAATGCAGGCCAGAGCTGCGGAATCTTGGCTTCCTCCATCGCCATGGGCAACCCTAGCCTCCTGCTCTCTCCAGCTCTGTTGCTGCTGCCATTTCTGTTGGGATTTATTTACCTTCTATAATTGAAAACTTGTGGCATTGAATTGAGGCCTGGGCCGGCAAGGGCAGGTGAAAAGCTTGGCTTCCACCATCCCCAGGGAAACCCAAGACTCCCTTTTGCTCTCTGTGGCTGCAGATATCTTGGTTGGGTTTATTTGCATATTCCATCCTGATTGGCTGGTGGGCATGGCTGGTGGGTGTAGCGGAGGTACGGGCAATTTACATACAGCTCTTTTATTAGATAGGATATCCCAGGCATAACTTTTAGGGGACAGGAACCAGTCTGGAGTTGGTCTGCCTCAGCTTGGACTCTAGTGTTTGAATTCCTGACTTTATGCAGAAAAGATTTCACAACAGGAGTTCAGAGACTTGTATTTATTTTTTTGCCTTTATTGATTAAGTTATTACAAATGTGTCCTTAATCCCCCATTTTCCCCTCACCCCACCAATTTTGCCCTCACCCTGACCCCCTTTTGCCTGCTGTGGAAACGCTGCTCATCCTGGTCAGCTTGGCAGCATTCCCACTGTGGGAGCATACTTACCACCGGGCAGCAGTTCCTACTTTGAGTGTCTGTCCCCTGGTGGTCATTGCGTGTCATAGCAACTGGTTGACTGGTCATCGTTCTGTTCATTCTATCCTTTGGTTGCTGTGCTTTTATTATATAGGATGTGAACAAGCCTTGTTTCATTACTAAGAACTAGGATATTTTGTGAGTTAAAGGATTGCTTTATCTAACACTCATCTATTGAAAAAGTGTTTACTGAGAAAGACCATGTGGTTGGGGCCCATGTGTCAACTCACCTGGACTTCTGGTTCAGCCAATGGACAGCTATGTAACTTGAGTCTTCCAAGCCTCAGTTTCCACTTCTAGAAAGCAGGGCTTGGCATGGCTGTGACCTTGTTTCCTTTTCTGCAGATCAGAGATAGGGGAGGCTGGCGAAGCCCTTAGGAATGTGTGAAAACAGAAGAAAGGGTCTGGTGGGGCAACAGGAGAGCAGGGCAGAGGCCGTTGCAAGAACTTGGGCTTTTATCCTGGAGGCACCTGAAGGGTTCTGAATGGGTAAATGGCATGGGAAGACTTCATGCTAATGGTCCCTTTAGCTACAACGTAGAAGATGGAGGCAGTCAGGCAGGTAAACCCCCCTTCTCGAGTCAGAGATGGTGGTGGGAGGATTAGCTCAGTTGCAGTAGGTGTGGGTGTGGGAGTGAGGACTGTCCTGGTAGGTATGGGTGGGAAGGAAGGCCAGGGTCAGCCCATGTTCTCAGATTGGGCCTTCAGTGGACAAGAATACATGCAGGAGACCCAGGCTCAACAGTGAAGATGTGCTCTTTCCTGAAATTCTGTAATATTCACTGGGAGGAGTTATGGTCTGTGCCCTCTGAGGAGTTCCTGAGGCCCTGAGGTGGGAAGCCCCAGGGATATAATCACTGACATTCAGACTTTTGAGGAGAAGAACAGGAGGAAGGTCACTAGAGACAGGCCATAGTGTTTCAGAGAATTTTCCCCTGTATTGAATGCCCAGAGGTCAGGTTTAAAACACAGAAATCAGCCTGGCCAATGTGGCTCAGTGGTTGAGCATGGACCTATGAACCAGGAGGTCCTGGTTTGATTCTCAGTCAGGGTACATGCCCAGGTTGCAGGCTCCTTCCCTAGTGTGGGGCATGCAGGAGGCAGTTGATCAATGATTATCTCTCATCATTGATGTTTCTTTCTCTCCTTCCTCTTTCCTCTCTGAAATCAATAATATCTATGTATATGAAAAGCTAGTGTCTTTAATGCTGTAATGACCATATGACCAAACAACCAGATGTCCAGTTGCTATGCCACCCACTGTGGCCAGTGAACTGACAATATTGGGGTGGCCTGCTGCCCAAACTCCCTCAGCCCCTCCCCCTGGCTGGCCCACCCCTGATCAGACTCTCCCACCCAATGAAGGAAATACCTGCAGACCCTCCCCATGGCTGGTCCTGCACCCAATTCACACCCTAACCCCAATAGGGTTGGAACCTTCAATCCAATCGGCCAAGGCCCCTCCCCCAAGCTGGCCATACCATGATAAGGCCTGATCAGTGCTGGCCAGCCAGCCAACCTCCTGCCATGTCCTCCTCCTGACAGGCCCAGCCCCGATCCTTCCTAATTGGGTCCGGGTAGGTTGGACACCACCTGTGCACAAATTTGTACACTGGGCCTCTAATATATATTTCTTTGTTTTGTTTTGTGTTAATCCTCACCCAAGTATATTTTCCAATGACTTTTTAGAGAGAGTGGAAGAGAAAGGGAAAGACAAAGAGAAATATCATTTTGAGAGACACCCACTGACGTTTCTTTCCCCCTCACCCTCTCCCTTCCTCTCTGAAATCAATAAAAAAATAAAAAATATATATTTATATATGTAATCATGCTGGTTTAAATGTAAAATCGATAATTGCTTAGTTAACAAGACACCTCAAATGCTCACGTTGCACAAAAATACAAGGATCCCTTGTTTTTCACTCTCCATGCACCTGCAAAGTCATAATCCTGGTTAAACGCACACATCTACAGGTGAACAGATTCTGTCTCTACCAAGGAGTTCCCAAGCAAAGTCGCCAGCACGACACCTTCTCCCCCCCAACATGGAGGCTGCTCTCGGGCTGTGAGCTTCCCTGACACGGCATTGAAACTTGTCTTTAGACTCACTCTGTGCTAAGTCATCTCCTCACTGGAGAAAGGGATTACTCAGCTCAAACTTACAGATGGAAGGTACTAGACATTGTGGGGATACAATAACTATACCAGCAGTTTTGAGGAAATCGTTCCAAAATGAAGCTGTAAGTCGGGTATCAGCAAAATTTACCTCAGTAACATAATGTACATAAAAGCAATAAGATTTTTCTAACTTTTATTTAAAAGACATTTTTTATTGATTTCAGAGAGGATGGGAGAGGAAGAAAGAGATAGAAACATCAATGATGAGAATCATTGATCAGCTGCGTCCTGCACAACCCCTACTGGAGATGGAGCCCACAACCAGGGCATGTGCCCAGACTGGAAATTGAACTATGATCTTCCAGGTTATAGGTTGATGCTCAACCACTGAGCAACACCACCAGGGCCCAGCAGCATATTTTGGAGGCAGGGGTATAGGTAGGACCATGTTGACTGTGTTGGGTGAAATATTTCCAAATATCTTGAGTTCAGGGCATCCATTACCCTAAATGAACCAACAATGCAAAAGTGAGAAGAAAGAATCGACATTGAGATTACTTTTAAAATAAAAATTGCTGAGGTCCATGCTGCCACCATAATGAGGGCAGGATGTTAGCATGTTCTTGCCAGGAGGCGCGGGACGTGGCCTCCAAGGCCCCTCGGGGCTGGCACTGGGGCAGGCAGTCTGCCAAGGGGAGAGGAGACAAGTGCCAGGGAGGAGACACAGACAAGCCCTTGATTTTTGTCACAGCTTGTGCTCTCATCACACCTGGAGACACACACACATATACACACACGATGTCCATCTGTGTGTTTGAATGCAAACACACACACACACTCTCACACACACACACACACACACTCACACACACACACACACACACACACTCACACACACACACCCACAAACACACACCCACACACACACTCACACACACACACACTCACACACACACACACTCACACACACACTCTCACACACACACTCACACACACACACTCACACACACACACATACACACACAAACACACACACACACTCACAGCTCTAGACTCCTGATGCCTTGCTCGGGCTCGAGAGAAGCACAGCCCATGCAGTTGCACCTGGTCCTCTTGGTTAGCTCAGCCCTGCGATGCTCACCAGGGCGGCTGCCTCCAGAAAGTCCCCAGAGCTGGGCCCCATTACAGGCGAGGCTTGTCTGGCTTTGGATTTCTACAAACAGGTCACTCGGGAGGCTGCATGGGGATGGAAAGAGCACCCTAGAGTTGGGGGTCATTCAGCCCCGAGTTCAAGCCTCACTGTGACTTCTAACTGGCTACGTGACGTTGGGCCAGTGAGCTGCCTGGTGAGGAGCTGAAGCCCGAACCAAGAGTGCCTTAGGCTGTGACTTGCGCGATGCACTTTGGAACCACACTCTCCATTAGTTGAGGGCAAGCATAGGTGGGCTATAAATACACATGTTTAGTAAAAACCAATGAGAGCTTTCTAAGGAATCAATGGGCTGTGTGCATACATGTATATATACATGTGTATGTATGTGTTTGTGTGCATACATGTAAACATATTCCCTCCTATTCCTCTGGTTGGTTGGTAAACATTTGGCTGGATGCTTCCTTCCCAAGGCTTGTGCAATGTTTACTAATTTTCTCACTTTGCTGTTCTCCCAGGGAGAGCCACTCTGTTGCCACAGGTGATCCCACCCTCTCTGCAGGAAGACTTCAGCCCTGAGCTGTCATTGGATATTTCCCACTCCACAGATCACACAGCTCCCAGGCCAGGGTAGAGGTGGGGCCCTGGAGCTCAGCGGGGTATGATTTGGAATTCCACCTCAGCAACGGGACCCCATGGTACTGCCCAGGGGGACCCACCTCCTGGGCTTGGTTAGTATGTGAGGGAGACATCAGAGTTGGAAGCAGCTGAGGGAGTGATGGACAGGACATGGGAAAGGGAGAGGGAGGCCCAACATGGTCTGGATGAAGGGGACAGAGGTGATGAGAGGAGGAGCACAGAGGCTTTGGTGGGGGAGGATGGTGAATGGTGTGCTGAGCATTTTGTTAAATATATTTCTTTATTGATTTCAGAGAGGAAGGGAGAGGGAGAGAGATAGAAACATCAATGATTAGAGAGAATCTTTGATCGGCTGCCTCCTGCACGTCCTCTACTGGGGATAGAGCCCAGAACCCGGGCATGGGCCCTTGGATGGAATCGAACCTGGGGCCCCTCAGTCCGCAGGCCTACGCTCTATCCACTGAGCCAAACCGTCTAGGGCATGAGCATTTTGTGTTGGCAGTGTCTTGGGACATCCAAGCTGGAGACAGATTTGGAGGTTCCCAGGAGAGGCTGGACCTAGAGGTGTTTGAAGCCTTCTGGGAAAATTCCAATGAAAGCTGCAGATGTGTACGAGCTTGTCTGGGGCTGGAGGCAGAGGTGGGCTGAGTGACAGAGGATTGGCTGCACCCTGAAGTGACCCATGGAGAAGCTAGACCACTAAGAAATGGTGTAGCTAGAGTGGAGGCTGAGGGAGGGGAGGTTCAAAAAGGAAGGTCACCCTGGGTGAATGCCAAGAGTTGCCATGGGGCTGAGAAGTTGCGGGAGGCAAGCAGACCAGTTGACAAGACCCTGCCAAGACACAGGGACAGGGGTGTCAGGGGGTCCTGGTATGAGAACAGTCAGCTAAGAAGGGCAGGCAGATTCCAGACCCATTCCCAGGTTCAGGGGGGTGATCACCTGTGGGAAGTGGAGAGAGGAGGGGTCCAGACTGCACCACAGGCTTTTGGCTTCTGTGATTGACAGCTGTGTGATTGGATAAGTAGGGAGACCAGTGGAGGCGGCAGAGTGGAGGAAGCCTGCAGAGAGGGCAAGGGGTCTGAAGGCAGCCGACCTCAGGCCTGAAGCTCAAGAGTGGTCAGTGCTAGGGGAGCAGGTGGTCAGCCCTACAGAGGGGCAGAGAGCGAGCTGCCTCCACAGTGGAACCCGGGAGTGAGCACACAGGAGTGTTCAATGAGTGTTTGTTGAAGCAATGTGTGAGTGACAAAGTTACTGGCCAGTGAGAGCCCTGAAGAGCTGTCCCAGAGGAGAGAGAATCATGGGACGGGCTGAGAGCTCCAAGGGGTGACTGGATGGTGTCAGATCCTGCAAAAGCCAAAGGCGCAGGGGAGGAGGCATGCAGGTGTCTCTGTTCAGTTTGGCTCAAAGCATTAGGGAGTGCAGCTCGCTGAGTGGGCAGCTCCCACAGCTGCAGGACCTCAGGGAAGATGGGAAAGGAGGTGAGAGGAGGCACCTTACAACAGGAGAGGTTTGGTGAGGAAGGAAGGGGACATGCAGGTGGTTGCTGGACAGGACACCATTAGATTAGGTCAGGAGGGGATTTCTACATGCCTTTCTCCCTCCCTCCTCCCTCTGACACTTCCTGGTTGAGTGGCCTTGGAAAAATCCAATGGATCACTTTAAGGTGACCTCCTGTTGTGATATAAATCCCATATCAAAATGGGATTCAACTAATAGGAGCGAAAATAAATGCTGTTGTATGGTAAACAGGAAACCTCACTTTCCCATGCTCTGACCTCATGGCAAAGGGAGCTGGTGGATTCCCGGGGCTGGGGAGACTGGGGGTGGGAGGGCTGAGCAGGGAGCCCAGAGACCCAATGCCCCAATAGCAATGCCAGTGACAATAGGTGAGGAAAACTAGGACTCAATTCTACAACATCTCATTTTATTACAAACCCGTCCTTGTGTTCCAGAATCAATAGCTATTTAATACACAAATCAATGCACTCAGAAAATCAAACATCTTAACATTTCTTTCTCAGTACTTTAGCTCAAATGGAGAAAATCTTTATAGAACCCAAACTACCAGTTTAGTACATCCCACAATGAGCACCTTTAGTAAGCAAGAGGGAAGAAAATGTGTCAGGAACCCGGCCAAACACACAGCAGCAGGTGAGACTCCCGATGCAAGCAAATGACTCCCTATAGAACAGAAACATGGAGTGTCCCCCAAGAAAGGTACACAGAGGTCAGACTCCCGGTAAACATGAATGACTCCCTATGGAATGTAAACATAGGGTGCTCCAAAAAATGTGTACACAGTGAAAGAAATATATCAACTCCCACAGGGAAAGAGTGACTGCCTGTTGAACATAAATACAGGGCGCCCACCCCCCCACACAAATGTACACACAGGTGAGACTCCGGTGGAAGAGAATGACTCCCAATGGAACAGAATGTAGAGTTCCAAAAAATGTGCTCACACTTTAACAGCTGATAACTCACTGAATTTTCACCCCTTTTCAAGTTTAACTGATTGGAAGAAATGGGTGTAGCCAGACTAAGCTTTGAACGAAGAAAATTTCTCCACTAGGCTTTTTATGGGGATCCATAAAACATAAAGTTGATGGTGGACAACAGACAACAGTTGAGGAATCCAGGGCAGCTATGCAGAAATATATACAAACACCAAACCGAAGGAACGATTCTTGTTGTTTGCGCCTCCATCGCTCGCCTTAGTTCTGGTCCAGGCGCTGCTGCTGAGGAAGCAATGGAATCGCAAACACCAAGATCACTGCGTTCTGTTTGTGCACATCCTCTGTCAACAGCGGCCTCGATGCCAGGACTGTGGCCCATTCTGTACCAGACACCTCATCCTTTCTTTTCTTTCCCCAAAAGAAAGTCCAGAGGATCCATCTTCTTTGTTCAAAGCTTAGTCTGGCTTCACCCATTGTATCAAATCCGTTAACCCTGAAATGGAGTGAAAATTGAGTTATCAGCTGTTAAAGTGTGTTTACATTTGGGGGGACATATATTTGGGGGACACCTCAAAGCACATATATTTTCAGGAGTGTGAACACATGTATGTAATAAACTTGGTTTCTACCCCAGGAAGTCACTCAGAAATAAAAAATTAAATCTCATCCTCGATGGGGGACACTGGGGCGCTGCAGCCACTTTCCAAATCAGGCTGCACCTGCCTCTCACACACACTCCCCTCTGCACACTGTGGACACTTACTTGGAGGGGGAGGGCAGGGCTTTTCTCTGCCCCATCACCCAGGCTGGGCAGACCCAGTGTTGATAGAAAAGTGAGCAGGGGAGGCAGTTCCTTGTGTGGCCCCAGGAGCCAGCTGGAGAGAGGCAAAGCCTGAGGCCACCTGCCTGGAAGACCACCATGGCCTGAAGGACGTGGGGCCCAGGCCTGGCTTGGCAACACTAAGGGTTAACAGTGAGCCTGACTCTAGGGTCCACCCAGGTCCTTGAGGTCTTCGTAGTTTGACTGGCCTGGGCTTCTCCTGGGACCACCAGGCTTCTGGGAGAGGGAGTCAAGTTTCCGGACCACGAGGGCCCAGCCCTGAGCAACTGCATGCATGTATGTACCTGCTCACCCGCACATGCACACGCACATGCACACACATGCTTTAAAGAGGTGAAGTAGCTAACACGTGTTGTAAGGGGCATGCTCACATGGTGTCTGCCTCTAGGAAGTTGGTTTGTCATTGCATTGTGAGCATCCCAGGCCACAGTGGATTTGTTCGCAATATACCCGTGGCTGGAGGCACAGACAGGAGTTCCACATATGGGTGTGTGACTCTTAGGGCTGGTGCACTGTTGTCACTAGCAGAACAGATGGAAGCAGTGTGGGAACCCCTTTCCTCGTTCCACAACCGCTCCAGCAGGCAGACAGGAGAGGAGGCCGTTGTCCTCAGAAGGCGCGTTGGTACTTTGAAGGCTCAGGAGCTGCTTTGGGGTCAGCAGGGGGGGCCACTATGGGTTCTCTGGCCTTTCGGTACGGGTCATTGGTGGTCTTTTATGTGTTTTCTTTTTGATGATTTTGTTTGTTTGTTTTTTGTTTTTCATAAACGAGGGAGGGTATTTGGGGGAGGCACTGGTAACGGGAAAGGAATTGCCAGTGTCTGGACAAGGGAGAGTCTATTTAGAAGGGGGTGGGATGTCCAAGGAAGACGAGGACTGAAAGCGTTTCAACAAAGACGGGCGGGCCGCTGGAGGCTTTTCTTTGTTCTTCCTTTCGTTCTTTTTGCGCCGAGCTGCTAAATGGTTATCCCAGATATCCGAGAGAAGAAGGAAAAGAGAAAACAACCCAAAGTGGCAAATGAATGAGCTGAATAACAACAAGAGACGCTACATTGGCTAAAAGCACTTGGGAAATGAGAATCCTGTCCAGCCCAGGAGAGATGGAAACAATACCTACGGCACAACCAGAACCAGGACTCGGTGGATCATTTAGGCTCTGACTCCATTGAGTTACTTCAGCGGCATCCTTGTGCCCAGTGGTCGGCAAACTCATTAGTCAACAGAGCCAAAAATCAAAAGTACAACGATTGAATTTTCTTTTGAGAGCCAATTTTTTTAAACTTAAACTTCTTCTAATGCCACTTCTTCAAAATAGACTCGCCCAGGCTGTGGTATTTTGTGTAAGAGCCACACTCAAGGTGTCAAAGAGCCGCATGTGGCTCGCAAGCCACAGTTTGCAGACCACTGCTTGTGCCAATGCTTTACTTACCACATGAGGAGAAGTCTATATTGCTCTAGGAGCTGATGCGTTAGACCATTTTTAATTTCAATGTGTTAAATTATTAAGTAAGGATGTTTATCAATTTAGGCTTTTCTCACTCACCCTTTTTTAAAAATATGTTTTTATTGATTTTCAGAGAGAGGAAGGGAGAGGGAGAGAGAAATAGGAAGATCAGTGATGTTTCTATCATGGATCGGCTGCCTCCTGAAGATCCCCTATTGGGAATTGAGCCCAAAACCCAGGCACGTGCCCTGACCAGGAATCGAACCGTGACCTCCTAATTCAGTGGTCGGCAAACTGCGGCTCGCGAGCCACATGGGGCTCTTTGGCCCCTTGAATTTTTAGCAAAGACCTGCTTAGGAGTACCCTAATTAAGTTAATAACAATGTACCTACCTATATAGTTTAACTTTAAAAAATTTGGCTCTCAAAAGAAATTTCAATCTTTGTACTGTTGATATTTGGCTCTGTTGACTAAGGAGTTTGCCGACCAACTGCCCTAGTTCATGGGATGATGCTCAACCAAGTGAGTTACACCAGGTGGGCTTACTCATCCATTTTAATGACAGGCTTCCTGACACCTTGGCTCACACCCAACTAACTCCTGCTCCTGTCCAAAGCCCTTGGAACACATAATGGTATGTTTCTGTAGTAAAATTGTCTACCTCATCTATTCACTAATATATATATTTTTTAAATCCTCACTGGAGGATATTTTTTCCATTGATATTTAGAGAGAATGTCAAAGGGAGGGAGTAGATGAAGAGAGAAAGAGAGGGAGAGAGAGAGAGTAATAGAGAGAGAGAGAGAGAGAGAGAGAGAAACATCCATGAGAGAGACACATACACTAGTTGCCTCTCCCACGAACTCCAACTGGGGCCCAGGATCAAATCTGCAATCGAGGTCCATGCCCTTGACCACGAATCAAACCCATTCCCCTTCTTTCCATGGGTCGTCGCTCTACCCACTGAGCCAAAACTGGCCAGGGCTCACTAATAACTTTTATACATCAAACATCAGCTTTTATACCAGGATAAGTTTGAAAACAATGAGAGTACCTACCCCTTTTTTTAAATATCCTAACCCAAGGATATTTTCCCAATGATTTTTAGAGAGAGTGGAAGAGAGAGAGAAGACAGAGAGAAATATTTATGTGAGAAAAACACATGAAGTGGTTGCCTTCTGCACAAGCCACAACCAGGGCCCAGACTGGGGAGGAGCCTGCAGCTGAGGTAGTGCCCTTGACTAGAATTGAACCCAGGACCCTTTGGCCCACGGTGCTCTAGTCATTGAGCCAAAAGGCTAGGGCACTACCTCTTTTTGATGCCAAAACACCCTCAACACAAAGAATTCTTCCGGTATGGCCCCAGCTGGTTTTGCTCAGTGGGTAGAGCATAGGCCTGCGGACTAAAGGCTCCCAGGTTTGATTTCGGCCGAGGGCACATGACCGGGATGTGGCTCCATCCCCAGTAGGGTGCATGCAGAAGGCAGCCAATAAATGTTCCTTTCTCATCATTGATGTTTCTATCTCTCTCCCTCTCCCTTCTCTCTGTTATCAATAAATTTTTTAAAGAATTATTCCTGTTTAGATCCCTACACATCCTCTACTCTAAACCTTACCTTCATGACCTTTAAATTATCGTCTGACCAGCGCAGACAATTGGTCTAACTTTCTGAGCATGTCATGTGCATGAACATAACTGATTCACTGGATTTCTGATTGAGGATTCAAGTCCAGAGAGGAACCTTGGTTGCTTCTTTCCCCACAGCGCCACCTGCTGACCACAGCTTACACCACAGGATAAGGACCCACTACTCAATGCTGGGGCCCCAGGCTGGTTCAGCATCTTCAGGGACCAAAGCAGCTTCAAGTGCAGGCAGTGCTCACAGGGGTTAAAGTTCAGGCCCCCTAATCCGACAGACCCGGGTTCGGATCCCAGCTCCAACACATATTCTCTGGGCCCATGCTTAACCCTGTCAAACCTCACTTTCCCAGCTCTGTACAAGGGATAGGAATCGTGCCTACCTCACCCGGCAGTTAGGACTAAAGGCGATAGATAAAGCAGGTCAACTCTCTAAAGGGTGCTGAGCCCAGGAAGCACCATTGCATGGCTGGTGTTACTAATATTTACGTCTGACCTGCTCATTCATGGATCCAAAAGACAGTTTTCATCTGTCAAGCATTTTTTTCTTTGAAAGTTTTGCTAACTCAATTCAGTTAATTCTATTCATTAAGTCAACTCAGACAATAACACAAGTTGAGGTGATAAATGTCACAACACTCAAGGAGCCAGTATGAAAACATGAGGCAACAGAACCCCTCTAGATAAAACAAATGTTAATAAGCTTCATTATCATTTACCTGCACATTGGCATTTGAGCTAATTCACCTGCTGTAAAGACTGGGAATGCAAGCATTAGTTCCCAGCAGTGGGCATGCGTGTGCACACTTCATTTTTTCATCTGCAGTGACATACCAGGATGTGAGGTGGTGAATGCCACCCGGAGAGGCTTGTGCACACGTCACACTCAGAAGGCAGCTTGTCACAGGCCCTGGGTCCAGTCAGGTATTGTAACACCAGCCACTGAGAGCACACGAATCTCAGGCATGGCCCTGGTCTTCAGAAAGCACTAGTGTCCTTCATCAATTTTAACTTATTCAGGGGGCATGCTGGGCAGTTTTATAGGTAAATAATCTACACAAGATATTTAAAAGGGAATTTGAAAACTAAACCATGTTTAAGACAATGGCTTTGTTTAATCGATGCACATTTTCACCCCCAAACCTTACTTCTCTGAAGTCAGGATGCAGCTTCGAGCATCTCTCAGTCATTGTTGGCTAGGTGACAATTCTGACATCATCATCCCTGCCACCACCCATTTATTTCCTTGTTATGAGCACATAATAGTGCAGCTTATAACTGACAGCTTCTCAGATCTGATAAAATACATGCAGCTCATGCAACTAGAAAACCATTTCGGAACCTCGGGCACACTCCCAACCAAATCCCTAAATGACCAGAGACAGTGCACCCCTGATGGGAGGACTCAAGGCCAGGTAGGTGGGTGAAGAGGCCCACACCTGCTTTTCAGAGGGACGGAAAGATCAGAGCCCGAGGCCTTGCTGAAGACTTTGCACATGTCCATTACATGTTAAATGCACCGGGATCTCCCTCCAGAAATGGCTTCTCCTAGGCTTGGCAGACACAAGAAACCCAAAATCTTACCCTCGTGAACTCTCTCTACAGTAACGGTATAGAGACCTGCTCTGTACCTTCCAGGACCCACCAGCTGTATGTGATGGGCGAGGCTTGTCATGCTAGCAGAACTAAATTGTTCTGGGACACAACTGCCCCTCACTGACATGGGTTTATATTTTCTATTTGGTTGTTCACATACCTAAGGGGGGAGCACACCCCCTTCAGGCTCCTACACACTTGTGCACACCCAGCACGCCATCTCGTTGGTGCTGCCCTGCCCATGAGGGAGACCTGAGATCCTCCCCTTCATTTCCCACCTGCAGCCAAGTCACCCCTCCTACCTGTTGGAGGTGGCCCACTGAGGACGTCTTGCTCTTCTGCCCAATACGAGCATGAGGGTGTGGCCTCCAGTGTCCCAGGAGGGCAGTCTGAGGTTGCCTTCGCTGGTTCTCTAGAATCGTTGTTTTTGCATTGGAAGAATTTTACAAAGGCTCTACTTGCTCGATTCCACCACTTTTTCCTATTAAAAATAGAGGTTTAGGTCACGGCCAACCCTCACTGTCCCTCTAGCCAGACAAGTGGCTGTTAATTTGGGGTTCAGAAGGATGGTGCTTTTCGCCAGCACCACAATGTTCATATGTTGGGCTCAGTGGTAGAACACTATTTGCAGTAAATTCACACAGACCCAGGGACTGCAGAAGCATTCATTGTGGCAGAAACCCACATGAGCCTCACGGGAAATGGAACTTCAAATACCCAATCAGGTTCATCCCTGGCCTCAGTCGGAGTGTGTACAGGATGGCAACCAATCGATGTGTCTCTCACATTGATGTTTCTCTCTCCCCCCTCCTTCCCTTCTACTCTCTCTAAATATCAATGGAAAAAATATCCTCAAGTGAGGTTACAAAAATTAAAGAAGTAAATGAAAACATTGAATTGAAAGGGTAAGTAATACATTGCAGATAACCAGAAATAGAGGCATTTTAATAGAATAAGAACCACATGTGGGTTCTAAGCCAGGCTCTGCCACAGAACAGCACCGTGCTTCCTCATTGATGCCTCATTTCCCTGTCAACAGAAGGGTCAGGCAGAAGGTGGGAGATTCTGGGGTTCTGTGATTTCAACAGAGAGGTATTGCAGGATTCATGGTGATATGACCTCAAGGATGGGCAGGGACAGGACAATCTGAAGGCCCAGCTCCTGGGTCTCAGGCTCACACCAGGAAACGCCCTGCTGCACGGAGGAGGCCGGCAGTCTCAGGGACCAAGCCTGCTCCCTGCTCCCCACTACCAGGGTTGCTGCTCTGGAGAAGGAAATGTGCTTGTGAATCACCCTTGGGTCCAGAGACTCCAGAGGGATGTAGGTAAGACCTAGAGGTTCCTGTGATTGAAGACCCTGGGTGCTACGCAGGTGTCTGGCCCAATCTTCCTTCCCAAAACAGAAACATGGTTTTCTAGGTCCTGAAACCTGGGAGATACAACCTGATGGTACTGCTTAATGGCTTTAAACCTCAGACTCTGCCCCCTTAAACAGGCTCATGGCCAGCTGGCCTTCGCCATCCCTCATAGGATCACCCTGAGTACAAAGAGTGGGACCAAAAGAAACTCTACATTCTGTCAGTGCTGGGAGAGACCCGCACACAGGGGACCTGCCATAGAGGGGAAGATGCAGGCCCATCAAACTGGTTGGTGCTCAAGATGGCTACGGCTTTCCCCACTCGTGAAAGAGCAAGCTTTCTGATCTGTGGTTAAGTTACTGCCATGAAATCAACTCACTTCCTAGGAACAGGAACCTGGGACTCGCAGGAATCCACAACTGTTTCCTCCTCCTCTTCTCTTATTGTTGGTAAGAAATTTACATTTTCTCTGTAAATAGAGGAGAAAGAAAAACAATCTGGTTTTAAAATAAAACACGTAAATTGACTCATTGGCCTAGCCTGGGACCTGGTCCAGAAGGGCCGGCATTTTCCTGGGATTCAGACATCATGGTGCTCATGGCATTACTGATTGCCGAGCTGCGAATATGGGGATGGAAGCACATGACGTGGGTCCGGGAACCCTAACACGTCGAGGAGACCTGCTGAAGCACCGAGGATCAGGTTGAACTTCATTTCAGGAGAGTAAGCCCCGAAGCATGTGAAACTCAGGGTCAGAAACCCGTGGGCCTTGACATCTCAGACCCTTGTTTCCTTGCTGGAAAATGAGTCCTCTGGATCAAGGCAGCAGCTCAGACTCCGTCACTCATGAAGCTGCCGAGGTCCCGCCAATACGATGAAATTTCCGCGAGTTCACCGTGAAGTATGCACCCCATACAAAGTGATGGCTTGCAAACTGCTGGGCCCCTGAACACTAATCCTGCTCTGCTACCATCACCCTTGGCACTGTGTTATTCTCTTCCCACAGCTGTGTTGCTTGGCCTTCTGCTAGAGTGCTTTCCTGTCTGGCTCTGACCAACCCTCCATCCCTAGGTGCAAAAACTCATGGAGGGCAGGCCCTGTAACCCTCCCAAGACTGGAGAAGACTCTGCTTAGAGCAGGCTCAGCAAGCCTGCCAACTCCCTGGTCTCCTACAGACACCGTCTAATGCAAAACCATCATTAGATCACCCCCTGGGTACCAGGCCCTGACTCTTGTAGTTGGCACCTGCCCAACTTCTGCTGGTAATTTTTACCTGCTGCGTCACAGAGAGCCAACTCAGACCACAGTCATTTCATCCCCAAAACTACAGTGTGGCTTTCCATGTAAACCATCCTGGGTAGGTGGCCAACCACCTGTAGATGAGCAGAAGAATCCAGGACAAGAGTTGAGCAGCACCGTGAACTCAGGGAGCTGGGACAGTGCCTCTCTGGTCACTGTAACTATGTCCCTCTGTCCCACATGGCCAGCAATTCCTGATCATTAGGATGGACAGTCCAGCAGCACAGCACCGAGGGGGGAAGACCACCCTGGGCCCACAAGATGCATCTCGGATTACTTGAATTCCAACCACAAGATTTCCAACACCAAGGCTCTTCCTCCTGCCCTCCTTGCTGGCAGCTCCCTGGGCCCTGTAGATCAACATCCCAAAAACACACTTCCCAGTGGACCCGACTCATTAGCCCGGCATGGAAGCCTTCCACAGCTGAGTGCCACCTGCTGCAGCCTTCCCTCCTGCCACTGCCTGCACCTTCCCTGCACACAGACTACCATTCTTCCACAATCACATTCCCACACTGGCTAACCCTGTCCCCATCCAGGTCAGCAGCAGCATCCCAACTCTTACCACCACACTTCCTTCTAAGCCTTTATGAAGCTCCTCAACATCTGTCTGCTCCGCACACAGCTCTGTTCACATCACATCACGCATACTAGTTTTTGGCCTCTGGGTAACTGGTTCTGTGCACCTCGCAGGGCCTACGCCAAAGCCAGGAATGTGTCATGTCGTCAGAAGGGGGACAACCACAGTGCACCAAAGAACCTCAATCCAGCCCATTAAGGGAAAACACACAGAAAGGGCTCAGCGCTCAATCTGAATTCCTTCCTTAGGCACCGCTCTTTACCGCCATCATATTTTTAAAACTGAACTGAATTCCAAAAGCAGATTAAGAACTATCTGGCAGCCGATCACCCCTACTTACAGAAATCTAGAACCATTCCAGGGAAAACGAGAGGAGGATGCACTGGGAAGATGGTCTGTCCCCTTGCCCTTGGGACACCAGTGCGCCAGGGAGCTCTCTGCCCAGCATATTGAGGCCTAGGCATGGAACTGGAAGCCAGGACTGCTTTGTTGACAGGTCAGCCCACACCCCGTACATGCTCCGAGCCTTGTCTTACCCATTCTTTTTTAGAAGCTGCCTGTTCTTCTTGGCCAATGTCTGAATCTTTCTTCTGAGCCTACGTTTTTCTTCTTTGAAGTTCTCCTTCTCACGGGAGAGCACCTAAAACACAGGTCAACAATGTCTTACATACCATGTGCCCCTGTGATTCCACTGCTGGGAATCTGTTCCCAAAAGAAGAAAAAGGCCACGTGCTCAAAGTTGGCCATTTTGGGATGATCTGCGCCAGTGGAAATGACCAACACAGCCAATGACATGGGGATGGCCAAGTGCACTTTCCAATCAAGCAACCACGGCCCTCCTGTGACCACCGAGCACTGAAAACACAGCCGGTCTGAGCTGAGATGTGCCACAAGTGCAACATATACAGCAGATTCTGAGGCCTTAATCACAATCTTACAAAAGCAATGTAGAACCTCTTATTAATAAGCTGCCCCACTGGTGTGGCTCAGTTGGTTGAGCATCCTCCCATGCACCAAGAGATCCCTGGTGAGATTCTTGGTAAAGGACTATGCCCAGGTTGTAGGGTCGATCCCCATTAGGGGGCCTTCAGGAGGCAGCACATCAGTGATTCTCTCTCATCATGGATGTTTCCATTCCTCGCTCCCTATCCCTTTCTCTCACTGATATCAATAAAATAAAATAAAAACATTTTACAAAAGTATTCTTGTTTCACAGACATAATTCACCTGCTGTAAAGACGGTGAGGGTCATGGGGGGAGGGGCTGGATATGAATTTCGGGCTGAGGTTGGTCTGCTCCTGCTCTAGAGTATCATCCTGGTTGGTCTAGCAGAAAAATCGCAACCTTTGGCTTCAGACAAACTGGGTTGCAACCCACTACTTAAGAGGGACAAGGATGGGAACCCCAGCTCACAAATTCATTGCAAGAAATAAATGAGCCCTGAGCGTCAGCTTGCAGATTCAAGGGTCCCAGGTTCAATTCTAGTCATAGGCATGTACCTTGGTTGCAGGAACATAACCAGTAGGGAGTGTGCAGGAGGCAGCTGATCAATGTTCTCTCTCATCGATGTTTCTAACTCTCTATCCCTCACCTTTCCACTCTGTAAAAAATCAGTAAAATATATGTTTTTGTAAAAAAAGAAAGAAAGAAATGAGAGGACACGGGTGAGCAAAGAGGAAAGTGCTCAGTCAAGGGTTCAGAAATAAAAGAGTACTTGGCTGTTCCCATGCACTGTCCCGACCCTGCAAAAAGCAAAGGTCAGGTGAAAGGTGTTTTGTAACACAACCCCACCAGTCATGGGGTTTGTTCCCTTCATATGTCACACATGGTCTTTGAGCACAGACGCCAATGAGGACCCATTCCGACTTGGCTGAGCCAAGGCTGTCGCCCAGGGCACATGACTGATGTCCTGAGTCCACCAGCCCAGGCCTCACCTCACACTGGCTGCTCAGCTTCTTCAGCGAGATTTCCATGCTCTGCAGGTCCTCCTTCGACCCTTCGTACTGCGCCTGCCAGAGCCTCACTTCCCGCTGCAGGATCTCCACGGAAGTTTCCATCTCTTTGCTCTGGGTGCACAGCTCCTTCTGCTCCCCCTTCATCGCCTGACTCCAGAAGTTGACTCTGGGGGTGGAGAGCCACATGGCCAAGGGCTGAGGAGCACTCCCAACCTCAGCCCAGGTGTGTCCCTTAATCAAACCCACAACCTCTCTGGGCCTCTGTGTTTCCCATGTGTAAATGAGGGTTGAATAAAATCAGCGGTTTTCACACTGTGTCCATTGGGGTTCTAGGAGGCTAGCCCAGCTTCCCACTGTGGGCTGGGGGAGACAGGACAGGCAGGCTCAGACAGCACTTCAACAGAGCACCCTGTGAGAATCCTTCCAATGGAAGGCTTTGGCACACCTGCCGACTTGGAACAAAGGGTTCTTTGACGGAAATATTTTGAAATACATGGAATCAGAACATTTTTGCTCTAAATTTATATGTCTATGCCCTGCTCTTCCAAGCCCTTTCTAGTTTCAATTCCTGAGGCAAATAAAATATGAGATTGGGGAGTATTGTGTAAATCCACTGAAATCATCATCATCATTGTCATCTTAACTGCCCGACTGGGTTTCAGGGGGAAGATTTATACCAGAAAGCTTACATGACCAGAGGCTCATGGACTCAATTTGAACAGAGATGTGCCCTGTTTGACCCACATCACAATGTAAATTAATTAGTTCATCAATATTTAAAATTTTTTAAGTTTCACATCAACATTCAGGTATCTACCTTCTCAGAGGGTGGGAAGAAGCATAAACAAAAGGGCCAGGCAGGTGTGGCTCAGTAGTTACAGCATCAGCCCATGTCCAGAAGGCTCATGAGTTCAAGTCTCATCAAGAAAACAGACCTGGGTTGCTGGTTTGCTCCCCCATGTAGCTGGGGTATGTGCTGTAGACACCCAATAGATGTAACTCTCCCTCATCAATGTTTCTCTCTCTTTCTCTCTCTCTCTCTCTCTCTCTCTCTCTCTCTCTCTCTCTCTCTCTCCTTTCCTCTCTTTCACTCTCTCTATAAGTCAATGGAAAAATTATCCTGGGGTAAGGATTAAAAAAAAAAGATTAAGAAAAGAATGACCTGGCAGCCGTGGCCTGCCTCCCAGCTGACAGCCCTCAGGGTGTGTATTTTCCACGAGGGTCTACTCTAACACTGATACTCCTTCCCCCACCTGCTGGACCTGCCTGGCCACTGGAGGCACCTGAGTTTGTAGCCCCCAATACATATTAAAACAAGGCTGTGGGAAGGAAGGTTTCATATGATTATGCCTCTCGGTTGAGACAAGACCGGGAATTGAATCCTGACAGGGCCACTAACTAGGAGCATGAACTTAAACAAGTTATTTAATCTCTCTGAGACTTTTTCCTCATCTTTCTTTTTTTTAAAGGAATAACAATAGTGCAGTCAATTCTCCAAATTCTTGGTATAAAGTTCTAGCAAGCCACCACAAACACTCACTTAGTGGATAGTGAAACTGTCCCCGACGGTTCCTGTGAGTCTCTGGCCACATTTTTGTCAACTGACCAAGTCATCAAGATACCTTGTGTAATATACTCACAGCCAAGAGCACCATACCCTGGAACAAAATGAACCTCACGTGCCACTCCTTTATTCTCCTTGAGGCCCAGGGCAGCCTTGCACTTGGGGACACTAGACTGCACTTCAGCACTCCTTTAGGGGGCCAGTTCAAACAGCGACATCGCCACCAAAAAGCATGAAAATAGAACTCCATGGCACTCAATGGACCACAAAAGGGACACTGGTTTGCAGTGTGAGAGCTGAAACAAGGCAGGAACCAAAGGTCTTGTTCAACCTCATCTACAAATGTGCCCACCAGGCGACTCCAATATCTCGAACACTGGACAGGCCCATGAAAGGCCGTGAGTACGATTTGGGGGTTCAGTGCATTTCAGTGAGGAGGTGACTTCACCAATAGGGAATGTGTGAATGCTGAGGACCAAGCGTCTCTCCCTCACGGGATGGCTGGTATTAGAAGATGAAGGGGCCCACGCCCGATACAATCACCACCATCATCGAGATGGGAGGGGCGGTCATCCAAGCCTAGACAATGCAGCATCCAGTGTTTCCATCCTTCCTTCGCAGCCACCAGGCGTGCCTTTACCTTGTGACCATCCGGCTGGGACCATGACGGGCTGGTAAACATACACCATTACCAGGAGACTCACTGGAGCTTAGTTTGGTGGGTGCTGAGTGAGGTGCTCTGAATGAAACCTGGCAGATGCCACTGTAGGGGGCGGAGGCGGTTACCTGTCTGCCTCCTGCAGCAGCCTCTCCTTCTCCTGGGCACCCAGGGCATTCGCCTCCTGCGCCTGCATCAGAGCCTCCCTTTCGGTGTTCAGCTCCTGCAGCTCCTTCCTCAGCTCCTGCAGTGCTGCCTCGTGCTGGAGCCGGTCCTGCTCCCTGAGGAGGGACACACACCCACTAGGCACCCACACACAGGAGACTGCACAGCCTCTGTGAGCGGCTTCTTTCTGCAGAGCTGAGGGCAGCGGCGATGGGCAGGGTTCTCCACCAGCCCCAGCATCGAGTGTCCCTCGTCCCACCCGACCCTTCTCCAGGGTCCCTTCCAGTCCCTGTGTAAGCAGCCTCTCTCCCTTAGCCCACAGGGAACACCAACACTGTTTTCTGAACTCCTCGCCCTTCTTAAAGAAACCAGCACATATTCAGGGAATTCCACCCACGTTAGAGCTGATCCCCCTCACTAGGGCCAGGTGAGCCCTACGACCAGCTCCAGAGCAGTCTCCCTGTGCTGAGCCAGGAAGCGTAGGGGCCAGAGGCCTGCCTGCCTGCTGGGGCCCAAGAAGCTCCAGGGTCCATTGGCACACAGGCACATGCACACCCACACACCCTGCTCCTCCAGGCACCCCCAGTCCACCCCTTACCCTCCTGCTCAGCTCCCCTCAGCTCAGGGCTTTTATTTTCTTCCTGTCTCAGTGTTTATAGGGTCCCACACAGCCTCTCTGGAGGGCTGCAGAGAACAAGGGGAGTCCCTGACTAGCTCCTGGCTGTCCCTTCCGCCTGCTGAAACCTCCCCTATTCTGGGTGACTCAGCAGCTCCTCACGAGTCATCCCTTTTCACTCTTCCCCACACAGGCAAATCCCTTTCCAGAGACCCTTCCTGACTTTCCACACCCAGAGACAGGCTGACAGAGACCACCCAGGGTTCCAGGGTTTGCAGCCTCTGTCTGCAGCCCTCCACCTCCTCTCTACCGCCCCTATCAGCTGTCCTTGTACCATCTGCCAGGAGCCAGGACTCCTGGTGACTCAGACTCAGAAACTTGCTGTGGCAGCTGCTGAAAGACCAGCGTCCTGTGGCCTTTAGCCACGGGCGGAGGCTGCTCCGGCTTGGGAAGTGCCAAGTGGGGTGGGATATCTGCCTGGCTTTCAGGGCGGTGATCTTTCTCATCCAGGGTAACGATTCTGGAAAAAGTCATCCAGGTTTGACAAATGGGGCCATGGACCTTTAGGGTTCCCAACTCCTGCTTCCCTGTTGTTTCTTGGAAAAGCACAGGGATCAAGCCATTCCAACCATTTGTAACAACTCTACTGCAGGGCAGAGACTGCGAGTCTCACTCCTCACTGAACCTTCGGGACGAGGCTTCACACCCAGGAAATGTGTGCCAGGGAATGAAAGAGTGAGGGTCCCACTCAGGTGTCAATAAAAATGGACACAGAGCCACCAGCCTGTGCTGCAGGCACCTCCACCTCCCACCCTGTAGCCCTGCTGCAGACACACCAAGGGTTCCAGCTCTCTGTGCAACCAGCAAACACCACCGAGTAACACAGGAGGTCTATCCAGCAAGGAGGTACCGGCAGAACGACAAGGAAGTCCTCCTTCAGAGCCAGTCAGATGCCACTTGCACAAACCTTCCCCATGTGAGCAGATGTTAAGAATATCACGACACTGTTATAACACATCATAGGGCCTGAGGGATAAGGCCTGTAGGCTCCTCGTGTGGGCACCACGCGAGTCTCCCGTCATTAGTCAGCCGGGGGCTTTGCCACCACCTCTAGACACAGCACCACGCGCCCAGTAGGTGCTCACTAAGCATCACGTGAATATGGGATGGGTGCAGGAAGAGGCAGAGAGGGGGATGTCAAGAAGCAGAGGGTGCTCATTCTGGCTGGAAGGAAGAGTCTGGTAGGAGCAGAAGTCTCGGTTCCCCGGGAGGATGGAGAACTGGGAGGATAAAGGGGTGGAAGGCGCTGGAGAGTGGACAGGAAGCACGGTGAGCGAATAAATGAATGTCACGGCCCCCACACTCATGGCAGCATGAGGCACCCTCAGCTGGCTCTGCAGGCGCAATGCCCTCCTGGGACCCGTGATGGAAACTCCCCGCACCTCAGCTGCTTCCACTTCTGAAGACCCTATGTTCTCTCACCATTTGTTGAGGAGGAATCAAGGGAAATGCTGTGAGCAGGGGCGTCTCACAAGCACAGGAAGGGGATGACAGCTCTGTCTTGTGCTGCTCCATGTGTGGGAGAGCCTCTCTTTAGCCACATCTCTCCCCCTCTCTCCTGAGTTGGAATCCATGCACATCACACCTCCCCAGGCTGTGGATGTGGCTTCACCTGCCCAGGACCTGGAGCAATCTGGGACCTGCCAGAGCAGGAGCTCGGGCGACTTTGGCTGACCACACACACACAAAGCACTGAATCTGGCAGAAGTGCAAAGTTGAGATTTGTGAATTTCAATGTTCATCACTTTTACCTTAAAAAAAAGGAGGAGTGTGCAGGTAGAGAGTCAGAGGTAAAGATGACATGAGATTGTCAGAGTATTGGAGTACTGACATCAGGGATGAGTACCTGAGGCTCTCACGATACAATTCTGTATATTTCCATATATTCAAAAGTTCCCCAAATAAAAAGTTAAAAACACACACAGAAGCCCAGTCTTTGAGACTTTGACAGGGAAGAAAAGGCATGGAAGCTGGTGAAGTGCATCCCCGAACATCAGCAGCTGTGATGAACACCCCCTCCTTGTTCTTGGGTGGGAGAGAAGAGGAAGAGGGGGCAGAAACCCCAGGGGAGCAGGGACCCCAATGCTGACACATGGTTTCCCTGAGCCAGAATCAGCTGGGCACACCCTCCTCCCCTCTTGGACCCTCCTGCCCCTCGGCCTCCAGCTGCACCAACCCCACATCACTGAGGGGGGCGTTCCATTCACTTCTCTTCCCTGTGAAGCAGTGGATCCAGCGGAACCATGAGGGACTAGAGCAAAGGGGGACAGAAGCCTGGAGACCTCGCTAGTCACACCGACAGTTGCTGGCACTCACCTACGCCTGAACGCCTTGCCCTCCACCTCCAGGGAGCGACACAGCAGGGTCTTGTAGCGGCTGTGCTCCTCTATGAGGGCCTGGTACTGCACTTTATTGATGGTCTCTAAGTGCTTGCTGTTGTCTTTTTCCTTTTGGAGTTGCATCTCCAACTCTTCCATCTGCAGAGCCAAGGACCCAGCCCGTGTCAAAGTCCAATTCGCAGACAGAACTTTACTCAAAAGCAAACCCCAAACCTCTTACCTCTCAGAACACTTTAACGGGACTTTTCTCAAGGAAAAACCTTCCTGCCCACTTCTTGGGAAGGTACAACAGCCATTGCCAAGGCTGGCAGAGCGGGAAGAGTGAAACCTGGCCCAGGGTGGCACCACTGAGCCACTGCCCCAGCGCTGGGCTGCCTTCCCTGGGACTTGAGATAGTGCCAGGCGAATCCACCCTGGTGGTGTGCCAGGGTTCTCAGGGTGACCTTGGACATTTGGAGCAGGATCATTATTTGTCCCAGGGGCTGTAAGACATGGAGCAGCATCCCTGGCCTCACCACACCACAGCCAGGAACACCTCCTCTCTCCTCCCCTCAGTCCTGTCAATCAAAAACAAGATTGCCACCCTGACTAGTTTGGCTCAGTGGATGGAAAGTCGGTTAGTCAAGGGCATGTACCTTGGTTGTGGGCACATCCCCAGTAGAGGTGTGCAGGAGGCGGCTGATGGACGTTTCTCTATCATCTATGTTTCTAACTCTCTATCCATCTCCCTTCCTCTTTGTAAAAAAATCAATAAAATATATTTAAAAATACACACACACACACACACACACACACACACACAAAAAAAAAAAACACCAAGATTGCCAATGACCCTGGGAGGCAACACCTGTCCCCATCCCTCTGCTACGGCCCAGGATTGCTGCTCTGAGCTGCAGCTGAGCAAGGAAACTGGTCACCCAGGAAACACTGATCAATGACCCTGACATGTCTGTGATCCTGGAGGCTCCCCCTTGCAGGCAGGGGCGCCAGGGGAGGCATGAGCTCTGGGGGCCTACCTGTAGGGCTCTGTCCGCTTTCAGGGTGTCAACTTCCTTAAGCCGCTGCTCCAGGGCATTCACGAGCTGCTCAGTGAGGGTCTCCCACTGCTGGCTGTTCTCTTTTTCATTCTGGAGTTGCATCTCCAGCTCTTCCATCTGCAGGGCCAAAGACCCAGCTGTGAAGCGGCCCATTCGTGGTCCTACACACATGTCTGTGGCTTCCATGACTTATTCCCTCCCAGGCCGGCCCTGTGCTTTCTAACAGGGCGCTGCGCTCCTTTCAGTAAGCACTTACAATGTGCTCGGACCCTTTCCCTACTCTAACTCATATGATCCTCACAACACCTACAGGGGGCACATCGTTACCCCATTTCACAGATGAACATGAAGGCAGTGGGGCACAGAGACGTCCATAGTGTCCGTTCACTCTGCTGCAGGGACATGTCATGCCGCCTCAGGACTCTGCTGCATGAGGATTCGTGTCCCGCTACCAAGACTGTGGCTGCCCTGCATTCCGCATTTCTCTCAGCTGCGCATCCTCACCGACACCTGGGTGCTCCTCCTGGCCACCTGTTTGCCCGTATGTTCCAGACACCACCCACCGTTACCTGCTTCCGGAGCTGCTGGTTCTCCTCCTGCAGATCCGTGCACCTTATGCTCCTTTCTTGCAGGGCCATGGAGGCACCCCGAAGCTCCTGGACCGTGCCCTGGAGGTTCTGTTTTTCTTTATCCAACTCTAGGATAGGGCTGGATGCTAAAGAGCAAAGTCTATTCAGAGCCCAGATTCCAGGGCCTGGGCTTCCACTCTCTGCCCCCGGCCCCAAGAAACCCATCATCCCGAGTCCTAGGTTGGAGGGGCCTGGGATGTTCGGCTGGGTGCCCTATGTTTTTCACAGGGTGCTGTTGCTGTCGGCACCTGAAGGTTCCTCGCGTGGTTATTGCCCCTCTGCTGGCTCAGCTGGGGCCTTTTAGGAAAGCAACTCAGAGCTTAAGAAGAAAGAAGGTGGTGGAGAGGCCAATGCAAAACCTCACGATGGTAGAACTACTGGAACCACTTTTTACCAAGTTCTAACCTGGTCATCAAGTCCAGGATTAGTTATACTGGAGGTCAGTGACCACTGGGGAAGGCTCCTGCCATAATGAGCTTTCTATCCCTCAAGGACAGATCTAAGATATCCTCTGGGTATCATCGAGCTGTCATCTGGATGCTCCTGGGACTGTCCTCATGGGAGCTGAGAAATCTGGCAACACTTACTTTGTAGTTCATGTTCTGACATCAAAGCTGCCAGGCCCTTCATGTCCTCCTTGGGGAGAATTGCAATGAAACAGTTCCAAATGGCCCTTGAATAAAATCCTGTTCACTTGGGGTGAGGATGGGCTGACACATGAGATTCAGAGCCAAGGGCTCAGCTCCCTGGATGAGGGAGAAGCCACAGCCAGGCTGGCTCCCAGGCACCAGGGGCTGCTACCTACCTTCTGACAGCTGCTCCATCTCCCAGCTCAGGAGGGCAGGCTGGTTCATCCTCCGGACCTGTTCAGCCTCGAGGGCTATGCTGTCCCCCAGCAGCTCCTCAAGGAACTGATGGGGGATGTGTCCACAATCCTAGTGCAGGAAGAGGGGTGGGGAGAGCATGTACCCCAGGGCACCCTCTGGACAGACCCCACCCCCCGTCCATCTAACCTAATTCCCCCAGGATGAAGGGCCTCCATAACCTGCTTGCTCACTTCCAAAAACAGAGCTGCACAGAAGTGACTCCAACACAGGACCCAGCTGGGAGACCTACAGCCACTAAAAGACATGCTGACCCAGTGGCCTAGCTGATGAAGACACCCGACATCTCTGAGTGGTGTCTGAACAAACTGGCGGACAACACAGGGCTTTAAAGCGAGGAATATGATGACTGGAGTCTGCGGCCCCTTATCAGGTTTAACATGTCTTGGAAAGGTTGTAGGGTCTCCCAAAGCACAGCTCAACCCACATGCTAAACAAGTAGAGACCCTTTTTCCAATAGTCACCACCTACATCCATCCTTACAGAACAGCAACCCAGCAGTCAAGCCCTATCTGGTTTTGAGTGTTTCTTAACACACACACACACACACACACACACACACACACACACACATATATATACACACACACACACACACACACACACACACATATATATATATATATATATATATATATATATATATACACACACACACACACACACACACACACACACTGAGAAGCCTGATTATTTTGAGAAGGAGAGGGTGGGATAGAAACATCAATGATAAGAGGCAGAATCACTGATTGGCTCCTCCCACAGGCCACCCCTGGGGAAGGAGCCCTCAATCTTGACATGCGCGGGCCAGGCAGGCACTGTCTGTTTTGAGGTTCTTAAGTGTTGCCCAGTCAAGCCACTGAGCTTAACAAGGGACTCTTCACCATCAGCAGGTCACTATGTCGGCGGCAGCACCAACCCAGTAGCAGAAAGTCAGAGAAGGGTACCACAGAAACCTGAAAGTGCCCCAATCTGTTGTACATGTGGTGCAAGAGGGTCTGACATGTACAGCTGCTGACAGGCATGAGACTTTGCTGAGCACATCTCCTTAACAAGGAAGTGGTGGGCTAAGAGTCTGTCCAGGATTTGAGGGCTGTGTCTAGGCCTCTGGATTCCACAGTCACTCCACTGATCTGGGTGCTGGAAATGAATAGCTATTCGGGCAAGCTTTTGTTCAACACCCATTTCCTTTCTGAACAGTTTACACACGTCCTCTTGGAAAACCAACAGCTCTCAGCAGTTTCCTGGACATGAGGGATAAGACACAAGAAACAATACCATGGGCCTCTGGGTGTCAGGCACCTTCTGGGTGTGGGACCCCATGGCTGGTTCCTCTCACGGGAGGAGTCTGGTGGACTTACTCCTGTCCCAGGGCCCAGCACACTTGGGGGAGCCATTCAGCTCTTTCTCCTCATCTCTGCTCCTGCCCCAGGAGCCCTCCCAGAACCACCGGGTGTCTTAGGGGCTGAGTCTCCCCTGAGTGCCTTCACAGTTTGGGAACACACATCCACGGGATGTGACCATTTCTCTCGGTGGGCCATTTTCCAAGGCTGGCCCCACTCATGGGTACTAACGACTGGGAGTGGGCGGTAGCTGCTGCTTTTCCACCTCCTGTTGATTTTCCCCGCAGGCGCCAGAACCCAGGATTCTTGGTCGAAGGGAAGCTGTGGACCTCCCATCAGTGAACACAGTTCTGGTCAAAGCCTGGCAGCAGGAAGGGTTTGCTCACAGACTCTGGATTCACCTGGGCACCGTCTCTCTGCCCATCCCCGGCCCTGCACTAGGTGCCCTAAGTCCTTAGCACATTCACTGTTCACAACAGCCCCGAGCGGGAGGCAGGGACAGTCCCTTCTTACACATGAAGAGGCTCTGCACTCACCGACTCCGCGCTCACCGACTCTAAGTTCACCGATTCGAAGTTTACTGACTCAAATTTCAACGACTTTATGTCCACTGACTATGTCCACCGACTCTGCACACACCGACTCTCCACACACCGACTCTGCACACAACCAACTCCACACCAACCGACTCCACGCCCACCGACTCTGCACCCCACATTCCACTGTTTCCATGCCGCCCATTTCAAACTGCTCTGTGCCCCGCATTCTAAACGGCTCTGCCAGTGGCTCATGCCCCATGCTAACTGCTTTGGAATACACAAAAATTAGGACACTCTCCCTACAAAACCTAACATCTACCTGGATATATAAAATATAAAGAAACAAAAAGGTTATGTATATACATCCTACATGATTGTAAATGGAAATTAACTACTTCATCCTAATTTTGTCTACCACATTTCCAAAAATTATTGTTTTCCCATCAGCTGAATTACAGAAATTCGATCCATTCCTTTTAGGTAACAACACATTCAGTTTATTTTGTGGAGTCTTACCTAGAGAGCTCAGCTTCGAAATTCTCCCCATCAACTGTGAATAGTTCGTACATTAGAACACCTGAACTCCACCAGTCAACGGCCTAAAATACAATTTGACAGACCATTCACTGATGTGTCATTTATAAGAAAAATGAACAAAGTAAAACTGTATATTTGGAAAATACTTTATATACTTACTTTTAAAATATATAACTTTTATAAGTTCAAAGGGCAAAGGAGAAGGAGGGAGATATGTAAACATCAATGATGAGAATCATCTACCTGCTGCCTCCTGCAGATCCCATAATTGGGGATCAAGCCCCCAACCCAGGCATGTACCCTGACCGGATATGCAATGGTGATTTCCTGGTTCATAGTTTGACGCTCAATCACTGAGCCACACCGGCCAGACTGGAAAATATTTTAACAAAAAGATATTGTACATAGCTTTCTATTTAAGGATTATTAAATTAGCTCATGCAAGAAAGACATTTAGAGAACAAATGTGCAGGTATCGTAAAAATAGAATTTAAACATTTAGTTGGTAAATCAATGAGCTAAAAGTGTTTTAATTATTTCTAAACTAATAATGGTTTATTTGGGTTAATTGAAAATTCATTCTTAATTTAAAATAAATATAAATTGTTTTAAGTACATGAAATCTTTGGACGTATGATGGGGTGAGTAGTGATTAGCATTTATGTTAATTATCTAGATTCACTAACTGCTATAAAATTACTAAAAGTGAAACTGGACAACCAATGGGTCCATGTGGCTGGTTACTACTTCAACGGATGTAGCAGAGACTGGGTGGACTCATATATGGCGTTTATTCCATTAATGTGGACAGAATATGAGAGCAGCAGGTCATCCACAAACATCTGCTCTACTCTCCCCATAAGCCAGCTGCTAATCATGGGTAGAATGACACAGATTCCATGGGAAAGTAGTCAATTTACAGTGGTTACAGGTTACAGGCAACAAGGGCTGGGGGGGTTACAGAGGGTGGGTGCCTTAGGGAGCAGCTTAGGGGCAATGAGGTTATCTAAGCCGTTCTCGGGAAAGGAGGATGGCTGCATTCCCATGTTAGCTCCCATGCCCCAGGGCGTACAACTCTCAAACAGATTAGAATGTGCTTTCTCTAATCAGAACAGAACAATCACAGTTAACAGAGCACAATTAGTATTTCTTTTTTTAAATATATTTTTATTGATTTCCGAGAGGAAGGGAGAGGGAGAGAGAGATAGAAACACCAATGATGAAAGAGAATCACTGATTGGCCACCTCCTGCACGCCCCCCACTGGGGATCAAGCTGGAAACGCGGCATGTGCCCTTGACTGGAATTGAACCCAGGACCCTTTAGTCTAGAGGCCGACGCTCCATCCCTTGAGCCAAACCAGCTAGGGCATAGTATTTCTTATTATTGCAGCTAGTCCCCAATATTCTATTCCTGCCCCTAACCCAGGGGTGGGCAAACTTTTTGACTCGAGGGCCACAATGGGTTCTTTAACTGGATCGAAGGGCCGGAACAAAAGCATGGATGGAGTGTTTGTGTGAACTAATATAAATTCAAAGTAAAGGAGCGGAGGGGAGAACAAGAGAACCCTCTGCTCTATCAGCTCCACGGGCCGGATAGAACAGCCGAACGGGCAGGATCCGGCCCGTGGGCTGTAGTTTGCTCACGGCTGCTAACCTGATATCTGGGCATTCAATACAGGGAAACTTCTCCTCTGGAACACTATTGACCTCTCTCTAGTGACCTTCCTCCTGCTCTTCCTCTCAAATGTCTGAATGTCAGTGATTATAACCCTGGGGCTTCCCACCTCAGGGCCTCAGAACCTCCTCAGAGGGCACAGACCATAACTCCTCCCAGTGAATATTACAGAATTTCAGGAAAGAGCCCATCTTCGTTTTGAGCCTGGGTCTCCTGCATGTACATCTGTCCCCTGAAGGCCCAAGCTGAGAACATGGGATAATCCAGGCCTTCCCTCCCACCCATACCCTACCTGGCCAGTCCTCACTCTCACACTCACACCTACTGCAACTGAGCTAATCATCCCACTACAATCTCCGACCCCTGAAGAGGGGGATACCTGCCTTACCACCTCCATCTTCTATGTTGTAGCCAAAGGGATCATTAGCACGAAGACTTCCCGTGCCATTTTCCCACTCAGAACCCTTCAGGTGCCTCCAGGATAAAAGCAATCCTTGCAATGGCCTCTGCCCTGCTCCCTTTGTGGGCCCCACACAAACGCTCTTCCTGCTCCTCACACATCCCTAGGGGCTTCCCACACTCCCCTATATCTGATCTGCAGAAAAGGAAACGAGGTCAGAGCCATGCCCAGCCCTGCTTTCTAGAAGGCGAAACTGAGGCTTGGAAGACTCAGGTCACCTTGCTGTCCAGTGACTGAGCCAAAGTCCAGGTGAGCTGATACCTGAGCCCTGAACCACATGGTCTTCCTCAGAAAACATTTCTGAACATATGAGTGTTAAATAAATCAATTCTTAAACTCACAAAACATCCTAGTTCTTAGTAATGAAACACAGCTTGTTCACACCCTTTATAGTAAAAGCCCAGCGACTGAACGGTGGAACATCCAGAACAACCAGAATGACGACCAGTCGACCAGTCGCTGGGAAGCTCATGACCACCAGGGGGCAGACGCTCAATGTAGGAGCTGTCCCCTAGTGGTCAGTGTGCTCCCAGAGTGGGAGCGCTGCCAAGCTGACCAGGATGAGCAGCGCCTCCACAGCAGGCTGATCCCTGCAGGCCACACCCCCCACCAGGACACGCATCCCATGAACTGGCCCGCTGACCTATACTTATAAAAGCCTACTATGCTAATTGTCTCTGTGCAACCATTTGACCAGTCACTATGATGCACACTGACCACCAGGGGGCAAACGCTCTGACTGGTAAATTAGCTTGCTTCTGGGGTCCGGCTGATAGGAACTGGGTGAGATGGGCCAGACACACCCTGGAGGCCTTCCACGGTCCCTCCCTGGCCCCGATCATGCACCAGTGGGGTCTTTGTGCCTGTGCCCTTTCGCAATGTGGGACCCCTCAGAGGATTTGGGGGAGCCAAATCCGTGCTTCGGGCCTCTAGTTTTAAAGATTAAAAAATCAAATCACAGAAGCAAAAGGAAACATATTACTAGGAAATGAAACAGCATTTACCCCACTTATTTCTATGTGCTGGCCAGCTTCTGAGGTTTTAGGCACTTAGGAGGCAGGTCGAGTGACTCATCGTACCTGGTCTTGTCCTGGAACTTGCCGCCTGCCCCGCTGGCTTTGGCCTGGGGCTCTGTGATCACTTCCAGTGACAAAACATCATCTTTGCTCAATGAAAAGCCCACATTTCTCAGCATTAATAGGATCCGTTCCATATCTTTCTCTGCGAAATTTCCAGTAAGTTTTTCCAAAATGTTGAATATGAGGAGACACCGTACCACACAGAAGTCATACAAATGGGAAATGATGGTGAATAGGTTGTCACACCCTTTGCCCTCGCTTTCCTTTTTACAGACGTCATCAAACTTCCTCACTGCGGCCTCCAGAAAGGGAGCTTTGACCTACACAAATGACACAGACCAAATGTCATTGCAAACACCTGTCAATTGTGGCTGCAAGTTACTCTCAGGGATCCTTCTTTTCAACAAGCTGAAGTGTTTATGCTGAAAGAGTCAGTACTTTTAGAATCAAGGCATCAATATACTCATGGTAGGATGCACACGCCCACTGGGCATACATTTTGAAAAACCAGTCTGAGTGTACAGTATTGATACACGGCAACACAGACTGGTGGATGCAGCACAGAGCAATCTGCCATAGCACTGTAAGCACACCCTCTCATCCTCTAAGTCAGTGGTCGGCAAACTGCGGCTCGCGAGCCACATGCAGCTCTTTGGCCCCTTGAGGGTGGCTCTTCCACAAAATACCACGGCCTGGGCGAGTCTATTTTGAAGAAGTGGCATTAGAAGAAGTTTAAGTTTAAAAAATTTGGCTCTCAAAAGAAATTTCAATCGTTGTACTGTTGATATTTGGCTCTGTTGACTAATGAGTTTGCCGACCACTGCCCCAGAGGATCTCAAATCCTCCTCCTCCTTTACCACTCCTGATATCTCCAACCATCCCCGTCCCCCAGCCTAGGGCTTCTCTATCCCAGCAGGCTGAGAGTGAATTCCACCACCTCTACCCTTTCTCACACCTGCTCCGGAGCAGTTTTCGGCTCTCTTCCTCCCCCAGAGACCCACTGTAAATCTATCAGGAAAGGTAGGCAGGTCGCAGTTCTTGGGACCACATGATTCTCTGCTAGCAAGGCTGAGAAAGGCAGCCTACAAAACAGTTAATTATGACTAATCTTAACCCAACAAGCCTTGGTTTAAACTTCTCTGGGTTGGCAACCTTCACAAATTTTATACCCTTAAATTAACCCTAGAATTCCGAAAGTTAACACAGCAAAATTATAAACCAAGGAAAAGCAATTAAAAGTTCTCTACTGTCTTCCCCCTAAAGCAGAGTTTGCACTGTCTTTCACACAGACTCTCACACATACATTTATACACCAGACAGTCTGAGTTTTTGACAAAATTTCTGTAAATCAAAAGCGTTAACGGAGGCTCTATAGTCATCCGCTCGCCGCTTGAATTCCTGAAAATTTTTCAAAAACCATTGCAGGGTAGTACAGACAGAACATGAAGCAGACTGACCCATTCTAATGATAGAGACAATCGGACCACAATAACACAGAATAACAAAGACAATGACAACCAACTGAGGATCACCGGGCACCGTTTTGCACTGGGATCTGGTCTCTGAAGTAGCGCTGCGTCGAGCTTTCCAGAGAACCCAGATGGGCACCCACAGAACCAGAAATACGTTTCTTACTGGTAAGAACAAGATCCAGGCAGCTCCAATCAGAGTCAATCAGGAAATTTAGCAGGCGGGGTCTCTGACCTCTATCAGTCCCGGGGCTGAAGAACGTCTCTCAGAGATCTCCCCCTGGGTCAGAGAGTCCAGGGACCCCAGGTGTGATGGGGAAAGAGGTTAACAGAATGCAATACCTCCAGGTAAGGATGTGATGGTGTGACTGAACCAGGAGGATTGGGAAACCCAGGTTTTGTTTTGTGTCTAAAGGCAACAAAGAAGAGGAGGCAGTTTTCCATGAGGAGTTTTATGTTTATTCTCAGGAAACAGGACATGGATGGTCCTGACCAAAAGAGGGTCATTGTATGAGGTAGTTTTTTAAACTTTTCCCAAAGCAGCTCAGAAGAACAGACTAGAAGAGAGATGATAGCAGTTATGGACAGGAAGCAGAAGTCATGTAAAAGATAAGGTAACTGCCAAGAGTGTGCACTGAGGAATGAGCCTTGAGGTAATGTGGTCATCTCCAGGATACGTGGCCCCATTGGCTGGGAAACAGTACTGAGCAGTCTGAGCCCATGGATCCTGGTGGTGGTGGCCAGGGTGTCAACGGATCTTTCTCTTACCACAGATTCCTGCAAATGCAGAGTGGTTTAAAAGTGCTGTTTTGTGGAACTGATATCAGCCTCACACTCTTATGACTTCTGAGATAGTGGTATCCTGGGATTGTCCCCTCCTCTAGCCCTTGTATCTGGGGACCTTGATGAGACAGAATTCTAAGTACATGTCTAGGGTTGTATGAAGTGTTCCCTGTTTTTGGCAAACAGTGGGATCAGATGTGAGAAGTCCTTCCAGGCATAGGTTCCTATATGTGCAAAGATTTAGAGTCAACACTGAGCTCATTCAGGAACCAACTCTTGTCCTTTATTAAAAAATATGTTTTTTTTATTGATTTCATAGATGGAGGGAGAATGAGAGAGATAGAAACATAAATGATCAGAGAGAATCATTGATGGGCTGCCTCCTGCATGCCCCCAACTGGGATGGAGCCTACAACCCTGGTATGTGCCCCTGACCAGAACTGAACCCGGGGTCCTTCAGTTCACAAGCTGGCACTTTATCCACTGAACCACACCAGCCGGGAGTTTTACTTTCATTGTGTCCATTTCTTAAATAGGAACTGGTGAAGTAGGACAGGAGTGAAGTCTAGAGGAGCTTTGTGATACCTTTTGAGTCTGTTCTGTGGGTGAAAGAAGCAATGGAATATTTGGAGCAGCAGAGGCAGTTCATCCGACCCAGATCTTATTAGACTTTCTGTGGCTGAAGCATAACAAACCATATGAGTGTGCGGGAGGTGGTAGAAAATCTAAGATGGAAACTGCTATGGTAGTTTTGGTGAGCGTGATGGTAAGTGGCCCATGATGATGACTGTGGAGGTGAAATAAGCAGTTGAATTCTGGATCAGTGTTTTAGGTTTGGCCACCTGGATTTTTGAATTTTGAGGATGAGAGAGAGAGAGATAAGAGCGAGGGATGACTTAGAGGTCTGTATTTGGTAGCTGGAGGTATGGAAGCACCATCAACTGTCATGCAGATATTCATAGTAGAAGTATAATGTTCACTGGGGATACAAACTTTTATTTTTTTAATCTGTTATGGTGTGCGATATTTCAGAGAGCAGTTCTTGAGCATCTAGAACTCTGAGGACAAGTTCAGGTTGAAAACTTCTTTAAAAGGTAGTCGGGAGTGTAGTGACCAGGGTAGAGTTGTAGATCATCTTTGTTTTTAAACTTTTTTTCTGTTTAATTGGACCAAAGAGCAATTAAAACAAGATGAGACTGTAGCTGTTGCATATTTACTTGTTAATCACACACCAGGATTGTGTTGAGAGCCTTGGTGTGGCTTGTAGTGTGGTCATTAGTCTGATTGATTTACATAAGGGTATGAGTGGTTATATGTGAGACACACTGGACCTGGGATAGAGGGCCATAGGCCATGAGACTTGAGTGAGTAAGGCTGTGACAGGTGAAGGGACATCAAGTGCAGTACCAGAAGAGGTGGGCTCTGGCTATCTGAGATTCTCAATAGGTGAGGTTGAAGGAAACAACAATCAGGGAGGAGGCCATCATAGAAGGACTTGAGGCTGGCCCAATGAGTGTGGACTATGAGAGTTGGTATAGAACAATTCAGTTTGAATTTTCCAAGCATTCACAAAACCACACATGCTGAGTAATGAGTAGGTAGTCAGGGAGATGATTCTGGAGGCTGGGACAGTGGGAGTGCTGGTGTGTGAGAGGTGTGGGAGAAAGAGTGATGTACCCTTGGAGAGGGCATGTGCATTCATGGTTGAGGGTCCTTACATTGACATAAGAGTTAATTTCTGTCGATGTCTGGATAATATGATATGGTGAATTTCAGATTAATTCTTGAAAAGAGCATCTGTTGTAGTGGCACATTATTGGTCCAGAGATTAGGTGAAATATATGTGCACACCTGCCTTTTTTTGAGGAGTGCTGTTACAGTGATTCATAGGAATGAGATAGCATACATCATTGTCATCTCAGCTGGCTTTGGGAAGGCTGAAGTGTAAGAAATACATTACAGAAGTGGTGAACGGAGTACTGGAAAAAAAGTTGATTAAGAAAAACTGTCCAAGTCACGATATACTTGTGTTACCTTTCCCATGATGCCTCTGGGAATGAAGCTATGTGAGAGAAGTGTGGTGCAAAGATTTATGTGCAGGAAGCAGTGCAAAGTGATGGCCTCAGCACCATAGGATTGGGGTCGAAAGGGTGAAGAGTGATGCCAAAAATTTCAGGGTCTTGAAATGAGAATTCTGGGGAAAACCAGATTATCGCCTGACAAGAACAGTGTCAAATCACTCACACTCTCATTATGGACAACTTCTCTCTGTACCCTATGTTCATGGCACCCACTGTATTCACAAGGGGTAGTGTGGCCTAGATGTGAGTCCTAGAGCACAGGTATCATCTGTATGCTCACTGCCCTTGTTGTTGTGGGAAGACACAGCATCAGTAGGAATATAAGGAGAGAGTGACTTTGATGAAACAAAGTCCTGATATCTTCTCTGTATTCAGAAGTCCAAGGAGTAGATGGATATGGAATTTTGGGTGTATTATGAATGTAAAATCCGGTGAGAGAAGCTGATAATGGACTGAACTGTCTCATTATGACAGGATATGAACTTTGAGGATGTGGCCATTGCCTTCTCTCTGGAGGAGTGGGGGATCCTTGATGAGGCTCAGAGACTTCGGTACTGTGGTGTGATGCTGGAAGTTTTTGCACTTGTGTCATCTGTAGGTAAGACCTTCACATCTCTCCTAATAATCTGAGGTGATGCCCTCTCTTCCTTTATTCTCCACCTGTAGCATTATCTCTCCTACAGCCAGACCATACGCTCTGCAGATTGTCCTCACTGTCATGCCAAATGTGCTATGGATGCTAGTGCTGAGCTGTGTGGAGAGCCCTGAGAAATAGACTCCACAAACTTCTTTAACACTATTTTTCTCAAAAAGTGGATGATGTGTCTGGGAGCCAGGAGTCGTACAGACAGGTTAATAGTCCCACTTGCTGCTCATCTCTCCCTGGGAGGGTGACTGTATCTAGATCCATGGCTTCCACTTCTGCACCCTTCCTCTAGATAAAGGTCCTTGGTGACTGCCTGTGCCAGGTTATAGTCTTTATTTACATAAACCATGGGCTGTTCTTGAAAGACCCTCCTTCAATTGGTGTTTGTACTATTACCTTTGCAAGTGGAATTGCTCTGGACCAGGGCTGGCTGGTCACCTCTGTCATCTTTCATTAACTCTTGGAATATTTAGGTTTTATGTATTTGTAGAGAAGGTGGTGAGGGGAACCCTAGTTTATTTCACAGGGTGAACATGCAGGATGGTCTGAGGGGAGGCCTGGCCCAGCTGACTGGCAACTAACAGAATATATGACACAAGGGCTGTGCTCCAATTATACCAGGAATCGGCTTGATTCCATCAGTGTGCAGATGCAGGTGCCACTGCCTACATCTCTGGTACCTTTCCTTTTAACTACTTTACACCTTCTGACTTGTCATTTCACCTGTAACTTCCTAGCTTTTGGCTCTGTTCACCTTTGTGGCATTTTTACATCACCTGTTCCTCTGCACTGATGCCTCTGCATTATTCTTCAACATTGACCTGCACATGTGTTATAAGGTGCACATACATGCTACAATAGGTTTCAAACACCAGCTACTTGTTTATGGAATTTTTCTTGGAATAAGACATAAGTAAAATACTGCAGAACTTGCCTATGTCACCCGCAGACAAGCTCTACTGAACACTGTTAGCCTAAGGAAATACTGGATGTCTTACTTCACTTCCATGTGGTGCTTGCCATCTCTGTGTCATATTCCTGGTGTAGTCTTCCTTCCTTTATGATGTTCTGATGCCCAGAACTTCACAGAAACCTCTTATAATCCTTCTTGTACATCTCTTCTTTTCAGAAAATTCCATGGATCCAAGGTGTCATGTGCTACACAGTTTGTAATAGAACTTCCTCCTGTCACCACAATCAACATTCATTTCCTCCCCTTTTTTCTGTTTTCAGGTTGTTGGCATAAAAATGATGAGGATGAGTCCTGTTCTGATCAGAATGTATCTGTACAAGGAGAGTCACAGGTCAGATTTTTCAGTAGAGCTCTAGCAACCCAGAAATCCCATCTGTGTAAGTGGTGTTTCTCAGTGTTAAAAGATATTTTGCACCTGATTGAGTCACAAGCAGAGTACTTTGAGCACAAATGCTTCTTCAGTGACCCATGTGTGAGAAACTTCTGTTTCAGAGCAAACGCTCACCAGCCACAGAGGGATGCCAGCAGAGAGACCTCCTGGAAAGAAGCTATGGACAAGGCCTCATTTGCAGCCAGGTGCAGCTTCTACTTATCAGAGGTGCCTTCAAACAGCAGGGAGGTTGGGGATGACTCCCAAGCTCCCTCAGAGCTTCTCCTGCATCAGGCCACTCTCAACACTGAGGAGCCACACTGTGGCAGTGCGGTTTCACAGGAATTCCTAAGTGCAAAAAGTCATCACCAATGGGATAAATGTGAAAAAGCTGTCAGCCACAACCAGAAACTTGTTGCATTTCAAGATGTCTGTTCTGGAGAACTGATTTATGAGTGTGGCAAATGTAGTGAAGTTGTTAGACAAATCTTTAACCTCATTCAACATAAGAGAATTCACACTGGAGAAAAGCGGTATGAGTGTAGAGAATGTGGGAAAACTTTCAGTCAAAAGTCTGATGTCAATAAACACCAGCGAGTTCACACTGGAGAAAAGCCGTATGCGTGTACAGATTGTGGGAGGTCCTTCAGTGAGAGTTCTAACCTCATTCAACATCAGAGAATTCACTCTGGAGAAAAACCTTATAAGTGTACCGATTGTGGGAAATCTTTTACCCGAAAATGTAAACTTATGAAACATGTGAGACTTCACACTGGAGAAAAACCTTATAAGTGTAGTGATTGTGGGAAGTCCTTCAGTTGGAGTTCTAACCTCATTCAATATCAGAGAGTTCACACTGGAGAAAAGCCTTATAAATGTATGGATTATGGCAAGTCCTTCAGTTGTGAGTCTCACCTTATTTGCCATCTCAGAGTTCACACTGGAGTAAAACCTTATGAGTGTAGTGAATGTGGGAAGTCTTTTAGGCAAAATAATTGTTTCCTTTCCCATAAGAGAGTTCACACTGGGGAAAAGCCTTATGAGTGTCCAGATTTTGGGAAATCTTTTAGCCAAAAATATAACTTTGTAAGACATTGAGATTTCACACTGGGGAAAAGCCTTAAATGTGCAGGGAATGTTTCATTTTTCTTACTCAGAATAACAACACTAAAGGAGACTCTATCTTACACATTTACCTTAATATAATCCCTTTTTATCAGGACATACACTCTGCTAGATTCCTCATACGTTGCAGGTACAAGTGAGGTTTGAAGGAGCTGCTTTTACTGCTATCCTGCCCAGGCCTACTACCCAATTAATGTCACTGTGAGTGATTGTGGCTGAAGTGTTTTCCCTTCAACCACCGGGCTCACCTGAACAATGTGTATCCGTTACAAACCCCACATGCTCTCTTGTGCTTGAATAAATTCTAAATACTTTGAATGCTTGGCAGGATCTTCATTCCTTTATATCTGACTAGGGGATGGGCCTGACTCAGTGTTTATCCTGAAACCTATCCTCACCAAAGAAGTGGAACCTCTTTCAGGGAGTTTGTGGTTCTCACATCATGCTGTGATGATTGGGATAGGTTCTATTTCACCAATCTGAACACCACTGGCTGTGGTTTGTGATATTTTGGTAAAGATGATTTTTTTATGTTGTACCTTTCACTGTGTTGGCTCTATTCACTTCCTGCCATGATTTAAAGCACTGTTGTGAAATGTCAGCATGTAGATGTGAACAGATATTGTGGGGACATCAAACCTTCAGTGCTTCAGAAGGAAGAGCATGGTGGCAGAAAATCACTCTTTGTCCAAAACCAGCTTATTTTGCATTGCTTCCAAAGGCCTTGAAAGAAAGACTGCATGAATTTGGTTTCAATTTTAATCCCAGTACCTTTGTTATTGGTGATGTCTATGGTCACACAGAAGAGGAGGCCTTTGCTATCCTTCTGTTCACAATAGGAATTATGTTCTCTGTTCACAATATGTGTTACATAACTCTCAGCAATGTTTAGGGGAACTCCTCCCCATGTACTGCAAAGGAGCCATGTGCCATGAAGTACAAAATTTCATAGTCTTGTGACGTTTGTTGTAAAACTCTGAGGTTAACCTACTATTGAGACAGAAATACTGTATTCACAGTGATGGGAGAGACAGCAGTAAATTAGACGGAATGTGTATCTTTTGAATGTAAATCCAAAAGTGTTCCTGGGCCTGTGGCTTGTGTGACCTTTGTGTACAGACATTCTCAGTCCTCCATAACTGTTTCCTGTAAGTGTAGTCAATGGCAGAGAAAACAATTTAATGGTTTTGTGGATTCCCCTGGTCTCTATAAAGTGTTCACCTCAATGTCATTTCTCAATATGTAAGAACTAGAGGCTGGAGGAAAGATAATCCTGTAATCAGTCCCAGGATATGACGTTTGTAGCCAGTCAGCATTCCTATTGATTCCTATGGCAATAGTCTTCACTGCTTGCCAATATTTGCTGCCAATGAGGCAAAGCTGCTCCTCCCAGGATGAGCACTGACATACAAGAAAGTGCACTTTTCTAATGTGTGTGATTTCGTGAGCCTTGACCTAGAGGTAAAGCATGAACCCACCACATGTGAAATCTTATCTGTTACTCATAACGAGGTGTGGCAAAAGTAGGCTTTCAGTTGTGAGTACACAAACCGCACCGCTTGTGCTTTTAAAAAATATTATTAAAAAATACCTTTATTTTATTTTATTTTTTTTAGGAAAAAAAGGAGGGAAGGGGGGATAGAGAGAGATACACAACCTGAGCTCTCTCCTGAACATCCCTTACTGGGGACCCAGGAGGAGCTGTGCCCTGACCTGGAATTGAACCAGGATGTTTCAGTGCCCTGGATGACACCCACCCAGCTGAGGTACATGGTGAAAGCAGAGTTTATTCTGGTATTTTTATGTATTAATTATTTTTCATACCAACAACGCTAATCCTGCATTTCCCACACTCTACCTTTTCCTCCTGCCCTTTTATAATCTCTCTTTCTGACTTTCCCAGTCTTCCATGCAATCATTAATTTTATATCCTTTACATTTGATTATTTCACATTTTTCATATTTTTATATGGACTACAAGGTGTGTACTTTTTAACAAATACTGTACTGGCTTCCTTAATGCTACATCCTTATTTTGAGATTCAATACAAATGCTTATGTGAATATTGAATTTGTTTTATCACTGACTAGTATTGTATTCTATGGATAACAACTTCATGAATTGATCTGCATACAATTGGTTATTTCCAGATTTGGGGTATTATAAATAAATCTGTTCAGAATATTTGCGTTCAGATATTTTTATATATAGATCTTTTACTAATCAAACATTTGCAATCTAGGTTAATGTTTCACATTTTAACATTAGCAGAACTGTGATCTAAAGTTGTCATGCAATTTGCCTTTCCACCCAGGCACAGTATATAAAAATTCCCATTTTGTTCAATCCTGCCATCACATTTGGGCATTAATCTTTTTAAATAGTAGGCTGCAATTGCCTATATGTGAAATTGCTTTTGTTTTAATTATATTCCATAAGAATTTTTAATGGTGAACACTTTTTCATACAAGTATTTACATTGTCTTTATCTCCTTTGGCTCAGAATTGTTGCCTATTTTAAAAATAATTTATATTTTAACCAATATGAGGACAGTTCACAATCTGATATATATATTTGAATTTCATTTATTCCTCTATAATGAACTGACTTCTTTGCTATATGGAACTATAATAGCTTTTGAATACTGTAAGGAAAACTGATTTTCTCAATTTTTAACCTATGTACAATTTAAACCTACATGTACCTTATACTTACAAGTTTTGTATGCATGGTTAACGTTCTACACCACTCTTTTATAAGTCTAAGCATTCAATAATATGTTAAGTGAAGTCTAAGTTCATAATCTTTGTTAAATTCCCTCATGTAAATACCCTCATTTTGGTTAGTTTCAAACTGCCAAAATGATGGCACTGAACAAGGATATGATGATATTTCAGTAGCATATTATTATATTTTACTAGAGGCCCAGTTCATGAAATCCATGCACGGGGGTAGGAGGGACAGGGGGAGGGTGTCTCTCAGCCCGGCTTGCACTCTCTTGCAATCTGGGACCCCTCTGAGGATGTCCGACTGCTAGTAAGGCCTGATTGGGCCTAAACTGGCAGTTGTGCATCCCTACTGCAATCCGGGACGGATGTCTCCTAACCGATCACCTGCCTGTGTGATCTCCCCTAACCACTCTGCCTGCCTGCCTGATGCCCCTAACTCCTTGCCTGCCTGATTGCCCTAACCACTTTGCCTACCTGACTGTTCTTATGACCTGAAATTGCGATGTCCTGGGACAGTCTTCCATTTCTTCTAGTCCTTGGGCCTGGGGACACTGGAACCTCTTATTAATTTTTCTTGCACGCCTCTTGTTTTCAGAGAGGCTTGGTCTCAACATGATACCACATTGATATTGGGGGGATGCATTTCAGGCGGCCTCCCCCCTTCGTAAGTTTGGCCTGAGCAGGGCAGACCCTTGCACCTGAAGTGAGGTGATGGAGCCTGGACTCTGAGGGACAATATACTGTGGGATGTAAGGTTGAGGGGGCAGAGAGTTTGGGTGTTGGGACAGGATTGGTGATAGGGTTTCCTGCCAGCATATGGAAGAAGTCCATTGTGTGTGTCCTGTGGCACCGTCTGGGTTGCCCCAATTCTCTCTCTCTCTCTCTCTCTCTCTCTCTCTCTCTCTCTCTCTCTCTGTGTGTGTGTGTGTGTGTGTGTGTGTGTGTGTGTGTGTGTTGTCCTCAGGGTATTGCCCATGTCTACAGTGTGGGTCTGTGTAAACCTGGACATAAGCCCAGCACCTGAGTGCCAACCAGAGGCTGGGAGTGTTCTGTACCTGCATGTTTCTGTGCTCATGTTATCTGTATGTTTCTCTCTGAGTCTGTGCACCCTCATCATGGGCAAGTGGCAAGTGCATAGGCAATCTTCGGAGAGGTGTTTTAGAGGCACCTTCCTCTATATCAATATGTTCTTCTTCCCCACCCCCAGGTGAGGTCCTTCTTCTCTTCCAGGCATCTGGTGTCCCTATGGAGGTCCCATCCTGACTCTCAAGGATGGATTAAGCATAGGGTCTGTTCAGAGAGTCCCAGGCTGTGGGAAGGTGGGGAATTGGGGAAAACTCTGATGACAGACAGGAGATATAGAGTGTGGATTGGGAACATTTGGGAAGGACAGTAGTCTTTGTGAAGGAGTTAGAGAATCCAGGATCCTTGTGAAGGAATATGAGGATGGATACATGTGGGGAAAAGCTGAGGGGGAAGACTTCTTGTCTCCGAAGTCCCCACTGGTAATGAACTGGACATCCCAGGAGAGGGGTGTCTCTTGCCATGTCAAAGCTAGGCTGACAACTAATACAGGAAGGTGCCAGGGGCTCCCTGGAGCATCACTCCTGGACTTATGGCCTCTGGTCATCTACTGGGTGTGCATGGTTAACCCAACACTGGGGCCACGAGGGAGAATTAGGACCAGTGTGGAGAACTATCCAGGGACGCTTTATCACAAGGTTATACACAGAACAAATGGAAAGCACAGGATCACCATTGATGTTAATGTCAGCATTTTTCACCATCATCCTCACTGGGAGCACTCACCAGGGCAATGCAAAAGATAAGGAGACTTGGAAGCAGGTACTGACAGATGTTAATGGAAAATAACAGGAATGCCGGAATGCTTGCAGTCCTTTACCCTTCCCAGTAAATATTCTTAACATGTGGGTCTTCAGCATGACCATAGTAGGGAATCCAGGCAGCCAGGGATTTACCCAAACTCACACTCAGAATTGGTTTTGAGTTTGCTGCCCATGACATCTTCCCAAACTCCTTTTTGGGAAGTTCACTCATTTGAATCTTGAAAATCCATCTTGATGAGGAGAAAGTAAACCATCCTGACTGGTCACCACTGTTATTTCCTACCAGTCCCCACTCATCTCCTTTGCCCTTGCACAGCCCACAAGAGGTTGGCACCATATGGTCGCCCTAATGAGACCCATCAAGTATATCGGTTCTGCTGCTGATCCCTGGAGGTTGGCTGCAGCTCTGTGATGTGCTTTGACCAATGAAATGTGGTGAGAGTGAAGCCTGTCACCACTAGCAGAAGACTCGATCCACTGAGACTGGCCACTTTCTCTGTCTATCTCTGATAATGCCAACAGGTACCTAACTGGTGGCTCCTCCTTTATTCCAGTCCCAGGAGAACCAGGGTGGACATGTGCTATGAACAAGAAAAATACCTTTTATACGCTAAGCCACTAAAGCTTTAGGGGTGTAACATCTAGCCAATCCTAATGGTTATGAAGTACCACCTGTACTCTCTAGGAGCATTGATGTTAATGTCAGCCTAACATTAGAGGCCAGACCTCTGTAGTTATAGACACATGGTTTTGACTTCTAGTCCTGCCTTTTATTTACTCTACAATCAGGCATCTACATGGAGTCTCGGAGCCTGGATTTTCTATGAGATAGAGGTTTAAACCACCTCATGTTGAGACATCACGTGGTTGCCTCCTGTACGCACCCTAACCAGTGCCTGTGATGAACTCTGTAATGGAGTCAACCCGCAACACTTGACTGGAGTCAACCCACAAACCTTCAGTCCTAGGGTCGACACTCTACCCATTGAGCCGAACCAGGGAGGGCTAAAATGTACATTTTTTAAACATGCCCTTTTGATCTTTCCATTCATGCCTTCATTCCTGAAACCAAGTTCCTCCTGCCCTCCTCAGTGCTTCTTTCTTGGCATATAAAATATCTGATGCATGGACACATTCTGCCTTTGCAATAGCTTATTTAAAATCTATTCATATGAGGAAAACACACATGAAACTCCATGAATCCTATTCCAGCCTTCCATCATTATCTACCATGATGTTTTTCTTGTATCTATTTACCTGTAGGTACATTAGTGGGTTACTTAACGTAAAATCCCAGATATGTCTGCCCATGCCCAGATAGCTCAGTTGGTCAGAGCATCATCTCAATAACGCCAAGATTGCAGGTTCCATCTCCAGTCAGGGCACATGCAAGAACATTTCTGACCCAGGAAGGCCCAATCCAATCTACTGTATAAAATTAAAGGAACAACAAATTAATGTTTCTTTCTCCCCATTTTTCCTCTCTCTAAAATCAATATACATGTTTTATTCACCCAGTCAATCCACACACATGTGAACACCAGCACAGCTCAGGGACCCCATGGTGACCAGCAGCCAGGGTCCTCATGAGGGTCAAGCATGCAATGACCCAGAGAACAGTATGGGAGGTGCCGCTGCTGTCAGGGTGGAGGGTGGGGAACCCAACCTGAGCGGCACAGTCACCCACAGGGGATGATGACATCTGTGCTCCCTGAGACCAAAACTTAAGGGGCTGGTAGTAGATCTGGGTCTTGACATGCCCCTTGTGGTCTCTGCACCTTCAGCCAGGGGGTGAGACTGGGCTGTTTCATATTCAGGTGGTTGCGGAGCTCACATTCCTCTCAGGTGTGAAGGCTGGGGCAGCAGTGGCAGCTGGGCAGGTGGGAAGCTGGGCAGGTGGGTGTGGGCAGGAATAGCCCAGGGCAGTTGCCAGGGAGAAGTGGTGCTGGGCCATGTGTGTGGCTCTAAGGCCCGCTCTAGTCCCAGTTCAGGCTGGTGGCCGCTCTGATCTTTGGGGCCATGGTGAGTGGGATATGGAACATAAGTTACCAGGGTAGTCATGACCTGGGAGTCAGCATGTCCTTCAAGAAAACTTGTGGCCCAGGCAGGGCCAACCTCATCCACGGTAATGAAGTTCTCGGCCATTGACCTGCCCAGGGAGGGAGAGGAGCTATCACTGCAGAGGCTGATTCCCTATCTGCCCAGCACGATCTGTGGCAAGTGCTGAGACTCATGGTCCTATCCTGGGATGCAAGTGTCTTGAGGTTTAGCCACTAAAAGTTGTAGATATTTATCAATCTAAGGGGAAAAAATGGGCCTCTTCTTTCCTTATTGGGTAAACGTACACCATGTCCGGCCAGTGTTGCTCAGTGGTAAGAGTATCAGCCTACACACATGAAGGGTGGAGAATTATATTCTTGGTCAAGGGCAAGTACCTGGGTCCAAGGTTTAATACATGGAAACTATCGGGGGCTCACGCAGGTGGAATCCAGTTGATGTGTGTCTCTTACTTCCATCTCTCTCTCTCTCTCTCTCTCTCTCTCTCTCTCTCTCTCTCTCTCTCTCTCTCTCTCCTCCTTCACCCCCATCCCATTCTTCCACTCTGAATAAAAATCAATGGGAAAATATCCTCCTGTGATGCTACCCTGACAAGGAGCCTCTACCTGCACACCCCACTGCTGCTTATGCTCTCTTGCCTGTTCCTGGGATGGTCCCAGTGCAGCTTGGACAAGCTCTGTCTTTCCCAGGAGTTGGTAGAGAGAATCCCCAGACAAGTACCTGGGAGAGACTTGGGTTCTGTAATTTTGAACCCTCTGAGAAGAGCTGGCCAGGGCTCTTCTGTCTCCATCCAGAGGTCTCTCCAGCCTGCTCTTCCCCATCCTCCAGGCACCTGGCTCACTGCAACTTCACCTACTGCTATATTCAAGGGAAGCCCCATGTTGCTTTGGGCCCAAACCCCATTCACCTTTGCAAAGTCCTGCCTCTGGCCAGCACACTCACACCCCTGAAGTTTTGGTATTGTTTGAGTCCCTGTTTTTGCATTTTGGGGGTAATTTTTTCCATTTTTACTTTATTAAAAATAAAGCTACACACACACACACACACACACACACACACACACACACACACAAAGACAGTCCCAGAGGTAGCATGGATTCTCCAGGAAATGGTGCTGTGTTTTCAGTTATGAGAACATCCTGCTATACATTGGCAGAGAATATAACCTAATGGTTTTATGGAATGTGCTGCTCCCTCTAGGTTGCTCACCTGAAGGTTGATGCTCAACAGGCAAGAACTGAAAGGTAGAGAAAGGATAACTCTCTCCCAGGATGTGTCTTTTGTAACCAGTAAGCACTCCTGTTGGTTCTGATGGCAATAGTCTACACTGCTTGCCAATATTTCCTTAAGGCAAGCTGTTCCTTCAAGGAAATGAGAACTGACTTGCAATAAACTGCACTTTCTAATGTTTACTATTTGGTGAGCTTTGATGTACATATAAATCTGTGAAACCATCTCACATGAAACAAACTTATCTGTCTCCAACACACATGGTGGAGCAAAAATAGATTTACAATTTTGAGCAACCAAAACACAGGGTTTATTCTTTTTGAAATTATTTTAAACATTATTTTCATTGTTTCTTCTAGGAAATGGAAGGGAGGGTGAATAAGAGAGAAACATCTATATGAAACACATATATTAATCAGCTGCCTCCTGCTCTCCCCTACTGGGGTTTGAGGAGGACATGTGCCCTGACCTGATCTAGTGACCTTTAAGTGTGGGGGATGATGCCCAAACGACTGAGAAACACTGGCCAGGGAAGAATACATTCTTTTATTATTGTATTAATTTTCATACCAAAAACACTAAACCTTCTTTTGGCACACCCTATATTTACCTCCTGCCCTTTTATAATCTCTCTCTCTCTCTCTCTCTCTCTCTCTCTCTCTCTCTCTCTCCCCCCCCCATTTCCCCCACTCTCTCCCTGTCTCTCCCTGTGCGTTCCCCAATCCTCCTTGCAGGCATTGATTTTCTTTCCATTACAACACATGAATTCATATTTTTTTATAATTTTATAAGCACTCTAATGTGTGTGCTCTTTAACAAATATTGTTTTCTGTCATGCTGCACAATTATTTTGAGATTCAACACAAACACTTATGGGAATAGTTAATTTTTTTATTGCTGAGTATTATTATGATCTGTGAATTACCACTTTAACTATTGATCTGTGTATGGTTTTGGTCATTTCCAGGGTTGGGATATTATAAATAAATGTGCTGGGAATATTTGCGTTCACTTCTCTATATAAATATATGTTTTCCTGATCATAATGTTGAGTAGGTGAATGTGTTACATTGTAAGATATGTGGCACTCTGATCTAAAATGGTCATGCTCTCCACCCTCCCACCCACCCACAGTAATAAAATTCCACTTTTTCTGCAAACCCGACAGTGCATCCAATGGTTAATCTTTTTAAATACTAACACTATAAATGAGTATACTATTAACTCCCTTTCTTTTTAATTCTATTTACTTAAGATTTTTTATGGTGAGCATTATTTTCACACATTGATTTATGCTATCTTTATCACATTTGTTAAAATGTCTGCTCAGAATCTTTTACCAATTTTTTAAATGAATATATTAACTTGAGAGCATTATGCTAGGAAAAATAAGCCAGTCAGAGAAAGATAAGTATCACATGATCTCACTCAGGTGTGGAATGTAATGAACAACAGAAACTGATGAATAAAAATAGATCAGGAGACACAGAAGCATCAAACAGACCTTCAAACCTCAGAGTGAAGGTAGGAGAGGGCGGCTGGGGTTTGGAGGGGTAAGAGATCAACCAACGAACTTGTAGGCATCCTATATAATAAAGAGGTAATGTGCAAATTGACCATCACTCCAACACACAAGAAGGCCACTCCCATGTGGTCAAAGATGGCCGCCCCATGTGGACACAAGATGGTTGCCATAAGATGGCCAGCAGGGGAGGGCAGTTGTGGGTGATCAGACCAACATGGGAGGGCAGTTGGGAGGGAGTTGGGGGTGACCAGGCCAGCAGGGGAGGGCAGTTGGGGGGAACCAAGCCTGCAGGGGAGGGCAGTTAGGGGGAACAAGGCCAGCAGGGGAGCAGTTAGGCGTCGATCAGGCTGGCATGGCAAGGGAGTGGTTAGGGGGTGATCAGGCTGGCAGGCAGAAGCTGTTAGGGGCAATCAGGCAGGCTGGCAGGCAAGCAGTTGGGAGCAAGCAGTCCTGAATAGTGAGAGGCATTTCAGATTGGAGAGGGTGCACGCTGGGCTGAGGGACACCCCTCCCCCAGTGCATGAATTTCATGCACCATGCCTCTAGTATAAGCATAACTATTGAACACAGACAATAGGGGAGTGAAGGCCTGGTCGGGAGCTAGAGGTGGGCTGGAGAGGAAAAAAAGGGATATATGCAATGCTTTCAACAATAAAGAATTTTAACAAATAAAATGCATTTATTAATTTAACCAATAGGAGGACAGTGTACAGTGTAAGACATGTCTGAAGTTCACTCATTTCTCAGCGACTGCAATGATTTCTTTGCTATATGGAACCAGAGGTTTTAAATATTGCAAAGGAAATTTTTTTCTCAGTTTTTAACCCATGTAGAATTTAAACACATTTGTACCATACACTTACAGATTTAATCTGCACTGTTAACATTCTCCACCAAACTTATTAAGTCTAAGCAAGTGAAGTCTACATTTGTAATCCTTGTTAATATCCCTGGGGTAAATACTCCCATTGTCCTGACATTCAAACTGGAAAAATGATGGCACTGAACATGGACATGATATTTCAGTAGCACATCATTATATTTTATTTCCAACATCCAATACAGCAGTACCAAATATGCTCAAGAACTTTCATAATAAAACAGTAAAATTATTGGGATACATCAAGTTTAAAGCTTTCTTAAAGTTTGATTCAAGTAGAATTGATATAAAATGGACATTTAATAAACACAGTATACCCTGTTTATGTTTTCATACATGCCTGAAACCAAGTTCCGCCGGCCCTTATCAGAGTCCCCAGACAATGACGCCAGAAGGTGAAGCTAGTGGTGGTCAGGGGGGCCTCCCTGAGACAATCTGAGAAGGTGTGGCAGAGTCCAGTTGGAAGGCCTGCTGAGAGCATGCCTCCCCTCCCGCATTTGGGAGGTGAGGGGAGGTCACTGTGGCTGCTTTGGACAACTACAATTAGAAAGAGGGTCCTGGCTGGCATGTGAGTGCTGTGGCAGTATCTGACCTTTTCCTCAGGAGGCCTCCCAGTTTGCCTCCAGCCCCAGGCTGCCTTCAGAAGAGCTGATGGGCATCGCCTTCAGAAAAATCATCGCCATCGGGAAATTTACAGTCCTGAATGCACATAAAGAATTCAGGGGCTTAAACATGTTTTCTTATTTATGAGTAAAAGTGCATCTGTAAGGTGCTTTAGTTTACTCACCACAAGCATAGTTCTCCAGAGGAAAATGACAAATGCAGAACTGTACAAGGAGACAGTGATGATGGTAAGCTTCCACAGAATTTCAAAAAAACTGGCTGAGGACATAGTAATGGGGCAGGATATGCAATAGATGAAATAATATGTGAGATCCTGAGGGGCCTTAGACATTTACAATATGTCTGTCTCAGGAAATCATCTTTGGAATCCCAACACCATCCACCATTTGATCTCCAGAGTATTCTCTGCTTTAAGAAAGACTGCAAGTTGGCTGACTCATGCCTCCTGTGTCACTGGCTGTATTTTAGACATTAACACATGGGTTTCACTGGGGAAAGCAGTTTCTAGTTCACCATGGGCCCTGCTCACTTCAGTGTCTAAAATTTTGTAAGAATCCCTCAGAAACAGCTTCTCCGGTGGCAAAGTTAATTTTTATCACTCAAGGACTAACCTAATTTAAAAACACAAAGACATGACTTTAATCAGAAACCATCAGATTTAAGGACTTAAATAAAAACAAGGTGGGGATCATGACTATGACACTAATAGTGTGGGGTTTTTCTGAAATCCATGATATTGATTCTTCTTGCCTCTTACATGAAAGGGGACAGACTTCCACGGAGTTTAGATGACTCTGATAACTGTCCTAGAGAGATAGCTTTGATTTAACCATATGTACTTGAAACATCAACACCTTAATTTTTTTTTAATTTTGTCCGAGGAAATTGTTTATTAATTTTAGATAGAGATAGAGAGAGAAAGGGAGAGAAAGAGAGGTGTGGGGGAGGAAGAAGAAGCATCGATAAAACAGGAAACATGGTTCAATTGCCTCCTCTTTGCTTTCTGAACAAGGATCAAATTTGAAACCTGTTAGTTAAGTGCCCTTACCATGAATCAAACAGGCCATTAATTTTGGGGGGTGAGCTTTACTGGAGGATGCTCCAACCCACCGAGCCCCCTGAGCAGGGCAGCACCTTAATTCTTAATGTTTCCTTTAAGAGAGTAAATGAATATGACTCAGCATTTGTGGGGTCCCAAACTTTCTGTGATTTAGAAGGCACATAATAATGGCAGAAAATCACTCTTTGTCCAATATTGGCTTATTTTGCATTGCTGAACAAGGCCTTGAAAGAAAGTCTGCATGACTTTGTGGTTCTAATTTGTAGCCTGGTGCCTCTGTGATTGGTGAGATCAATGGTGATAAAGAATAGGAGTCCTTTATTGAGTTTGTGTGAACAATATGAATTATACTAGAGGCCCAGTGCATGAATTTGTGCACAGGTGGGGTCTCTCAACCTAGCCGGATATTGGGGCAAATCTGCACCATCTTGTCCAGTCCAGATCGGCCAGACCCCAGCAGCAAGCTAACCTACTGGTCTGCGTGTCTACCCCTCGGTTGTCAGTGTGCATCATAGCAACCGGTCGTTCCCGGTTGTTCCACAGTTAGGGTCAATTTGCATATTACCCTTTTATTATATACGATAGATTCTCTGTTCACAGTAAGTATTACATAATTCTCAGCAATGTTTCGAGAAACTCCTCCCCACAGACTTCAAAAGAGCCATGTGCCAGGTAGTATGAAATTTCATACACTGGTGTCATTTGTTGTAAGACTCTGAGTTTTAAATGGAACCACCATTAGGACAGAAACACTGTATTCACAATGAGTGGGAAAGACTGCAGTAAACTGGAGGAAAAGTTCCCTTCTGAACATTTCCCAAAAATGATCAAAGGTCTGTGGCTTATGTGATGTTTGCTAACAGACATTGTCAGGGCCTCCATATCTGATTTCTGTGGCTGAAGTCATTGACAGAAAAAATCAAGAGTTCGTTGGAGTCCCTGGCCTCACCTCAAGGTTTCCTCAACTGGCTAGACATCAGAGCTGAGGAAGGATGATCCTATAATCAGTCCCAGGATGTATTTTTTGTAACCAGTCAGCATTCCTATGGATTCTGATGGCAAAAGTCTTCACTGCTTGCCGATATTTGCTGCTCCTGTGGCAAGGCTGGTCCTCCCAGGAAATTAGGAGACAGATGGTAGAGCCTATATACGGTTGATATTTTAATTTCCTAACAAGACAGGGATCTCCAATTCTTTAGTTGGAAGTTCTTTTTAAGGTTTTATTAAATCTATTTATAACTGACATGCAACAAAATGCGATCTTCTAATGTGTACTATGTGGTGAGCTTGGACATAAGGATAAAGCTGTAAAAATGTCACGTGTGATATGAAAACCTGCTCAAAGTCACTAATCATCCGAGAGATGCAAATCAAAACAACAATGAGGTACCATCTCACACCTGTCAGAATGACTATCATCAACAAATCAACAAATGACAAGTGCTGCTGGGGAAGTGGAGGAAAAGGAACCCTCGTGCATTACTGGTGGGAATGCAGACTGGTGCAGCCACTGTGGAGAACAGTATAGAGTTTCCTCAAAAAACTAAAAATGGAACTCCCATTTACCCAGTGATCCCACTTCTAGCAATATGTCCCAAGAAACTAGAAACATGAATCAGAAAGGATATATGCACCCCTATGTTCATAGCAGCACAATTTACAATAGCTAAGATTTGGTAACGGCCTAAATGCCCATCAGCAGATGACTGGATTAAAAAACTGTGGTCCATCTACACAATGCAATACTATACTGCAGTAAAAAGGAAGGAGTTCTTACCATTTGCAACAACATGGATGGAGCTGGAGAGCATTATGCTAAGTGAAATAAGCCAGGCAGAGAAAGATAAATATCACGTGATCTCACTCATTTGTGGAATATAATGAACAACATAAACTGATGAACAAAACAGATCCAGAGACAGAGAAACATCGATCAGAAAGTCAAACCTCAGGGAAGGTAGGGAACATGTGGGTAAGGGAGAGAGATCAACCAAAGGACTTAAATGCATGCATATAAGCCTGATCAATGGACACAGACAACAGGGGGTAAGGGCATGAATGGGGGGTTTGGGGGTACTGGGGGAATAAGGACACATATGTAATACCTTAATCAATAAAGGAATTTTTAAAAATTTCACATGTGAAATAATCATATCTCACCCATGTGCAGGCTGGAGCAAACGTAGGCTTACAGAATTGGGTATGCAAATCACAGAGTTTATTCTCTTATCTACTCTAATAAAAGAGAAATATGCTAATTGACCATACCTCCTTGAGGCCCACCAGCCAATCAGTACTGATATGCAAATTAACCCTACAAAGATGGGTAAATTTGCATTCACAGGCAGGGTGGGCAGTGCCAGATGCCACCTGCAGGGTCCAGGCCGTGATCGGAAACCGGGGCAGGCGGGGCTGACCAGCGTCTCCCGGATCAGTGTCTGCCCCCGGGCCCCCTGCGGACACTGGTGGAACAGGCCCAGGTTGAACATTTTAATGAAAATGGGATGCCTGTGCCCCTGCCCACCACGCCCCATCCCTGGCAAGGAGAAGGCAGTGGGCAGTTAGGAGGCAACGGAGCTTGGAAGGGACTGGGAGCAACCTGCAGGCGTGCTACCAGGAAGAGGTGCTGAACCATGATGACTCGGAGGGCTGGCTGATGGAGGTGTGCAAAGGTGCAGACGAGGCGGCTCTCACCAGCACTAAGCTCGAAAGCACATCGACAGCCTGATGGACGAAATTGCCTTTTTGAAGAAGGTGCACGTAGAGGAGATCGCCGAGCTGCAGGCGCAGATCCAATATGCTCAAATCTCCGTGGAGATGGACGTGTTCTCCAAGTCCGACCTCTCCGCCACACTCAAGGACATCTGCGCCCAGTACAAGATGCTGGCTGCCAAGAAAATGCAGAATGCCTAAGAATGGTACAAGAGTCGCTTCACCATGCTGACCGAGAGCAATGCCAAGAACACCTACAGGATGTGCGCCGCCAAGGAGGAGGTATCTGAAAGCTGCCACCTGCTCAAGGCCAAGACCCTGGAGATCAAAGCAAGCCGGGGCATGAACGAAGTGCTGGGAAAGCAGCTGGGAGAGCTGGAGGATAAGCAGAACACCGAAGTTAGTGCTATGCAGGACACAACCAACAAATCAGAAAATGAGAACTACAAAGAGTGAAATGGCACGACATTTAAAAGAATACCAGGACCTCCTCAATGTGAAGATGGCTTTGGACACTGACATTGCAGCTTACAGGAAACTCTTGGAAGGTGAGGAGACCAGGCTCAGTTTCACCAGCGTGGGAAGCAAAGCCAGTGGCTACTCCCAGAGTTCCCAGGTCTTTGGTCGATCTGCCTATGGTGGTTTACAGACCAGCTCCTACTTGATGTCCACTCGCTCCTTCCCTTCTTAATACACCAGCCACGTCCAGGAGGAGCAGATCGAGTTGGAGGAGACCATTGAGGCTGAAAAAGCCGAGGAAGCTAAGGATGAACCCCCCTCTGAAGGAGAAGCTGAAGAGGAGGAGAAGGAGAAGGAGAAGGAAGAGGCTGAGGAAGAGGAAAGAGAGGAAGAGGAAGAAGGTGCCAAGGAAGAATTTGAGGATGCAAAGGAGGAAGAAGGAAGTGAAGGTGAAGGAGAAGATGTCCAAGAAGCTGAGGATGAGAGGAAAGATGAAGGTGCTGGGGAGGAGCAAGCAACCAAGAAGAAAGATTGAGCCCCCCTTTCCTTAATTATTTCAGGAATAGTCCTCCTGAAACCAGGTCAACCCCGTCACCAACCAAGCAGTTGAGTTCCTGATACTACATGAATTAAGAAGTCAATATATATAACATTCTGAGGTGACTCAAGTTGGACATTAAATGTTGTGCTATGACTTTTCTTCTCATGCAGAGTATCTGCTTGCAGAGTGGCTTCCTGGCTTCCTGCTAGCCTATGCATGGTCCATGCTTATGAGTTCAGGATCTATGACAATGTGAATAATTCAGATGTTTACAACAAAAACACATGAGTACATGAATTCCCTGATGTCAATGTTAAACATTATGGAAAAAAAATAGTCCTTTGAATCTTTGGTGGTTAGAAATTAAAGACCTCAAATCATGTGCAATAAACAGTAAATAAAGTTATACTAAAGACCAAAAATATATATATTAGGGGCCAGGAAACGTTCAAAGAACTGGGGAACCATTCCCAATTCAGGAAGGGAAGTCACAGGGTGTATATTATTGCTATGAATACAGTATTTCTTACCACTTACAACATATACAATGTAATGTATTAGATGCCTTCCTATCGCATGAAGTACTTATTCTCATAGAGTAATACTGGTAGATATGTTATAGTTATGGCAGTATGTCATATCCTATCTACATTAATAAAAGGGTAATAGGCTAATTAGACCATGAGACCTTCCAGACATCCTTCCGGACAAAGCCATGGTGGCAGAGCCGAGGCAGAGGCAGTTAGGGGTGAGCAGGCCAGGAGCAGAGGGCAGTTGGGGGTGAGGGGAGCAGTTGGGGGCGAGCAGGCAGGCAGGAGGGGCAGTTGGGGGTGAGCAGGCCAGCAGGGTGGTGCAGTTGGGGGCAAGCAGACCATCAGGCAGAGTGGTTATGGGCGATCAAGCAGGCAGGCAGGTGAGCGGTTAGGAGCCAGTAGTCCCGCATTGTGAGGGGGTTGTCCAACTGCCAGTTTAGGCCCGATCCCACAGGGGTCCCAGATTGGAGAGGATGGAGGCTGGGCTGAGGGACACCCCACACTCCCTTGCATGAATTTCGTGCACCAGGCCACTAGTTTTATATAAGTCTTTTTCCTTTTTAAAAATAAAGTTACTGACCTTTTAGAAAGAGAGGAAGGGAGAGAGTGAGACATGGAGATATGTGAAATATTGAACTGCTGCCTCCTGTCTGCCACCTACAGGGCATCCAGGTGGGCATGTGGCCTGACCTGGACTGGAACCAGTGAGCTTTCAGGGCAAGGGATGGTGCCCAACCAACTGAAGTACAATGGCCAGGGAAGAGATTATTCTTGTGTTATTATTTACTAACTATTGTATTAATTTCCTTACCAACAACTCTACACGTACTTTACCACACCCCATATTTACATCCTGACTTTTTATAATCTCTTTCTGCCTTCCCTAGCTCTAAACGCAATCATTGATTTTCCTTCCTTTACAAGGTTAGTTCATATTTTTCATAATATTATAAATACTATAATGTGTGTATTCTTTAACAAGTATGTGACTCTTTCATGCTACACAGTTAATTTGAGGTTCAACACTAATGTTTATGTGAAATGTTAATTCTTTTGTTTTTCTGTTTAGTATTGTGTTCTGTAAATAACCACTTAATCTATTGATCTGCCTGATTTTTGTTGCTGTTATTTCCAGGTTTGAGGTATTATCAATAAATTTTCTGGGAATATTGGGTTCAGTTCTTTGTACAAATGTATGTTTTCCTTATCTAACTATTGCAATATATGTGAATGTTTTAATTTTTAAGATATGCAGAACTGTGATCTAAAATGGTCCTTTCTTTGCCTTCCCAGACATCCACAATATTGAAAATTCTAGTTTTTATTATCCCTGTGAGCACATGAGATGTGTAATATTAATTGTAGGCCTGAAAATCAGTATTGTTAACTTGTTTTGTTTTAATTCCATTTCCCTAAGAAATTTTTATTGTGGGCATTTCTTTATGCATTTATTTACACTGTCTTTATCTCCTTTGTTGAAAAGTCTGGTCAGAAACTTTTGCCAATTTTAAAAATGAATTCATGATTTAATCAATAGGAAGTCATTTCACCACCTAACACATCTGTTTTCACCTCACTCATTCCTCAAGGACTCAACTTCTCTCTTTGCCCTTTGGAACTATATGTTTTGAACACTGTAAGGAAAGTTGTTTCTCTAAAATTGTATCCTATGTACAATTTAAAGCCCACTTGCATGATACACTTATAAGATTAGCCTACATTGCTAACATTCTCCACCATTCAGTTTAAGTTGAAGCATTCAACAGTATATTAAGTGAAGTCAAGGTCTGTAGTATTTGTCAATTTTCTGGTGTAAATACTCTCATCATCGTTACTTTCAAACTTCCAAAGTGACAGCACTGAATATGGGCTGATGAGATATTTCAGTAGTCAATCATTATATTGTATTTCCACCTTATTGATATAGTAGGTATAAATATGTTCAAGAACTTTCATAATAAAATAGTACAATAATTGGGAAGTGGCAAGTTTTAATCACTTTTCAAACTTTGATGTAAGTATAATTGATTTAAAACATACATTCAAAAATCTTTTTATTGATTTCAGAGAGGAAGTGAGGAGTGAGGGATAGAAACATCAATGAGGAGAGAGAATCACTGATAGGCTGCCTCCTGCATGCCTCACATCGGGGATCCAGCCCACCACCTGAGCATGATTCCTGACTGGGAATGCAACTGTGACCTCCAGGTTCATAGGTCAATGCTCAACCTTTGAACCACAACAGTCAGGCTCTCCTAAGCTTTTAAGGGATCCTGCTCAACCTGCAACCAAGGCAGCAATGAGCAGCAACTGCTCATCCCGGGCTAACCCCCTGAACCTGAACTCAAGCCCTCCTTTTCGCAGATTCTCCAGTGAGCTCACAGTAGTGTTTCTAGAGAGCCCAAGGAGCCACACCTAGTCTCTCTGCTGTTCCTTGTTCTATCCTAAGCCCTCGATGTTTTTCATTATCCCCATCTTAAATAAATGTTCCCTCAAAATCTCTGAACTCCTATTGTGAAATTTTTTCTGCATGAAGTCAAGAACTCAAACACTATAGGCCAAGCTGAGGCAGACCAGCTCCAGGCAGGCTCCTGTTCCCTAAAAGTTATGCCTGGGACATCCTGTGTAAACACAGAACATGGCATGATTTTGCTTACAAGACTTGGAAGAAAATGTGATGGCACATAATCTCTTTGTTGTTGTTGAGTCAAATCAATCTTAATACTGTTCATTTTTCAAATGTCTTTATTGATTTTTGAGAGAGAAAGGGAGAGGAAGAAACATCAATGATGAGAGAGAATCATTGATAGGCTGCCTCCAGCATTCACCTTATTGGGATGGAGCCCACAACCTGGGTATGTGCCTTGACATGGAATCAAACCAGCGATATGTTGGTTGATGGGTACACACCCAGCCACTGAGCCCCACCGGTTGTGCACACTCTTATTTTTTACTAGAGGTCCAGTGCACGAATTCGTTCAATGGTGGGGTCCCGCTGGTCCAGCCCCAATCAGGGTAGATCAGGACTGGGCCTGTCAGAAGGAAGAGATGGCGGGAGGTTGGTTGGCCCAAGGCCAGATCAGGGCCTGATCAGGGCCGGGTCAGTTGGGGGAAGGGGCCATGGGTAATTTGCTAATGGGCCCTGCCCCTGATTGGGGTTGGGGTTCTGAATGAGGGTGGGGCAGGCCTGGGGAAGGGCTGTGGGTTGTGGGCAGGCCAGCCCTGCCCTGAATGGGGTGGGTGGGTGTGGGGGCGGATTTGGGATGGGGCCAGGTGGGGATAGGGCTTGCAGGAGATTGGCTGGCCAGCCAGAGTCAATTGCCCGCCCGCCCGTGTGCACCTCAAAATTGCATGAGACCAAGACCCAGCCGGCCAACCCCCATTAAGCACCATAGGGCAGGGGTATGGCTTCAGGTCCCTCAGCCCCAGCACTGGGATGGGGGACTCGGCATCAGGTCCCCTGGCCAGGCCTCATGTCATATGGCCCCAGTGCCAGGGTGGAGGGTGCAGCCTCGGGTCCCGTGTGAACCCTCTCTGAGTGGGGGCACAGCCTCGGGTCCCCCCACTTGGCCTCAGGTCCCCCTACACTGGCGTGAGGGCATGAGGGAGCAGTGCGAGGGCGCGACGACCAGTTGCATTGTAGCTCTTCATTATGTAGGATTGCTGACTCTATTACAGATGTTCCCAATTTCTGCCATCCTCCTCTACCCTTCTCTCCCTCTACCCTGCCTCCCCTGCTCCTAGTCTCTCACCACATTATTGTCTATGTCCATGGCCTATGCATATATGTATATACTTTGTTTAAAATATTTTTGTTGATTTTAGAGTGCAATGGAGAGAAAGAGAGAAAAACACCAATGATGAGAGAGAATTGCTGATGAGTTGCCTCGTGCATGACTCCACCCCCACACTGGGAACTGAGCCTGCAAACCATGTATGTTCCCTGACCAGGAAAAGACCCAGTATCACATGACCTCATCATTTGTGGAATATCATGAACAGCATAAACTGATGAACAAAAATAAATTCAGAGACATAGAAGCATTGAAAGACGGTCAAACTTCAGAGGGAAGTCCGGGAACGGAGGGGTTAAGGGATCAACCAAGGGACTTAATATGCATTCATATAAGCATAACCAGTGGACACAGACACTATGGGGAGTATGGGCATGTGCTGAGGCATGGGGGTTGCTGGGCAGAGCTCAATGGGGGAAAATGTTATATGTAATACTATATGTAATGATTTAAACAATAAATAAGTTAAAAATAAAAATAAAATGAAAAGAACCATGACCTCCTGGTTCATAGTTCGAGGCTCAACCACTGAGCTACACCAGCTGGGCTACATTATGTTAAAATTTACAAAAATACATGTAATTTTTATTGTTGATAGCATTATCGATTTCTCCCATGTCCCCCCTCTGTATATATTCTTTGGTGGATCTCTTGCATTCCTCCCACCTCCTTCCCCTCAGAGATCTGTTCATCAGCTCCTGTTAGCCAGGCCTCTAGGAATCACAGAAGCGTCTCAACACTGGACTTGGCAGTGGTTCTAGGCTACGACAACAAAGGCACAGACACCAAGAGGAGAAGTACACAAACCGGACTTCATGGAAATTAAAATTGTTTACATCAAGTGACCCTATCAACAGTAAAATGCCAACCCACAAAATGGGGGAAAATACGTTTAAATCACATATCTGATTAGGGTTCCGTAGCCAGACAATAGGTACACAGCTCCTAAAACTCAACAATCAACCAGCCCGATTCAACAAGGGGCAAAGGACTGAGTGACATTTCCCCAAAGAAGACACACAAATGACCAGTGCACACATGCAAACAGATGATGCTCAACATCACTGAGCAACAGGGGAAGGCAAACCCAGACTATGAGACACCACGTCCCACTGTGAGGATGGCCATTATAGCAAACAAACAAAAAATACCCAGGAAATAAATGCTGATGAGGTATAGGAAAATTTGAACCCTTGTGCACTGTTGGTGGAAATGTAAAATAGTACAGCCACCATGTAAAATAGTATGTAGGCTTCTCAAATAATTAAAAATGAAATTACCAACCTGGCCGGCGTGGCTCAGTGGTTGAGTGTTTAACCTATGAACCAAGAGGTCACAAATCGATTCCCTGTCAGGGCATGTGCCCGGGTTGAGGGCTTGAACCCCAGTGTGGAGCTTGCAGAAGGCAGCTGATATATGATACTTTCTCATCATTGACATTTCTATCCCTCTCTCCCTCTCCCTTTTCTGAAATCAATAAAAATATCCTATATAATAAAAGGCTAATATGCAAATTGTCCCCTCGTGAGTTCAACCCAGAGGCTAGGAGTTCGATTGCTCGCTATGATGTGTGCTGACCACCAGGGGGCAGCAAGGAACATGGCGGGTGACCAGCGGCAGCAGTGGGGTGCTGAGGGAGCGAGGGAAGGAGGAGGCAGGGAGGCAGAGAGGCCAGGAGGCAGCGAACTTGATCAGCCCTAATTACCGGCCAGGCCTAGGGACCCTACCCATGCACGAATTTCGTGCACTGGCCTCTAGGATTAAATTTTTTAAAAAGATGCAATCCAGGAAGAAGGGACAGCCACCAATTTCATAAACATTTCCCAGAGCCCCACTCTGCAACCGTTAATGGCAGCTTGTTTTTCCTGTTGAAGGCTTCCACCTGAATGTTCTTGAAGGGGGCTCTCTCCCCAGAGAAGGGCTTTGCTGATTCTGAGCCCCTTATGGTGGTTGGAAGCCCATTTCTCCTTATCTCAGTGGAGAACCACATCGAAGACTGGTCTTTGGAACCACATGACCCCTTCCTGCTCCTCAGAATCTGTAGGAGGGGCCCCGTAGTACTGGCCCATAGCCAGGAAGAGAAGCCCGGAAGTCCCACGCCCTCCTCCTGCTGCCTCTCACCTCATTCCCACCACAGCTTTCCTTTCAGTGTCCCTTCCCAGCCCCTGTGGCTCGGAGCGCTTCCTGGCCTCTCCGATCCAGGCTTTGTCTTCCAGTGAGCAGGCTCAAATCGAAGTCAGTTTAGAATCATCTGTGTAAGGGTGCAAGGTTAACCTCCTTTACTGAATCATTCCTCCTGGTTCAGGTTTTCTTGGGGGAAGAGGGTTGGTTGGGTGGTTTGATTGCATATTTTAGGACACCTTAGCTGGCTCACGAACCTTTCTTGTCTTCCCTTACACTCAGGTTTGATCCCCAAGGATTACCGATCCCTGAAAACACAGTATCTACAGGTAAGGCCAGAAGAATGTCTTCATAAATGTGTTGATTTTAGCAAGAGAGGAGTGGGGGAGCAGGTGGGGCGAGAAAGACAGAGAGAAACATGGATTTTTGTTTCGCTTATTTATGCATCGGTTGGTTGCTTCTTGTATGTGTCCTGACCGGGAATGAACCCACAACCTTGGTGTATCGGGATGACACTAACCAATAGCTACTCAGCCAGGGCTTCAAAAGAATGTCTTTGTGAGGGATCTTTATGGAGGGGGCTCATTGGACATTTTAAAATATATATATTTATATTGATTTCAGAGAGGAAGGGGGAGTGAGAGAGAGATAGAAACATCAATGATGAGAGAGAATCATTGATTGGCTGCCACCGGTACGCCCCCTACTGGGAATTGAGCCCGCAACCAGGGCATGTGCCCTTAACCGGAAGTGAGCCTGGGACCTTTCATTCCGCGGGCTGACACTCTATCCACTGAGCCAAACCAGCTGGGGCTCATTGGACATTTTTGAACGAGGTAAAAGAAGAAACGGCCCCTTTCCTGTGCCTGTCCCCATCTGTCTCCATCTGGCCTTCCTCTCAGAGGTTCTCAGGATAGTCACCTTTCAGCAGACACCCTTCCCACGCCCGTTTCTCATGGTTCTGGCCAGTGCCAGGAACACTGAACAATTCAGCTATTGGACCAGGGTCTGAGTTCTCGCCCCCACTCTCCCTCACTTTAGCACCTTGTGAGATATTGACAAGCTTCCTTCCAGGTCTTTTTGTCACGTCTTACCTGTGAAGCCTCCCCCACCATCCTCCAATCAGTAGCTTTCTCTGGACTTTAAGAGTTTCATATGCCTTTCTTCTTCTGGGTTTGGTGTTTGGTTATTTCTGATAAGAAAACCTTTTACATGAACAAGTATGAGCTCCATAAGGCGTAGACTGCACAACCCTCCCATCCCTCGCCTCCCTTGCCGCCCTCGCCTCCAAGCCACCAAACAGTGCTAGACCCCTGCTGGGCGCTCAGGAAAGACTCACCTGCATTTCCTGCAGAGCTATGGCCCCAAGCACCTGCTTGACCTTCTCAACCTGCGGCTGGCGGGGCTCCTGACTGAGCAGACACCTGGGGACACCCTCACCGCTGTGGAGAGTAAAGTGAGCAAGCTGGTGACAGACAAGGCTGCAGGTGAGTACGGAGCACAGGGAACCCTTCCCCTCCTCTTCTCTGCACAGGCAGCACCCCTGGAGAGAGCTGAGCAGGAAGCACAGTGCGATTCCTACTGTTACTGTCATTACCGCCACGTCCACTAGGGGGAGCTGTTCCCGGTTATTGGACACTCACCGCATGCTAAGCCCTTTAGATATGGTTTCTCCTTTAATCCTCACAAAGGTTAGTTTTACCTTCATTCTACAGAGAAGGAAACTGAGAGGATAAGTGACTTGTCTAAGATCCCTCAAATTGTAAGTCACATTGGACCCCAGGTCACTGTGACTCCACAGCCCATACATCTATGTGTTTGCCCTGTAGAGAGCTGGCACCCTGTAGGAGGAGGAAGAGGGGTGGGGAGAGGGTGGTGAATGTCTCATGAGATCCAGGGAATTGTGGATGAACAGCTTAGAGATGTGATGGTTCCGGCTACTTGACTAGATACGGGCCTGCAGACTGAAGGGTCACGGGTTCTGTTCCCGGTTAAGGACACGCACCTTGGTTGCGGGCTTCTCCCCGGCCCGCATCAGGCATTGTGTGGGAGGCAACCAATCAATGTGTCTCTCACATGGATGCTTCTCTCTCTCCCCCTCCCTTCCACTCTCTCTAAAAATCAATGGGAAAATATCCTAGGGTGAGGATTCAAAAACAAGATTCTATCTTTCACAGCGTGATAGCACGGGCTGCACATACTAATGAGATAAGGCACACAGATGCATTGTGAGGAAACGTGTAACAAGCGCCTGACAAGGCCAGAGATGGGCTAAGTGCTGCTTCAGTGACAGACACGTCCCACATCACCGAGGCGTGGGATAGGGGCCCCTTCCCCCCAGCACTTCTCAGGGAGCGTAAGAGCTCAGTCAAGAAAATCAGCGAGCCCTGACTGGTTTGGCTCGGTGGATAGAGCGATGGCCTGTGGACTGAAATGTCCCAGGTTCGATTGCGGTCAAGGGCATGTACCTTGGTTGCGGGCACATCCCCAGTGGGAGGTGTGCAGGAGGCAGCTGATCGATGTTTCTCTCTCATCGATGTTTCTAACTCTCTGTCCCTCTCCCTTCCTCTCTGTAAAAAATCAATAAAATATATATATTAAAGAAAATCGGCGGGCGCTGACCAGCAGCCGGAATCTTGTTTGGACTCTGCTTTTCAGGCCGTGGCTGCTTCTCCCTTTAATTGAAGGAAGAACCATTCTGGGGACCTGCCCTTCTCTCTGACCCTGTAAACGACCAGAGAGCTGAGCTGTCACTTGCTTTGCCGTCTAGATCCCACGTGTGGATGGCGAGTACAATCTGAAGGTGCCACGCAACATGGCGTATGTCTTCAGTGGCGCTTATGTGCCCCTCAGCTGCCGCGTCATGGAGCAGGTGAGAACACCTGACCCTCGCTCCCATGCGTGTCTCCCTCTCTCTGCTTTCTCCTGGTCTCTGTTCTGTCCCAAGTTTTGACTGCCCTGCTAACTAGCAAGAAATGGGATGGTTGGGCCGCTGTGACCTTCCTTTCCTGAACCCCATCCTGTTGCCCTTTGGCCCAGTGGGAAGAGCGTCGGCCTGAGGTCGGAAGGGTCCCCGGGTTCGATTCCAGACAAGGGCACGAGCCGGGTTGCAGTCTAGCTCTCCAGGAGGGGGCATGCAGGAGGCAGCCGATCAATGATTCTCTCTCATCATTGATGTTTATATATCTCTCTCCCTCTCCCTTCCTCTCTGAAATCAATAAAAATATTTTAAAAAATAAATAATAAACCCCATCCTGCCTTAGACCTGAAACTCACTCTCGTGACCCCCCAGGTGCTGGAGCGGAGGAGCTGGCAGGGCCTGGACGAGGTGCTGCAGCTGGTCAACTGCAGCGAGCTGGCCTTCACAGGTGCGTGGCCTTGGCAGCGGGGCCGGGTGGGCCAGAGGTGGCTTAACGCGTCCGTGGTGCCAGCGTGCCAGGCAAGGGCTGAGTCTGGCCCTAGCTAGTTTGGCTCAGTGGATAGAGTGTGGGCTATGGACCCAAGGGTGCTGGGTTTGATTCCGGTCAAAAGCACGTACCTGGGTTGTAGGCTCCTCCCTGGACCAGACCCTGTCGGGGAACATGCAGGAGGCAACCAATCGGTGTGTTTTTCTCGGTCTTTCCCTCTCTCTTCCCCTCTCCCTAAAAATCAATGGGAAAACATCCTCAAGTGAGGATTAAACAAAAAAAAAACAAAAACAAAAACAAAAAGGCGAGTCTGGTCTGCTCCCCACAGGCGGGACCAAGGACGACAAGGCTCCCAGCGAGGCCCTGCACCTCATCCTGGAGGTGTTCCTGGGGGGCTGCACCTTCTCGGAGATCTCAGCCCTGCGGTTCCTGGGCAGAGAGAAAGGTGAGCGAGAACGGAAGGGTGACAGCAGGTCGTGGACGGGCTCTGGGCTGCAAAGGGCAGTACTCGGGAAGGTTCTCTGCTGCCCTCTGGGTAGCGCTTGCTGTGGGCTGGAGAGTTAGGAGCCCAGTTCCAGGGCGTGGCCAGTCACTGTGCCCCGAGCCTGTGAACTGGTTCTTGGATCCAGCCCAGCTGTGGAGGGGTTCTATGTAGTGTGGCCCGTGTTGGGGGCCACTGATCTGCTGGTGCTCACCTGGCTGGTGCTTTTGGTCCTCAGGGTACAGGTTCATTTTCCTGACGACAGCAGTCACCAACAGCGCTTGCCTCATGGGGCGCAGCTGCCGAGTCCGCGTCCCCCCAGCCACCCTGCTCAGGGCTGGGCAACGGGACTTGTTTGGGATTTAGGGGACACATCAGAGGAGGGAGTCACCCTGCCCAAGGGTGTTTTCCTGTTTTGGTGATGAAGTACAGCCCATGCTGAGAAGACATGGAGGAGGAGGATCTTTGGCTACATCCTGTTTGAGTCCCATTGTAAATAAAGCCTCTACGTTCAATGTTATGTGTTTCGTGCTGGACCAGCCCTTCCATCTTTGCTCGTGAAGCACAGGGGTTCCCCGGGGGGCTTCACATGCTCCGTGGATTGGCCCGTCGTGGCTCTGGGCCTGCTCTGGGTCTGCTCTGGGTCTTCTTGGAAACTCGCCCTGTTACTGGAGTTTTCAGAACCATAGAACGAGGAGATGGATCAGATAGATGATCAGTAAGCACCCTTCCATTTCTAAAATTCTGTGACTCCTTACACTTAAAAAAGTGTTTGTTGCCCCAGCCAGTTTTGCTCAGTGGATAGAGCATTGGCCAGTGGACCCAAGGGGCCTGTGTTTGATTTCCATCAAGGACACGTACCTCGGATGCAGGCTCCTTCACGGCCCGGCCCTGGTCTGTGCATATGCAGGAGGCAACCAATCAATATGTTTCTCTCACATTGATATTTCTTGCTGTCTTTCCCTCTCTGTTCCACTCCCTCTAAAAATCAGTGGAAAAATATCCTTAGTGAGGATTTCAAAAAAAGTGTTTGTTATTGTTTCAAATTAAGGAGGCAGTTTAGTTTTCAGCATTTTTATTTTACTTTATTTTTTAGTACCAAATGAAAGATTGTGTCCCCTGTTAGAGCAGTTTCCGGCATCAGCAATGGTCCTTCCTCCTATACAAGCCACCAGTGCCCTCCTAATTGCTGGTTCCAGTGGCCTTTCTCTCCCTTTACCTTTTAAAAATTGTGAATTGCAACCACACCTATTTGTGGTCTCTCTGTCCTCTACTCACTTGATTTCATTAATGACCATGCTTTCCTTCCTGAAATACTCTTTGTTTGTTTGTTTTTTAAATCCTCATACGATGATATTTTTTCCATTGATTTTTAGAGAGAGTGGAAGGGAGAGGGAGAGACACCGATGCGAGAGAGACACATTGATTGGTTGCCTCCCTCATGCCCCCAACCAGGACCAGAACCAGGAAGGAGTCTGCAACTAAGGCATGTGCCCTTGATGGGAATCAAACCCGGAACTCTTCAGTTCGCAGGCTGACACCCTGTCCACTGAGACAAACCAGCTTGGGCTACACAGTGTTTTAGACATTGAGCATATGCTCAGAGTGCCCATCATCCAATGAATCTATGACCTGGTTGGCTTCAGAACTACAGCGTAAAGGACATGACAGCAAAATTGTCTTATCTCTGCATCCTTACCACACTGGCCTGGGTACATGCGTAAGGATCCCAAATTTTTGAAGCTTCCTGAAAAACTGGCAAATTAATCAACAAAGAATAAGATAAAATTTAAACGTGGTGCCTAAGGGCCACTATATTAGTGGGCAAACGTTGAGCACACTGCTGACAAGTTAAAGGATGTTGAAAGCACCAATGAGGTTGTTCTTTATTTTATCTTATTGTTACTTTTTTTTTTAAATAAGAGAACATTTATTTGGGAAATCACAGAGGTAGAAGAAGTAATCCACAGAAGCAATGGGCTTCGGAAACAAGTCATAGAGGTAAAGGAGGGGCCCTTGGAGCTTAGATGGGAGGATGGTAAAGGCAGTGCACCTGGGGGTAGAGGAAGGGAAAGGTGCAGGTGTGCCCCCCAGAGGGAGAGTGGAGGTTCTTCCGAAAGGAATATGGGGGCCTGAGTGCAAGCAAGCATCCTTTACTTTTCCTTCATGGAAAGGGCAAAGGGAGATAGTTTCTGGAAGTTGCAGTTGGCCAATACCCAGGGGGAATAGGTGCGGTTCAGTTGTAATTAAGCAAGTGTGAAGAAAGAAATGCCACTTTTCCCACGAAGAGGTTTAAAAGGACAGCAGTGGTCAGAGCTGCCCAGGCTGAGAGGAGGTGCTCTGCCGGTGAGGCTCGCTTCGTGGGTGGGGCACATCCTATATAATAAACGGTGAATATGCAAATTGTCCCCTTGGGATTTCTACCACCCACTATGACTTGTGCTGACAGCTAGGGGGCAGAATGAAGGAAGGCCCTGGCTGGCAGCTGATAGCAGGGGGGTGGGGGGACAGGAAGGGGAGAAGGAAGGCCGTGCTGGGCCCCAATCACTGGCCAGGCCTAGGGACCCTACCTGTGCACAAATTTCATGCACCGGGCCTCCAGTGAATAACTAACCTCTCTGGAAAGGGAGTGTGCAGTAGTTACCTTGTAGGAATCAACCTTAGAACAATGCATGATGCAAAGATTTATGTCCAAAGACATTTATTTGTAAAAATTGTGATTTAAGTATCCATCAATATAAAATAGTTGAATTATAAGATATCCACATACCAGGATAATGTGTAACCAAAAATCTCTGAAGAAAAGTGATTGATAAACCTTTCTTTGTCCCAGCATCAATTTATTTTTCCAAGAATTTGGATACAATAACTGCAGCAAGACAGTGCTCAATACTATTCAAACCTCACTTAAGCCCTGACTGGTTTGGCTCAGTGGATAGAGCGTCGGCCTGTGGACTGAAGGGTCCCGGGTTCGATTCTGGTCAAGGGCATGTACCTTGGCTGTGGGCACATCCCCAGTAGGGGGTGTGCAGGAGGCAGTTGATCGATGTTTCTCTCTCATCGATGTTTCTAACTCTATATCCCTCTCCCTTCCTCTCTGTAAAAAATCAATAAAATATATTTAAAAAAAAACAAACACCTCACTTAAGATTCTTAAACTACCTCAGCATGTGTAAATGTGAATTCACATTCCAGTAAAACTGGAAAACTAAAATTTTACATACCAACAAACTTACTCAATATTGATGTAACTACAAAATTTCATGTTAACACGTGGCCTTTACAAACTAGTTTACAAACACAAAGTTACTCTGCTTACCTGTCCTAATCTATTTAGTGTTACACCAACAGATCCCCTTTCCCATAGCTTTTACCATGAAGAGACAGGTGATTCAGTGGCGAAAAATTCCCACAAAAAACCCTGAAGTTCCCACCCAGAAAAAAATGTTAACAGAACTATCCAATTGTAAAGTATCAGCAGATATAACACTGGAAATAGGTCCTGGCAATCCTGAAGTCTTTTACCTAAGTAGTGTAACAGAAAGTTACAGTGTTGACCAAAAGAACACACAGGTTTCTCATTAACCTTTGTTATTTTCATGGGTCTCAAAATTCTGTGACAGATTTTTGGTCATGTTGTTTCCATTAAAAAGTACTGATTTTAAAAACTAATAATTTAAAAACTGCCACACACACAAAGGACCAAATGGTCCACAAAACATTCTCCTTTCCTTCTGAAGGTTTTACGATGCATTGTAATCATTAACCAGTCTTTTACTATTAAACTTAAATGGCCCATTGAGACAAACAGTTCTGAGACCGTTCTTCCACCACTGATTAAGACTGGGGTGGCAGGTGTTGGGAATAATATTCATTTAGCCTTCTGAGCTTTCTGGGAAGACTTGGTGACTTTGCAGCTCCAGCTGCCTTCTTGTCCCCTGCTTTGATGACACCCACAGCAACTGTCTGTCCCATGTCACAAACAGCAAAACGGCCCAGAGGAGGGTAGTCAGAGAAGCTCTCAACACACATGGGCTTGCCAGGAATCATATCAACGATGGCAGCATCACCAGATTTCAAAAACGTGGGGCCGTCTTCCAGCTTTTTCCCAGAACGACGATCAATCTTCTCCTTCAGCTCAGCCAATTTGCAAGCAATGTGAGCTGTGTGACAATCCAGCACAGGTGCATATCCAGCACTCATCTGGCCTGGGTGGTTGGGGATAATCACCTGAGCTGTGAAGCCAGCTGCTTCCATTGGTGGATCATTTTTGCTGTCACCAGCCACATTGCCCACGGCGAACATCTTTGACAGACACGTTCTTGACGTTGAAGCCCACATTGTCCCCAGGAAGAGCTTTACTCAAAGCTTCACGGTGCATTTCAACAGACTTTACTTCAGTTGTAACATTGACTGGAGCAAAGGTGACCACCATGCCGGGCTTGAGAACACCAGTCTCCACCCTGCCCACAAGGACAGTACCAATACCACCAATTTTTTAGACATCCTGGAGGGGCAGACCCAGGGGCTTGTCAGTTGGACAAGTTGGTGGCAGGATGCAATCCAGAGCTTCAAGCAGTGTGGTTCCACTGGCATTGCCATCTTTACGGGTGACCTTCCATCCCTTGAACCAAGGCATATTAGCACTTGCTTCCAGCATGTTGTCACCATTCCAACCAGAAATTGGCACAAATGCTACTGTGTCAGGGTTGTAGTCAACTTTCTTTTTTTTTAAAATATATTTTATTGATTTTTTACAGAGAGGAAGGGAGATGGATAGAGAGTTAGAAACATCGATGAGAGAGAAACATCGATCAGCTGCCTCCTGCACACTCCCTACTGGGCATGTGCCCGCAACCAAGGTACATGCCCTTGACAGGAATCGAACCTGGGACCCTTGAGTCCGCAGGCCCACATTCTATCCACTGAGCAAAACCAGTTAGGGCTGCAGCCAACTTTCTTAACGTAGGTGCTGACTTCTTTAACAATTTCCTCGTATCTTTTCTGGCTGTAGTGTGGCTCAGTGGAATCCATTTTGTTAACACCAACAATCAGCTGTTTCACACCCCGTGTGTAGGCCAGAAGGGCATGCTCACGGGTCTGTCCATTCTTGGAGATGCCTGCTTCAAATTCACCAACACCAGCAGCAACAATCAGGACAGCACAGTCGGCCTGAGATGTGCCTGTAATCATGTTTTCGATGAAGTCTCTGTGCCCTGGGGCATCCATGATGGTCACATAATACTTGCTGGTCTCAAATTTCCACAGGGAGATATCAGTGGTGATACCATACTTGAAGGAGCCCTTCCCCACCTCAGCAGCCTCCTTCTCAAATTTCTCGATGGTTCTTCTGTGGATCCCTGCACATTTGTAGATCAGATGGCCAGTAGTGGCAGACTTGCTGGAATCCACGTGTCCAATAACGACGATGTTGATGTGGGTCTTTTTTCCTTTCCCATCTTGGGTTTGAGTTCATGGTGGTTTTCACGACACCTGTGTTCGGTCGGCAAACCCGTTGTGAAAAAGCTAATAAACCTTTGTGAGACAGTTGCCTGGCTCTGTAAAAGGGGGACCATATTCACTGAACGGAATTATGGGGATCACTGGTCTAGAAAGTTCCTGGCCCTGAGCAGGGCTCCCTGCCCTTTAGGGCACTTTTTCCTACATCTGGGGAATATTGCCACCAAAGATCAGTTCCCAGGCTCGCTGCTCAGATGAGCTAGGGAAGCAAGGCCCCAGGCCTTTCTAGTAACCCGCGCAGGCCACACCCCGCTGGTTGGGAGCAAGCCTTTATGTGCAGCACCTGGGCAGTGGGCTCCTATGCTCTTCCCCCCTCCAGGCAATGGAGTGCACTTGGAATCAAACCTGCACGGGGCCGCTGGGGGCGGGGAGAGGGCGGGATTTGGCGAGGAGCGACAGGAAGGAGCACCAATCTCCGGCCTGCTCCGCTGTGGGGCTTGCTTTAAAAGCCCTGTGGTTGCCTGATGGCTTGGGAAGTGGCAGATCCTGTGCCAGCTGGTGCTAGGGGCTGGTTGCAGCGCTCGGTTCCGGGGGAGTAGGTCGTGGACTTCCATCATGAGGAGAAGGTGCGGGCTGTGGGGGAGCTGGGGATGCGGGAGGGGAGACGCCCGTCCTGGGTGCGGGGCCGGTGGGGCTTCCAGAGGCCCCTCTGGGCCCTGAGCGAGGGTGTCACACTGTCCTTTACTAGCCTGTGACTTGGGACAGGATGGCAATGTGTCTTCTCGCCTTTCAGATAAAAGTTACACGCCCTCGCCGGTTTGGCTGGGCAGACAGAGCATCGGCCTGGGGACTGGTCCCGGGTTCGATTCCGGCCAAGGGCACATGCCCGGGTTGCAGGCTCCATCCCCAGTGCGGGGCATACAGGAGGCAGCTGATCGATGATTGTCTCTCTTCATTGATGTTTCTCTCTCTCTCCCTCTCCCTTCCTCTCTGAAATAATACATATATTTCAAAAAGAAGACATGCATAAGGCTAATTTTAAAGGGTGTACTTTAAAAATACATAAATAAATACAATGAAAGTTACACGATAATTTTGTGTTAAAGTAAGAAGGTCCTCTCCTTGGGGCTCCCAGCCCCATGTTCTGGGCGCTGGCTCGGCTCCAAGGAGACGTCCCCTGGGCTGCGGGTGGCAGGGCAGGCCAGGCCTCAGCACCCAGCCCCACAAGTCACTCCGGGCACCGCCTGGCTACCCTGGAGGGCTCCCCTGGCCTTGAAGGGGCCAGAGCCCCATCCTGCTCTGACAAGCAGTCCCATCCATTGGCCACACCTGCTGCTGACTGGCGGCAGCAACAGGTGTGTCCAATGGATGGGGCTGCTTGGCCCCAAGATGCCCCAAACTACCTGTGTCTCCCCAGGTGCAGCTCACACCTTCTTTTCTTCCTTCCCTGCCTCCCTAGCCCCTGCACTAGGCTGGGCAGCCCCCTAAGGGGGCACAGGAAGGCAGGCAGGAAGGGTTTGAGGCCCCTACCCTGCCTGCTTCCATTGTAGGCCTCAAGTTTCCCCTTTTCTCACATGGGGCCCTACTCACCAGGAACTAGCCTTGCACACTCCCACCCCCTGCTCCTCCCCAGATAGGTAGGGGATCCTGTACAAATCTCCATCCTTTCCCATTTCAGTGTTTTTGTTTTTTACTGGAAGGATAGGAGAATTACAGGCCTCATACTTAAAGTTACAAGCCCCCATTTAAGAAGTAATCCTGCATAGTGGACTAAATTCCAGCTCGTGCATAAAGGACAGTCATGACTGGAAAAGGCCTAAAGTTGTATTGGAATGACCTGTAACAAACCTTCAGTCAATTTCAAGATCAGTTTCCTCTTACGGGGTTCCTTTAAAATCATTATTTTCCCAATTCAGTATCTGAATAATTTACTTCTAAACACATTCCACCCTTCTGGAAAAGGATATGTGGCCATCCTTGATTTCAAGGAAATCTCAGCTGCTTTGTCTGTGAAGGGACCCATTCTTTATCTCACTGCTTCACTAATAAACTCACTTTCACTTAAAAAAGAAAAGAAAATATCACCCTATCAGGTGAATTGGGGCAGATTTAACTAATAAAAATATACAGGGTAGCCCGGCCGGCGTGGCTCAGTGGCTGAGCGTCGACCTATGAACCAGGAGGTGAGGGTTCGATTCCCAGTCAGGGCACATGCCCAGGTTTCGGGCTTGATCCCCAGTGTGGGGTGTGCAGGAGGCAGCCCATCCATGATTCTCTCTCATCACTGATGTTTCTCTCTCTCTCTCTCTCTCTCTCTCTCTCTGTCTCTCTCTCTGTCTCTCTCTCTCTCTCTTTCTCCGTTCCTCCCTTCCTCTCTGAAATCAATAAAATTTTTAAAATATATATATATACAGGGTGTCTCCAAAAAATGTATACACACTTTGAATAATTAATTTCAATGGGTTAAATTTGAAAAGAAAGAAACAACAATTGAGCTAGCAGCTGTTAAAGTATGTATACATTTTTTGGGACATCCTGTATATTGCCCCATAACATTCCCTAACTAGAAGGGAACTGGTTCTGATTTACCTGTCCCTACCATTTGTATAGAAGCTTTACTCCAAGGGAGAGTGCTTCTTAATTGAGGAGGGTTTAAGATCAGATAAAGTAGCCCCAGTATCTACAAGGGCCTTAGTAATTTCCCCTTTTACAGTGATTTCAATTTTTCCAAAAGTATTAATAAGGAGAAGGGGAGCCCTAGCTGGTTTGGCTCAGTGGATAGAGCATTGACCTGGGGACTGAAGGGTCCTGGGTTTGATTAGAGTCAAGGGCACATGCCCTGGTTGTGGGCTTGATACCCAGTAGGGGGCATGCAGGAGGCAGCAGATAAATGATTCTCTCTCATCATTGATGTTTTTCTCTCTCCCTCTCCCTCTCTGAAATTAATGAAAATATATTTTTGAAACAATAAAAAGGGGAAATAACCTCTCATAGTCCTCAGAGCAACCTTATATTTGCTTCTGTTTATTTTTCTAAATCCTATTTTAGTTTTCTACAACCCTACTTTTTTGCTTTTTTTTTTTTTGTTGTTGTTGTTATTAATCCTCCCCCAAGGATATTTTTCTATTGATTTTTTTAGAGAGAGTGGAAGAGAGAGGGAAAGACAGAAATATCGATGTGAGAGAAACATATCAAGTGGTTGCCTCCTGCACGAGCTCCAACCAGGACTCAGGCTTGGGAGGAGCCTGCAACTGAGGTTTGTGCCCTTGACCGGAATCAAACATGGGACCCTTTTGGTCCGCAGGCCAATGCTCTATCCATTGAGCCAAACTGGCTAGGGCTCCATTGATTTTTAGAGCTAGTGGAAGAGGGAGAGGGAGAGGGAGAACGAGAGAGAACGAGAGAGAACGAGAGAGAACGAGAGAGAACGAGAGAGAACGAGAGAGAACGAGAGAGAACGAGAGAGAACGAGAGAGAACGAGAGAGAACGAGAGAGAACGAGAGAGAACGAGAGAGAATGGAGAGGAGGGGAGAGGGAGGAAAATATTGATGTGAAAGAGAAAAATCATTTGGTTGCCTCCAGTTCACACCCTGACCAGGGCCAGGGATCCAGCCTTCAACCGAGGTATATACTAGTTGTACCGGTTAATAATGTGGATTTTGTAATCAAAGAAAACACGATAATTTCAAGAGAAACATCAAAAGTGCTTTATTCAAAGTAATGTCCATCGCTAGCTACACATTTCCCCCAATCTTTCAGGTAATTTGTGGATACTGTCCCAATAGAACTTTTCTTGTTTTGAGGCAGACCATTCAGAGACCCAATTTTCCACTTCTTCATATGTTTTGAAGTGCTGCTCAGAAAGTGCGTGTGCCACTGATAGGAACAAGTGGTAATCTGAAGGAACAAGGTCTGGTGAATACGGCGGGTGGGTTAATACTTCCCAGCAAGATATTTTAACGTGACTTTAACTGGTGTTGAAGTGTGTGTTGGTACGTCATCATAAAGCAAAATTACTATGTTGTGTCTTCTGGCCCATTCTGGTTGTTTTATGATCAAAATGTGGTTCAAATTGATTATTTGTTGTCTGGAGGGATCAGTATTAATGGTTTCACCTGGTGTCAGAAGCTCATAATACACCACACCTTCCTGATCCCACCAAACGCAGAGCATTGTCTTCTTTCCAAAGCGATTTGGCCTTGCATTCAATGTTGATGGTTGACCTGGATCAACCCATGATTTTGTGCATTTGGGATTCCCAAAATAAATCCACTTTTCATAGCCAGTCACAATTTGATGCAAAAAAAGACTTTCTTTCCTGCTGTTGAAGCAACATTTTACTGATGACTTTTCGGTTTTCCATTTGTCCTTCGTTCAGTTGATGTGGAACCCATTTTCTTTCCTTTAATGTCTTTCCCATTACTTGTAAATGATCAGAAATTGTTTGCTGTGCAACGTTTAATCTTTTTGCAAGTTGTTTTTGAGTTTGACTCACACCTTTATCCAATAATGCTTGTAATTGTTGGTCTTCAAACTTTTTCGGTTGACCTGGACATTCTTCGTTTTTCACATTGAAATCATCACTTTTAAAGCGTTTAAACCACCGTTCACAAGTATCTTGAGATGGAGCATGTTCACCATAAGCTTCCGGAAGTATTCAGCAGCACTTTTCTTCAAAATAAAGTAATGAATTAAAACTTCTTGCAAATGCTCTTTTTTTTTTTGGCACGATATTCGACATTTTTAAGCATAAAAATATCTATGATGTTAACACCTTCAGAAAATGTGACATATGAAGTTTTGAAGCTTGTTGTCAATACAACAAAATAGCATATATATCAAATCGCATATATATCAACATATGTGTAACTCCATCTGTTGAAAAAAAAATCTGCATTATTAACCACTACACCTAGTACCCTTGACTGGGAATCAAGGGGAATTGAACCTGAGGCTCTTTGGTCTGTGGTGCACTGCTCTAACCACTGACCTAACCAGCCAGGGCTGTAAATAATTCTCTTAGTGTGTCAGAGGCAGTGGCTCATGCAGCTGATTTCTCTTTTGCTTTCCAGTGAGGTTATTGAGGAGGAGTCCACATTATATCTCCAAAAAGCCCTGAGTCACCTTCAGGAAATATGGGAATTGATTGGGATTCCTGAGGACCAGCGGTTACAAAGAACTCAGGTTGTACATAAGCATATCAAGGTGAGTTTAGTGCCGGTGTCTTTGCAGGAGGACATGGGTATTAAAATTTTGAAATTATTGGTGTTTTGGTATTATTTATTGCTTAGTATTTTTTCCTCCCTTAGTTCCAAACTTTTATGGGGCAATTTTCTCTCTGGTAGGACCTCATGGATAAAATGATTGCTGAAGAAGAAAGTCTGAAGGCAAGGCTCATTAAAAGCATAGGCAACTGTCAAAAAGAGTTGGCTGTCTTGTGCAGCGAGTTGCGTGTTGAGCCATTTCAGGTACACAGGGTCTGGGCTCCTGTTTGGGTCTGACACTGAGGCAGGAGCTTTGCCTTGGGGCTGAGTGGAGGGTTTCTGTGTCAGGGTGGTCCTGGACACGACAAATGGGGGAAATGTGCTGCCTAGCCAACCAGTGCCAGCAGTCATTTTTACTGACGTAAAGCGTTGCCCTGTTGAGAGGTGAAGCAGCTAATTTATTTTTTGAGAGTTTGTTTATTAAAGCTGGGAACAGCAAAACAAGGAAGGGCTTAGAAGAAATAGGAGAGAGTCTCGTTGGAGCTGTTTTGGGAAGTCAGGGAAAAGGGGGCCATGGAGACAGGTTCAAGGGGCTGGCCCAGGAGAAGACCCTGCACATTGCTCCCCTGAGTGTAAGTCTCGTGGGGACTCTTAGAGTTTCGGAGATGCCGCCTGAGGGAGAGAGGCGTGGGCACGCTCCCAGGAGGGACAGCTTGCCAGAGGTGAATCAGCTAATGAGTGTTGCAGTGCTTTAGTCTAAAACACTTCCTCTTGCTATCAGTCTGTGAGGCATATACTACAATTTTTTTATTTTTAACTCTCAGGAAAAGTTAGGCAGAGATGATACTGTGCCATGAACTGATTTATTTGTAAGTTGTCCTACTCTTCCTTTGAGGAAATCCACTTGGAACTTGGAACAATGGTATCTCCTCTTCTACAGCAGGAAGGAGAGCCGACGACCATCTTGCAGCTAGAAATAGATTTGCGCACTGAGGTGGAGCTGAGGCGCAAACAGAAAGAGGAGAGGAAACGTCAACTGAAACTACTTACGGAACAAGATCAAGAACTGTCTGAAGTGCTTTCCATGCCACGCTATGACATTGACAGCAACTCCGTTCCCAGCCTGGAAGAGCTGAACCAGTTCAGACAACATTTGGCAACTTTGAGGGAAACAAAGGTATACTCCTTGCCTCCATAGTTCCTAAAAGTCAGTTTGACTTTCCTGTGGGTGTCTTCTGATCATTTGATTTTACAGGCATCTCGGCGTGAGAAGTTTGTCAACATGAAAAAAAAGATCATGCTATGTATGGAAGAATTAGATCACACCCCAGATACAAGCTTCGAAAGAGATGTGGTGTGTGAAGATGCAGATGCCTTTTGTTTATCTTTGGAAAATATTGCAGCACTACAGAAGTTGCTACTGCAGGTAATGTCTATTTGGAATATGGCCTGGGATCTCACCTCCATAGTATCCAGCAATTTGAAAAAAGGGACAGTTTTTTCCCTGCAGTGTTTTTTAGGGCCCAATGTAGGTTAAGAGAATGAGGGAGAGAGGATGAAGATAGTATATGATATACAACCATGATGTTTTTTAAAAGAAAACTTAATTTATATGTAGCTATAAGAACATGAAATTGAAATGATGGATGAAATAATAGTCATTGAATTAGTGTTTAATTGAAAAAAAATTAATCTTTAGGTTGAGTTCATTACAGATGTCCCTCTTTCCCCCCTTCCCCCCCCCCCCCCCGTTACTCCCCTCTACCGGAAAAAAGTTTTATTTCAAAATTTGAATCCTAATTCTTGGGGTCTGAGATCCTGCTGTAAATGACAGACTTACAGTTTGTGTTCAGAAGTCATGAAAACACACCTCTTCACAATCTTATAACAGTGCTTATTCTGCAAAAGCTCCAGAGGGCTAGCCTCTGCTGCTGCCTTTGCCATAACCCCTGTCTTTCCTTGTCACAGCTGGAAGTGAGGAAATCACAAAACGCGAAGCAGTGTGTAAGAGGCTGCGTGCTCAGATCCGGGATCTCTGGGACAGACTGCAAATACCAGAAGAAGAGAGAGAAGCTGTTGTGGCCATGGTTATGACTGGGTCGAAGGCCAAAGTTCAGAAAGCGGTAGGAAACCCATAGGGTGCTGGGTCCGTAGTCTCTACAGGCATTTTTATGTCTGATCTCATGTCTTTACCAAATTCTGCCTTGAACAAGTCTTTTTTTGTTGTTGTGAATCCTCACCCAAGGATATTTTCTCCATTGATTTTGAGAGAGAGTAGAAGGGAGGAAGAGAATCATTGATGTGATAGAGACACATGAATTAGTTGCCTTCCACATGCACCCTGACAGACTGGGGATCAAACCAGCAACCCAGGTACCTGCCCTTGACCAGGAATCAAATCTGAGACCCTTCGGTGCATAGGCTAATGCTCTAACCTAAACACACTGGCCAGGGAGAGCAAGTCTATTTTAAAGTAAGCATCAGAAAAAGGTGGCAGGAACCCACTTATCTTTTATCTTTCCTTTGATAGCATTGTTAGAGTGTGGACTTACCTCTGTGATTTTGTACTATAATTTTATTTAAAAAGGGGAAATTTTTAAAGTATATTTTATTGATTTTTTGCAGAGAGGATGGGAGAGGGAGAGAGAGAGTTAGAAACATCGATGAGAGAGAAACATCAATCAGCTGCCTCCTGCACACCCCCCACCAGGGATGTGCCTGCAACCAAGGTACATACCCTTGACCGAATCAAACCTGGGACACTTGAGTCCACAGGCCGACACTCTATCCACTGAGCCAAACTGGTTAGGACAAAAAGGGGAAATTTTTGCCCTAGCCAGTTTGTCTCAGTAGATAGAGCGTCGGCCTGCGAATCAAAGGGTCCCGGTTTGATTCTGGTCAAGGGCATGTACCGTGGTGCAGGTTCCTCCTCTGCCCGGGCCCTCATGGGGCTCATGCAGGGGCAACCAATCGATGTGTTTTTCTCACATTGATGTTTCTCTCTTCCTTTCATTCTCCCTTTAAAAAAAAAAAAAAAAAAAAAAGGTAAAATATCCTTGGCCCTAGCCGGTTTGGCTCGGTGGATAGAGGGTCAGCCTGCGGACTGAAGGGTCCCCAGGTTCAATTCCGGTCAAGGGCACATGCCAAGGTTGCGGGTTCGATCCCCAGTAGGGGGCATGCAGGAGGCAGCCAGTCAATAATTCTCTCTCATCATTGATGTTTCTGTCTCTTTCCCTCTCCCTTCCTCTCTGAAATCAATAAAAATATATTTTAAAAACATATCCTTGTGTGAGCATTAACAAAAATAAATAAATAAAAATGGGAAATTTTTGCAAGGCTCTGTGAATGTAAAAGTAGAACAAGCACCTTTACCAGGTATCTGTGTTTCAGCTGCAGTTAGAAGTGGATCGCTTGGAAGAACTGAAAATGCAAAACATTAAGAAATTGATTGAGGCAACACGAGTGGAGCTGGCTAAGTGCTGGGACCACTGTTTGTACAGCCAGGAGCAGAGACAAGCTTTTGCTGCTTACCATGATGGTTAGTACAGGAGCGCTGGCCTTCATGTGGCCTGCACTTGTGAAGATGTGCAGATGTTCACCAGAAAGTGTTTCCTCTGCTGAACAGATAAAACTGCCTTTTCAAGCCTTTCACCATAAGTTGCCATTCCTGTGTCAGTGAGCATTTGCAGGTGCTACTGGGAAATAAGGGATGTCTTGATTTCTGAAGCAGCTTATCACTGTAGCCCAGGGGTGGGCAAACTTTTTGACTCGAGGGCCACAATGGGTTCTTAAACTGGACCGGAGGGCCGGAACAAAAGCATGGATGGAGTGTTTGTGTGAACTAATATAAATTCAAAGTAAAGGAGCGGAGGGGAGAGCAAGAGAACCGGATAGAACAGCCGGATCCGGCCCGCGGGCCGTAGTTTGCCCAAGGCTGCTGTAGCCTATAGTTGCGAAGCTCAAGTTTATCAGCGCATGCTTACTCTATGCCAGGTGCAATGTCAAGCTCTTAACAATAATATCTCAATCCCATGTCAAGAGATGAGGACACAAAGGTGCATAAATGTTGAGAAACTTGAACCAGAGGCACAGCGGGTAAAGGGCAGAGTTCACATTTAAGGCCACAGAGTCTGACCCCAGAGCCCAGCAGAATTCTAGTCTGACCTGACCTGAGTATAAAGATGAGGTTATCTACTAAATTCCACATTGGGGACATTTTCTGTGCCCCAACCCACTCCTGAGCAGGGTGGATTGAAAGAAAGCTAAGAAAAGGTGAGAGATGACACAGGTTTGTGAATCTTAGTCATTTTAGTCCACACTTTAGGTCCTTACTCCCTACTCCCTCCAGGAGGATGGTGACAAACCAGATTTTTATTATCCACAATGTATACTTATTCATGTAGCGTTTTTACTATCGTGAAGAATAATCTATTTACAGTTTAGGGAATGAGGGGTTAGAAAGTAAGATGCTAAACACTAGAGGAATTTTTTTAAACTCCTGGGCTTCTATCTTGCAGAGGACTACACAGCAAGTCTGCTCCAGGTCCATGATGATGAGGTTGTGCGGTTAAAAAACTACTACGAGGTTCGCAAAGAACTCTTTGAAGGCGTGCAGAAGTGGGAAGAAAGCTGGAGGCTTTTCTTAGAGTTTGAGGTACTGCCCTCACTTTCCTCTGTTTTCCTCAGAGGACAATGAAGTATTAAGAAAGCATGCCCTTGCCCTGGCCTGTTTGGCTCAGTGGATAGAGCGTCGGGCTGCGGACTAAAGGTTCCCAAGTTCAGTTCTGGTCAAGGGCACTGGTCAGGGAGCATCAGGGAGACAACCAGTTGATGTGAGAGAGACATCTACCAATGGTTTCTCTCTGTCTTTTCCCCTCCCTTCCCCTATCTCTACAAATGGAACAATATCCTTGGGAGAGGATTAAAGAAAAAAAGAAGGAAAGAAAGCATGTCCTTTATAGAATCGGTCTCCTTTCCTCCTTACTGAGTTTCTAATACCAGTGTCGTCATCACTGAGACTCTAGCTTACTCCTGACCCATCTGTATTTGTGAGGCTCACGTACAGGAACATGTAAGAGAAAAGCCCTGAACAAATGCTTCATGCAGGTATAAGTTTCTGGCATAAAGGAAGTCCAGAGGGGCCAGTGCAGGGCAGGTGTGGCAGTTCCACAGTCAGTGGGGTCCCAGGCTTCTCCAGCTCGCGGACCTTATCCTAGGTTGGCCCTCGCGCTCCACCACAGCCCTCAGGCACCATGTGGAGAAAGGGACATAGAAGGCACTGTCCCCACAGCCCCTCTAAGGGCTCTTCCAGCTCCCGTCCCAGCATCTCTCGCATGTGCCATGCTGGTGAGGCTGGCGGTCCTGCTGCCACAGAGGAATTCGGTTGTTACTGAGGAGGGAGAGAAGGATAGAATATTTTCTCTTCCAACTTTTGCTGTTTTCTTAGAAAATCGCCTGGGTGTTAGTGCACATTTGTATGCTGAATTCCGTTTCTTCTGATCGACATAGCACAGGCAGGTTCCCTCAGAGCATTTCAGAGCTCGGGGCTGGGACTAGGAGGAGGCATAATGGACACAAAATTCAAGCAGCCTTGCTCTTAGGTTCATGCTGGCCCCGTTAGAGTCTGATGGGTCCTTCAGGGAGTCCTGAGTTCAACCTCACGTTTACAGGTGGGAAACTAGGACTCAGACCTGGGGAGAACTGTGTGAGACCTGACAGCTGTTTAAGGACAGGTTTCCCCGTCCTCAGTGACCCCTGACTTCTGCTTGGAAGCAAGGAGGAGGAGGAATAAACGTCAGTAAAGAGCCAAATAAGTAACCCTTGTTGACATGCAAGTGTTTAAGAATAAATAAGAGACTAACTCCCATTCCTTTTAGGAATTGTTTATAGGCCTTCACCGACAAAGCAGGCTGGGAGGGGAATGGAATTTATTCACAAGCTTAGCAAATGGTCAGGATTTCTTCTGTACTTTTCTGATGATCTGCCCCTAACTTTGTACACGTCTAATTCCTATTTCTAAATTATATGCTTATACTACTGTTCTGGTATACTGTATGCATGATAGAATTAAAAAAAAAAAAAGAAAAGAAAGAGCCTAACATACTATATTTTTTTGTCCATTTTGTGAGGGTCAATTCAATGAAAACCAGATTATCTGTGACCCTTAACCTTGCATATTTAAGCTGCATTGTCTCAATAGGCAGAAAGAGAGTGGACAAGTAGGGGTGCCCACCAGTCTCCGAGTGTGGACCTTTCCCTTGTCCCCCCACATAGCTCATTTCCTGTAGGTGACGTAATCTTTTGACATCTGAACCAAGGAAGGGAGCCAGTGGGGTGGCGCATTAATATTGCAGCCTGTCTTTTTAGATGACAAAGGAAGCACTGGTTTTCCTGCACCAAGTGGATGTGCTCACACCCAGCTCCCCTGCCTTAGGACCCTCCATTCCTCACTGCTGAGAGGCAGTGGGAATGCAAACCTCACAGTATTCTTAACCAGTTAACTGCCACGCGTCCAAAACAGAAACCATTCCCACACACCACGATATTTTGAATTTAAAAAGTCAATTTGCAATGAATATTACAAAAATAAATATATTACTCCCAATTCGGGTGTTCTTGAATATTTTCAGCTGAAAATTCACACAAAAAATTATTTTAAAGTTGGTCAGGGCTACCACTTAGGGAAAACATTATATATATATAGACGCGTGTGGTGTGTGGGGAAGGTCTGCCGCTTGGGTCTATAGATGCTTATGGCGTACAATGGGTTAATAATGTACATCCGAGTATGACAGCAAGGAGTCCTAGCAGAAGTGATCGGTCTGATTGCCTGTCCCAGGGTTTACTCTGATTCAAATGTATTTTCACAGAGAAAAGCATCAGATTCAAGTCGACTTACCAATCGTGGAGCAAATCTTCTAAAAGAGGAAAAGCAACGAGCCAGGCTCCAAAAAACACTCCGTAAGGTAACAGTGTTAATAGTTTCGGTGCTTGACTACAAAATACCTCACTTTTGGTGGATTCTCTGCTTTGAATCATTTGCCCCAAACTGTCTTCTCTTTCAAAGGGTAGGCAAGGATCAGTGACACTGGGCCTTATGGCATCCGCAGCTGTATGTCGAGGCATATTAGTTTTCTAGCACGGCCCTAACAAAACACCCCTACTGGGCGGCCTGAACAAAGACACGTATTTTCTCACAAGTCCGGGGGCTGGAAGTCTGAGATGAAGGCCTAGGCAGGGCTGGTTTCTTCCGAGACGTGTAGGTGGTTGTCTTCTCCCTGTCTTCACACGTCAAATAAAACCACATTCCTAGATACTGGAGGATAGACTTCATCATATGAACGGGGTGGGGAGGGGGCACAGTTCAGCCGATAACACAGAGCAAGCTCTTTATCTTGAGCAAGTTCTGTGGGCTTAAGTATCTTCTCTACCTTAACAATAATAGTATTTACTGAATGAAGGGCCAGGTATTATTTCAAAGTGCTTTCCATTTTTGCAGATGAGGAAACGGGGCACTGAGAACTTAAGTAACGTGCCCACTTTTCACGGCTCGCAGGAGGCGGGTCCGGGCCTGACCCAGATGGTGCTGCCCTCACTGCACGCCATCCTCTCACTTTCAGCACCAAAACCAGTGGCCACGCTGGGCCTGTGTATTGGGAACAAACCATCCCTCGCCTTTGGTTTCAGCTACTCTGACATTTCCCCAAGTGGGTCCAGCTCCCCGGAGTCAGCCTAGTGATGCTCTGGGAAAGGAGTAATCATTCTGGGGGGAAATCATTTCCTTCAGGCTTCACACCAAAGGTTTGAAGTAAATGACACATGCTTGTGTCTGGTCTCAGGTGGAAGAGGAACTGAAGGCCCAGATTGAAATGTGGGAACAGAAACACTTAACAGCCTTTGTGGTCCATGGGCAGAAATTCATGGAATATGTGACTGAGCAGCGGGAGATGCATCGGTTAGAGAAAGAGCGAGCGAAGCAGGAAAGGGTACGTGAACCCAGTTTGGGAAGAGGGAAGGGTGGCCATGTGAGCAGCCCAGACCTGCTCTCTCCCTGGGATGTGTCACTGTTGCTTCTGCCTGTCACACAGCAACTGAAGAACAAGAAGCAGACAGAGACAGAGATGCTGTATGGCAGTACTTCCAGACCACCCAACAAGCAGTGAGGAGTGACACCCACCACACCGGGCAAAGTGCGCAAGGTAAGGAGGCTCCATGGCCCACTGGTGTGAGGGCGTGTGGAGGGCAGGGCCACGGCCGTCTCTTGCCATGTGTCCTGCAGAGATTGCCCTGCAGGGATGGGGAAGGGGTTTTGGAGACTTTCAGTTGAGTCCATTTGAGATTGGAACATTATTTCTCTTCTCCTACTCATACTTGACAATATATAAAAACCATTTTAAAAGCACCTGTACCATAATTCCAAGAAGTCTACTAAAACTATTTGGTGTTTTTCTTGCTTTTTAAAAAAATATATTTTTATTGATTTCAGAGAGGAACGGAGAGAGAGAGAGAGAGAGATAGGAACATCAATGATGAGAGAGAATCATTGATTGGCTGCCTCCTGCACGCCCTGCATTGGGGATCAATCCCACAACCCGAGCATGCGTCCCGCTGGTTCATAGGTCAATGCTCAACCACTGAGCCACCTTGGTTGGGCTTAAAACAGCTTTTAAAAATAATGTATGTTTACAAAGTAGAGTTCACATTATATAATTTTGATTTCTGTCTTTTTGCCTATTTTATATTGTTTGTGGGTTTTTCTTCATAGCATCAAACTTTCTTTAAATACATGTTCATTGTTAGCTACTTATTTCTGTCCTCTTAACATTTTATGAAACTAGCTCTCTATTGTTAAATATTATTATGAAAATAATGCGAACTTCTTAAAACATATAACATTAACATTCAGTTCCAGAAAGGTTTATTTTAATTAAAAGTTTGAGAATCTCTCTGCTAAGAGTACAAGGTGGGCTATCCTTGCTGTCAAAGTGCTGCCCTCATATGTTTCTTGTTTTTAACTTATTATTTTAATTTTAAATGTAGATTAATTTTTAATTGACTTTAGAGAGAGAGAGGAAGGGGGACAAACAGAAAAACATTGATTTGTGTTCCACTTACTAATGGCATTCATTGGCTGATTCTTGTATATTCCCTGACCTGGGATCCAACTGCAGTCTTGGTGTGTTGGGACAACACTCTAATTAGCTGAACTACTCAGCCAGGGTTATATTATTTTTTATTTTGTAATTACAGTTGTTGTATACTCGAAACTAATATAATGCTGTACCACTCCGTGACTAAACATTTAAATAGCTTAGAAAGTGATCACCCCGATAAGTCCAGTACCCACCTGGCACCATACATAGTGATTACAGTATTGACTGTGTTCCCTGTGCTGTGTGTTCCCTCCCCATGACGACTTTGTAATCACCAATTTGTGCTTCTTAATCCCTTCATCTTTCTCCCAGCCTTCCAACCCTCCTTCCTCTGGCAGCCGTCAAAATATTCTCTGTATCTATAAGTCTGTTGTTGTTTTTTTCCCCATTGATTTTTTATTTGTTTAATAAATCTTTATTGTTCAGATTATTACAATTGTTCCTCTTTTTCCCCCCCATAGCTCCCCTCCACCAGGTTCCCACCCCACCCTCTGCTCTTACCACCCCCCTCCACTGTCCTAATTCATAGGTGTACGATTTTTGTTCAGTCTCTTCCCGCAATCCCCACACCCCTTTCCCCCTAGAATTGTCAGTCCACTCCCTTTCTATGCCACTGATTCTATTATATTCACCAGTTTATTCTGTTTATCAGATTTTTTAAATTTTTATTTTATTTTTTAATTGTTTGAAGTATTACAAATAAAACATATGTCTCCTTTTTTTTCCCCATTGAACTCCCCCGGCCTCCCCTACCCCCCAATACATGCCTTTACCTGCCCCCACCCCCTAGTGTCTTGTATCCATTGGTTATGCTTATATGCATGTGTACAAGTCCTTCAGTTGATCTCTTACAGCCCCCGCCCCCAACCTCCCCTGCCTTCCCGCTGTAGTATGACAGTCTGTTCAATGCTTCTTTTCCTCTGTATCTCTTTTTTCCCCATTTCTTTCCTTAAAAAAATATTGCCTCTGCAGACTATAAATAAACATATAGTAACAAAAAATGTTAGAGTCCCAATTTCAATGTCCAACAGTTCTGAGTCCCCGTTTTAATGTCAAACAGTTCCTTATGTGTACATGTCAGCAATGATATCTGGATGGTGGGCCCATGGTGGCAATGCAGGTCCGACCCTCTCTGGTTTGGTCCTAGGCAACCTGCTGTGTCGCACAGCTGCTGACTGCAAGCGTGGCAAGACATCGTCAGCATCTTCCATCTCTGGACTGTTTCTCCTCTTGTCTTCTTATTCATTTGATTTTTAGATTCACTTGTTGATAGATATGAATTTGTGGTTCGTAATTTTTATCTTTACCTTTTTCTTCTTCTTCCTCTTCTTAAAGAATACCTTTCAGCATTTCATATAATACTGGTTTCTAACTTTTTTTTTCCAGAGTTCAAATGAGGCTTGCTTATTTATTTATTTTTAATTTAATAAATCTTTATTTTTCAGATTATTACAATTGTTCCTCTTTTTCCCCCCATAGCCCCCCTCCACCCAGTTCCCACCCCACCTTCTGCCCTTACTCCCCCCACACTGTCCTCATCCATAGGTGTATGATTTTTGTCCAGTCTCTTCCCGCACCACCCACACCCCTTTCCCCCCGAGAATTGTCAGTCCACTCCCTTTCTCTGCCCCTCATTCTATTATATTCATCAGTTTATTCTGTTCATCAGATTTTTTATTCACTTGATTTTTAGATTCACTTGTTGATAGACATGTATTGGTTGTTCATAATTTTTATTTTTACCTTTTTCTTCTTCTTCCTCTTCTTAAAGAACACCCTTCAGCATTTCATACAATACTGGTTTGGCGGTGATGAACTCCTTTAGCTTTTTCTTATTGGTGAAGCTCTTTATCTGACCTTCAATTCTGAATGATAGCTTTGCTGGGTAGAGTAATCTTGGTTGTAGGTTCTTGCTATTCATCACTTTGAATATTTCTTGCCACTCCCGTCTGGCCTGCAATAGTTTCTGTTGTGAAATCAGCTGACAATCGTATGGGTGCTCCCTTGTAGGTAATTAACTGTTTTTCTCTTGCTGCTTTTAATATTCTCTCTTTGTCTTTTGCTCTTGGCATTTTAATTATGATGTGTCTTGGTGTGGTCCTCTTTGGATTCCTTTTGTTTGGGGTTCTGTGTGCTTCCTGGACTTGTAAGTCTATTTCTTTCACCAGGTCGGGGAAGTTTTCAGTCATTAATTCTTCAAATAGGTTTTCAGTATCTTGCTCTGTCTCTTCTTCTGGCACCCCCATAATTTGGATGTTGGTACGCTTGAGGTTGTCCCAGAGGCTCCTTAGACTATCTTCAAATTTAGGGATTCTTTTTCCTTTTTGCTTTTCTGGTTGAGTGTTTTTTGCTTCTTTGTATTTCAACACTTTGACTTGATTCTTGCGGTCCTCTAGTCTGCTATTAGGTCTCTGTATAATATTTTTTATTTCAGTCAGTGTATGTTTAATTTCTAGTTGGTCCTTTTTCATATCCTCAAGGGTCTCACTAAATTTATTGGCCTTTTCTAGGAAATTCTTGAAAAACCTTATAACCCTGGTTTTGAACTCTATATCCAGTCTTTTGTTTTCCTCCATTTCTTTCATTTGTGATCTGTTTCTTTGTCTCTGCATTTTGGTTGCTTCCCAGAGTTGCTAGAGTAGCTTTGTGTGGTAGGTGTCCTTTAGGGCACAGTGGCTCAGCCTCCCTAGTTAACTGAGGTGGACACTCTTGGTTCACCCCTTTGTGGGCTTGTTGTTGTTAAGCCTTGATTGTTGTTGGTATCACTGGGAGGAATTGACCTCTAGGCCAATTGGCTGTGAGGATCAGCTTTGTCTATGCTGGGAAAACTTCTGTGCTGGAGACACTCTTATGAGACAAGACTTACAAAATTGCAAAAGCCTCTGTGCTCAGCTTGGATGGGGCAGCGTTTCAGGGCAAAGCAGACAGCCTTGGTTTCTCATCAGCCCTGCCCTATGAGGCCCCTGGGTTTCAGTGTCCCTCCGTAATCCCTGCAAGCACCTGTGAGAGAAAGCCGCCCTCAAGTTTCGCCCACTGCCAGACAGTCCAGTTTCTCCCCAAATGAGTCGCATTCCCAGAAACTTGCCCGGAACTGGAGTTCAGCACAGTCGGGAGCTTCTGTCTCCCTCCTGCTTTAGAAAGCCAGCCGCGCACTCAGCCTCCCGTGCATTCAGCAGTCAGTCCACTCTGTGGGTGCGTGCCTCCAGACCTCTGCCTTACGCAGCTCCCGAGTCTCGGTGTGCTTTCTCTTTTCCTGATAGTCCAGATTCCCCCCGAATGAGTCTGGTTTCCCAGCATCTCGCCCGGGACTGGAGTTCAGTGCAGTCGGGAGCTTCCTTCTCCTTCCCACTTTAGAAAGCCATCCGCGCACTCTGCCGTCCCTGCACACAGCCGCCCGTCCTCTCTGCATGTGAGTCTCTGTACCTCAGCCTTTTGCAGCTCCTCTGAGTCTCAATGTGCTTTCCTCTTTTCTTCTAGGTGCAGAATTTCCACTCAGCCAGCTTTCCTTTGATTCTGGATGGTGTCCATTTTGTCTTTTAGTTGTAGTTTTGATATTGTGCGAGGCAGCAGTGTAGGTATTTACCTATGCCACCATCTTGGTTTCTCCTGGTTTCTAACTCTTTATCCCTCTCCCTACCTCTCTGTAAAAAATCAATGAAATATATTTAAAAAATAATAATCTAACAATTTTTTATTACCCTGGCCCTTCTAGTTTGTTCACCTCAAAATTTGCTGCAGTCAAAATCTCATGGTAAAAGAAGGATAATCCTGTAATCAGTCTCAGAATGTGTCTTTTGTAGTCAGTCAGCATGTCTGTTGATGCTGATGGCAGTAGTCTTCACTGCTTGCCAGTGTTTGTTGCCACTGAGGCAAAGCTGTTCTGCTCAGGAAATGAGAATTGACATGCAACAAAGCGCACTTTTGAATGCATACTACTTGGTGAGCTTTGACATAAGGATAAAACTGTGAAACTGTCACACATGAGATATGATTAACTGTCACCAATATATTGGGTGGGGCAAAAATTTGTTTAACAGTTCTAAGTATGCTAAACACAGAACTTATTCTTTTAAAAAATATTTGAATAATTGCTTTTATTTTTTTTCTTTTAGGGAGATGGAAGGGGAAGGGACAGAGAGATACATTGTTCTCTTGCATCTTCCCTGCTACCTACATGTGATGGATATGGGCATGTGCCCTGTCCTGGAATGGAACCAACGACATTTCAGTAAATGGGACAATGCCCAATCAACTGAGCCATACTGGTCAGGGCAGAGTATATTCGTGTATTATTATTTATTAATTATATTTTTTCATACCATCAAATCTAAACCTACTTTTGATACCTCTTACCCTTTTATAATATCTTTCTGTTTTCCTCAGCCCTCAATGCAGTCATGGATAGTCCTTCCTATACAATAGATTAGTTCATATTTTTCATAATTTTATAGGCTCTATAAGGTGTGTTGTTTAACAAATAGTGGTTTTCTTCATGAAACACAGTTATTTAGGGACTCATCACTTATCCTTATGTGAATAGTTACTTTTTGATTGGTGAGTAGTATTGTGTTCTATGCAAAATGACTTTGCCTATTGATCTGTCTATGATTATGGTTATTTCCAGGTTTGGGGTATTATAAATAAACCTTCTGGGAATATTTGTGTTCAGTTATCTTTATTTATGTAAATGTTTTACTTATCTAACTGTTGTTGTGAAGGTGAATGTTTCACACATTACGACATGCGGAAATGTGGCCCAACATGGTCATTGCTTTTGCCTTCCACACACCCACACTATAAAGTAAATCCAGTTTTATGCAACTCTTCGAGCACATGCACTGGTTAATCTTTTTAAAGAGCACCCAGAATTGAGTTCAGTGTTAACTCACTTTTGTTTTAATTCAATTTACCTAAGAATTTTTTTCCTTTATTGATTAAGGTATTACAAATCTGTCCTTATCCCACCATTGTCTCCCACCCCCCAATCCTGCCCTCACTCTCACCCCCTGTTGTCTGTGTCCATTGCTTATGCTTATATGCATGCATACAAGTCCTTTGGTTGATCTCTACCCCTTACCCCCACCCTCACCTACCTTCCGTCTGAGGTTTGAGCATGTGCCGATGCTTCTCTGTCTCTAGATCTGTTTTTATTCATCGTTTGTGTTATTCATTATAATCCACAAATGAGTGAGATCATGTGATAAATATCTTTCTCTGACTTATTTCACTTAGCATAATGTTCTCCAGCTCCATCCATTTGCAAATGGTAGGAGTTCCTTCCTTTTTACAGCAGCATATTATTCCATTGTGTAGATGTACCACACCAGTCAGAAAGGATATATGCACCCCTATATTCATAGCAGCACAATTTACAAAATCTAAGAATTTTTTTAAAATATATTTTATTGATTTTTTACAGAGAAGAAGGAAGAGTGATAGTCAGAAACATCGATGAGAGAGAAACATCGATCAGCTGCCTCCTGCACACCTCCCACTGGGGATGTGCCCGCAACCAAGCTACATGCCCTTGACCGGAATCGAACCTGGGACCCTTCAGTCCGCAGGCTGACGTTCTATCCACTGAGCCAAACCGGTTTTGGCGAAAATCTAAGAATTTTTTATGGTGAACAGTTTTTCACACATTTATTTACACTGTCTTTATCTCCTTTGTTAAAAAGGTCAGCTCATAATCTCTTTCAAATTGTTTAAATAAATTCATTATTTTAACCTGAAGGAGGACTGTGTAGCATCTAAGACATATGTTTGAATTTCACTCATTTCTCAATGACTCAAGTGACTTCTTTGCATTAAGGAACCATAGGTTTTGAATACTGGAAGGAAACTTCTTCATTTTTATCCTATGTTCAACTTAAGCCAACTTGTAGCATATATTTATATATTTAATATGCATTGTTTACATTCTCCAGTACCCTTTTTTAAGTTTAAGCACTGAATAATACATTAAGTGAAGTCTAGGTTTATAATATTTGTTACTTTTCCTGGTGTAAATGCTCTCATCATTGTCAGTTGCAAACTACTAAAATGATGGCACTGAAAATAGACATGTTAAGATATATCAGTAGCACATCATTATATTTTACTTGCAACATGCTGATTCAATAGCAACAAATATGCTCAAAAACTCTCATAATAATATAAAATCATTGGTAACTGCCCATTTTTAAAACTTTCTTAAAGTTTGATGTAAGTATTTGATTTAAAGTATATATTTTTGAAACATGTGCTTTTGGTGTTTCCATGCATTCCTGTATTGCTGAAGCCAAGATCCTCCTGCCCTTATCAGTACTTCATTCTCAGCATATAAAAGAACTGATGCAAAAATACAGCCTGGCTTAGAAATAGCTTACTTGTAATATATCCATGTAAAAAGTCACTTATGAAACCCAATTAATCCTAATTTGCCTTCCACCACTCCCTGTCATCATGATTTTGTATCTGTCTATTCATACATAATTGGGTATTTTACATACATTGCTGCATATGTCTTGCCAAATTCAAATAGCTCATTAGGTCAGAGAATCATCTCAATACGCCCAGGTTGGAAGTTCCATCACCGGTCAGGGCAATTACAAGAATCAATTGCTGAAGATATGAAAGTACAGAACAAAAGAACTGCTGTGTGTGTGTCTCTCTGTCACTATTTTCCTCTCACTCTAAAACCAATATATGTGTTTATTCACCCAGTCAGTCCACACACATGTGAACACCAGCACAGCCCAGGGGCCCCGTGGTGACCAGCAGCCAGGGTTCTCATGAGGGTAGAGCAGGCAATGGTCCAGAGAACAGTATGGGAGGTGCTGCTGCTGTAAGTGCGGCAGGTGTAAGTGTGGCAGGTGGGGAACCTGGGCTGAGCTGCACAGTCACCCACAGGGGATGATGGCATCCCTGGGACTAAAAGCAAAGAAGCTGGGAGAAGCTCTGAGCTGGGACATGCCCCTGTGGTCTCTGCACCTCCAGGTGGGGTTTAGGCTGGGTTATTGCACATTCAGATGGTTGAGAAGCTCAGATTCCTCTCAGGTGGCAAGGCTGGGAGCAGCAGTGGCTGCTGGGCAGGTGGGTGTGTGTGTGGGAGGCAAAAGCCCAGGGCAGTTGCCAGGGAGAATTGGTGCTTGGCCATGTGTGTGGCTCTGAGGCCCTCCCTAGTCCCAGTCCAGGCTGGTGGTCTCTCTGTTCTTTGGGGCCATGGTTAGTGGGAAAGGGAGCAAGCTCAGCTGCAGGAGTTCCTGGGGGGTCATGACCTGAGAGTCAGCATGTGCTCCAAGGAAACTTGTGAGCCAGGCAGAAATAACCTAGTCCAGTGTAATGAAGTGCTCCAGCCATTGCCCTGCCCAGGGAGGGAGAGGAGCTACCATAGTACTGTCCTGGGCGGTGAGAAAACTATATTACCCAGAAGGAACTGCATTCCCATGGGCGGAGCTAAAGGGCATTTTAGTGTTTGCACATCCGGCTAGGGCGGGACTTCCTGCTTCCTTCTCACTGTGTGGTCATTTTAACATTTAGATCTTTGTTCAGAGTCACAGGCTTCAGGGAGCTGGTCGGGAGCAGGAGGAGGCCTGGGGGGGCAGCTGCCTGCGGTGCGGGGTGTGTCTGAGGCTCCTGGAGCCCCAACAGACCGAGATCCGGTCTCCGTGCCTCCCGGACTCCTCTCTGCTCAGAGCGTTCCCGCAGCCTGACCCCACTTCACCCTCCAGCCTGGGGGACCCGCGCCTCTCAGGTCCTGCCGCCCAGGTCCCAGCGTTCAGAAGGGTGAGTCCCTCGTGGGTGACACATGGGTGATGGGGGAAGAGGGTGGAAGGCTGCAGTGCCACCTTGTAAGGACGTGATGGTGCGACTGAGCTGGGAGGATTCGGAAACCCGGGCCTGTTTGGGTCTAAAGGCAACAAAGATGAGGTGTGGTTTTGCAGGAGGAGTTTTACTTTCATTCTCAGAATGCTGGGGCCATAGATGGTTGTGAAAAAAAAGAGGGACATTCTCTGGGGTAATGGTCTAACTTTTCCTACCATTGCTCAGAGGAAGAACAGACTAGAAGACAGAGGACAGCAGCTGTGGACAGGAAGGGGAAGTCCTGTAAATGATAAGGGAACTGGCAAGAGTGAGCACTGAGGACTGAGCCCTGCGATCATACAGGATCTGGAGGGCACCTGGCCTCGGGGCTGGGCAAGGTACTGAGCAGCCTGAGCCATAGAGCCTGGTGGCTGCCAAGCTCCCAACAGACCCTTTTCTTTCCACAAATTCCTGCAAATGCAGAATCGTTAGGTGTATGCGTTTGTGGAGCTTATTTCAGGGCCTCTCACACTTGTGGCCTCTGAGATAGTGATGCGCTTGGACTGTCAGCCACTCCTGTAGCCCTTGGACCTGGGGACTTTGAACAGACACTGAGCACAGAATCCTAAGGCCACGACTAGGCCTTCATGTTGTACATCTTGTTCTTGGCCACCAGTGGGATGAGTGGGAGTTCTTCCAGGACATAGGTTCCAGAATGTGCCAAGGCTTGGAGTAAACAGTGAGCTGAATTAGTAACCTGCAGGTATGTTTTTTTAAAATACATACATATTTTCATTGATTTTATATTTACAAATGAAATGAGAGAGAGATGGAGAAACAGGGATGAGCAAGAAACAACGGTTTGTTGCCTCCTGCACAACCCCTACAGTGCATCCAGCTCACAACCCAAGCATGTGACTTTACCAGTGAAGGGGTCTATGCTCAACCAACTGAGACACATCAGCCAGGACTGCAGATCACTTACATACAGGGAATCATGGTCTGGTTGGTAATGGTAGTAGTAGCCCAGAAGGGAAAGTGTGAGCCTGAGGACTGGCTTTCTTGCTGGGGCCACTGTTGGTTGGAGGTTGGTGTCATAACACAGCACAGGGACAGACGTTGTTATGTCGAGTGTGGGGGACAGATAATGGTTTTTCGGTGGCCGACGCCGAAAACTAATTAAAACAAAATGAGACTAGGGCTGATACATACCAACATTTTGAAAATCTCACCAGGATTTTGTTGTGACCCTCGGTGTGTCCTGGCTGTGGGGAGTTGCAGTCAGTCTTGTGGATTAGCTAAGAGGCTTGAGTGGTCATCTGTGATACTCACTGGGCATGCTGCAGAGGGCCATCAGGGCTGGGACTTCAGTGACGGTTACCTGAGAGATGTTGGCTGTGACTAGTGAAGGGACATCAAGTGCAGCATCACAGGAGGTGGCCTATGGATCTCTGAGATCTGATTGTTGCTCTTAATAGTTGAGGTTGAAGGAAAAAAACAGCCATGGAGAGAGGCCTACATAGCAGGACTCAAGGCTGCCTCTATGAGTGTGGACTGTCAGAGTCTGGGCAGTGCTTGATCCTGATTCCATTTGGCAACCATCCTCTGGACCACACATGCTGAGTAATAAGTAAAAGGCCAGGATATGAGTATGGGGGCCGGGGCTGTGGAAGTGCAGGTGTGAGAGAGGTGTGGTGGAAAGAGTCATGTGCACTTGGAGAGGGAATGTGAATTCATGGCCACAGCACCATGACATTGACAGAAGAGTGAGTGAAGGAAGAGTCTGTTTCTGGTTGTGCCTGGATGTAACAACAAGGTGAATTTTAGGGTAACTGCCTGTAAAGAAAGGGGTTTGGGTGCTACATTCTAGGTTAAGGGCTTAGGTGCCATTTAACTAACCACCTGACTTTTGTTGTTGGGAGGAAACACTGGTTGATGGGAATGAGATAGCATACATCAATGTTACCAGGCGTGTAAATCTCCACTGGCATGGGTAAGGAAGAAGGGTAAGAGAGAAATAGATGTTGGAGGTGGTGAACTATAATTTTGGAAAAGAAGGTGATTATGAAATAACTTATCCTCACCATGGCTAATTTGCATTACCTTTGAAGGGGTGCCTCTGGGAATGAAGCTGTGTGAGAGAAGTGTTGTTCAAAGAACTATGTGCAGCCGATTGTGAAAAGTGTTGGCCTCAGCACCTTGGGAATGGGGTCAAGAGGGTGAAGTGAGATGCCATGTTTTTGGTGTCTTAGAGGAACAATCCGAGGGTCTACAGGCTATTTCCTGAGAAGAACAGTATCAAATCACTCACACTCTCTTTATGGCCAACATCCACCTCTAACCTATGTTTTTGACACCCACTCTATTGATAAGAGGCAGTGTGGCATACATGGGGGTCCAGAGCACAGGTAACTTCTATCTGCTCAATTTAATTTTCTAACGGAGGCATACCTAGATTTTTATTTGGATCTGCTTTTTAAGGCTTTACTTAGGCATATGTATCACTGGCAAACAATGAAATGTACTTTTCTGATGTGTACTCTTTGGTGAGTTTGAACATATGGATCACGCTCTGAAACGTTCACAGGTGAAATAAGCTTCTCTGTTACACATATCCATGGTGAGGCAAAAGTAGGCTTACAGTTGTGAGTATGCAAAACACAGTTTATTCTCTGTTCTTAAATAACTACGTTATATATTTGAAATGATATTTTCATTGATTTTTAGAGAGGAAGGGAGGAGGAGAGAAACATCAACCTTCCGGCTCCTATAAGCCCACTACTGGATCCAGGAACGCATGTGCCCTGACCTGAAATTGAACCAGTGACATTTTAATGAATGGAATGACGCTCAATTAACTGAACCACACTGGATATGGTGGTGTTTATACTTGTATTATCATTTATTAATTATTTTCAATACCAACAACTGTAAATCTACTTTTGCCACACCCTGTATTTACCTCATGCCCTTTTATTTTAATATATTTTTATTGATTTCAGAAAGGAAGGGAGACGGAGAGAGAGATAGAAACATCAACCACGAGAGAGAATCATTGATTGGTTGCCTCCTGCATGCCCCCATTGGGGTTCGAGCCCGCAACCCTGGCATGTGCCCTTGCCTGAAATCAAACTTGGGACCTTTCAGTCCGCAGGCCAACTATCTGTCCACTGAGCCAAACAAGCTAAGGCCCTCCTCCCCTTTTATACTCTTTCTGCTTCCCAAGCCCTCCATGCTAGCATTGATATAACTTCTTTTGAAATAGATTAGTTCATATTTTTCATTATTTGTAGGCATTATAAGGTGTATAATCTTTAAGCAACACTGACATCCTTCATGCTACACCGTTATTTTGAGATTCACCACTGACATTTATGTAAATAGTTCATTTTTTGTTTCTAAGAAATATTGTATTATTTGGATTAGCCACTTATCCTTTGATCTGTCTATGGTTTTGTTTATTTTCACGTTTGGGGTTTTCTAAATAAAACTGCTGTCATTATTGTTCTGCTTTTTTGTTTTGTTTTGTTTTTGTATTTTTTAATTTCTTTATTGACTAAAGTATTACATATTTGTCCTCAACCCCCCATGACCTTCCCAAACCCCACCCACTCATGCCCCCACCCACCCTGTTGTCTGAGACCACTGGTTAGGCTTATATGCATGCATACAAGTCCTTTGGTTGATCTCTCCCCCTTACCTCTACCATCCCCTACCTTCCCTCTGAGGTTTGACAGTCTGATCGAAGCTTCCCTGTCTCCTGTTTTTGTTCATCAGTTTATACTGTTCATTATTTCCCATAGATGAGTGAGATCATGTGATATTTTTCTTTCATTGCCTGGCTTATTTCACTTAGCATAATGCTCTCCAGTTACATCCATGTTGTTGCAAATGGTAAGAATTCCTTCTTTTTTAGCGCAGCGTAGTATTCCATTGTGTAGATGTACCACAGTTTTCTAATCCACTCTCTGCTGATGGGCACTTAGGCTGTTTCCAAATCTTAGCTATGGTGAATGGTGCCGCTATGAACATAGGGGTGCATATATCCTTTCTGATTTGTGTTTCTAGCTTCTTGGGATATATTCCTAGAAGTGGGATCACTGGGTCAAATGCGAGTTCCATTTTTAGTTTTTTTGAGGAAGCTCCATATTGTTCTCCACAGTGGCTGTACTAATCTGCATTCCCACCAGCAGTGCATGAGGGTTCCTTTTTCTCCACATCCTCGCCAGCACTTGTCCTTTGTTGATGATAGCCATTCTGACAGGTGTGACATGGTACCGCAATGTCGTTTTGATTTGCATATCTCGGATAATTAGTGACTGTGAGCATGTTTTCATAGGTTTCTTGGCCTCCCTTCTGTATTTTTTCGAAAAGATTCTATTTAGGTCCGTTGCCCATTTTTTGATTGGGTTGTTTGTCTTCCTTTTGTTAAGCTGTATGAGTTCCCTGTAAAAGTTGGAGATTAAACCCTTCTTGGTAATATCATTGGCAAATATGTGGGCTTTCTTGTTGTTTTGCTGATGATTTCTTTTGCTAGGCAAAAGCTTTTTACTTTGATGTAGTCCAATTTGTCTATTTTCTCTTTATTGTCCATTGCCTAAGGAGTAGTATCAGTGAAGAAGTTCCTTCGGCATATGTCTGAGATTTTTCTGCCTGTGGATTCCTCTAGTATTTTTATGGTTTCCCGTCATATGTGTAAGTGCTTGATCCATTTTGAGTTTATTTTTGTGTATGTTGTAAGTTGGTGGTCTAGTTTCATTTTTTTTTGCATGTATCTGTCCAATTTTCCCAACACCATTTATCGAAGAGACTCTCTTGACTCCATTGTATGTTCATGCCTCCTTTGTTGAATATTAACTGGGCATAGTGGTTTGGGTCAATTTCTGGGTTCTCTATTCTATTCAGTTGGTCTATATGTCTGTTCTTGTGCCAGTACCAGGCAGTTTTGAGAACAGTGGCTTTGTAATACAGCTTGAAATATGGTATTGAGATCCCACCTACTTTGTTCTTCTTTATCAGGATTACTGCAGCTATTCGGGGTCTTTTTTCATTCCAGATGAATTTTTGAAAAGTTCTTTCTAGGTCTGTGAAATATGCAGTTGGTATTTTAATGGGGATTGCATTGAACCTATAGATTGATTTGGGTATTATGGATATTTTGATGATGTGGATTCTACCAGTCCATGAACACGGTATGTTCTTCCATATGTTTATGTCTTCCTCTATCTCTTTTTTCAGTGTCCTGTAGTTTTTTGCATATAGTTCTTTAACCTCCTTAGTTAAGTTTATTCCTAGGTATCTTAATTCTTTTGGTGCATTGGTAAATGGAATTGCTTTTTCAGTCTCTCTTTCTCTAAGTTCATTATTGGTGTATAGAAATGGCATAGATTTCTTGGCGTTAATTTTGTATCCTGCTACCTTGCCAAATTCATTTATTGAGTCTAATAATTTTATGATGGAGTCTTTAGGGTTTTCTATGTACAGTATCATGTCATCTGCGAATGACAGTTTTACATCTTCTTTTCCGATTTGGATGCCTTTTATTTCTTCTTCTTGTCTGATAACAATGGCTAGTATTTCCAGTACTATGTTGAACAGCAGTGGTGAGAGTGGGCATCCCTGTCTTGTTCCCGTTCTTAGGGGAAATGGTTTTAGTTTTTGCCAATTGAGTATGATGTTGGCTGTGGGTTTGTCATATATGGCTTTTATGATGTCGAAGTATGATCCTTCTATCCCCACCTTGCTGAGAGCTTTTATCAAAAATGGGTGTTGGATTTTGTCAAATGCATTTTCTGTTTCAATATATATGACTTTGTGATTTTTCTCCCTCTATTTGTTTATGTGATGTATCACGTTTATTGATTTGCGGGTATTGTACCATCCTTGCATCCCTGGGATAAAATCCTTCTTGGACATGGTGTATGATCTTACTGATGTACTGCTGGATCAGATTTGCTAGAATTTTGTTGAGGATTTTTGCATCTCTGTTCATGAGGGATATTGGCCTGTAATCCTCTTTCATTGTGTTGTCTTTATCTGGTTTTGGTATTAGGGTGATGCTGGCTTAATAGAATGAGCTTAGAAGTGTTCCTTCCTCTTGAATTTTTGGAATAGTCTGAGGGGGATAAGTTTTAGTTCTTCCTTGAATGTTTGGTATAACTCTCCTGTGAAGCCATCTGGCCCCGGGCTTTTGTTTGCTGGAAGCTTTTTGATGACTGCTTCTATTTCTTCCACAGTTATCGGCCTATTGAGCTGTTTAGATTCTTCCTGATTGAGTTTTGGAAGGTTGTATTTTTCTAGGAATATGTCCATTTCCTCCAGGTTGTCTAGTTTGTTGGAATAGTTGTTCATAGTATTTTTTAACAATCCTTTGTATTTCTTTTTTTAAAAATTTCTTTTAGTGATTTTTCTCTTATTTATTTTAATATATTTTATTGATTTTTTTACATAGAGGAAGGGAGAGGGATTGAGAGTTAGAAACATGAATGAGACAGACACATCGATCAGCTGCCTCCTGCACACCTCCTACTGGGGATGTGCCTGCAACCAAAGTATGTGCCCTTGACCGGAATTGAACCTGGGACCTTTCAGTCTGCAGGCTGACGCTCTATCCACTGAACCAAACCAGTTAGAGCAATCCCTTGTATTTCCGTGGGGTCTGTTGTTATTTCAACTCTATAATTTCTGATTTTGTTTATTTGGGTTCTCTCTCTTTGCTTCATGGTAATCCTGGCTAGAAGTTCATTAATCTTATTTATCCTTTCAAAGAACCAGCTCTTTGTTTCATTGATCTTTTGGTTTTTTTGTTTGTTTGTTTGTTTTTGGTCTCTGTGTCATTTATTTCTGCTCTAATCTTTATCTCCTTCCTTCTGCTCATTCTGGCTTTTCTTGTTGCTCTTTTTCTAATTCTTTGAGTTGTAGAGTTAGATGACTTATAACCATTTTTTCTTGTTGTTGTTTTTTTTGTTTTTTTATGTATGCCTGTAGAGCTATGAACTTCCCTCTCGGGACTGCTTTCATTGTGTCCCATAGCATGTGCATTTTTGTGTTTTTATGGTCATTAATCTCCAGGATGTGCTTGATTTCTTCTTTGATCTCATTCGTAGCCCAATCAATATTTAATAACATGTTATTCAGCTTCCAAGTGTTTTGAGTATTTTGGGTTGCTTTTATTTAAGTTTATTTCTTATATTATGCCATTGTGGTCTGAGAAGATGCTTGGTATGATTTCAATCTTCTTGAATTTGGGGAGACTTAAACTCCACAAGCAGTCAATTTACCTTAAAATAGTAGTGCATGTGAAGCATTGAATCCATGGCCTTGCACATGTAATAAACATTCAGTAACTCTTAACCCCATAGCTTCACAATGTGTAATGACTACAAACATGTAGACAATGTAGGAAATGTCAACTTGTTCACCTATGTATGTTTTCAAATTTTGTTTTTAAACAAATACGATGGGATTATGTATATTTTATCTTAATAATGTGATATTTTTTGTTAAAACTAAAAAATGTGACAACTGCAGTGGGTCTCTGGTTGAGCATAGTCTCATAAACAGAAAGGGTACCAGTTTGATTTCTGGTGAGGCACAAGTCAGGCTTTCTTGGTGGATTCCCAGTCGGTGGGAGGGGCCATCAGGAGGCACAAATTAGTGTTTCTCTCTTTTCCTTTCCCTTCTACTCTCTATACTAAAAATCAAATAAAAAACAATATATCCATTCAGATTTGTGGTCTTCAGGAATAACTGAATAATGTTTTCCACCTCAGTGAGCATTCTGAAATGCTCATAGAATCTGAAATAATATCTCCAAATAAGAGATCATTTGCACTTCCCAGTAACCTGGGACCAGCCACCAAATCCGAAAGTTACCATTTCCCAGTGCCCCTGGGGCACTCCAATACCAATGTTTGCAATGATCAGTCAGTGACTGGGATCCTAATGCCACCTGCTGGGCCAAAAAAACGTAAGTTACCCAAAGGGCAAGGGGCCCAATGATGGCTGTGTTTAGCCAATGAAAGCCCAGGACAGGTGTATTTACCTGCGGTGATTGGCTGGGTATTACTTTCAGCTTCTTTCTCAAGGTGGGCATTTTGAGCTCCTTGTTCTGTTAACATATTCATAGGCTCCAGTGCTGGATCACAAGAGGATGAAGCATCAGAGGCAGAGCCCCCTTGTGCAGTGGTTTGTCTGAAGCTTGTTGAGCAGCAACAGCCAGTATTGAGGCCTATGTGCCTCCCTGACTCTGTTTGCTTGCAGAGTTCTATTCTTCCTCATTCCATTTACCCTCCATCCTTCGGTGCCTGTCAGGTCCTGAAGCCCAGATCACAACATCCAGAACAGTGAGTCACTTGTGGGTGATAGATGGTGTGAGGGATGAAAGAGGGTGACAGGCTGCAATGCCACCCTATAAAGTTTCGGTTGGTGCGGCTGAGCTGAAAGAATTCAGGAATCCTCAGCTTGTTTTGTATCTAAAGGCAAAAAAGAAAACAAGGCGAAATATTGTGTGAGAAGTTTCAGTTTCATTCTCAGGAACCTAGGGCCATCGGTGGTGGAGAATAAATGAGGGACATTATCTGAAATAGGGTTCTTAACTTCCTAACTGCTCAGAGGAAGAAGAAACTAGAAGGGAGAGGATACCAGCAGGGGGCAGGAATGAGAAATCCTTTGAAAGATAGCAAACTAGGCAAGAGTGTGCCTTTAGGACTGAGGCCCTGATGTAATGTGGTCATCTCCAGGTCATCTGGCCCTGGGCCTAGGGAAAGGTACTGAGCGGCCAGAGCCCATAGATCCTGGCAGTGTTTGCAAGGCTCTCAACAGACCTTTGCTTTCCACAAATTCCTGCAAATGCAACATCGCTTAGGGGTACTGGTTTGTGGAGCTTATTTCAGGGCCTCACACTCTTGTGGCCTCTGAGATAGTGGAGTCCTGGGACTCTCTGCCACTCTTCCAGCCTTTGGGCCTGGGAAGCTTGAACAAACAGTAAGCCCAGATCCTAAATTCAGGTCTAGGGTTGTATGAAGTACTCCCTGATTTTGGCAATTAGAGGAATGAGATGTTGGAGGTCCTCCCAGGATGTGTAAACACATGGAGTAAAGACCAAACCTGTTCAGAGAATTGTAGGCATCCTCTTTTTAAAAATAGGGAGGTAGCCCTACCGGGTTGGCTCAGTGGATAGAGGGTCGGCCTGCGGACTGAATGGTCCCAGGTTCGATTCCGGTCAAGGGCATGTACCTTGGTTGCAGGCACATCCCCAGTAGGGATTGTGCAGGAGGCAGTTGATCAATGTTGCTCTCATCGATTTTTCTAACTCTATCTTTCTCCCTTCCTCTCGGTAACAAATCAAGAAAATATAAAAAAAAAGTTTTTAAAAATAAAATGAAATAAATAAAAAGAGGAACGTATTAAAAATGGGAGAAAATCAGATCTAGAGGAGCTCTGTGACAACTTTAGAGTCTGTTCTGCAGGTGATGGGAGTATGGCAAATTTGCTGAAGTGGTGACAAGTGATCTGAACCAGATCTCATTAGACTCCTGGTGGCTGGAGTATGATGAACAATATGCTTGTGAGGTAGGAGGCAGAAAGACTAGGAAGGAAGCAGCTGTGATAGATTGGTTGAGGATGATGGTATCTGGCTCATGATGGTGGCTGTGGAGATGGAAGTAGCAGTTGCATACTGGATCGGTGATTTAGGTGTGGACACTTGGATTTTCTAATGTTGGGCTTGAGAGAGACAGAGAGGTCATAGTCTCAATTGAAATTAAGGCTTCATTTAGCACCTGAATGTATGGAAACACCATCAACTCAGATGGAGAAATTCATAGTAGGAAGTGTTATGTTCATAGGAGATACAAAAACTTTTATTTTCTGGCCTGTTAGGGTATTTCAGAGAGCAGTTCAAGGGCGTCTAGAATTCTGATGAGAGTTCAATAGGAAGACTTCCTTAAATGTAGTGGAAAATGTATAGACCACATAGGAGTTGTAGATCACCTTTGTTTGTTTGTTTGTGTGTGTGGGGGTGTTTGTGTTTAGAATTGGATGCCAAAGAGTATTTCAAACAAGATGAGACTGTGGTTGGTGCTTATTTTCTTCTCTAAACACTTACCAGGTTTTGTTTTGTTTTTTATTTCCAACACTGTGCCTGGATTGTTGCAGTCAGTTTAGCGGAATTGCTTAGGGGCATGAGTGGTCATCTCTGAGTTCACTGGGCATGGGGTAGAGACCACAAGTGATGGGATTTAAGTGACGAAAGGCTTAGAATGGTGAAGAGACATCAAGTGCAGCACCAGTGGAGGTGGGCTCTGAATATCTGAGATCTGATGTGGTTCACATTAGGTGAGGTGGGAGGGAAAAAAACAATCAGGGATGGAGACCTTCAGAACAGGACACAACACTTCCTCTATGGTTGTGAACTATGAGATTATGGGTAGTACATCACCCAGTTTAAATTTTCTAGGCATTCTCTGGGTCATACCTGCTCAATAGTGAGTATGAGTCCAAGGAGATGAGTATGGGTGCTTAGGATATGGGAGTGCATGTGTGGGACAGGTGTGGTAGGAAAAAATGTCGTGCACTTGGAGAGGGTATGTGAATTTATGGCTGCAGGGCCCTGACATTAACATAATAATGAAAGAAGGGTGAGTCCATTTCTGGTGGGGACTGGATGGTATGACATGGGGAATTTTAGGGTAATTCCTGAAAAGAGAAGTTGTTGTAGTTCTGCATGCCAGATGAAGAGCTTACTATATATATATATACACACAGACACACACACACAGCCACACACATTCAACTGCTGTTTTTTGTTGAGGGCTGCCCCAGTGATCAATAGGAATGAGATAGCATACATCAGTGTCACCTGTGCTTGAAAACCTCCACTGACATGAGCAAGGGAGATGATAAGAGGGAAATACATTATAGAGGTGATAAATTAGAATTTTGAGAGAAGAAGCTAACTAGGCAACAACCTGTCCTTGTCACAGCATTTTCATATTACCAGTGAGATTGTTCCTCTTGGAATGAAGCTGAATGAGAGGAGTGTGGTTCAAAGAATTATGTGATGAAAAGTGATGTAGTGAAATGTAATGGCCTCAACAATCTCGCTTTGGAGTCAGAACGGTGAAGTGTGATGCCATGTTTTTTGGAGTCTTGGAGGGAAAATTCAGAGAAAACAAGCATATTACCTGACAAGACCAGTGCCAAATCACTCACACTCCCTTTATGTACAACAGCTCTCATAACCCTAAGGTCCTGACACCCACTGTTATTGAGAAGGGGCAGTGTGACTCACATTGAGGCCCAGAGCACAGGTATCTTCTATTTGCTCAACTCCCTTCATTGTTGTGGAAGACACAGCATCAGTAGGAATAGAAGGATAGATTGAATTTTATGGGACCGAGGCCTGGTATCTTCTCTGATGTGGGGAGTAGAGGGAGCAGATGGATGTGGTGAGTTAACAATATGACAGAATTGGAATATTATAAGAGAATCTGATCATGGCTGTACTGTCTCCATTTTGACAGGATATGCACTTTGAGGATGTGGTCATTGCTTTTTCTCAGGAGGAGAGGGTGCTCCTTGATGAGGCTCAGAGAAGTCTGTACTGCGATGTGATGCTGGAAGTGTTTGCACTTGTTGCAACTGTAGGTAAGAACTTCACATCTCAGTGTCATGATGTGATGTTCTCTCTTACTTTATTCTCCAGGCATAGCACTCTCTGTCTCACAGCCAGACCATAGGTTCTGCAAATATTCCTAACTGTCTTTTCAAATGTACTATGGCTGCCAGTGCTGAGCACTGTGGAAAGCCCTGAGCAATAGACTCCACAAACTTCTCTTACAACATTTGCCTCAGCAAGTGCAGGAAGTTTGTGGGAGTAAGGGGTCTTACAGACAGCTTAATTGATCCCACCTGCTGTTTCTTCCTGGGAGGGTGACTATATTCAGATCCATGGCTTCCATTTCTACCCCTTTCCTATAGCTAAATTCCTGGATGACTATCTGTGCCAGATTACGGTCTTTACTTGCATGAACCATGTACTATTCTTGTAAGACCCTCTGTTTCATACCAGGAACCAGCTCTTTTCCATCAGTGTTCAGATGGACATGCCACTCGCTACACCACATTTCTACCTTATCTTTTACCTACTTGACTCCTTCTGACATGTCATTTCACCTGTGAGTTCCTGGCTTTCAGCTATGTTTACCTTTATGGCATTTTTACATCATCTGCTCCTCTGCATTGCTGCCTCTGCTGTATTCTTTAACACTGACTTACATATGTGTTATGAATTACACATACATGCTCAAGTAGGTTTCACACATCAGCTACTTGTTTATTGAATTTTTCTTGAAATAAGAGGTAAGAAAAATTCTGCAGAGCTTGCTTATGTCACCTGCAGCAAGCCCTGCTGAACACTGTTAAGCTAAGGAAGGGCTGGAAGTCTTACCGCTCTTCCATGTGGTGCTTTCCATCTTTGTGTCATATTCCTGGTGTGGTCTTCCTTCCTTTAGGATCTGCAGAGGCCCAGAACTTCACAGAAGCCTCTTATTAATGCTTCCATCACATCTCTTCTTTTCTGAAAATTGCATGGAGCCCAGGTGTCATTACTGGCTACACACTTTTGTAATGGAAATTCCCCCTGTCCCCACAGTCCTCAATCATCTCCTCACCCTTTTTCTGTTTTCAGGTTGTTGGCATAAAAAGGATGAGGAGGAGGCCTGTTCTGATCAGAGTGTATCTGTACAAGGAGAGTCACATGTCAGGGCTTCTAACACAGCTCCAGCAATCCAGAAGTCACATTTCTGTAAGCGGTGTTTCACAGTGATAAAAGATATCTTGTACCTGACTGAGTTACAAGCAGAATACTTTGAGCACAAATGCTTCTTCAGTGACTCATGTGTGAGAGACTTCTGTTTCAGTGCAAACCCTCACCAGTAACAGAAGGATATCAGTGAAGACACCTCCTGGAAAGAAACTATGGACAGACCCTCATTTGTTACCAGGTGTAGCTTCTATTTATCAGAGGTACCTTCAAACAACAGGGAGGTTAGGGAAGATGTCCAAGCTCCCTCAGAGCTTCTCCAGGCGCCGGCCTCTCATAACACTGAGGAGCCACACAGTGGCTATGAGGTTTCACAAGAATATCTCAGTGGAACAAGTCATCACCAATGGGCTGAATGTGTAAAAGCTGCCAGCAAGAAACAGAAAGTTGTTGAATGTCATGGTGTCTGTTCTGGAGAACTGATTTATGATTGTGACAAATGTAGGAATGTTTTCAGAGGCATCTTTAACCTCATTCAACCTAAGAGAGTTCACAGTGGAGAAAAGCCATATGAGTGTACAGATTGTGGGAAGTCCTTCAGTGAGAGTTCTAAACTCATTCAACATCATAGAATTCTCACTGCGGAAAAGCCTTATAAGTGTAGTGAATGTGGGAAGTCCTTCAGATATAAGTATTATTTCAACAGACACCAGCGAGTTCACACTGCATAAAAGCCATATGAATGTACAGTTGAGAAGTCCTTGAGTGACAATTGTAAACTCATTCAACAACAGAGAATTCACACTGGAGAAAAGCCTTATAAGTGCAGTGAATGTGAGAAGTCCTTCAGAAGTAAGTCTAATGTTAATAAATATCAGTGAGTTCACACTGGTTAAAAGCCTTATTAGTGTACAGATTGTGGAAATCTTTTACCAAAAATTGTAGCCTCATAAGACACCAGAGACTTCACAGTGGAGACAGGCCTTAAATGTGTAGGTAATGTTTCCTTTTTCTTACCCAGAATAACAACACTGAAGGAGAATCTATGATACATTTTTATCTCAGTATGATCCCTTTTTATCAGGAAATACACTCTGCTAGATTCCTCAAGTTTCCGGTACAAGAGAGGCTTTAAGGAGCTGCCTACAATGGCTATCCTGCCCAGGTCTACTATGTGATTGATGTCACTGTGAAGGTTTATGGCTGCAGGGATTTCTCCTCTACCACCTGGCTCACATGAACAGTGTGAATCAGTTACAAACCTGCATGCTCTTTTGTGCTTAAATAAATTCTCAATACTCTGAACACACCCTAGGAAATTTGGCACAGTGGATAAAGTGTTGGTCTGCAGACAGAAGGGTCCTGGTTTTGATTCCACTCAAGGGCACATGCTGGGGTTGTAGGCTTGATCCCCAGTGGGGTGCATGCAGGAGGCAGCTGATCAATGATTGCCTCCCATCATTGATGTTACTATTTCTACCTCTCCCTCTCTGAAAAAAATAATAAAATTGTTTTTTATAAAGAAACAACTGGCGAAATTTAAATAAAGTTACAGATTTGTAAATAAGTAAATACATAAATACTCTGAACTCTTGTCAGTGTCTTCATTCCTTCCTCTCTGACTAGGAAATGGGCCTGACTCAGGGTTTGTCCAGAATACCCATCAACAGCAAAGAAGTAGTCCCTCTTAATGTGGTTCTCACATTATGCTGTGATGATTGGCTTATGTTCTAGTTCACCAATCTGAACCCCACTGGCTGTGGTTTATGATATTTCAGTAAAGGTGTTTTTTCTGTTGTACCTTTAATTGTGTTGGTTCTATTCCCTGCCTGTCATGATTTGAAAGCACTATTGTGATCTGTCAGCATGTAAATGTGAACAGATATTGTGGGGACGTCAAACCTTCAGTGCTTTGGAAGGGAGAGAATGATGGCAGAAAATCACTCTTTGTCCACAACCTGCTTATTTTGCATTGCTGCCCAAGGCCTTGTAAGAAAGACTGCATGAGTTTGTAGTTTTAATTTACACCCCAGTACCTTGGTTATTGGTGAGGACAGTGGTCACCCAGAAAAGGAGGATTTTGCTGTCCTTCTGTTCACAATAGGAATTATGTTCTGTTCACAGTATGTGTTACATATGTATCAGCAATGTTTAGGGGAACTCCTCCCCATGGACTGCAAAGGAGACATGTGTCATGAAGTACAAAATTTCATAGTCTTGTGACACTTGTTTTAAGACTCTGAGGTTAAACTACTATTGAGACAGAAACACTATATTCATAGCGATGGGAAAAACTGCAGTAAATTAGATTGAAAATGTCTGCTTTGAATGTAAATCCAAAAATATTCCTGGGCCTATGGGTTGTGTCCTTTGTTTACAGACATTCTCAGCACCTCCAAAACTTTTCCTGTAGCTGAAGTCATTGGCAGAGAAAATAATTTAATTGTTTTGAGGATTCCCCTGGTTTCTATAAGGTGTTCCCCGCAAGGTCATTTCTCAATATGTAAGAGCTCAATGCTGGAGGAAGGATAATCCGGTAATCAGTCCTAGGATGTGTCTTTTGTAAACGGTAACCATTCCTGTTGATTCCATGGCAGTAGTCTTCCCTGCTTGCCACTATTTGTTGCCATTGAGGCAAAGCTGTTCCTCTCAGGAAAGGAGCACCGACATGCAAGACAGCGCACTTTTCTAATGTGTGTTATTTTGTCAGCCTTGACCTAGAGATAAAGCTGTGAAACCACCACAGGTGAAATCGTATCTGTCACTGTATACAAGGAGTGGCAAAAGTAGACTTTCAGTTGTGACTACACATACCGCACTGCTTATGCTTTTAAAAAATATTATTAAAAATTCCTTTATTATATTTAATTATTTATTTATTGGAAAAGAAGAGGGAAAGGGGGGGGAGAGAGAGAGAGAGAGATACATACATGAGCTCCTTCCTGCACTACAGTTACTGGTGACCCAGGAGGAACTGTGTACTGACCTGGAATTGAACCAGGATATTTCAGTGCACTGGATGACACCCATCCAGCTGAGGTAACCGGTGAAAGCAGAGTTTATTCTGATATTTTTACGTATTAATTACTTTTCATACCAACCACTGTACTCCTACATTTCCTACACTCTGCATTTTCCACCTGGCCTTTTATAATCTCTCTTTCTGACTTTCCCAGTCTTCCATGCAATCATTCATTTTTCATCCTTTACATTAGATTAGTTCATATATTTCATAATTTTATAGGCACTATAAGGTGTGTACTTTTTAACAAATACTGATTTCCTTTATGCTACAGATATTTTGAGATCCAATATAAATGCTTACGTGAATATCGAATTTGTTTTATTGCTGAGTAGTATTGTATTCTATGGATAACAACTTTATCTATTGATCTTCTATAAAATTGCTTATTTCCAGGTTTCGGGTATTATAAATAAATCTGTACCCAGGCCGGGCACCACACCTGCTCATCCCTGCCCCGCTGCGCCTGCATCTGCAGCTGCAAGGTAGAATGCTGCTGTGGAGGCGGGAGACGCTGGCACTGCTGCAGCTGGGCTCGCCAGCTGTGAGCCCAGCATCTAGAGCTCCTCAGTCAGTCAGCTGAGTAATGATCCTGCTGTGTTCACGCACTGACCACCAGGGGGCAGCTCCTGTGTTGAGCATCTCCCCACTGGTGGTCAGTGCACATCATAGCAAAGGGTCAAAAGGTCATTCAGTTGTTTGATCCCTTAGGAATATATATATATTAGTGGCCTGGTGCACAAAAATTGTGCCCATTAAAAGGGGATTAATTAGAGGAAATATTTTAATATTACTATTTGCCTTTCCTCTGTAATAGATGTGTCAGATATGAAAAAAATTAGTAAAATGTATATGAAAATCTTCCTCCTGTCAAAGTCTGGGGCGCACCATGGGACCCAGAGTCAAGTTCCCGCCCACCCACGTGCACCTCAAAATCCCATGAGACCCAGACAGGGCCACCCCCACCCCCTTTGGGCTAGATCCAGACCTGGCCGGTCCCAACCTTGTCAAGCCCTGCCATGCAGGGGGCACAGCCTCAGGTCCCCTGGCCTGGCACCAGGGCGGGGGGTATGTCCTGAGGTCCCCTGTCAAGCCGCGCCAGGTGGGAGGAATGGCCTCAGATCCCCTGGCCCAGTGCAATGGCAGGGGGTTGCAGCCTGAGGTCCCCCGTGAAGCCCCATTGGGCAGGGCGTGTGGTCTGAGGTCCCCCGTCAAGCCCTGCTGGATGGGGGACATAGCCTAAGGTCCCCCATCCTGGCACCAAGGCGGGGGTGCAGCCTGAAGTCCCCTGGCCTGGTGCCGGGGTAGGGGCATGGCCTCAGGTCCCTTGGAAAGCCCTACTGGATTGGGGGCACAGCCTGAGGTCCCCAGTCAAGCCCCATGGGGGTAGTTGGGGCACAGCCTCAGGTCCCTGCTGATTGCTCATTAAGGCTCATTACGGGAACTTGGCCTCTGCTGTGGGTGCAGCCATATTTGTTACAGAAACCCCCACCTCCGCTGTGGGCGCCACCATCTTTGTGGCAGAGTCAATTTGCATATTCCCTCTTTATTATATTGGACAGGTAGTCTGCTGTAGGGGCCCTGTGCAGAGTACGCTGGAGGTTCAAGGCCAAGTTGCCATGCCCATGCATACAGGAAAGGACACAGCAGCATTACAATGGTAAGTCCTCTTATGCCCTATGTATGTGCGGGCACAATCACTCAGCATTAGCACTGTACAGAGCTCCCTTATCTGACCTGTTTGTGTTAATTCAGCTCAAGCACCACTCATTGGCATGAGGCTTCTTCTGTTTGAGTGTGTGAATAAGGTGCCACTGAGCAGCCAGATTTGGGCTGCTGTGTTTGTACTAAACCATCAACCACCTGTCGTTACCCATGGGCTCTTCCTGTCTCCTGCACCCAGATGGCTCAAGCCCCTGACGGAGGAACTTGCCACAAACACCTGCTTTTCTCTTCATAGTGTGATATTTTCATATGGAAAACAAGAAATAAACCTCCGGGAGTGGTTCAATTGGATGAACATGCTCCCATGCACAGAAAGGTTTCCAGTTCCAATCCCAGTGAGGGCACATGGTAGGGGGCATGCCAGCTCGGTCCTCTGTGTGGGTCCTTGCAGAAGCCAGCCAATCAGTGTTTCTCTCTCTGTCTCTCTCTTTAAAAATAAATTTAAATAGTATGTATATAAATCTGTTAATATTTGTGATCTTCAGGAATAATTGAAACAATAATTTTCACCTCAAGGAGCATTCTGAGCATCACAGAACCTGAAATAATATCTTAAAACAAAAGATCAATTGAAGACAACACATCCAAATTATGAGACTTGTCATTTTCCAGCGCGACTGGGTGCCCCGACTCCCATATTTGCAATGATCAGTCAGTGATTGGGATCCTAATGCCACCTGTTGGTTCTGAAAATGTAAGTTACCGAAAGGGCGGTGCATTGTTAACATTCTCCGCTATTCCTGTTTAGGTCCAAACTTCAGTAATGCATTAAGTGCAGTCTACATTGGTAATCTTTGTTAATATCCCTGCTGTAAATACTCTCATCATTGTGAGGTTCAAACTGGCAACATGATGGAACTAAACATGGACATGATAAGATATTTCAGTAACACCATTACATTTTATTTCCAATATGCTGATACAGCAATACCAAATATGCTCAAGAACTTTCATAATAAAAGAGCAAAATTATTGGGAAACATCAAGTTTAAACATTTTTAAAATTTGATTTAAGTAGAATTAATTTAAAATGCACATTAAAGAAGAAAAAAAAAAAGAAACATGCTCTTTTGGAATCTCTGCAAGCCTGAATCGCTGAAACCAAGTTCCTGAGGCCCTTATCAGTGCTTCACTTTTGGCATAAAAAATAACTGATGCAAAAATACAGTCTGCCTATGGAACAGCTTACCTGAAATATATCCATGTGAAAACGATACTTATGGAACCCATGAACACTATTCCAGCCTTTCACCACTATCTGTCATCATGATGGTTTTTTTGTTATTGTTTTTGTATCTATCTATTCTCAGGTACATTATTGGATTATTTCACTTAAAATTTCACATCTGTTTGACCATGCAGTGGGTCAGAACATCATCTTAATAATGCCAAGGTTGCAAGTTCCATCCCTGGTCAAGGTGATTAAAAGAACCAAACAAAAACGTATAAAAATAAAGGAACAATAATGGATCTCTCTCGCTCTCTCTCTCTCCATAGATATATAGATTCCTATTTTTCTCCCTCTTCAAAATATATATATATGTTTTAATCACCCAAATAGTCCACACACTTGTGAACACCAGCACAGCCCAGGGCGCCATGGTGACCAGCAGCCATGGTTCTCATGAGGGCAGAGCAGGCAATGACCCAGAGAACAGTATGGAAGCTACCACTGCTGTCAGTGTAGCAGGTGGGGAACCAGGGCTGAGCTGCACAATCACCCCCAGGGGATGATGGCATCAGTGTGATCTCTGTGACTAAAAGCACCAGGAGAATTATCCTCCAGGACATGCCCTTCTGGTCTCTGCGCCTTCCAGTTGGATGTGGAAAATGACCTATTTCAGATTCAGGGAGATGAAGTGTCCCGATTCCTCTCCGGTTTCAAGGCTGTGAGCAGGACAGGGCCCAGGGAAGCTGCCAGAAAGAATTGGTGCTGGGCCATGTGTGTGGCTCTGAGGCCCTCTCTAGTCACAGTGCAGGCTGGTGGATGCTCTGTTCTTTGGGGCCTTGGTTAGTGGGAAATGGAGCAGACTCTGCTGCAGAAATTCCTGGGGGGTCATAACCTGGCAATCAGCATGTGCTCCAAGAAAAGCTGTGAGCCAGGCAGGGCCAACCTAGTCCACTGTAATGAAGTGCTCCAGCCATTGCCCTGCCCAGGGAGGGAGAGGACCTGTCTCTGCAGAGGCTGATTCCCTATCTGCCCAGCAGGAGGGGTTGCAGGCTGCTGAGCCAGGTGGTCCTGTGCTGGGTTACAAGTGTCTTAAAGTTTAGCCACTAAAGGAGGTTCTAGATATTTCTCAATCCAGAGAGAGAATGTGTCCCTGATCTTTTCTTTATGGGTAAACATCCACCGTGCTGCACTGAGACTGTTCTACTGCCTGCACAGCCCACCCCTCTACACTCTTTGTTGGCTGTGCCTGGGATGTTTCCACTAAAGATGAGACATGCTCCTCAAGTGAGTTGATGGAACCTGAACTCTGGGCATAGTGTGCTGCTGGGTGTGTGGGTGAAGGAGCAGAGAGGTTGGGGTCTGGGATAGGGCTGGAGAGAGGCAGGGTCCTTGAGTGGGTGGGCAGAGGGAAGGCTCTAGGGATGAGAATTGGAATCAGACTGGATGTAGAGGCAGCAGCCAAGGGCGGGTACATCTGAGACTTGTAAGGACACTGTTGAGCCCAACTGTTCCAGACTACAGAGTTATAGAGTCCCCTTCCCTTAGGAGCTGGTGTCCTAGTGGAGGACAGCCCACAGACAATGAACAGGACAGCTGTGACAGGTGACAGGAGCTCAGGCATAAGGTAAAGCCAGTGGTGGTCAGTGTGGGCCACCCTGAGTAAATCTGAGAAGGCATGGTAGAGTCCAGTTGGAAAGCCTGCTAGCAGATTCCACCCCCTTTCCCCCCGTTTGGGAGGTGAAGGGAGGTCACTGTGGCTGCCTTGGACAACTAAAACTAGAAAGGGGGTCCTGGCTGGCATGTGGGCGCTGTGGCAAGACTTGACCTTCTCCTCAGGAGGCCTCACAGTTTGCCTCCAGCCCCAGGCTGCCGTCAGAAGGGCTGATGGGCAGCCCCTTCAGAAAAATCATTGCCAGAGGGAAATTTACAGTCCTGAATCACATGAAGAATCCACGGGCTTAAAAATGTTTGCTTATTTATGAGTAAAAGTGCATCTGTAAGGTGCTTTAGTTTACTCACCACAAGGATAGTTCTCCAGAGGAAAATGACAAACACAAAAATGTACAAGGAGACAGTGATGATGGTAAGCTTCCACTGAATTTCAAAAAATCCGCTGGAGGACACAGTAATGGGGCAGGATATGCAATAGATGAAATACTATGTGAGATCCTGAGGAGCCTTAGACATTTACAATACATCTGTCTCAGGAAATCATCTTTCGAATCCCAACACCAGCCTCCATGTGGTCTCCACAGGATTCTCTGCTTTGAGAAAGACTGCAAGTTGGCTGCCTCCTGCCTCCTGTGTCACTGGCAGTATTTATAGACATTAAAACATGGGTTTCACTAGGGAAAGCACAGTTTCTAGTTCACCATGGGCTCTGCTCACTCCAGTGTCTAAAGTTATGTTGGAAACCCTCAGAAACAGCTTCTTCCGTGGGAAAGTTAATTTTAATCCCCAAAGACTACCTAAGATAAAAATATAAAGAGATGACTTTAATCAGAAACCATCACATTTTAGAGCTAAAATAAAAACAAGATGGGGATCATGACTATGTCACTAATAATGTGGCGTTTTTCTGAAATCCGTGATATCGATTCTTGTAGCCTCTTATATGAAAGGGGACAGACTTCCACTGAGTTCAGATGATTCTGATAACTCTTCTAGAGAGATAGCGTTAGATTTAACCATATATACTTGAAACATCAACACCTTAGTTGTTTAATTCTCTCTTAGGGATTTGTTTATTAATTTTAGAGAGAGAGAGGAAGGGAGGGAAGGAGAGAGGGTGACAAAGAAGCATTGATATGAAAGGAAACATGGGTCAATTGCCTCCTCTATGCTTTCCAAACAAGGATCAAATTTGCAACCCAGTTAGGCGCCCTTTCCAGGAATCAAAGACACCATCCTTTAGTGGGGGTGCTTTACGGGAGGATGCTCTAATCCACTCAGCCACCTGAGCAAGGCAGCACCTGAATTCTTAATGTTTCTTTAAGAGAGCAAATTAGGCCCTAGCTGGCTTAGCTCAGTGAAAAGAGAGTGGGCCTGTAGACTGAAGGGTCCCAGGTTTGATTCTGGTCAGTGCACATGCCCAAGTTAGGGCTCTTACCCCAGCAGGGGGCGTGCAGGAGGCAGTGGATCAATGATTCTCTCTCTTCATTGATGTTTCTTTCTCTCACCTCTCCCTTTCTCTCTTGAAGTCAATATATATATATATATTAGAGTAAACTAGTATGACAACACTTGTGGGGTCTCAAACTTTATGTGCTTCAGAAGGCACGTAAGAATGACAGAAAATCACTCTTTGTCCCATATTGGCTTATTTTGCATTGCTGACCAAGGCCTTGAAAGAAAGTCTGCATGACTTTGTGGTTCTAGTTTGCAGCCTGGTGCCTCTGTCATTGTTGAGTTCAATGGTCACCCAGGACAGGAGTCCTTTGTTGTGCCTGTGTGAACAATATGAATTATATTCTCTGTTCTCAGTAAGTATTACATAATTCTCAGCAATGTTTAGGAGAATTCTTCCCCACACACTGTAAAGCAGCCATGTGCCATGATGTATGAAATGTCATAGGCTGGTGTCACTTGTTAAGGCTCTGAGGTTTAAATGGAACCAGCATTAGAACAGAAACACTGTATTCATAGTGAGTGGGAAAGACCAGTAAATTGGATGAAAAGTGCCTCTTCTGAATGGAAACACAAACCATCAACGGTCGGTGCCTTCTGTGATGTTTGCTTACAACATTCTCAGGGCCTCCATAACTGTATTATGTGGCTGAAGACATTGGCAGAAAAAATAAACACATTTTTTTTTTTGAGTCCCCTGGCCCATCCAGGGTGTTCACCTCAAGGTTTCTGCTACTGGCAAGACCTCAGAGCTAGAGGAAGGATAATCCTATCATCAGTCCCAGGTTGTATTTTTTGTAACCTGTCAGCATTCCTGGGGATTCTGATGGCAATAGTTTTCACTGTTGGGCAATATTTTCTGCCCCTGACATTAGACTGGTCCTGCCAGGAGATTAGGAGAGAGATGGTAGAACCCATGTAAGGTTGCTCTTTTAATTTCCTAACAAGACAGAGATAGCCAGGCCTTTATTTGGAAGTACTTCTTAAGGCTCTATTAAGTATATTTGTGACTGACATGCAACAAAATGCACTTTTTCTAATGTGTAATACGTGGTGAGCTTGGACATATGAATAAAGCTCTAAAAACATGACATGTGAAATAAACGTATCTCATACATATACAAGTTAGGTCAAAAGTAGGCTTACAGATGTGAGTATGCAAACCACAGAGTTTATTCTCTTTTTTAAATTAGTCTTTTAGATATTTAAAATATTTCTATTGACCTTTTAGAAAGAGAGGAAGGAAGCATGAGAGAAAGAAATGGCGATAAAAAAAAAGAAGAAGCATTGAACTGCTACCTCCTGTCTGCCACCTGCAGGGCATCCAGGTGGGCATGTGCCCTGACCTGGACTGGAACCAGTGACCTTTCAGGGCACAGGATGGTGCCCAAACAATTGAAGTACAATGACCAGAGAAGAGTTTATTCTTGTATCATTATTTATTAACTATTGTATTAATTTCCTTATCAACACTCTACACACCCTATATTTACCTCCTGCCCTTTTATAATCTCTCTTTCTGCCTTCCCCAGCTCTAAATGCAATCATTGATTTTCCTTCCTTTACAAGATCAGTCCATATTTTTCATAATGTTATAAATACTATAATGTGTGTATTCTTTAACAAGTATGGGACTCTTTCATGCTACACAGTTAATTTGAGGTTCAACACTAATGCTTATGTGAAAAGTTAATTATTTTTTATTGCTGAGTAGTATTGTGTTCTGTGAATAACCACTTTATCTATTGATCTGTCTAAGGTTTTTTGTTGTTGTTGTTGTTATTTCCAGGTTTGGTGTATGATAAATAAGTTTTCTGGGAATATTCGGTTCAATTCTTTGTACAAATGTATGTTTTCCTTATCTAACTGTTGCAGGGTAGGTGAGTGTTTTACTTTTGAAGGCATTCAGAACCCTGATCTAAAGTGGTCCTTTCTTTCCTTCCCAGCCACCTACAATAATGAAAATTCTAGTTTTTCATTATCCCTGTGAGCACATGCAATGTTTAATATTTTTAAATTGTAGGCCTTAAATTCACTAGTGTAAACATGTTTTGTTTTAATTCCATTTCCCTAAGAAATTTTTATGCTGAGCATTTCTTTATGCATTTATTTACACTGTCTTTATCTACTTTGCTGAAAAGTCTGGTCAGAAACTTTTGCCAATTTTAAAAATGCTTATGATTTAATCAATAGGAAGTCATTTCACCACCTAAAACATCTGTTTTCACCTCACTCATTCCTCAAGGACTCAACTTCTCTCTTTGCCATTTGGAACTATATGTTTTGAATACTGGGAGGAAAATTATTTTTTAAAATTGTATCCTATGTACAATTTAAAGCCCATTTGCATGACACACTTATAAGATTAACTTACGTTGCTAACATTTTCCACCATTCAGTTTAAGTTGAAGCATTCCATAGTGTATTATGTGAAGTCAAGGTTTGTAGTATTTGTCAATTTTTCTGGTTGTAAATACTCTCAACATCGTCACTTTCAAATTTCCAAAGTGATAGCACTGAATATGGGCTGATGAGATATTTCAGTAGCAAATCATTATATTTTATTTCCAACTTATTAATACAGTAGATACAAACATGCTCAAGAACTTTCATAATAAAATAGTAAAATAATTGGGAAGTGTCAAGTTGTAATCATTTTTTAAACTTTGATGTAAGTATAATTGATTTAGAACATACATTCAAAAATACACTGAGTGGCCATAATATTATGATGTCTGAACGCATAATAATCTGGCCACTCAGTGTGTGTGTGTGTGTGTGTGTGTGTGTGTGTGTGTGTGTGTGTGTTAGAGGCCTGGTGCATGAATTTGTGCATGGGTGGGGTCCAGCCAGCCTGGCCAGGGGGAGGGTACATGGGCTGTTGGCCGGCCTGCCTGCTGGTCAAACTCCTGTTCGAGGGGACAATTTGCTTATTAGCCTTTTATTATATAGGCTATACACTGAGTGGCTAGATTATTATGCATTCAGAGATCATAATAATCTGGCCACTCAGTGTGTATTTTTATTGATTTCAGAGAGAAAGGGAGGAGTGAGGGATAGAAACATCAATGATGAGAGAGAATCACTGATAGGCTGCCTCCTGCATGCCTCACAATGGGGATCCAGCCCACCACCTGAGCATGTACAGCCCATGATCAGATTCACTCCTAAGACTATAAGTCTGTCATACTCCCCACCCTCCACACCCATCTGCTCTTTCCACTCTTCACATCCGAGAACATACCACGCCTTCATCCCATGAAGCCAATGTCTTATATTCCTGCTGATATTTTTGTTCCCACAAAAATTAAGGCAGTTGAGAAGATAGAAGATACCTGAGGTCTGGAACCCCATGTATGTCACACTGCCTCTTATCAATAGATTGGGTGTCAAAAACATAGGTTAGAGAGGGATGTTGGCCATAAAGAGAGTATGAGTGATTTGATACTGGTAGTCTCAGGAAATAGCCTTGGGGTCCCTCTGATTGTTCCATTAAGACACCAAAAACATGGCATCACACTTCATCAGCTTGACCTTATTCCCAAGGTGTTGAAGCCATCACTTTTCATAATCTGCTGCACATAGTTCTTTGAAAACACTTCTCTAACACAGCTTCATTCCCAGTGGCACAACTTCAAAGGTAATGCAAATTTGTCATGGTGTGGGGAAATTTTTTCCTAGTCACCCTCTTTTCCAAAAATATAGGTCACCACCTCCATAATATATTTACTCTTACCCTTCTTCCATACCCATGCATTTGGAAATTTACAATCCTGGGTAACACTGATGAATGCTATCTCATTCCCATCAACCAGTGTGTCACTCCCAACAACAAAAGGCAGGTGGTTAGTTAAATGGCACCTGAGCTCTTTACCTAGAGTGTAGCACCCAAACCCCTCTCTTTACAGGCAATTACCCTAAAATTCACCTTATTGTTACATCCAGGCACCACCAGAAATAGGCTCTTCCTTCATTCTCTCTTATGTCAGGGTGCTGTGGCCATGAATTCACATTCCCTCTCCAAGTGCACATCACTCTTTCCACCACACCTCTCTCACACCTGCACTTCCACAGCCCCGGCCCCATACTCATCTCCTGGCCTTTTACTTATTACTCAGCATGTGTGGTCCAGAGGATGGTTGCCAAATGGAATCAGGATCAAGCACTGCTCAGACTCTGATAGTCCAAACCCATAGAGGCAGCCTTGAGTCCTGCTATGTAGGCCTCTCTCCATGGCTGTTTTTTTTCCTTCAACCTCAACTATTAACAACAATAATCAGATCCCAGATATCCATAGGCCACCTCCTGTGATACTGCACTTGATGTCCCTTCACCAGTCACAGCCAACGTCCCTCACTTAACCTTCACTCAAGTCGCAGCCCCGATGGCCCTCTGCACCATGCCCAGTGAGTCTAAGGAGGAAAACTCAAGCCTCTAAGCTAATCCACAAGACTGACTGCAAATTCTCACAGCCAGGCCACACCAAGTATCACAAAAAAATCCTGATGAGAGTTTAGAAAAGGTGATATTTACCAGCCCTAGCTCATCTTGTTTGAATTACTCTTTGGCCTCCAATTAATCTCAAGTCCACTCATCTTTTAAAGGCCTTTGCCACTGCAAAACCATTATCTCTTTCCCACACTCTACATGACAACGTCTGTCCCTAAGCTGTGTTGTGACACCCACCTCCAACCAACAGTGGCCCCAGCAAGAAAGCCAGTCCTCAGGCTCACACTGTCCCTTCTGAGCTACCACTACCATTAACAACCTGACCATGATTCCCTGTATGTAAGTGATCTACAGTCCTGGCTGATGTGTCTCAGTTGGTTGAGCATAGACTCATGCACTGGTCAGGTCACATGCCTGGGTTGTGGGCTGGATCCACAGCAGGGTTTGTTCACCTGGTAACCAATCTTTGTTTCTTGCTCATCCCTGTTGCTCTGCCTCTTCCCCTCTCCCTTCCTTTCTATATCTAAAATCAATAAAAATATAGATGTATTTTAAAAAACAGACCTGCAGGTTCCTGACTCAGCTCACTCCTCACTCCAAGCCTTGGCACATTCTGGACCCTATGTCTGGAGGACCTCGCACTCATCACACTGGTGGCCAAAAAAAAGGTCCATATCCTGAAGCCCTACTCCTGGCCTTAGGATCTGGGCTTAGTGTCTGTTCAAAGTGCCCAGGTCCAAGGGATACGAGCAACTGACAGTCCCAGGACTCTACTATCTCAGAGGCCACCAGTGTGTGAGGCCCTGAAATAAGCTCCACAAACCCGTACACCTAACGATTCTGCATTTGCAGGAATTTGTGGAAAGAAAAGGGTCTGTTGGGAGCCTGGCAGCCACCAGGCTCTATGGCTCAGGCTGCTCAGTGCCCTTGCCCAGCCCCGAGGCCAGGTGCCCTCCAGATCCTGTATGATCTCAGGGCTCAGTCCTCAGTGCTCACTCTTGCCAGTTCCCTTATCATTTACAGGACTTCCCCTTCCTGTCCACAGCTGCTGTCCTCTGTCTTCTAGTCTGTTCTTCCTCTGAGCAATGGTAGGAAAAGTTAGACCATTACCCCAGAGAATGTCCCTCTTTCTTTCACAACCCACTGTCCTGAGAGTGAAAGTAAAACTCCTCACACAAAACCACACCTCATCGTCGTTGCCTTTAGACCCAAACAGGCCCGGGTTTCCGAATCCTCCCAGCTCAGTCGCACCATCACGTCCTCACAAGGTGGCACTGCAGCCTTCCACCCTCTTCCCCCATCACCCATGTGTCACCCACGAGGGACTCACCATTCTGAACGCGGGGACCTGGGCGGCAGGACCTGAGAGGCGCGGGTCCCCCAGGCTGGAGGGTGAAGTGGGGTCAGGCTGTGGGAACGCTGTGAGCAGAGAGGAGTCCGGGAGGCACGGAGACCCGATCTCGGTCTGTTGGGGCTCAAGGAGCCTCAGACACACCCCGCACCGCAGGCAGCTGCCCCCCAGGCCTCCTCCTGCTCCCGACCAGCGCCCTGAAGCCTGTGACTCTGTGAACAAAAACCCAAAATGTTAAAATGACCTCCGCGTGGAGGAAGCAGGAAATCCCGCCCTAACCGGATGCGCAGACACCAAAATGCCCTTTAGCACCGCCCACAGGAGTGCAGTTCCTTCTGGGTAATGTAGTTTTCTCAACCGCCCAGGACAGTACTGGCATCCCAGTCAATGACTTAGGTGAATGAAGGTGTGTGGCAGAGAGAGTGAGGCCTGGGGAGGGACTAGATGGGACCAGAGGCCTGGCTGACTGGGGCGGACTTACAGATCTCTGAGGGGAAGGAGGTGGGAGGAATGCAACAGATCCACCAAGAATATATACAGAGGGGGACATGGGAGACATTGATAATACTATCAACAATAAAAATTACATGTATTTTTGTAAATTTTAAAATAATGTATCCCAGCTGGTGTAGCTCAGTGGTTGAGCCTTGACCTATGAACTAGGAGGTAATGGTTCTTTTCATTTTATCTTTATTTTTAAATTATTGTTTAAAGTATTACATATAGTATTACATATCACTCCTTTTCCCCCATTGATCTCTGCCCATCAACCAACATATTGCTGGTTTGATTCCACGCCTCAGCACATTCCCTTACCCGCCCCCCCCCCCATAGTGTCTGTGTCCATTGGTTATGCTTATATGAATGCATATAAGTCCTTTGGTTGATCCCTTTCCCTCTCTCTCTCTCTTGAATTCCCTCTAAAGTTTGACAGTCAGTTCGATGCTTCTATGTTTCTGAATCAATTTTTGTTCATCAATTTATGCTGTTTATTATATCCCACAAATGATGAGGTCATGTGGTACTGGTTCTTTTCTTGGTCAGGGCACATACCTGGCTTGCAGGCTCAATTACCAGTGTGGGAGTGGAGTCATGACCTAGGCAACTAATCAGCAATACATTCTCATAATTGATGTTTTTATCTCTCCCTCTCCCGTCCAGTCTCTAAAATCAACAAAAATACTTTAAACAAAGTGTATACATATATTCATAGGCCATGGACACAGACAATAATGTGATGAGGGACTAGAAGCAGTGGGTGTAGGGTAGAGGTAGAAAAGAGGGGAGGAGTACAGGGAACAATTGGGCACATCTATAATAAAGTCAACAATAAAAAAATAACACTGTGCACAGACAGTGGGACTCAGTGGTTGGTCGTGTACCCATCAACCAATATATCACTGGTTTGATTCCAGGTCCAGGCACATACCCAGGTTGGGGGCTCCATCCCTGTAGGGGGAATGCTGGGGGCAGCTGGTCAATGATTCTCTCTCATCATTGATATTTCTTCCTCTCCCTTTCTCTCTAAAAAATCAATAAAGACATTTTAAAAAATGAACAGTGTTAGGATTAATTTGACTCAATAACAACAAAGTGATTGTGGGCCATCACTTTTTCTTCCAAGTCTTGTAAGCAAAATCATGCCGTGTTCTGTCTTTATACAGAATGTCTCAGGCATAACTTTTAGGGAACAGAAATATGGCTGGAGCTGGTCTGCCTCAGCTTGGCCTATAGTTTGATTTATTGACTTCATGCAGAAAAGATTTCACAACAGGAGTTCAGAGATTTTGAGGGAACATTTATTAAAGATGGGGATAATGAAAAACATCTAGGGCTTAGCATAGAACAAGGAACAGTAGAGAGACTAGGTGTGGCTCCTTGGGCTCTCTAGAATCACTACTGTGAGCTCACTGGAGAAGCAGAGAAAAGAAGGTCTTGAGCATGTGTTCAGAGGATTAGCTCAGGATGAGCTGTTGCTGCTCATTGCTGCCTCAGTTGAAGGTGGAGCGGGATCCCTTAAAAGCTTAGGAGAGCCTGGCTGGTGTGATGAGTGGTTGAGCATTGACCTATGAACCTGGAGGTCATGGTTGCATTTCCAGTCACGACACATACTCAGGTGCTGGGCTGGATCCCCGTTGTGAGGCATGCAGGAGGCAGCGTATCAGTGATTCTCTCTCATCATTGATGTTTCTATCCCTCACTCCTCCCTTCCTCTCTGAAATCAATAAGAAAATATTTTGAATGTATGTTTTAAATAAATTATACCTACATTAAAGTTTAAAAAATGATTAAAACTTACCACTTCCCAATTATTTTACTATTTTATTATAAAAGTTCTTGAGGATGTTTGTACCTATTGTATCATTATGTTGGAAAGAAAATATAATGATGTACTACTGAAATATCTTAGCAGGTCCATGTTCCGTGTTATCACTTTGGAAGTTTGAAAGTGACGATGATGAGAATATTTACACCATAAAAATTGGCAAATACTACAAGCCTTGACTTCACTTAATATACTATTGAATGCTTCAACTTAAACTGAATGGTGGAGAATGTTAGCAATGTAGGCTAATCTTATAAGTGTATCATGCAAGTGGGTTTTAAATTGTATATAGGATATAATTTTAGAAAAATAATTTTCTTCCCAGTGTTCAAAACATATAGTTCCAAATGGCAAAGAAAGAAATTGAGTCCTTGAGGAATGAGTTAGGTGAAAACAGATGTCTTAGATGGTGAAATGACTTTTGATTAAATCATAAATTCATTTTAAGAATTGGCAAAAATGTCTGACCAGACTTTTCAACTAAGGAGATAAAGACAGTGTAAATTAATGCATAAAGAAATGTTCACCATAAAAATTTCTTAGGGAAATGGAATTAAAACAAAACAAGTTAACACTACTGATTTTCAGACCTACAATTTAAAAATATTAATCATCGCATGTGCTCAGAGGGATAATGAAAAACTAGAATTTTCATTGTTGTGGGTGTCTGGGAAGGCAAAGAAAGGATAATTTCAGATCACAGTTCTGCATATCTTAAAATGTAAAACACTCACCTACACTGCAACAGCTAGATAAGAAAAACATACATTTGTATAAAGAACTGAACCCAATATTCCCAGAAAATTTATAATACCTCAAACCTGGAAATAACCAAAATCTATAGTCAGATCAATAGATAACGTGGTTATTCTCAGAACACAATACTACTCATCAATAAAAATCAATTAACTTTTCACATAAGCATTAGTGTTGAACCTCAAATTAACTGTGTACCATGAAAGAGTCCCATACTTCTTAAAGAATAGACACATTATAGTGTTTATAACATTATGAAATATATGGGCTAATCTTGTTAAGGAAGGAAAATCAATGATTACATTTAGAGCTGGGGAAGGCAAAAAGAGAGATTATAAAAGCCACGAAGTAAATATAGGGTGTGGTAAAGTAGGTTTGGGATTGTTGGTAAGGAAATGAATACAGTAGTTAGTAAATAATAACACAAGTATAATCTCTTCCGGAGCCATTGTACTTCAGTTGGTTGGGCACCATCCCTTGCCCTGAAAGGTCACCGATTCTAGTCCAGGTCAGGGCACATGCCCACCTGGATGCCCTGTAGGTGGGGGACAGGAGGCTGCAGTTCAATGTTTCTTTCCCTTATCGCCATTTCTTTCTCTCTCCTTTCCTCTTTTTCTAAAAGGTCAATAAAAACAGTTTAAATTATATAAAAGACTTATTTAAAAAGAGAATAAACTCTGTGTTTTGCATACTCACATTTGTAAGCCTACTTTTGACCTAACCTGTATATGGGTGAGAGATACGTTTATTTCACATGTGATGTTGTTAGAGCTTTATCCATATGTCCAAGCTCACCACATAGTACAAATTAGAAAAAGTGCATTTTGTTGCATTTCAGTTACGAATATCCTATATAATAAGAGAGAAACATGTAAATTGATGATACCTCTGCTAAGCTCTTAGGGATGAGTATGCAAATTAATCCAACAAAGATGGATTAATTTGCATACACGGGCACCAAGCAGCTGGGGTCCTGCGAACATCCTCGTGACCCAGGCAGCTCTGAGCCTGTAGGCCTGTGTGTAGGCCCTGAGCAGCAGGGGTTCCTAGAACACCCCTGACCAGGAGCGGCACTGGCGCCAAGCTTAAGTGGCCCGGGTCCACGCCCCCCAGCCCAGCAAACATGGTGAATGCGTGGCCGCCGGGCTTGGGGGCATGACCCCGGTGGCCGGGAACACGCCCCTATCCCAGTGGACACAAGGCAAAGGATCCTCTGCGCATGGGCTGCAGAGGAAACACTTTTTATTATTTTTAAAAATATATATTTTATTGAATTTTTTTACAGAGAAGAGTGGAGAGGGATAGACTGTCAGAAACATCGATGAGAGAGAAACATCAATCAGCTGCCTCCTGCACACTCCCCACTGGGGCTGTGCCCCCAACCAAGGTGCATGCCCTTAACAGGAATCAAACCTGGGACCCTTCAGTCTGCACGCCGACGCTCTATCCACTGAGCCAAACCAGTTCGAGCATAAACACCTTTTCTGATCGCTTATTGGCTAAGCTCCCTGTACACCGCCACTTGCAGTGTTCTTGGTAACTAGGGTAATAAGAATCCAAAAAGGTGATCTAGGGTTTTTCCACCTCACTCCTGGAGAAAAAAAACGAAGGTCCGCTGCTGGAGGGGCTAAGAAATGTCATATCCTGTCCTAGCGGTTTTCCTCAATAGATAGAGCCTCGGCCTGTCGACTGCAGGGTCCGGGTACGATTCTGATCAAGGGCATGTACCTAGATTACAGGCTCCTCCCTGACCAGTGCTCAGGTCAGGGCTCATTCAGGAGGCAACCAATCAAAGTGTCCCTCTCACACTGATGTTTCTCTGTCTCTCAGGTGAGGATTTTAAAAAAAGAAAGAAATGTCATATCCTATGAAAGACACATCTTGAAAATGCCTAAAGAAAGCTGTCATTTTTTCATGGTGAAGGGACTGGAATCCATGTTGATGAAAGCACCTTGGCGCCTGCAGTGGCTGGCAGTGGCTGCAGCAGCGTGATGATGGGGCTGGCACCTTCCCCTGATCAGCCTGGTCGCCTCCCACAGAGGGAGGCCAGACTGCAGCTTAGCCGTCAGTAGGACATCCCCTGAGGGCTCCCAGTCCATGAGAGAGGGCAGACTGGGCTGAGGGAACAAATTTTGTGCACCGGGTCCCTAGTCCTATCTAATAAAAGAGTAATATGCAAATTTACCTTACCTCTGCTAAACCCACAAGCGATGCCCACCAGCCAATCAGAAGCAAGTATGCAAATTAACCCAACCAAGATGGCTCCAACTATGGAGTGAGCAGGAGGCTTGGGTTTCCCTGCCAATGCAGGAAGCCAAGCTCCCTGCACACCCTGGATAGCCCAGGCCTCCACTCAAGGCTACAAAGTTTCAATTATAGAAGATAAATAAATCCCAGATACCAGGGCCTCTGCTTGGGTCAACGGGGCTGTAGCCGGCCTGCAAACCACCACAGGCCCCTTGCCCAGGCCGCCCCACGGGCACCCCCACCCTGATCTTGGACACCCTTCAGGGCAAACCAGCTGGCCCCCACCTGTTCACCAGGCCTCTATCCTATCTAATAAAAGAGTAATATGCAAATTGACCATCACTCCAACACACAAGATGGCTGCCACAAGAAGGCCAGCAGGGGAGGGCAGTTGGGAGGGAGCAGGCCAGCAGGGGAGGGCAGTTGGGAGGGACCAGGCCTGCAAGGGAGGGCAGTTAGGGCAATCAAGCTGGCAGGGGAGCAGTTAGGCATCAAACAGGGTGGCAGGGGAGTGGTTAGGGGGTGATCAGGCTGGCAGGCAGAAGTGGTTAGGGTCAATTAGGAAGGCAGGCAAGTGAGCAGTTGGGAGCCACCAGTTCTGGATTGTGAGGGGGATGTCCAACTGCCCGTTTAGGCCCGATCCTACTGGTATCCTACTGGTATCGGGCCTAAACGGGCAGTCGGACATCCCTTACGGGGTCCCAGATTGGAGAGGGTGCAGGCTGGGCTGAGGGACACACCCCATGCACGAATTTCATGCACCGGGCCTCTAGTACTTAACAAAGCCTTAAGGAGCACTTCCAAATAAAGGTCTGGATATCCCTTATTTGTTAGGAAATTAAACCAGGAACTTTACAAGGGTTCTACCATCTCCTAATATCCTGAGAAAACCAGACTTACCTCAGGGGCAGCAAATATTGGTAATCAGTGAAAGCTTTTGCCATTTGAATTCCCAGGAATGCTGACAGGTTACAAAAAATACAGCCTGGGACTGATGATAGGATTATCCTTCCTCTAGCTCTGAGGTCTTGCCAGTAGCGGAAACCTTGAGGTGAACACCCTGGATGGGCCAGGGGACTCCAAAAAAATGTGTTTATTTTTTCTGCCAATGTCTTCAGCCACATAATACAGTTATGGAGGCCCTGAAAATGTTGTAAGCAAACATCACAGAAGGCACCGACCGTTGATGGTTTGTGTTTCCATTCAGAAGAGGCACTTTTCATCCCATTTACTGGTCTTTCCCACTCACTATGAATACAGTGTTTCTGTTCTAATGCTAGTTCCATTTAAACCTCAGAGCCTTAACAAGTGACACCAGCCTATGACATTTCATACATCATGGCCCATGGCTGTTTTACAGTGTGTGGGGAAGAATTCTCCTAAACATTGCTGAGAATTATGTAATACTTACTGAGAACAGAGAATGTAACTCATATTGTTCACACAGGCACAACAAAGGACTCCTTTCCTGGGTGACCATTGAACTCAACAATCACAGAGGCAACAGGCTGCAAACTAGAACCAGAAAGTCATGCAGACTTTCTTTCAAGGCCTTGGTCAGCAATGCAAAATAAGCCAATATGGGACAAAGAGTGATTTTCTGCCATTTTTATGTGCCTTCTAAAGCACAAAAAGTTTGGGATCCCACAAATGTTGTAATAATAATAATATATATATGTATGTGTGTGTGAGTGTGTGTGTGTGTATTAGAGGCCCAGTGCACAAAATTTGTGCATGGGGGGGTGTCCCTCAGCCCAGCTTGCACCCTCTCCACTCTTGGATCCCTCTCATAATCCAGGACTGCTGGCTCCCGACCACTCGCGTGCCTGCCTGATTGCCCCTAACTGCTTCTGCCTGCCAGCCTGATTAGACCCTAACCACTACCCTGCCAGCCCAATTGCCCCTAACTGCCCTCCCCTGCCAGCCAGGTCACCCCTAACTGCTCTCCCCTGCAGGCCTGGTCCCCCCCCCCCCACCTGCCCTCTCCTGCTGGCCTGGTCCCCCTCAACTGCCCTCCCCTGTAGGCCAGGTCCCCCCCCACAACTGTCCTCCCCTGCAGGCCTGGTCACCCCCAACTACCCTCCCCTGCAGGCCTGATCACCCCCAACTGCCCTCCCCTGCTGGCAATCTTGTGTCCACATGGGTCAGCCATATTTGACCACATGGAGGTGGTCATCTTGTGTGTTGGAGTGATGGTCAATTTGCATATTACCCTTTTAATAAATAGGACACATACATATACACACTGAGTGGCCAGATTATTATGATCTCTGAACACATGGATGGTTGGCTGGCCTGCCTGCTGGTTGAAATTCTCGTTCAGAGGATAATTTGCATATTAGCCTTTTATTATATAGGATATACACTGAGTGCCCAGATTATTATGTGTTCAGAGATCATAATAATCTGGCCACTCAGTGTGTGTGTGTGTGTGCGCGTGTGCGCGCATATATATATATATATATATATATATATATATATATATATGTATGTATGTATTTCAGAGAGAAAGGGAGTGTTTGGAGATAGAAACATCAATGAAGAGAATCACTGATCTGCTGCCTCCTGCATGCCCCCTACTGGAGTTGGAGGCACAACCTGGGCATGTGCCATTGACCAGAATCAAACCTGGAACCTTCAGGCCCCACTCTCTTTCCACTGAGCTAAGCCAGCTAGGGCTAATTTTCTCTCTTAAAGGAAACATTCCCTGTTCAGGTGGCTCAGTGTGTTGGAGCATCCTCTCACAAAGCACCCCGCTAAAGGATGGTGTCTTTGATTCCAGGTAAGGCCACATAACTGGGTTGCAAATTTGATCCTTGTTTGAAAAGCATAGAGGAACAATTGATCCATGTTTTCTTTCGTATTGATGCTTCTTTCTTTCTCTCTCTCTCTATCTCTAAAATTAATAAGCAATCCCCTGAGAGAGAATTAAACAATTAAGGTGTTGATGCTTCAAGTACATATGGTTAAATCTAAAGCTATCTTTCTAGAACAGTTATCAGAATCATCTGATCTCAGTGGAAGTCTGTCTCTGGTCATGTAAGAGGCTAAAGAATCAGTATCAAGGAGTTCAGAGAAACCCGACACTATTAGTGTCATAGTCATGATCCCCACCTTGTTTTTATTTAAGCCCTAAAATCTTATGGTTTATGATTAAAGTCACCTCTTTTTTAACTTAGGTTAGTCTTTGAGTGATAAAAATTAACTTTCCCATGGGAGAAGCTATTTCTGAGGGTTTCCAACATAACTTTAGAAACTGGAGTGAGCAGAGCCCATGATGAACTAGAAACTGTGCTTTCCCCAGTGAAACCCATGTGTTAATGTCTATAAATACTGCCAGTGACACAGGAGGCACAAGGCAGCCAACCTGCAGTCTTTCTTAAAGCAGAGAATCCTGTGGGGATCACATGGAGGCTGGTGTTTGGATGCTAAAGATGATTTCCTGAGACAGATGTATTGTAATGTCTAAGGCTGCTCAGGATCTCACATAGTATTCCATCTATTGCATATCCTGCCCCATTACTGCGTCGTCCAGCCAATATTTTGAAATTCGTGGAAGCTTACCATCATCACTGTCTCCTTGTACATTTCTGTGTTTGTCATTTTCCTCTGGAGAACTATCCTTGTGGTGAGTAAACTAAGGCACCTTCCAGATGCTCTTTTACTCATAAGAAAACATTTTTAAGGCCGTGGATGCTTTATGTGCATTCAGGACTGTAAATTTCCCTCTGGCAATGATTTTTCTGAAGGGACTGCCCATCAGCCCTTCTGAAGGAAGCCTGGCAAACTGTGAGGCCTCCTGAGAAGGTCAAGTCCTGCCACAGCATCCACATACCAGCCAGGACTTCCCTTTCTAATTTTAGTTGTTCAAAACAGCTATAGTGATCTCCCTTGCGCCCCCTCCCCCGTGTATTGGTGACAGATAATCATATCTCACGTGTGACAGTTCTAGTTTTATCCTTATGTCAAAGCTCACCAAGTAGTACGCATTAGAAACGTGCGCTTTGTTGCATGTCAATTCTCATTTCCTGGGCGGAAGAGCTTTGCCTCAGTGGCAGCAAATACTGGCAAGCAGGGAAGAGTATTGCCACCAGAACCAACAGGCATGCTGACTGGCTACAAAAGACACATTCCGAGACTGATTATAGGATTATCCTTCCTCTAGCTTTGAGGTCTTGATTGTTGAGCAAATTTTGAGGTGAACAACCCATAAGGGCCAGGGGAATAAAAAAAACACTGTTATATTATATTTTTCTGCCCATGGCTTCAGCCACAGGAAACAGTTATGGAGGTCCTGAGAACTCTACCCAAAGATAACACAAGCCAAAGACCTGTGATCATTTGTGAAAAATGTTCAGAAGAGGCACTTTTCATCTAAGTCACTGTCGTCTTTCCCACTCACTATGAATACAGTGTTTCTGTCCTAATTCTGACTCCATCTAAACATCAGAGTCTTACAACAAATAAAACCAGCATATGAAATTTTCTACATCATGGTATATGGCACCTTTACAGTATATGGGGAGGATTTCCCCTAAACATTGCTGAGAATTATGAAATACATACTGTGAACAGAGAATATAATTCACCTTGTTAACAGAAGGATAGCAAAGTCCTCCTCTTCATGGAGAACATTGACCTCACCAATAAAAGGGGCACAAGACTTCAAATTAGAACCAGAAAGTGATGCAGTCTTACTCTCAAGGCCTTGGGCAGCAATACAAAAGAAGCCAACATTTGACAAAGAGGAATGTTCTGCTATCATGCTGTGCCTTCCAAACCACAGAAAGTTTCGGAGCCACCATTTTTGTTTAGCTATACATGCTGACAGGTCACGTTTTCTTTCAGTCATCCCAGGGAGTGAATAGAACCAATTAAACTAATGGTACAAAAGAAAAACAAAAACAAAACAACCCTTTACAAGAAGATCATAAACCAGAGCAAAGGACAGCAAGTGGTTTTCAGGTTAGTGGATTGGAACCTGAAACAATTCATCACAACATGATGTGAGAAGCACAATGTCCCTGACAGAGGTAGCACTTCTTAGCTAAGGACAGGTGCCCTGGATGAAACCTGGGTCAGATCAATTCTCTAGTCATAGAAAAAGGAATGAAGATCCAGCCAGGAGCTTAGAGTATTCATACTTTTCTCAAGCACTACTCCTGAACATGCAGGGGTTATGAATGCTGAATACTCTTCAGGTGAGCCAGGTGGTAGAGGTGAAATAGATTCTGCACAAATACTCCCAGTGACATCAGTAGGCTTGTAGGCCGGAGTAGGTTAGCAAGTGCAATGCAGCTGCTTAAAGCCCACTTGTACCTGAAACTTATGAGGACTCCAGCAGAGTGTATGTTCTGACGAAAAAGGGTTTATATTCAGGTAAAAGGGTCTAAAACCTTCTCCTTCGATGTTGTTATCCTGAGTGAGGATAGAATACTCCCTGCCCATTTAAAGCTTTTCTCCAGTGTGAACTCTATGATGTTTAATATCACTGAAGTACTTCCTACAATCACTGCACTCCTAAGGCTTTTCTCCAGAGTGAACTCTGCGGTGTTGACTGAGGGCAGAACGTTGTCTAAAGGACTTCCCACAGTCACTACACTCGTATGGCTTTTCTCCAGAATGAACTCTGTAGTGTTCAGTGAAGGATGACTTGTGTCTAAAGGACTTCCCACAATCACTACACTCATAAGGCTTTTCTCCAGAATGAACTCTGTAGTGTTCAGTGAAGGAAGACTTGTGTCTAAAGGACTTCCCACAATCACTACACTCATAAGGCTTTTCTCCAGTGTGAACTCTGTGGTGTTGATTGAAGGAAGACTTTTAAGTAAAGGACTTCCCACAATCACCACATTCATAAGGCTTTTCTCCAGTGTGAACTCTGTGGTGTTGATTGAAGGAAGACCTTTGACTAAAGTACTTCCCACAATCACTACACTGGTATGGCTTTTCTCCAGTGTGAACTCTGTGATGTACAGTGAAGTAACGCTTTTGACTGAAGGACTTCCCACAATCACTACACTGATATGGCTTTTCTCCAGTGTGAACTCTGTGGTGTGCAATGAGGGTAACCTTTGTCCTAAAGGACTCCCCACAATCACTACACTCATATGGCTTTTCTCTAGTGTGAACGCTGGGTTGTTTATCGAGATCAGTATTTTCACTGAAGAACTTCCCACAATCAGTACACTCATGGGGATTTTCTCCAGTGTGAATTCTCCTATGTCTATTGAGGTTAAAGCTATGTCTAAAAATATCCCCACACCTGCTACTCTCATAATTCACTATGCCAGTACAGACACCCTGATGTTGAAGAACCTTGTGGTTGTGGCTGGCAGCTTTTTCACATTCACCGCACTCATGATAACTTTTTCCACTGACAAATTCCCGTGAATTCTCACTACCACATGGTGGCTCCTCAGGTTGGAGAGGGCCCTGATGCATGAGAAGCTCTGAGATGGCTGGGATGTTTTCCTCACCTCCCCACTGGAGGCCCTGTCCATATCATCCTTCCAGGGCTTCTCTCCAATGGCATCCCTCTGTTGCTCCTGAGGGTTTGCACTGAAGCAGAAGCCTCTCACACATTTGTCACTGATGAAGGTTTTCTGCTCAAAGTATGCTGCGTGTAACTCAGTTAAGTGCAAAATATTTTTTAACACTGAGAAGCACCGCTTACAGAGATGGTTCTTCTGGGTTGCTGGAGCTGTCTTAGAAGCCCTGACCTGTGACTCTCCTTCTACAGATACACTCTGATCAGAATTGGACTCCTCACCATCCGTTTTATGCCAACAACCTGAAAAGGGAAAAATGGTGAAGACATAAATGTTGACTGTGGTGTCAGGTGTAAGTCCCTTTACAAAAAGTGTATTGCACATAAGACATTGGTTCCATTTAATTGTAAGAGAAAACAACAACTGTGGGAAGGATGAGGAAGAGGCTGCTGTGAAGTCTGGTCCACTGAAGATCACAAAACAAAGAAGATCTCAACAGAAATATGACACAAACATGGCAAGCACCACATGGAAGGGAAGCAGCACCTCCAGCTCCTTATTCTGCTAACAGCATTCAGCAGGGCTTGTCTGCTGGTAACATGGGTAAGTTGTGCAGAAGGTTGGTCACATCTTATTTCAATAAACATGTTGCTGTTGGTTTAGGATCACTTAGGTATGTATGTTGGTTTAGGATCACCTCGTAACACATGTTCAGGTCCATGTCAGAGAATACAGCAGAGGGAGCAGTGAGGAGGAACAGGTGATGAAAGAAGGCCGCAAAGGTGAAAGTAGACAAAAGCCAGCCAGTCACAGAAGAAATGACATGTCAGAAAAGTGTCAAGTATGGGAAAGAAAAGGTACAAATGTATTTTGGCCACCTGCACCTAAACACTGTTGGACACAAGCAGGTTCCTGGTATGATAGAAACAATACCCTTATGTCATACTTTCCCCCGGTTTCCTACAGCAGGACCAGGTTTCCTCTGAGACCATCTGGCATGTTCACTCTGTAAAAAAACAGAGTTCTCTCTGCACCTCCTCCTCTACAAATATATAAAACCTAAACATTCTGAGTAGTTATAAAAGATGGCAGAAGTGAGTAGCCAGTACTAGCCCAGAGCAAGTCAGCATGCAATAATACTGAGGGAAGAAAATATTACAAATGATATTAAGGAGGTCTTACAAGCACACCCCATGGCTCATGTAATTAAAGACTACAACATGGCACAGGTGGGCACAAAGAACCTTTAGCTAAAGAAAGGGGGCAGAAGGGGAAGTCATTGATGTGGATGTAGGAAATATCCCAGGAATAGGAAGAGCAAGAACACATAAGGTGTCTGTAAAAGTGCTGACTCACAGAAACTGCCTGTACTTTGTGAGACTATGGGTGTCAGCTCTCTCCACAGAGTTCTGCTCTGGCAGCCATAGCACATTTGACAAGAAAATGGGTGAAGTAGCACAGTCGCTGGACTGGCTGTGGGAGAGAGAAAGCTACAGGTGGAGAATCTAGGAAGACAGGGCATCACCTCAGGACACTAGGAGAGATGGGAAGGTCTTACCTACAGATGATACAAGTGTAAAAACTTCCAGCATCACATCGCGGTAGAGAAGTCTCTGAGCCTCATCAAGAAGCACCCATTGCTCCTGGGAGAAGGCAATGGCCACATCCTCAAAGTTCATATCCTGTCATAATGGGGGCAGAACGGCACATAATCAGATTTACTCCTAAGATTCCTAGTCTGTCATACTCCCCACCCTCCATATACATCTGCTCTCTCCACTCCACACACCAGAGAAGATACCAGGGATTCATCCCATATAAGTCACTGTCTTCTTATATTTCTACTGATATTTTGTCTTCCCACAACAATAAAGGCAGTTCAGCAGATAGAAAATAACTGAGCTCTGGGCTTCACATGTATACCACACTTCCTCTTGACAACAGAGTGGGTGTCAAGAACATAGGGTAGGAAGAGATGTTAGCCATACAGGGAGTGTGAGTGATTTGATACTGCTCTTGTTAGTCAATACCCTTGTAGTCCCTCACATTGTTCCTCAAAGACACCAAAAACATGGCATCACACTTCAAACTACAAACACAATCTCAGTGCTGAGGCCATCACTTTGCACTACCTGCGTCACATAGTTATTTGACCAACACTTCTCTCTCACCACTTCCTTCTCAGAGGCACAACTTCAATGGTAACACAAATTTGCTGTGGCAAAAACAGGTTATTTTTTAATTACCTATTGTCCAAAATTATAGATTACCACCTCCATTCCAGTGAAGATTTCAACCCCATGTAACACTGATGTATGCTACCTCATTCCTAACAATCAGTGTGTCAGCACCCAACAACCAAAATCAGGTGGGTAGATAAATGGCATCTAAGCTCTATACCTGGCCATATGCCAAAACACCCCTTTCCAGGCAATTACCCTAAAGTTCCCCTTATTGTATCATCCAGACACCACCAGAAATGGACTCACCCTCCATCCACTCTTATGGCAATGTCAGGGACCTGTGGCCATGAATTCACAATCCCTCTCCAAATGCCCATCACTCTTTCTACCAAACCTCTCTCACACCTGCACTCCCACAGCACCAGCCCTCATGGCACTCTCCTTGGCCTCTTACTTATTACTCAGAACATGTGATGCCAAATTTAAACAGGACAAGCACTGCCCAGACCCTGATAGTCCACACTCATAGAGGCAGCCTTGAGTCCGGCTATGAAGGTCTCTCTCCATGACTGTTTTTTCTTCAATCTAACCTATGAAGAACCACAATCAGATCTCAGACACCCAGAGCCCACCTCCCCTGATGCTGCACTTGATGTCCCTTCAGCAGTCACAACCAAGACCTTTCACTTAATCGTCACTCAAGTCCCAGCCCCGAAGGCCCTCTGAACCATGCTTAGTGAGTGTCACAGATGACCACTCAAGGTCTAAGCTAATCCACACGACAGACTGCTACTCCCAACAGCCAGGCCACACCAAAGGTCACAACAAAATCTTGGTGAGAGTTTGGAGAAGTAAATATGTAAAAACCCCAACCTCCCTATCTCATCTTTCTGAATTATTCTACGGCCTCCAATTCATCGCACATGCACTCACCTTTTAAAGGCCATGTCCACTGCAAAGCCATTATCTCTCCCTGACACTCTACATGACAACTTCTGTTTCTATGCTGTGTTGTGACACCACCTCCCACAAACAGTGGCCCCAGCAAGAAAGCCAGTCCTCACGCTCACACTGTCCCTTCAGAGCTACTACTACCATTACCAACCTGACCATGATTCCTTGTATTAAAGTGATCCACAGTCCTGGCTGATGTGTCTCAGTTTGTTGAACAGAGACCCATGCACTGGTCAGGTCACATGCCTGGGCTGTGGGCTGGGTCCACAGCAGGGGTTGTGCAGGTACCAACTGGTCCTTGTTTCTGGATCATTACTGTTTCTCTGTATCTCTCCCTCTCCCTTTCTTTCTACACATTATATATATATGTAAATACCTGCAGATTTCAGACTCAGCTCACTCTTTACTCCAAGCCTTGGCACATTCTGGACCCTATGTCTGGAGGACCTCGCACTCATCACACTGGTGGCCAAAAACAAGGTCCACTTCATGTAGCCCTACTCCTGGCCTTAGGAGTCTGGGCTTAGTGTCTGTTCGTTCACAGTCCCCAGGTCCAAGGGCTACAGGAGGGGCTGACAGTCCCAGTGCATCACTATCTCAGAGGCCACAAGTGTGTGAGGCCCTGAAATAAGCTCCACAAACCCGTACACCTAACGATTCTGCATTTGCAGGAATTTGTGCAAAGAAAAGGGTCTGTTGGGAGCCTGGCAGCCACCAGGCTCTATGGCTCAGGCTGCTCAGTGCCCTTGTCCAGCCCCGAGGCCAGGTGCCCTCCAGATCCTGTATGATCTCAGGGCTCAGTCCTCAGTGCTCACTCTTGCCATTTACAGGACTCCCCTTCCTGTCCACAGCTGCTGTCCTCTGTCTTCTAGTCTGTTCTTCCTCTGAGCAATGTTAGGAGAAGTTAGAAACCACCTCAGAAAATGTCCCTCTTTTGTTCACAACCATCTATGGCCCCAGCGTTCTGAGAATGAAAGGAAAACTCCTCGTGCAAAACCACACCTCATCTTTGTTGCCTTTAGACCCAAACAGGCCCGGGTTTTCCTAATCCTCCCAGCTCAGTCGCACCACCGTGTCCTTACAAGATGGCACTGCAGCCTTCCACCCTCTTCCCCATCAACCCTGTGTCACCCACGAGGGACTCACCATCCTGAACGCTGGGACCTGGGCGGCAGGACCTGAGAGACACCAGTCTCCAAGGCTGGGAGTTAAATGGGGTCAGGCGGACTGAATGCTGTGAGCAGAGGAGTCCGGGAGGCACGGAGGCTGGTGCTCAAAGAGCCTCAGACACACCCTGAACAGCAAGGACGTTGCCTCCTCGGCCTCCTCTTTCTCACGACCAGTGGGCTGAAGCCTGTGAGTCCTTGAAGAAACTAAAGAGGTCAAAATGACCGCCAGGAGGAGGAAGGCGGACGTCCCGCCCTAACAGGATGCACTGCCACAAAAGTGCCCTTTAGCTCTGCCTACGTGGTCGCATTCCTTCCTGGGTAATGTAGTTTTCTCAAACACCAAGGGGAGGCCTAGCATCCCAGCCAATGACATTGGTGAGTAAAGGTGATGTGGCTCAGCAAGTGGCCCTGGGGAAGGACAAGATGGGGCCAGAGACCTGGTTCACTGGAACAGATGGGGAGATCTCCCAGGAGAGGGGAGTGGGGAGGACTGGGAGAGATCCCCCAAAGAATATATGCACAGGAGAAATGGGAGACGTATGTAATACTATCAACAATCAAAAATACATATTAAACTTTTTTTTGAAAAATAATACAGCTCAGCTTGTGTTGCTCAATGAGTGAGCATTGACCTAGGATCCATGAGGTCATGGTTCTATTCCTGGTTAGAGAACATACATGGGTTGTAGGTTCAATTCTCAGGTGGGTGAGGGTGGGGACCTGCAGGAGGCAGCTAATCAGTGATTCTCTCTCACCATTGATGTATTTATCTCTCCCCCTCCCTTCCTCTCTCTAAAATCAATAAAATATATTTTTTCAAATTATATGCATATGTGCATAGTTCATGGATGTAGACAATAATGTGCTGAGCACCTAGAAACGGTGGGGGCAGGGTAGTGGGAGGCAAAGGAAGATGAGGATGGGGGAATTTGGGTCTATTTGTAATAGAGTCAATAATAAAAAACGATATTTTGCCCACATGGCACGGCTCAGTGGTTGGGCATGGACCCATGAACCAAGGTATCTCTGGTTGGGTTCCAGGTCAGGGCACACACCTAGTTTGGGGAGCCCCATCCCTGTAGGGGGCATGCAGGAGAGAGCTGATCAATGATTCTCTCTCATCATTGATGTTTCTCCAATTCCCTCTTTCTCTAAAAAATCAATAAAAAAAGAATAGTGTTAAAATTGATTTGATTCAATAACACCAATTTGAATGGGTACCATCACGTTTTCTCCCAGGTCCTCTAAGCAAAACATGCCTTGGTCTGTTTTGTAGAAGATGTCCCAGGCATAACTGTGTTCAGGAGCAGGAAGCAGCCTGGAGCAGGTCCGCCGCACCTTGGTCTGTAGTGTTTGAGTTCATTACTTCATGTTAGAAAAGATTTGACAACACGAGTTCAGAAGATTTTGAGGGTACATTAATTGAAGCTGGGGATAATGAAAAAATGTAGGCCTTATGATGGAACAGGAAACAGCAGAGAGATTAGGCCCGACTCCTTGGACCCTCTAGTGGGAAATAAATGAGCCAAAGAGAGGCTGCTGTTAGCTCACTGGGCATTCAGAGTAAAGGAGGCCTTGAGCGCGGATTCAGGGGTTAGGCCAGGATGAGCTGCCACTGCTCATTGCTACCCTGGTTGCAGGTTGAGTGGGATCCCTGGAAATCATAGGAGAGCTGGGCAAGTGTGGTTCAGTGGTTGAGTGTTAACCTATGACCCTGCAGGTCACTGATCAATTCCTGGTCAGGACACATGCTCAGGTGGTGGGCTGGATTCATATAGTGGTGCATGCAGGAGGCAGCCTATCAGTGATTCTCTCTCATCATTCATCTTTCTCTCTCTCTCTATCCCCCCTCCCTTCCTCACTGAAATCAATAAAAATATATTTTTGAATTTATATTTTAAATCAATTACACTTACATCAATGTTTAAAAATGATTAAAACTTGCCACTTACCATTATTTTACTATTTTATCATGAATGTTCTTGAGTATATTTGTACCTACTGCATCAGCATGTTGGAAATAAAATATAATGATGTGCTACTGAAATATCCTAGCAGGCCCATGTTCAGTGCCAACATTTTGTCATTTGGAGACTGATCATGATGAGAGTATTTACCACCAGAAAATTTGAGAAAGGTACAAAACTTAACTTCACTTAATTTACTATTGAATGCTTTGACTTGAAATGAATGGTGGAGATGGTTGGCAAAATAGATTTAACTTAAAAGTGTATCATTCAAGTGGACATTAAATTGTGCATAAGATAAAATTTGAGAAAAACAATTTTCCTTCCAGTATTCAAAACATATAGTTCCAAATGGCAAAGAAATCAGTTGAGTCCTTAAGGAATGGATGAAGTGAATAAAGATGGCTTAAATGCTGAACTGTCCTCCTATTGGTTAAATCCCAAATTCATTTTAAAATCGCTAAAGTTTCTGATCAGACCTTTCAACAAGTGATAAAGACAGTGTAAATAAATGCATAAAGAAATTCTCACCATAAAAATTTCTTATGGTAATGTATTTAAAACAAAACAAGTTAACACTATACTGATTTTTTGGCCTACAATTTAAAATATTAAACATAGCATAGTTTACAGGGTTAAAGAAAAACTAGAATTTCCATTATTGTGTGTGTCTGGGAAGGCAAAGGGAATGACCATTTTACATCACAGCTTTGCATGTCTTCAAAAGCAAAACATGTACCTACACTGTAACATTTAGATAAGTAAAACATACATTTATATAAATAACTGAACACAGTATTTCCAGAAAATTTATTTATAATACCCTAAATCTGGAAATAACAAAAACCATAGGCAGATCAATAGATAAAGTGTTAGTACACAGAACACAATACTACTCAGCATTAAAAAATAACATTTCACATGAGCACTAGTGTTCAATCTCAAAATAACTTTGTAGCATGAAAGAGACCAATATTTGTTAAAGATTACACACCTTATAGTGCTTACAATTTTATGAAAAATATGAACTAATCTTGTAAAGGAAGGAAAATCAATTAATGCATTTAGGGATGGGGAAGGCAGAAGGTAAATACAGGGTGTGATAAAGTAGCTTTAGAGTTGTTGTATGGAAATTAATTCAAAAATAAATAAATAATAATACAAGTATAAACTCTCCCCTGGCCATTGTACTTAAGTTGGTTGGGCACCATCCCTTGCCCTGAAAGGTCACTGCTTCCATTCCAGGACAGGGAACATACTTGGCTGGATGCCCTGTAGGTGGTGCATAAGAGGAAGCTATTTGATAATTCTCATATCACCAGTTCTTTCTCTCTCTCACTCTCTCCCTCCCTCTCTTTTTAAAAAATCAATGAATATATTTTAAACATATAAAATATTTATTTAAAATAGAAAATAAGCTCTTTGTTTTATATACTCACTTCTGTAACTCTGCTTTTGCCCTAACCCAGCCGTGGGCAAACTACGGCCCGCGGGCCGGATCCGGCCCATTCGGCTGTTCTATCCGGCCCGCGGAGCCGAAAGAGCGGAGGGTTCTCTTGCTCTCCCCCGCCGCTCCTTTACTTTGAATTTATATTAGTTCACACAAACACTCCATCCATGCTTTTGTTCCGGCCCTTCGGTCCAGTTTAAGAACCCACTGTGGCCCTCGAGTCAAAAAGTTTGCCCACCCCTGCCCTAACCTGTATATGGGTGAGAGATACATTTATTTCACATGTGACGGTTTTACAGTTTGATCCGTTTGTCCATGCTCAACAAATAGTACACATTAGAAAAGTGCATTTTGTTGTATGTCACTTATAAATAGCCTATCTAATAAAAGGGGAATATGCTAATTGACCTTCATGCTGTAGCAAAGATGACAGTGCCCACAGCCAAGAAGGAGGGAATATGCTAATCGACTGCCATGCCCTCAAAGATGGAAGTGCCCACAGCCACAAGATGGTGGCGCCCAGCACCCTCAGCCCCGCTGGGGTGACAGGCCCGTCAGTCCCCCAGAAGCCCAGGGATGTCTTAAGGTGCAGGCAAGCCTCGGATGGCAGCTGCCCAACCGCCCAGGGCTGCCCGAGGCTCAGGTAACCAGGGCTGGCCAAGGCTTAGGCTGCCAGCAGTGGCAGCAGCAGAGGTGTGATGGAGCATCACCTTCTCCTGATTACCGGGTCACCTCCCTCCCCTGAGGGCTCCCAGACTATGAGGGGCAGGCCGGGCTGAGGGACTCCCCCTCCAGTGCAGGAATTTGCATGCACCGGGCCTCTAGTACCAAAATAAAACCTTAAAAAGTGCTACCAAATGAAGACCTAGATATCTCTGTCTTGCTAGAAAATTAAAATGGCAACCCTGTATGTGCTCTACCATCTCTCTCCTAATTTCCTGGGAGGACCACTCTTGCCTCATTGGCAGCAAATATTGCAAGCAGTGAAGACTATTGCCATCGGAATGAACAAGGTTGTTAACTGGTTACAAAAGACACATCCTTGCAGTGAGTACATGATTATCCTTCCTCTAGCTTTGAGATTTTGTGATCAGGAAACCTTGAGGTGCATGCCCTAGATCTGTGGTCAGCAAACTGCAGCTCGCAAGCCACATGCGGCTCTTTGGCCCCTTGAGTTTTACCAAAGGCCGGCTTATGAGCACCCTAATTAAGTTAATAACAATGTACCTACCTATATAGTTTAAATTTAAAAAATTTGGCTCTCAAAAGAAATTTCAATCTTTGTATTGTTGATATTTGGCTCTGTTGACTAATGAGTTTGCCAACCACTGCCCTAGATGGTCCAAGGGAATCCAAAAAACTGTGAGATTATTTTATTCTGCCAATGACTTCAGCCACAGGAACATTATGGAAGACCTGAGAATGTCTGTATGCAAAGATTACAAAGCCACAACCATTGCTCATTTGTGGGATACATTCATAAGAGGCACTTTTCATCTAATGCAATCTTTACCACTCACTATGACTACAGTGTGTATGTCTTAGTGGTGGTTCCATATAAACCTCAGAGTTATAAAAAAATGACACCAGGGTATGAAATTTCATACATCACAGCACGTGGCTCCTTTACAGTATGTGGGGAAGAATTCCCCTAAACATTGTGGAGAATTATGTAATATATCCTGTGACCAGAGACTATGATTAAGATGGTCCACAAAAACATAACAAAGGCTTCCTTTCTAGGGTGACCACTGACCTCACCAATAATAGGGGAACTGGGCTGAAAATTAGAACCACAAAGTCAAGAAGACAATTTTTTAAGGCCATGGGCAGCAATTCAGAAAAGCCAATATGGGACAAACTGATTTTCTGCCATTATTATGTGTCTTCCAAAGCACAGAAAGTTTGGGACCCCATCATATCTGTTCACCTCTCCATTCTGACAGATCACAACTTTCCTTTCTAGTCACCCTAGGCAGTGAATATAATCAACAAAATTAAAGGTACAAAAGAAAAAACACCTTTTCTAAAAGATCATAAACCAGAACAGACTACAGCAAGCAGTTTGTAGGTTGGTGAATTAGAACCTGAAACAATTCATCACAGCATATTGTGAGAACCACAATGTCCCTCATAGAGGTAGCACTTCTTAGCTGAGGATAAGCACTCTGGATGAAGCCTGCATCAGAAATAAAGGAATGAAGATACTGACAAGAGCTCAGAGTAATCATAATTTTCTCAAGCACAGGTGAGAACACAGAATACATTTCCTCTGAGCACACAGTGGTTGTGACTGATGCACCCTCTTCAGGTGAGCCATGTGTTAGCAGTGAAATCTCTTCAGCCACAAATACTCGCTGTGACATCAATCAGGTAGTAGGTTTGTGCGTGTTAGCATGTGCAATGCAGCTCCTTCAAGCCTCACTTTCATCTGAAACCTATGATGAATCAAACAGAGTGTATGTTTCATTAAAAGGAATTTAAATTCAGGTAAATGTGTCACAAAGAATCTCCTTCAGTGATATTATTCTAAGTGAGAAAAATAAAGTATTCCCTGCACATTTAAGATTTTCTCCAGGGTGAACTCAGGTGTATAACTAGGCTAGGTTTGTGGCTAAAAGATTTCTGACATTCACTACACTTATGAGATCTTTCCCCAGTGTGACCTCCATGGTGTTCCATGAGCTTAGATCTTTGGTTAAAGGACTTCCCACAATCACCAACGCAGCTTTTCTCTAGTGTAAACTCTCTTGTGGTTAAGGGGTGAATATGGCACCTAAAAGACTTCTCTCACACACATTTTTTAAACCTTTTGTCTCTAGTATGAACCCTGAGGCATTCAGTGACATGAGACCTTCATTTGAACAACGTCCAGCAGTCACTGCATTCCTACGTCTTTTCTCCATTGTTAACTCTGTGTTGTTTAGTGAGGTGAGCCCTTCAACAAAAGGACATCCCACATTCGCTACACTCATGCGGCTTTTCTCCAGTGTGAATTATATGATGTTGAATGAGGGTAGAGCTATGAATGAAGGAATTCCAACAATCTGTATATTCATATGGATTTTTTTCAGTGTGAACTCACTGGTGATCACTGAAGTCAGACCTTTGGCTGAAAGATTTCTCACATTTGATACACATACTTTTTTTCTCCTTACTGTGAATTCTGTGGTGTTGTATGAAGGTAGATGTTTGATTGAAGGACTTCCCACAATCATTAAACTCATGTGGCTTCTCTCCAGTGTGAAATTTGTGGTGATTAGTGAGGAGAGACCTTTGATGAAAGGACATCTCACATTCTCTACACTCAGATGGCTTTTCTCCAGTGTAAACTCTCTGATGTTGAATCAGGGTAGAGCCATGACTGAAGGACTTACCACAATCTGTAGTCTTATCTGACTTTTCTCCAGTGTTATCTCTGTGGTATTTAGTGAAATAAGACCTTCAGGAGAAGGAATTCCCACATTAACTACACACATATCTCTTTTTTCAGTGTGAATGGTATCATGTTGAATGAGGGTAGACCTTTGACTGAAGGCCTTCCCCCAATAGATATATTCATATGGCTCTTCTCCAGTGTTTAATGAGAGCAGTGTCTTACTACAGAAATTCCTCCAACCACTTCACTTATAGAGCTTTTATTCAGTGTGAATTCTCCTGTTTCTAATTAAGTTAAAGATTCTTCTAAAAACATTCCCTCAATTTTTACACTCATAATTCACTTCTCCAGAGCAGACATCCTGCTGTTGAACAACTTTCTGGTTGTGTCTGGCACTATTTTCACATTTACCACTCTGGTGAATACTATTTCCATCAATAAATTCTTGTGAAATCTCACTGCCACAGTGTGAATCCTCAGTGTTAAGAGTTGCCTGGTGCTTGGGATGATGCAAGATGGTTGAGAAGTCTTCCTAAGTCTCCTTACTGGTTGAAGGCACCCAAGGTAAGGAGAAGCTGGTCTTGGACTCAAACAAAGCCCTGTCCACATCTTCTTTCCAGGGCTTCTCTTCACTAGCATCCCTCTGTTGCTGGTAAGAATTTGCACTCAGAGAATTCTTTCACACATGAATCCCTGAAGAATGCTTTCTGCACAATGTATGCTGCTTCTAACTCGGTCAGGTGCAGTATATATTTTAACATTGAGAAACAACACTTACACAGAAGGGCATTCTGGCTTGCTGGAGCTGTGTTAGAAGCCCTGATCGGTGACTCTCCATCCACAGATACACTCTGCTCAAAAGGTGCCACCTTACTTTCATTTTCTGACAAAACCCTAAAAACAGATAATGATAAGGAAATGAATGTTGACTGTGGTGCCATGGGAATTATCTAATACTGCTAGGGTTCTTTTCCCAGCCTTACAAAGTGTTCAGCATTCTGGAGAAAGGGGCTGCATGTAGATTCAAGAAGGAATCCAAGGACTAAAGATAATTTTGAAAGGCATTGGGGGTCAGAGGATCTTCAGCTGAAGGAGCTAAAGACTCCCTCCTTGACCAAGGACCTGTGCTTTTATTCAAAACAATTTGTCCTAAGGCAAGATAGAGATATACACTTCAAAGGGTAGGGTATCAAAGGATACAGAAGCATTGTCAGTTTGGGGAATAGCCTGCAGCTGGTCAGGTATTTGGCCAATAGGACACAATAAAATGCCCTGAGCTGTCTGGCAGTTAACAATCCTATTCAGGTTTGGGGGGAGTTCCATTTATCTATTTCCAACAGGTAAACTACATATGTGGCTAACCCTTGTTGAGCCGCCCAAGCTTCACCAACCTTTTGGTGAAACTCTTGTAAGTATTACATGCTGGAATTGGTTCTTGGCATAATACAAAAGTGTATTCCGCATAATACACTGCTTCCATGCAATTATCTGAAAGTAAGACGAATGCAGGAAAGTTAACGAGAGGTTCCAGTGTCCCCAGATCCAAGGACTAAGACAGCTGTAGGACAGTCCAAGTACACTGCTATTTTAGAGGTCAGAAGAGTGTGAGGCCCTGAAATCAGCTCATAATCCAGCACCCCTAAGCATTTCTGCCTCGGTAGAAATCTGTGGAAATAAAAAATTTGTTAAGAGCCTGACCACCACTGCCAGGACCCATGGGCTCAGGCTGCTCAGCACCCTTGCCCAGCCAACGGGGCTACATGTCCTGGAGATGACCACATTACTTCAGGACTCAATCCTCAGTGCATACTCTTGCCAGGTACCTTATCTTTGACAGGACTTCTCCATCCTGTCCCCAACTTCTGTCCCCTCTCTTCTAGTCTGTTCTCCTAAGCTGATTTGGGAAAAGTTGAGAACCATACCTCACACAATGTCCCTCTTTTGTTCAGGACCATCCATAGCCCCAGTTTCCTGAAAATCACAGTACAACTACTCATGCAAAACTTTAGTCACAAAACAAGGCCAGTATTCCCAAATCCTCCTGATTCATACACAATACCATGTCCTTACAAGGTGGCATTGCAGCCTGTCACAATCAACTCACAGTTCTAGATGCTGTGACCTGGGATGCAGGACCTGAGAGGCGCCCACATCCCAGGTTGGAGGTTTACATCAGGCGAGGCTGTGCCAAGTTCAGTAAGTGGAGAGGAGTCTGGGAGGCACAGAGGCCCCATTCCCCGCCTGTTTGTGCTCAACAAGCCTCACACACACCACTGCACAGGGTGATGCAGCCTCTGATGCCTGGATTGACAGGAGGCCTGGTGCTCTGAAGCCTCTGACTCTAGCGACATACCAAAGAGGTCAACCTGACCACCAGGTAAAGACACAGGAAATCCCGCCCTCACCATGTTCAACTGGATAATATGCGTCTCCACTGGCTTTCATTGGCTAAAACCAGCCATCACTTGGTGCATTTGCTTTTGTGTAATATTCTGTTTGAGGCCTCGTAGGTAGAATTTGGATGCCAGTTTATAAGGGTAATGGGTAGCCACAGATTTTTCCATGGTCTTGTCTTGAGAAGTCAAAGAATGAAACCACAGAGAACATTTCAGCAAAATTTATTACAAGCAGATTCAGACTCCCTGCGTGGGGAGGGTGGCCCAATAAAGAATTCCCCATGAAGACTTGTGGTCTAGGGGTATATATTTGCTACAAGCCTGCTCTCTATCTATCCTTGTCATCACCTAATTGATTCCCTCTATTATTATTTCCCAGCAAGGAACCTGCACTTACCCTGTTTCTATGCCCCAGTTCACCTGATTATTTTAGACCTTCTCTAGTTTCCCACACCTCCTGCTGTGAGTCCAGAGGCATTTTATTTCTCCATGCTTGGTTCCTGTGATTAGGCTTGCTCAAACTGCCATGTCTGCCCCTGCCTGTTCCACCTGACTTTGTTTTGCCCTGGAACCCTGCGCTGTCTGCCTGTGGGTCAAGCTATCTTCTCTCACAGCCACTCACTGACCATTGGGAATACTGGTGTTTGGGAGCCTGAGTGATGCTGGGAACTGACAGCATTAGGCTTCAGCAGCTGGTGGCAGGTGTCTGGGGAGTGTTGTCTAAAACTGACTTTTTGTTTGGAGACATTATTTCAGATTCCGTGAAGCTCAGAATGCTCCTTGAGGTGAAAAGTATTATTTCAATTATTTCCGAAGACTACAGATACTAATGATTTATATAGTAATATTTTCATTGACTTTTAAGGAGAGAGGGAGGGAGGGAGCGAGCAAGCGATAAATACTGATCAACTGTCCTCTGCAAGCCCCTACACTGAGGACTGAGCTCGCATGGCCCCCTTCCCTGTGTCCTCACTGGGAATCCAACTGGAAACCTTTCTGGGAATGGGACCATGCTCAACCAATTGAGCCATTCCAGAAGGCCCATTTTTTATTTTAATAAAAAAATATCACATTAGTAAGAGAAAAAGAAGGCTATGAGAGAATATACATAATCCTATTTGTTTCAAAACAAAATTTGAAAGGATACAAAAGAAACAATTTGACATTCCATACATGGTTAGAATATTTGTAGCCAATACAAATTGTGAAGCTATGGAGCTAACAGTTACTGAATGTTTACTACAGGTGCCAGGCCCTGGATTCAATGCTTTACATGCATTAATCCTTTCTACAACGAGAGATGGTTTAAACATCTGTCTTATAGAGAGGAAACCCAGGCTCAGAGACTCCATGTAGATTGCCTGATTGTAGAGTAAATAAAAGGCAGGACCAGAAGTCAAACCCTTATGTCTCTAACCACAGCAGTCTGGCCTCTAATGCTAGGCTCTTCTGCCTCCTAGAGGGTAGAGTTTCTACTTCATAGGATTAGCCAGATTTCACACCCCTAAAGCTTTAGTGGCTTTGCGTAAAGTAGATATCTTTCTTGTTCATACCACATGTCCACCCTGGTTCTCCTGGGACTGGAATAAAGGAGGAGCCACCAGGTAGGTACCTGTTGGCATTATCAGAGATGGACAGAGAAGGTGGCCAGTCTCAGTGGATTGAGTCTTCTGTTAGTGGTGACAGGCTTCACTCCCACCACATTTCATTGGTCAAAGCACATCACAGAGCTGCAGCCAACCTCAGGGGGTCAGCAGCAGAACCTATATACTTGATGGGCCTCATTAGGGCGACCATATGGTGCCGACCTCTTGTATGCTGTGCAAGAGCAAAGGAGAGGAGTGGGGACTGGTAGGAAATGACAGTGGTGACCAGTCAGGATGGTTCGCTTTCTCCTCATCGAGATGGATTTTCAAGATTCAAAGGAATGAAATTCCCAAAAAGCAGTTTGGGAAGTTGTCATGGGCAGCAAATTCAAACCAATTCTGAGTGTGACTTTGGGTAAATCCCTGGCTGCCTGGATTCCCTACTATGGTCAAGGAGAATACCCACATGTTAAGGATGTTTACTGCGAAGGGTACAGGGCTGCAAGCATTCCAGCATCCCTGTTCTTTTCCATTAACATCAGTCAGTACCTGCTTCCAAGTCTCCTTATCTTTTGCATTGCCCTGGTGAGTGCTCCCAGTGAGGATGATGGTGAGAAATGCTGACAACATCAATGGCGATCCTGTGCTTTCCATTTGTTCTGTGTCTGACCCTGTGCTAAAGGGTCGCTGGATGGTTCTCCACACTGGTCCAAATTCTCCCTCCTGGCCCGTGTTGGGTTAGCCATGCACACCCAGTAGATGACCAGAGCCCAGAAGTCCAGGAGTGATGCTCCATGGAGCCCCAGGCACCTTCCTGTATTAGTTGTCAGCCTAGGTCTGACATGGCAAGGGACACCCACTCCTGGGATGTCCAGTTCCTCATTACCAGTGGGGACTTCGGAGCCAAGAAGTCTTCCCCCTCAGCTTTTCCCCACATGTATCCATCCTCATATTCCTTCACAAGGATCCTGGATTCTCCAGCTCCTTCACAGAGACTAGTGTCCTTTCCAAATGTTCCCAGTCCACACTCTATATCTCCTGTCTGTCATCAGAGTCTTCCCCAATTCCCCACCTTCCCACAGCCTGGGACTCTCTGAACGGACCCTATGCTTAATCCATCCTTGAGATTTGAGATGGGACCTCCATAGGGACACCAGATGCCTGGAAGAGAAGAAGGGGCTCACCTGGGGGTGGGGAAGAGGAACATATTGATATAGAGGAAGGTGCCACTACAACGCCTCTCCGGAGATTGCCTATGCACTTGCCCATGATGGGGGTGCACAGACTCAGAGAGAAACATACAGAGAACATGAGCACAGAAACACGCAGGTACAGAACACTCGCAGCCTCTGCTGGGCACTCAGGTGCTGGGCTTATGTCCAGGTTTACACAGACCCACACTGTAGACATGGGCAATACCCTGAGGACCACACACACACACACACACACACACACACACACACGGAAACAAACAATTGGGGCCACCCAGAGTGTGCCACAGGACACGCATACAATGGGCACTCCCCCATATGCAAAGAGGAAACCCCATCACCAATCCTGTCCCAACACCCCACCTCTCTGCCTTCAACCTCGCATCACACAGTATATTGTCCCTCAGAGACCAGGCTCCATCACCTCATTGAGGAGCAAGGGTCTGCTCAGCACAGGCCAAACTTATGGAGGGGGGAGACCACCTGTAATGGATCCCCCAATGTAGTATCATGTTGAGACTAAGCCTCTCCTTCTGGAAATGCTTGTATAGCAGAATGGGCTCACCATTGAATAAAACACAGCACCATTTACTGGAGAATCCATACTACCTCCGGGACAGATTGGGCGGTGGTAATTTTAATGAAATGAAAGTGGAAAATTACCCAGAAATGCAAAAGTAGAAAGATTCCAAAAATGCCCATGGGGCTCAGGGGAGTGTGTGGGCTGCTGAAAAGTAGGTGAACTGATTTGAGGGCCTCAAGTAGCAGGAGCTGCTTTGGAACACCTGGGAGGGATCTGGGCTCCTCAACGACCTGAATCCAAAATAGCTCAGTCTCCACCCCTGGCTGGAAGGTGCTGAGACCACAAGGCCCATGTCCAGGCCCAGAGCTTTTCCCAATCCCTTAGGGTTTAGTCTCAGGGAGCACAGATGTCATAATTACTTGTGTCTGTGCAGCTCAGCCCCAGTTCCCCACCCGCCACACTGACAGCAGGGGCCCCTCCCCTCCTGTTCTCTCCTTCACTGTGTGCTCTGCCCTCATGAGAACTCTTATGGCTGGTTCCCCACAGGGTCCCTGGTCTGTGATGGTGTTCACATTTGTTGACTCATTTGGTAAAACAACACAAATGTATTGATTAGAGAGAGATAGTATTGGGGGGGGGGAGAGAAACTCCCACTTGTTGTTCCATTAATTTTATACATTGATCATTTGATTCTTGTATGGGCCCTGAGTGAAGACAGAACCTGCAACCTTGGCATGATTGATATGTTGCTTTAATAAACTGATCTCTCTGGCCAGGGCCAAATTCATCAGGGGTTTTAAGTAAAATGAGTCACTAATGTATCTGAGAATAGGTAGATACCAGAACCACCATGACGACAGATTGTGATAGAAGGCTAGAATAGAATTCATGAAGTTTCCTAAGTGTTGTCTTTATATGGATGTATTTGAAATAAGCTGTTACAAAGGTAGATTATGTCCTTGCAGCAGTAATTTCATATGCCAATTAGGAAGCACTGAAAAGGGGAGGAGGACTTCATTTCAGGGAGACAGGCATGTATGGAAACATAAAAGTGCTCGTTAAAAAGTGTGTTTTAGCCCAGCCAGAATAACTCAGTGGTTGAGTAATATGAACCATAGGCAATCTCTGGTTAGATTGTGGTCAGGGCACAAGCCAGGACTGCAGGCTTGATACAGAGTGTGGGGCATGCAGGAGGCAGCTGATCAATGATTCTATCTCATCGTTGATGTTTCTAGCTCTGTCTACCTTCTCTGAAATCAATAAAAGTGTAAGATTATATATATATATATATATATATATATATATATATATATATATATATATATATTCTGTTCAAATTGGATACTTTAAATCACTTACACTTTTATCAAACTTTTAAAGATGTTTAACACTTGCCACTTCCCAATAATTCAGCTGTTTTATTATAATTTTTCTTGAGCACACCTATTGCTACTTGATCAGTATGCTGAAAATGAAATATAACGATGTACTACTGAAATATGTTATCGTGTCCATGTTCCATGTCATCATTTTGGCAGATTGAACCTGGTGATGATGAGAGTATTTACACCAGGGAAACTGAGAAATACTACAAACCTAGACTTCACTTAATGTGTTATTAAATGTTTAGACTTGAAGAACACTGATGGAGAATGTTAATAATGCAGATTAAACTTATAAGTATTGTATGAGTGGGTATTAATTTTCCATAGGATAAAAACTGAGCAAACAATTTTCTTTCTAGATTTGAAAACCAAGAGTTCCATATGGCAAAGAAGTCACTTGAGTCATTGAGGAAGGAGTGAAACTCAAACACGTGTCTTAGATGCTGCACTGTCCTCCTATTGGTAAGAATGATAAATTAACCGACAAAGTAGGCAAAAGTTCCTGAGCAGACATTTTAACAAAGGAGATAAAAACAGCGTAATTTAATGCAAGAAGAAATGCTCACCATCAAGAATTCTTAGGGAAATGTTATTAAAACAAAAACAAGTGAACAGTATACTCATTTCCTGGCCTGTTATTTAAAAAATAACCATCTTATGTGCTGGCTGAGTAACGTAAACCGGAATTTTCACTACTGTGGGTGGGTGGGAGGCAAAGGGAATGACCATTTTAGATCACAGACCTGCCTATCTTAAAATCTAACACACTCACTGACACTGCAACAGTTAGATAAGTAAAACATACACCTGTAGGAAGAACTGAATGCGATATTCCCAGCAGTTTTATTTATAAAACCCCAAACGTGGAAATAACCGAAGCCATATACAGATCAATGGATAAAGTGGTTTTCCATGGAATGCAATATTATTAGCAATAAAAGATTAACTATTTACATAAACATTACTGTTCAATCTAAAAATACCTGTGTAGCAAGAAGGAAGCCAGTGCTTGTTAAAAATTATACACCTTATAGTGCCTGTAAAATTATGAAAAATATGAACTAATCTATTGTAAGAGGAGGTAAATCAATGGCTGTATGGAGGACTAGATAATTCGAAAGATTGTAGAAGGGCAAGAGGTAAATACAGGGTGTGCAAAACTAGGTTTAGAGTTGTTAGTATTGAAAATAATACAACTCTTAATAAATAATAAAAGTATAAAGTCTCCCTGGCTACTGGGTCTTATATTGTTGGGCATGATCACGTTCACTGAATGGTCATTGGTTTGATTCCAGATCACGGCACATGCCCGCCTGGATCTGCAGTAGTGGGCGTGCAGGAGGCAGAAGATTGATGTTTCTCTCCCTCTGCCCTTCTCTATAAAAATCAATAAAGATACATTTTAAAATATATAAAACTAGAGGCCTGATGCACAAAATCTGTGCACGAGTGGGGTCCCTAAGCCTGGCCAGTGACCAGGGCCAATTGGGGCCTCTGGCTGCCAGAAGGGGCATTCCTTCCCAGGCTGCCAGTTGGGACCTTCCTTCCCCAGCTGCAGGCTGCAGGCCAGAGCCTTCTTTCATTCTGTGACTCCGCCTGGTGGTCAGCATATGTCATAGCAAGCGACTGAACTCCCGCATTCCCAAACTACCAAGGGGACAGTGCATATTAGCCTTTTATATATAGACTAGAGGGCGGTGCACGAAATTTGTTCATGGGTGTGTGTGTGTGTGTGTGTGTGTGTGTGTGTGTCCCTCAGCCCAGCCTGCACCCTCTCCACTCTGGGACCCCTCGAGGGATGTTTGACTGCCATTTAGGTCCAATCCCATGGCAGTCAGTCATCCCTCTCACAATCCAGGACTGCTGGGTCCCAACTGCTCACCTGCCTGCCTGCCTGATTGCCCCTAACTGCTTCTGCCTGCCAGCCTGATCACCCCTAACCACTCCCCTGCCAGCCTGATCTACGCTGAACTGCTCCTCTGCCGGCCTGTTTGCCCCTAACTGCCCTCCCCTGCCAGCCTGGTCACCCCTAACAGCCCTCCCTTGCTCACCCGGTTGCCACTAACTGTCCTCCCCTGCAAACCTGGTCGCCCCCAACTGCCCTCCTCTGCCCTCCCTTGCCAGCCTGGTCACCCCCAAATGCCCTCCCCTGCAGTCCTGGTCGCCCCCAACTGCCCTCCCCTGATGCCCCAGTCACCCCTTACTGTCCTCCCTTGCCAGCCTGGTCACTCCTAACTGCCCTCCCCTGCTGGCCTAGTCATCACCAACTACCCTTCCCTGCAGGCCTGGTCACCTCCAACTTCTCTCCCCTGGAGGCCTGGTCCCCCCAACTACCATCCCCTGCTGGCCTGGTCACCACTAACTGCTCTCCCCTGCAGGCCTGTTTGCCCCCACTGGCCTCCCCTGAATGCCTGGTCCCCCCCACACCTGCCCTCCCCTGCAGGCCTGGTCACCCCTAACTGCCCTCTTCTGCTGGCCTGGTGGCCTCCAACTTCCATCTCCTGCTGGCCTGGTTGCCCCAAACTTCCATCCTCTGCTGGCCCAGTCACCCCTAACTGCCTTCCCCTGAAGGCCTGGTATCCCCCAACTGCCCTCCCCTGCAGGCCTGGTTGCCCCCAACTGCCCTCCCTTACAGGTCTGGTACATCCCAAATGCCCTGCCCTGCTGGCCTGAACTCCCACAACTGCCCTCCACTGCCGGCCATCTTGTGTCCACACAGGGGCAGCCATCTTTGACCACATGGGGGTGGCCATCTTGTGTGTTGGAGTGACGGTCAATTTGCATATTACTGTTTTATTAGATAGGGTTATATAGGATAGTTATTTAAAATAAGAAAATAAATTCTATGTTTTGCATACTCACAACTGTAAGCATACTTTTGCCCCACCATGGGTATGAGTAACAGAGAAGCATATTTCACATGTGATGGTTTCTGAGCTTTATCCATATGTTCAACCTCCCCAAACAGTACACATTAGAAAAGGAATTTTCATTGCATGTCAGTTATACAAATACCTAAGTAAAACTTTAAAATGTGGTTCCCAATAAAAACACAGATGTCCCTGTTGTTAGAAAATTAAGATGGCAATTCTATATAGACACTAGTGGCCCGGTGCACGAAATTCGTGCACTTGGGGGGTGGGCGGTCCGTCAGCCTGGCCTGTGCCCTCTTGCAGTCTGGGAGCCCTGGGCACACGGCTTATGGGCCTAAGCCATCAGTGGGACGTTCTTAGCATTGCCACGAAGGCGGGAGAGGCTCCCACCACTGCCGCTGTACTCGCCAGCCATGAGCCCGGCTTCTGGCTGAGCAGCGCTCCCCCTGTGGGAATACACTGACAACCAGGGGGCAGCTCCTTCGTTGAGTGTCTGCCCCCTGGTGGTCAGCGCGCATCATAGTGACTGGTCATTCCACAATTCGGTCATTTGCATATTAGCCTTTTATTATGTAGGAGGATACACTGTAGAAGAGGCCCCTTAGAATCATAAGAAATGCAAAAATTTCACTGTTAACTCATTCTCGAATTGCCTCCACTTTAAATCAAATTGCCCCCTTCCCGTGGGGTGTGTGCTGTACCTCGGGAAGCACTAGGCTTGACACTTTTCCTCTCTGAGCTTCAGATCTGAATACATATGCATATACCATGGGAATTGTAATCTCTTCTCCGCCTACCTCACTGGGTTGTCATGAGGATGTTCTGAGCTAATAAACCTAGAACTGTTTCATCAAGTAAGTGATGTCTAAACGGGAAGGGATTGTTATTTTTAAGCTCACGGGCACCCTCACAGGTAGAAGGTGCTGATTAGGGGAGGAGGGCATGATCGTTTCCTGGGACTGTAGCTATGGAAGCTTTGCAGAGGGTTCTGCAGGCCTCCAAGGAGAGGGCTCTGGCCAGAAGCCCTGCAGTGGTGGTCGGCCCTGGAGGCACTGGCGGGGGCAGGGCGTTAGGGGTTTGGCGAGGCCGAAGGGGAAGTAACTGTCAAACCTTCCCGCTTGGTGCCATTCTTTAAATTGCACATGGTTGTTTCGCAGCTGTACCTGCTCAGGGTGGGGCTCCAATCTCCTGGGGGGCGGGGGGGCGCATGGGCCAGCGCAGAGCCAGGTGGGCTAGGAGGACGGGTTCAGCTGCGCCCCCGGTGAGATTCACCGTGCTTCCACTGCAGAGACGGTGCTGCTGCTGTTGGGGGAAAAGGTCTGACCCTGGGGGGTCGCTCAGGCCTGCCTCCACCCAGGTCTGGAATTGTAGGGAGGAGAGGCATGCCCGGCCCAGCAGAGGGGGCCCACAGTGGTGGGCCGCGGGTGCCTTGGGGGCACTGACGAGTGGTCGCCAGCATACTACTGTTGTGGGTGCCCCTGGAGGAGGTGGCGGGGGAAGAGATTGGGAGTCACAGGTGTGGGCTGCAGCTACCCCCAAGGCTGGGTCCTCTCCCTGTCTGGTCAACCTCCCCATTTCCCCAGGGGTTCTGGTGTAGGGTGTCCGTGCAGGGGGATTGGAAGAGCTCCCCGTGGCCACTTCCACTTCCTTCTTTGCAGTCCGGGGTCCTGTCAGGCACTCTCCTCAGAACCCTGGGAACTTGGCTCCGGCCGCCTGCCCCCTGCTGTACGTGCAGCCTCCTGCTGGTATGTCAATATGCAAATTGGTCATTACTGGGACACCGTAATGGAAAATTAGCATATTACCTTTTTATACGTATAGATGACCATCTCTCTCCTCATTTCCTGAGAGAATCACTGTTGCGTCTATGGCAGCAAATATTGTCCAGAAGTGAAGACTACTGCTATCAGAATCATCAAGAATGCTGAATTGTCACAAAACACACAACCTGGGACTAATTACACAATTATTCTTCCTCTAGCTTTGAGTTCCTGCCTGTTGTGATAACCTTGAGGTGAACACCATACAGGGGCCCAGGGAATCCACAAAACCATGACATTCTTTTCACAACCAATCACTCCAGCTACAAAAAGGACAAACAAGACTCAGGACTGGGTTATTTGTGGATAATGTTCAGAAGAGGCAATTTTCATCCAATGCACTGCCATCTCTCTCACTCACTATGAAAACAGTGTTTGTCCTAATATTAGTTGTACTTCACAGTGTAACAACAAATGAAACCAGCCTATGAAATTTCATACAACATAGCACAGGGCTCCTTTGCAGTATGTAAGACATACTATGAACAGAGAATATAATTCATATTGTTCACAGAAGCACAACAAAGGACTCTTCTTCTGGGTGGTCATTGACCTCACCAAAAATACAGGCACCAGGCTAAAAAAATTAGAACCAAAAAGTCATGCAGATTTTCCTTAAAGGATTTGGTCAGCAATACAAAATAAACCAATATTGGCCAAAGAGTGATTTTTTGCATTATGTGCCTTCCGAGGTGCAGAGAGTGTGGGACCCCACCATATATGTTCCACTCTCCCTGCTGAAAGATCACAATTACCCTTTCAAATCATCCCAGGCAGTGAATATAACCAACAAGATTAAAGGTAGAAAAGCAAAAAACACCTTTACTAAAAGATCATAAACTAGAACAGAGGACAGCAAACAGGTTGGTGAATTAGAACCTAAATCAACTCATCAGAGGATAATGTGAGAACAATGATAGAAGCACAAAAAAGAACTCCTCTTCTGGGGGACCACTGACCTCACCAACATTAGAGGCACCAGGCTGCAAATTAGAACCACAAAGTTATGCAAACTTTATTTCATTGCCTTGGTCAGTGGTATAAAATAAGTCAATAATGGGCAGAGTGATTTTTCTGACATTATTATACGCTTTACAAGGCACTGAAAGTTGGGGAATCCACCATATTTGTTCATCTCCCCATGATGATAGATCACAACTTTCTTATCAAATCATCCAGAGAGTGAAATTAAAAAAAAAAGCTACAGAAGAAAAAACATCTTTACTAAAGATCATAAACCAGAACAGAGGACAGTAAGCAATTTGCAGGTTGGTGAACTAGAAAGTAAAACAATTCACAAAAGCATAATGTGAGACCCACAATGTCCCTGAAAGTGGTAGCACTCCTTAGCTTAGGATGAGTTCTCTGGAAAAACCGTGGGACAGATGCATTCCCTAGTCAGAGAGAAAGGAATGAAGATCCTGTCAAGAGCTTGAAGTAATCATAATTTTCTCAAGCACAAGTGAGAACACAGAATACATTTCCCTTGAGGACACAGGGTTTGTGACTGATGCACACTCTTCAGGTGAGCCAGGTGGCAGAGGTGAAATTTCTTCAGTTACAAATGCTCACTGTGACATCAATCGGGTAGTAGGTCTGGGCTTGTTAGCAAGTACAATGCAGCTCCTTCAAGCCTCACTTGTACCTGAAACTTATGAGGAATATATCAGAGAGCATGTTCCATTAAAAAAGGTTTAAATTCAGGAAAAAAGGTCCCAAAGAGTCTCCTTCAGTGTTGTTATTCTAAGTGAGAAAAACTAAACATTCCCTGCACATTTAACACTTCTCTCCAGTGTGAACTCTCAGGTGTCTAATGAGGCTACATTTTTGACTAAAAAACTTCCCACATTCAGTACACTCATATGGATTCTTAACAGTGTGAACTCTGAGATGTACAGTGAGGTGAGCCCTTAGATGAAAAGACACCCCATTCTCTACACTCATATGGCTTTTCTCCAGAGTGAACTCTGAGGTGTACAGTGAGGTGAGACCTTTGACAAAAGGACATCCCACATTCTCTACACTCATATGGCTTCTCTCCAGTGTGAACTTTGAGGTGTAAAGTGAGCTGAGCCCCTCGAGGAAAGGACATCCCACATTTTCTACACTTACAAGGTTTTTTTCCAGTGTGAATTCTCTGGTGTTGTTTGAGGTAGACTTATAACTGAAGGATTTCCCACCATCACAGCACTCATATGGCTTGTCGCCACTGTGAATTCTCAGGTGTCTAATAAAGTTAAACTTGTGGCTAAAAGACTTCCTACATTCAGTACACTCATATGGCTTCTCTCCAGTGTGAACTCTGAGGTATAAAGGAAGCTTGGACCTTTGACGAAAGGACATCCCACATTCTCTACACTTATAGGGCTTTTCTCCAGTGTGAATTCTCTGCTGTTGCTTGAGGGTAGACTCATCCCTGAAGGATTTTCCACCATCACAGTACTCATATGACTTGTCGCCACTGTGAACTCTCAGGTGTCTAATAGACTTACAATAAAAAGACTTCCTACATTCAATACACTCATATGGTTTCTCTCCAGGGTGAACTCTGAGGTGTACAGTGAGGTTAGACCTTCGACGAAAGAATATCCCACATTCTCTACACTCATATGGCTTCTCTCCAATGTGAACTCTTTGGTGTTGTTTCAGGGAAGATTTATAATGGAAGGCCTTCCCACAATCACAGCACTCATATTGCTTGTGGCCTCTGTAAACTCTCAGGCATTTAATAAGGTGATATTTCTGGCTAAAAGACTTCCCACAGTCAGTACACTCATATGGCTTTTCTCCAGTGTGAACTGTGAGGTGTAAAGTGAGTTGAGCCCTTTGAGGAAAGGACATCCCACATTCCCTACACTTATAGGGCTTTTCTCCAGTGTGAATTCTCTGGTGTTGTTTGAGGCTAGACTCATCCCTGAAGGACTTTCTACAATCAGAGCACTCATATGGCTTGTCGCCACTGTGAACTCTCAGGTGTCTAATAAGGTTAGACTTATGGCTAAAAGACTTCCCACATTTAGAACACTCAACATGGTTTCTCTCCCGTGTGAACTCTGAGGTGTATAGTGAGGTTAGAACTTCGAAGAAAGGACATCCCACATTCTCTACATTCATATGGCTTCCCACCAGTGTGAACTGTCTTGTGTCGAATGAGGTTAAAGATTCGTCTAAAAACTTTCCTACATTTGTTACACTCAAAAGGCAGTTCTCCAGAACAGACACCCGGGCATTGAACAGCTTTCAGGTTGTGGCTGGCAGCATTTTCACATTCATCCCACTGGTGATGACATTTTCCATCAAGAAAATCCTGTGAAATCTCACTGCCACAGTGTAGCTCCTCAGTGTTGAGAGTGGACTGATGCTTGGGAAGCTCTGAGTTGTATCGTAAGTCTTCCCCAACCTCCCTGTTGGTTGAAGGCACTGAAGATAAGTAGAAGCTGGGTGTGCTCACAAAGGAAGCCCTGTCCATAGCTTGTTTCCAGGGCCCCTGCCCACATTCATTTCTCTGTTTCTGTTGAGGGTTTGCACTAAAATTAAAGTCTCCAACACATGTGTCACTACAGAATACTTTCTGCTCAAAATATGCTGCATAAGATCCAGTCAGGTGCAAAATAACTTTTAACACAGTGAAACACAGTTTACACAGAGGGATATTCTGGGTGCTTGGAGCTGTCTTAGAAGACCTGACCTGCGACTCTCCTTTTATAGATACACTCTGATCAGAACAGGCCTCATCACCATCGATTTTATGCCAACAACCTGAAAAGTGAGAAAGGGTAAGGAAATGGATGTGGTGACAGGGGGAAGTCCCACTGCAAAAGTGTGTTACACATCACACATTAGTTCCACGCAATTGTCTGAAAATAAGAGATGTGCAGGAAGGATTAATAAGAGGCTCTTGGGACTTTCTGGGCTAATGAAGATCACAACACAGGGAGGCCTCTTCATAAATATGACACAAATATGGCAAGAACCACATGGATGAGAATATGGCGCTCCAGCTCATCCTTCAACTAACAGCATTCAGCACAGCTTGTTTGCAGAAGACAGGAGCAAGCTGTGCAAGAAGTTGGTTCCGTCTTACTCCAAGTAAAATTCAATAAAGGAGTAGCTGGTTTCAAGGACCACTTAGCACATATGTGCACCTCATAACACATGTGCAAGTCAATGTTGCATAATACTGCAGAGGCACCAATGCAGAGGAAGAGGTGATGAAGAAGTGAGCAGTCTGCACTGGGCCAGCTTGCTATAGTATTCAGAGAACAGAATATTACAAACAATTGAATGGGGGCCTTACAAGAACAGCCCATAGTTCGTGTAGTAAAGACCATAACATGGCACAGGTTGCCACAAAGAACCTTTTAAAGAAGGAGTGCAGAAATTGAAGCCATTCATGTGGACACTGTCAGCCTCCCAGGAAGAGAAAGTACAAGCTGGGACCCATTAAGCTCACTGCAAAACTCCTTACTCCCTAACACTTCCTGTACTTTTTGAGGTTACAGGTGTTAGGGATGTTTATAGAGTCCTTTGCTCAGGGTTCCCATCCAACTCATCCCTGGTAGCCAAAGCACATTTGAGAGGACAGTGGGGGAAATTAGCAGAGGCAATGTTCTGACTGTGGGAGAGAGAAAGCTATGGATGAGGAATAAATAAAGAGAGGTCATCATCTCAGGACACTGGCAGAATGTGAAAGTCTTACCTACCGATGATACAAGTGCAAACACTTCCAGCATCACATCGCAGAACAGAAGTCTGTGAACCTCATCAAGGAGCACCCACTCCTCCTGAGAGAAGGCAATGGCCACTTCCTTAAAGTTCACATCCTGTCATAATGGGGACAGTAAAGCCCATGATCAGATTCACTCATAACATTCTAAGTATGTCATACTCCCCACCCTCCACACCCATCTGCTCTTTGCACTCTTCACATCTGTGAAAATACCAGGGCTTCATCCCATGAGAGCCACTGTCTTATTTTCCTGCTGATATTTTTCTTCCCACAATAATTAAGGCAGAGGAGCAGATAGAAGATACCTGAGATCTGGACCTTCCATGTACACCACACTGCCTCTTATCAATACAGTGGGTGTCAAGAACATAGGTTAGAGAGGGATGTTGGTCATAAAGAGAGTGTGAGTGATTTCACACTGCTCTTGTCAGAAATTAGCTTTTTAGCCCCTCCGAATTTTCCTCTAAGACACCAAAAACAGGGCATCACACTTCATCAGCCTGACCCCATTCCCAAGGTGCTGAGGCCATCACTTTTCACAATCTGCTGCTCCTAGTTCTTTAAACAACACTTCTCTCACACAGCTTCATTCCCATAGGCACAACTTCAAAGGTAATGCAGGGCAGAGTTGAAGATGGCTGCCGACAGGAAGACAGACTGCAAGACAGTGCGTGACAGAAGGAAAGGAATGTCTAGTCGCACGGGGAGTGTTTATTTGTGAGTTGAGGGACATCTATACTCCAAGGGACTATTGGGGATTGCCAGAGAGGGCACCCCTGACCGTGCAGCCTCCACTGCTGCTGAAATCCCTCTTGGAGCAACCGGCTCTGATGCGGAGACTGCACCATCTTGAAGGGGAAAGTGGCTGTTATCAGAAGTCTAAAAATCCCGGGAATCTACAACAACAACACTCAGGGAACAGCTGCGAACCCAGGAATACCAGACCCCAAGCAGCGTGAATACGCGGACTCAGAGGAGCTCTGCATCTTCTCATGGAAAGGTCAGATTTTGCCTAGGTAAACGTGAGGTCTGTGATCCAGGTAGGAGAGAGAAACGCACACAGTGGGAGCTAGAGGATCCAGGGAAGTCTGCACCCCCAAAAATCCGCGGCCATTGGGGCTAGAGTGATCCGCATATGTGTAAGGGGATCTGCAGGGCTGCTAACAGAAGGGAACTCTAAAAAGCAACCGATAACTGAACTGGGTGCAAAAGGGCGGCCTAAAAATTTTAATAGTGTGCTGGCTGCTTAGAGCCAGGGAGAAAAAAAACTACACAGACTTGCACGCAGCACTGAAGGGTAAAATTCGCGAGTTCGCACACTTACTCTGGCTCTTTTTTCTTTTTTTCTCTTAAATCCTTGCTTTTGATTAAAGCCGAGAACATAGGATCACCCAATTGGGGACTTTAAGAGATTGCAGGGGGAAGTTGTTTTTGTGGAAGCTGGGGATCAGAGCGGGGAATAACGATGAGAGAAGCAGCTCTGGGGCAGCCCATTCCCCCAAACCAGTATTAAGTGCGACAGGGAAAACAAAATCTAAGCACTAGCTAGAGAGGACTCATAGACCTGGAGGTCAATCCAGAAACACTACCACCCAGGGGTTGAATCACAAATTGACTCTTGTGTAAACACAAATAAAGGAGTATAACAAAGAAGTACTGCCTGCTTGAAAAACAGGACTGTGGCTTACAACACTGAGGAGCAGTGGAACGCAGGGAACTTCGATACTGTCCTGACTAGGAAAAAGGCGTGCCAAACAGAACAGTAGAGGAAGTGAATGACCTTCACTACTGCACATTTTTATTTTTTCATCTTTTACTTTTTTCTTTTTTCCTCACTTGATTTTACCTTTGTAATTATTACATTTCTATTTTTATTAAGTATTATTACTACTACAATTTTACATTTTCTTAAAGTGTCATTTTATTTTCTCTTTATTTTATTTTGGGATTAGTGTTCTATATTATATTTTCATCTTTCCTTTAGCATCGTTTTACTCTATCTCAACTTTACCTTTATGCCAACACTCTCTTCCTCACTTTTCCCCTTTTGTTATCCTGTTTCTCTTACCCTATTCCCGCTTTAGATTTTCACTATTCCTTCTTTTTACCCCGTTAAAAATTCATCCTACTTATATATCTAATTTCCAATCCCCTAATCTAAGTCCATACACACCTCTCTCTTCTATTCACTATCCAAATTTTTTTCTCTCTGTCCTTTTGTTGTTGTTTGCTCGATTGTTGATTATATTCGGGTTTTTATGCTTGTTTGTGGGAATGTTTCACTTTTTCTTTTTGTTTTGTTTTTTTGCTTCTGTTTTTCCTCGCCTCACTTGATATTAGTTGTTGTTTGTAGTTTGCATTCATCTCTAGGTATTTGTTGCTTGCATTTGTTGGGATTAGTGGCTGTTTTTTGGAGTTTTCTCCTCATATAAATAGTTTTTTCCACTCTTATTTTTTATTCTCTTTCTTTTCTCTCTCTTTTTTTCCTTTTCTCAATTTCATTTTTGCAGTCTTTTTTTTCTGTCTTCCCCCCTAATTCTCTTTTCTCTGGTGTTCACCTTCATTTGGGGTTATTAGTATCGTGAATACATTTGTGTTCAGTGCCTTGTGCGTTGTGTGTTGTTGTGTTGTATTTTGTGCCTTTAAATCAACACAGGAGAGAGAGAACTACATAACCAGACACCCGGAGAAGAGAGATCATGGGGAGAAAAAGAAACACCCTGCAAATGAAAGAAAAGGAGGCATCATCAGATAAGGAAGTAAACGAAATGGAGACAAGCAACCTGTCAGAGAAAGAATTCAGAGAAATGGTCATAAGGTGGCTGAAAAGAATGGAAGACAAATTCAATAACATGTGTAAGAACCAAGAGAAAATGAAGAAGAACCAAGAAGAAATGAAAGACGACATAGCTGCTATAAAGAACTCAATAGAAAGCATCAACAGTAGACTAGAAGAAGTAGAGGACCGCATCAGTAAGCTAGAAGACAAGGTAGGAAAAAATACCCAAGCAGAGCAGCATCTACAAAAAAAAATTAAAAAACAGGGAGAGCCTAAGGGAACTTTAGGACAACACGAAATGAAACAACATCCGCATAAGGGTGCCAGAAGGAAAGGAAACTGAGCAAGAAATGGAAAACCTGTTAGAAAAAATAATGACAGAAAACTTCCCTGTATAGGGAAGAAAAAACTCACACAAATCCAAGAAGCTCCCAGAGTCCCAAACAAAATGGGCCTCAAAAGGCCAATGCCACGGGATATTATAATTAAACTGGCAAACACCAACAAGAAAGTAAGAATCTTAAAAGCGGCCAGAGAAAGACAGAAAGTTACCTACAAAGGAAACTCCATCAGACTAGCAACTGATTTCTCAACAGAAACACATCAGGCCAGAAGGGAATGGAATGAAATATACAAAGTCATGCAAAAGAAGGGTCTGAATCCAAGAATACTGTACCCAGCAAGGCTATCAATCAAAATTGAGGGTGAAATCAGGAGCTTCACAGACAAAAAAGGACTAAGGGAGTTTATTACCATCAAACCAGCAATGCAAGAAATGCTAAAGGGTCTGCTGTAAAAAGAAGAAATAGTAAGCGAAGAAGGAACACAGGGGTAAAGAATAAAAATGGCGACAAACAAGTACCTATCAATAATAACTTTAAATATAAGTGGATTAAATGCCCCAATCAAAAGACATAGGGTAGTTGAGTGGATAAGAAAACATGACCCATATATGTACTGTCTTCAGGACACCCAACTCAGAAAAAAAAGACGCAGACTGATGGTGAAGGGATGGAAAAATGGATTTTCAGGCGAATGGAAATGAAAAAAAAAAAACACCTGGGGTAGCAATACTTATATCTGACAAATTAGATCTCAAAGTGAAGGACATAAGAAGAGATAAGGAAGGCCACTTCATAACACTGAAGGGAACAATCCAACAAGAAGAACTAACTGTGGTAAACATATACACACCCAATATAGGAGCTCCCAAATACATGAAAAAACTACTGGAAGATATCAAGGGAGAGATTGACAGCAAAACAATCATAGTAGGAGACTTTAGTACCCCACTAGCACCATTGGACAAATCCTCTAAACAAAAAATCAGCAAAGATGATGTACTGCTGGACATCATCTTGATCAGATGGAATGACTCACTTGATCAGATGGAATTAATTGACATCTTCAGAACATTTCACACCAAAGCCACAGAATATACATTCTTCTCAAGTGCACATGGGTCATTTTCAGAGATAGACCATATATTGGGTCACAGGCAATGTCTCTTCAAATTCAAGAAGATAGAAATCATATCAAGCATCTTCTCAGATCACAATGGCATAAAACTGGAAATCAACTACAATAAAAACAATCCAAAAAAACCAAACACCTGGAGACTAAATTGCTTGCTATTAAACAATGACTGGGTAACCAGAGAGATCAAAGAAGAAATAAAAAACGTCCTGGCAACAAACGACAATTAAAACACAACAATCCAAAAAGCTATGGGACACAGCGAAAGCAGTCTTAAAAGCGAAGATCATAGCTCAACAAGCCTACTGCAAAAAACAAGAAACAATGGTAATAAATTACCTAACGCTACAACTCAAAGAATTAGAAAGAGAGCAAGAAAAGCCCAGTGTAAGCAGAAGGAAGGAAATCATAAAGATCAGAGTGGAGATAAACGACAAAAAGAACAACAACAACAACAACAACAACAAAACAATACCAGATATCAACAAAACCAAGAGCTGGTTCTTTGAAAGGATAAAAAGATTGATGAACCACTAGCCAGGCTCACCAAGAAGCAAAGAGAGAGGACCCAAATAAACAAAATCAGAAATGAAAGAGGAGAAATAACAACAGACCCAACAGATATACAAAGGATTGTTAAAAAATACTATGAACAACTCTACTCCAACAAATTGGACAACCTGGAGGAAATGGACATATTCCTAGAAAAATACAACCTTCCAAAACTCAATCAGGAAGAATCTAAAAATCTCAATAGGCCAATAACTATGGAAGAAATTGAAGCAGTCATCAAAAAGCTTCCAGCAAACAAAAGCCCGGGGCCAGATGGCTTCACAGGAGAGTTATACCAAACATTCAAGGAAGAACTAAAACCTATCCTACTCAGACTATCCCAAAAAAATCAAGAGGAAGAAAACTTCCAAGCTCCTTCTATGAAGCCAGCATCACCCTAACACCAAAACCGGATAAAGACAACACAATGAAAGAGAACTACAGGCCAATATCCCACATGAGCATAGATGCCAAAATCCTCAACAAGATTCTAGCAAATCGGATCCAGCAGTACATCAGAAAGATCATACACCATGTCCAAGTAGGATTTATCCCAGGGATGCAAGGTGGTACAATATCCACAAATCAATAAACATGATACATCACATAAACAAAGTGAAAGATAAAAATCACATAGTCATATCAATTGATGCAGAAAAAGCATTTGACAAAATCCAACACCCTTTCCTGATAAAAACTCTCAGCAAGGTGGGAATAGAAGAAGTATAGTTCAACATAATAAAAGCCATATATGACAAACCCACAGCCAACTTCATACTCAATGGGCAAAAACTAAAACCATTTCCCCTAAGAACAGGAACAAGACAGGGATGCCCACTCCCACCACTCCTGTTCGACATAGTACTGGAAGAATTAGCCATTGCGATTAGACAAGAAGAAGAAATAAAAGGCATCCAAATTGGAAAAGAAGAAGTAAAGCTGTCCTTATTTGCAGATGACATGATATTATACATAAGAAAAAAACCCTAAAGACTCCATAAAAAAATTATTAGACTTAATAATTGAATTCGGCAATGTAGCAGGACACAAAATTAACACCAAGAAATCTATGGCATTTCTATATACCAATAGTGAACATACAGAAAGAGAGACTAAAAAAGCAATCCCATTTACCATCGCACCAAAAAAATTAAGATACCTAGGAATAAACTTAACTAAGGAGGTAAAAGACCTATACATGGAAAACGACAGGACACTGAAAAAAAGATAGTAGAAGACATAAACAGATGGAAGAACATACCGTGTTCATGGATTGGTAGAATCGACATCATTAAAATGTCCATACTACCCAAAGCAATCTATAGATTCAATGCACTCTCATTAAAAAAACAACGGCCTATTTCACAGACCTAGAAAGAACTCTCCAAAAATTCATCTGGAATAAAAAAAGACCCTGAATAGCTGCAGCAATCCTGAAAAAGAAGAACAAAGTAGGTGGGATCTCAATACCAGTTTTCAAGCTGTATTACAAAGCCACTGTCCTCAAAACAGCCTGGTACTGGCACAAGAACAGACATATAGACCAATTGAATAGAAGAGAGAATCCAGAAATCGACCCAAACCACTATGCTCAATTAATATTTGACAAAGGAGGCATGAACATACAATAGCGTCAAGACAATCTCTTCAATAAATGGTGTTGGGGAAATTGGACAGATACATGCAAAAACATGAAATTAGACCACCAACTTACACCATACAGAAAAATAAACTCAAAATGGATACAGGACTTAAACATAAGACAGGAAACCATAAAAATACTAGAGGAATCCACAGGCAGCGAAATCTCAGAAATATGCCGAAGCAATTTCTTCACCGATCCCGCTCCTAGGGCAATGGAAACTAATGAGAAAATAAACAAATGGGACTACATCAAAATAAAAAGCTTTTTCACAGCAAAAGAGACCATCAACAAAACAAGAAGAAAGCCCACTGTATGGGAGAACATAGTTGCCAGTGTTGTCATCGATAAAGGTTTAATCTCCAACATTTTCAGGAAACTCATACAACATAACGAAAGGAAGATAAACGATCCAATAAAAAAGTGGGCAACGGACCTAAATAGATACTTTTCAAAAGAAGACAGAAGGGAGGCCAAGAGACTTATGAAAACATGCTCAAAGTCACTAATTATCCGAGAGATGCAAATCAAAACGACCATGCGGTACCATCTCACACCTGTCAGAATGGCAATCATCAACAAATCAACAAATGACAAGGGCTGGCGAGGATTCTGAGAAAAAGGAACCCCCGTGCACTGCTGGTGGGAATGCAGACTGGATTACTGGGTCAAATGGGAGTTTCATTTTTAGTTTTTTGAGGAAGCTCCATACTGGTGGAGAACAGTATGGAGCTTCCTCAAAAAACTGGTGGAGAACAAAAAACTAAAAATGGAACTCCCATTTGACCCAGTGATTCCACTCCTAGGAATCTATCCCAAGAAACTAGAAACACCAATCAGAAAGGATATGTGCACGCTATGTTCATAGCAGCACAATTCACCATAGCTGAGATTTGGAAACAGCCTAAGTGCCATCAGCAGATGAGTGGATTTGAAAACTATGGTACATCTACACAATAGAATACTACGCTGCACTAAAAAAGAAGGAATTCTTACAATTTACCAACCTGACCGTGATTTCCTATATTAAAGTGATCTACAGTCCTGGATGATGTGTCTCAGTTGGTTGAGCACAGACTCATGCACAGGTGAGGTCACATGCCTGGGTTGTGGGCTGGATCCACAGTGGAGATTGTGCAGGTGGCAACTAATCCCTTTTTTTGCTCATCACTGTTTTTCTGTCTCTCTCCCACCCCCTTGCTTTCTACATATAAATCAATAAAAATATAGATGTATTTTAAAATACATATGTGCACTTTCCTGACTCAGCTCCCTCTTTACTCCAAGCCTTGGCACATTCTGGACCCTATGTCTGGAGGACCTCGCACTCATCACACTGGTGGCCAAAAACAAGGTCCACCTCATGTAGCCCTACTCCTGGCCTTAGGATCTGGGCTTAGTGTCTGTTCAAAGTGCCCAGGTCCAAGGGATACGAGCAACTGACAGTCCCAGGACTCTCCTATCTCAGAGGCCACAAGTGTGTGAGGCTCTCAAATAAGCTCCACAAACCCGTACACCTAACGATTCTGCATTTGCAGGAATTTGTGCAAAGAAAACGGTCTGTTGGGAGCCTGGCAGCCACCAGGCTCTATGGCTCAGGCTGCTCAGTACCTTGCCCAGCCCCGAGGCCAGGTGCCCTCCAGATCCTGTATGATCTCAGGGCTCAGTCCTCAGTGCTCACTCTTGCCAGTTCCCTTACCATTTACAGGACTTCCCCTTCCTGTCCACAGCTGCTGTCCTCTGTCTTCTAGTCTGTTCTTCCTCTGAGCAATGTTAGGAACAGTTAGTCCATTACCCCAGAGAATGTCCCTCTTTCTTTCACAACCCACTGTCCTGAGAATGAAAGGAAAACTCCTCACACAAAACCACACCTCATCTTTGTTGTCTTTAGACCCAAACAGGCCCGGGTTTCCCAATCCTCCCAGCTCAGTGTCACCATCACGTCCTTACAGGTGGCACTGCAGCCTTCCACCCTCTTCCCCATCACCCATGTGTCACCCACGAGGGACTCACCATTCTGAACGCTGGGACCTGGGCGGCAGGACCTGAGAGGCGCGGGTCCCCCAGGCTGGAGGGTGAAGTGGGGCCAGGCTGCGGGAACGCTGTGAGCAGAGAGGAGTCCGGGAGGCACGGAGACCCGATCTCGGTCTGTTGGGGCTCAAGGAGCCTCAGACACACCCCGCACCGCAGGCAGCTGCCCCCCAGGCCTCCTCCTGCTCCCGACCAGCGCCCTGAAGCCTGTGACTCTGTGAACAGACCTAAGAGGTTAAAATGTCCACTGGGAGGAGGAAGCAGGAAGTCCCGCCCTAACCGGATGCGCAGACACCAAAATGCCCTTTAGCACCGCCCACAGGAGTGCAGTTCCTTCTGGGTAATGTAGTTTTCTCAACCGCCCAGGACAGTACTGGCATCCCAGCCAATGACTTGGGTGAATAAAGATGTGACACAGGAAGTGACTCCTGGGGAGGGACCTGATGGGACCAGAGGCCTGGCTGACTGGGGCTGACCAACAGATCTCTGAGGGGAAGGAGGTGGGAGGAATGCAAGAGATCCACCAAGAATATATACAGAGGGGGACATGGGAGACATAGATAATACTATCAACAATAAAAATTACATGTATTTTTGTAAATGTTAAAATAATGAAGCTGATGTAGCTCAGTAGTTGAGCCTCTTCCTATGAACCAGGAGGTCATGGTTCTTTTCATTTTTAAATTCTTTATTGTTTAAAGTATTGTATGTAGTATTACATATGTCTCCTCTTTCCTCCATTGGCTTTTCGCTGGTCACCCCCACTCCCCAGCACATGCCCTCACCTCTCTAGTGTCTGGGTACATGTGTGCTGCTTATATACATGCATACAAGTCCTTTGGTTGATCTCTTACCCACCCCCTAAATCCCTGCCTTCCCTTTGAAGTTTGTTGGTCTGTTCGATGCTTCTATGTCCCTGAATCTATTTTTGTTCATCAATTTATGCTGTTCTTATATTCCACAAATGATGAGGTCATGTGATACTGGTTCTTTCCTAGTCAGGGCACATACATGGGTTGCAGGCTCAATTACCAGTGTGGGGGTGGAGTCATGCAGGAGGCAACTAATCAGCAATTCTCTCTCATCATTGCTGATTTTAATTCTCCCTCTCCCTTCCACTTTCTAAAATAAACAAAAATATTTCAAACAAAGTATATACATATATGCATAGGCCATGGACATAGACAATAATGTGGTGAGGGACTAGAAGCAGAGGGTGCAGGGTAGAGGGAGAAAAGGGGGGGAGGAGTATGGGGGAAACTAGAAACATCTATAATAGAGTCAACAACACTATCTAATAAAGAGACAATATGCAAATTGACCATCACACTGTCACAAATATGGCAGTGCACATAGCAGAGCGGGGTTGTTTCTATAACACAATATTGCTGTGTCCACAGCGGAGGCGGGCTTTCTGTAACACAAGATGGCTGCACCCACAGTGGAGGCTGAGTTCACGTAAGGAGCCTTAACTAGCTATCAGCAGAATCCTGAGGCTTCATGGTGCTGGGCTAGGGCAGGGGACCTCAGGTTGTGCCCCCCTGCCTGGCGGGCCTTGACAGGGGCCCTCAGGCTGCACCCAGGCCCTGGCTCTTGGCCAGGAAACCTGAGGCCACACCCCTTGCCCTGGCGCGGGGCCAGGGGACCTGAGGCTGCATTTCCCCGCCCCCCCCCCCCCCCCCGGCGTGGCTTGACAGGGGACCTCAGGCCACACCCCTGGCCCAGTGTTGGGCCGGTGAATCTCAGGTGATGGGCCGGGGGACATGAGGCCATGCCCCCTGCCATGGCACCAGGCCAGGGAACCTGAGGGAGGGCCGAGGGACCTGAGGCCATGTTCCCCGTCTGGCGGGGTTTGACAGGGGAACTCAGGACACACCCCACACCACAGCATCAGGCCAGGGGACCTCAGGACGCGACCCCTGCCCCGATGCTGGGCAAGGGGACCTGAGGCTGGGGCCCCAGCCACAGTACCATGCAAGGGGACCTGAGGGTGCACTGGGGGACCTGAGGCTGCGCCCCCTGCCTGGCATGCAGCAGGGGGCCTGAGGCCATGCCCCCTGCCCAGTGGGGCTTGACAGGGGAACTCAGGCCATGCCCTTCACCCAGCAGGGCTTGACAGGGGCTCTCAGGCCACACCTCCCGCCCCTGTGCTGGGCCAGGGACCTGAGGCCATGCCCCGGCCTGGCAGAGCTTGATGGGGTACCTCAGCCCATAGCCCCGCCTGGTGAGGCTTGACGGGGGACCTCAAAGGGCACTCCCTGCCCTGGCCCGGGCCTGAAAACCGCAGGTCGAGCCTCCCATCCCAGCATTGGGCCAGGGGACCTCAGGCCATGACCCCTGCCCTGGTGCTGGGCAGAGGGACCTGAGGCTACAGCCCATGCCACAGCACCAGGCTGGGGGACCTGAGGGTGCCCAGGGGGAACTGAGGCTGTGCCCCTGTCCAGTGGGTGCCCGGGGACCTGAGGCTGTGCCCCCTGTCCAGCGGGGCTTGACAGGGGTGGGGCTGGCCGCCTCTGGATCTTGACCAATGGAGGTGGGGCCGGCCGGGTCTGTGTCTCTCATGATTTCAAGGCGCAGGTGGGTGGGTGGGTCCTTGACTATGGGTTCTCCAATGCATCCCAGACTCTGACAGGAGGAAGATTTTCATATACATTTTACTAATTTTCTTTCATCTCTGACATTTCTGTTATAGAGAAAGGGCAAATAGCAATATTAAAATATTTCCTCTAATTAATTCCCTTTTAATGTGCACGAATTTTATGTACCAGGCCACTAGTAAAAAATAGTGTGCACAGCCGGTGGGGCTCAGTGGTTGGGCGTGTACCCATCAACCAACATATCGCTGGTTCAATTCCAGGTCAAGGCACATACACATGTTGGGGGCTCCATCCCAGTGGGGAGAATGCTGGAGGCAGCTGGCCAATGATTCTCTCTCATCATTGATGTTTCTTCCTCTCCCTTTCTCTCTAAAACATCAATAAAGACATTTGAAAAAATGAACAGTGTTAAGATTGATTTGACTCAACAACAACAAAATGATTGTGGGACATCACATTTTCTTCCAAGTGTTGTAAGCAAAATCATGCCTTGTTCTGTCTTTACTCAGGATGTCCCAGGCATAACTTTTAGGGAACAGGAGCGTGCCTGGAGCCGGTCTGCCTCAGCTTGGCCTATAGTGTTTGAGTTCTTGACTTCACGCAGAAAAGATTTCACAACAGGAGTTCAGAGATTTTGAGGGAACATTTATGAAAGATGGGGATAATGAAAAACATCGAGGGCTTAGGATAGAACAAGGAACAGCAGAGAGACTGGGTGGGGCTCCTTGGGCTCTCTACAAACACTGCTGTGAGCTCACTGGAGAATCAGAGAAAAGAAGGCCTTGAGCTCAGGTTGGAGGATTAGCTCAGGATGAGCTGTCGCTGCTCATTGCTGACTCAGTTGCAGGTCCAGCAGGATCCCTTAAAAGCTTAGGAGAGCCTGGCTGGTGTGATGAGTAGTTGAGCATTGACCTATGAACCTGGAGGTCACAGTTGCATTCCCAGTCAGGAATCATGCTCAGGTGGTGGGCTGGATCCCCGTTGTGAGGCATGCAGGAGGCAGCCTATCAGTGATTCTCTCTCATCATTGATGTTTCTGTCCCTCACTCCTCCCTTCCCCTCTGAAATCAATAAAAAATATTTTAATGTATATTTTAAATCAATTATACTTACATCAAAGTTTAAAAAATTATTACAACTTGCCACTTCCCAATTATTTTACTATTTTATTATGAAAGTTCTTGAGTATGTTTGTATCTACTGTATCAATAAGTTGGAAATACAATATAATGATGTGCTACTGAAATACCTCATCAGCCCATATTCAGTGCTATCACTTTGGAAGTTTGAAAGTGACGATGATGACAGTACTTACACCAGAAAAATTGATAAATACTACAGACCTTGACTTCACTCAATCTACTATTGAATGCTTCAACTTAAACTGAATGGTGGACAGTTTTAGCAACCTAGGTTCATCTTATCAGTGTATCATGCAAGTGGGCTTTAAATTGTACATAGGATACAATTTTAGAAAAATAATTTTCCTCCCAGTATTCAAAACCCATAGTTCCAAATGGCAAGGAAAGAAGTCGAGTCCTTGAGGAATGAGTGATGCCCCAGTCAGTGTAGGCTCTGCTGACTCATTTCCGTCAGCTAAATCATCAACATAAATGTCATTATTAGCGTGTGCACGAGGGAGTGCATTGTGGGACTTCAAGTTCTCTTGCACCGTCCAGGCTACTCTAGGCTGCACTGAGGCTCGAGGGCTGATTAATTCCTTTCCACTTAACATTACCAGACCCACCGGAGGAAATACACTACAGAGATATCAACGCAGCTGCGAACCACACGGTTTATTACACTCACACAGAGAACCTACAATCTCCTGGTGCCCTGGGCGGTGGCTTAGGGGACCCGGGTGCTGATGTCGGGCGGGCATCTCTGGGTGCGGCTGGAAGGGCTCTGGTTCTGGAACAGGCTGTGCCCGGAGCTCAGCGGTGCCCCCCAGAGTCCTCCGCGAGGAGCTGCTCAACTGGCAGCAGCAGGTGTCGGACCTCGGCCAAGAGCAGATCTGAGGAGCGAGGAGAGTTAGCCTTCCTGGGCCCCAGGTGCGGCAGCAGGTGTCTTCCACCCACGGCTGAGCTCAGCGGCTCCGGATGCCCAAGGAGACCTGGCATTCCTTTCCGCTCCTCTTTTCATAGCCACTTTGCTTGCATTGCCCACGCGGCCCAGGCCTCACCTGGGGAACAGACTGTGGGTGCGCTTCCAGGGGCTGCGAAGTGTGTGGCCAGCATGCTACGTGCGGCCTGTCAGATGTGACTCAGTCTTAAAGCGCTTCCCAACGTTCAGGTTTACGTCCTGTTACAATTCACACTTCAGATTCATACATTGTCACTGTCACACCCAGAAGAGACACACATATTAATAACACTGGGAAATGATTACGTACTGATGGTCTGAAGATGACGTTAAATTTCTTCAGCCTTCCACCCAGGAAGTACCATCTGGAACACATGACAGATGTCTTAGTGGAACCTCTGTGAATTTTGCCAGCCAGCATTACTGCGCCGTCCCAGTATGTCAGTGAGGCCAGAGGAAAATTGCCACAGGGGATTTATGGAAGGGGACGAAGGCTCTCTTCCTGAAATGTCCATTCAAAGGCCTGGACTTTAAAGTTAGAAGTAGCCTAGTGCCCTTGCCTTGGTTAAGCCACGTTACACCCCCAGCAACAACATCCTGGGGAGGAATGAACTCATGTGCCCTTTCCCTCTATGTGACTTCCTTTCCTCTGTTACTCCATTTCTCTTTCTCTAATGGTCACATTAAATGTTCTTTTTGAACCGCTTTGCTGTGAATGTCTAGGAAACAGCACAGTTAGCCTTCCACCTGGTCTGAATAACAAGAAACCCCTCCCCAGAGGAAAATGAGAGGTACTCTGAGCAAAGTTTTCAGTGGGACCCCAGCGCTGAGGCCCTCCAGGACATAAGGCATCGTATTAATTTCCTTCATGCTATAAAACCACACTCTGGACATTAATTTCCAGCCAAGTTACAGAACCTCTGCCTGGTGTCCATATTCCCCTCTATCTTACTTTAAGACGAAAGGGACAATAACTCGGAAGAAAAGCTATGTTTAAAAAGAAGGAACAGTTGTCTGAAAGTTTTCAAGGAAGGACCTCAAATTCTGCAGGACCTGCATTTCATCAACAGCGCCCAGAAACCCCTTCCAGTTGGTGGGGCTCCTGGACCCGGTGGACAGGCAGCGGTTCCTCCCGGTTCCTCATGGGAACTTGCAGCAATTTTCTGGGCAGGAAATCCGTCCAATCTGATAAAACCGGGCGCGGGGAAGTCCAGTCTCAGCCCCAAACTCCCAGGGAGCTGGGTCAACGGTGGACATCAGTGATGGGACCCTGGGGAGCGGGTCTAAGAGGGGGTGGGGGCCCGTGTTCCTCCGAAATGCTGTGTGAGGCCTGGGACCCCAGAGACACAGGTTGAGGGGCCAGCCCCAGGGTGCTGGCTGCAGCTCCCGTTGCTCCCAGGCCTGGCTGCAGTGCTTACATCCAAGGCTGTAGGGGACCTGGCGGGGGGTGGCAGGGTGCTGGTTGGCCTAGGGACTCCTGCTGGGGAGGCAGAGGTGGACTAGGCTGCACCCAGCTGCGGCCCCTGCCGTGGGAGGAAGTGGCGTCAGCGCTGCTTCTCATTCTGGTGCAAGGGGGTCGCCTGGCTGCAGACACACCCGGAGAGACAGACAGAGAACCACGGGAAGTCAGGGCAGATCTGTCCTCCTCATTGGATTTGTACCTCATTTCCTCTTACTTGCCCCTTCTACCCTACAACCTCGATAACCTGGAAGAAAAGAGGTGTTTTATTCTTGTTTGTTTGCTTGTTGTTTTAAAATTCTGGTAAAAGCTGTGCCTTCTGGCTCACCCCTCCCTTCCTTGCACTAAGCGCCCCCTTCTCTCAGGAGGGACCCCTGGTGAACTGACCCCTCTTCGTCGCCTCAGTATTAGTGGAAAATGGCCAAGGGATTTGGGGCCCGAAGACAGTTTGACCACAGCCCGAGAACCAGATTCTTTCTAAACTGTCTTTCTCAGTGTTTACTTCCGCCCTTTCTGCGCTTCCTCTGTGTGGCCAGCTGTGCCAATGCCCTTCCTGGCTGTGCCATCCCACCCTGGGGCAGGCAGCATCAGAGTGGGGGGAGGGGAGCAGCCCACGCATTCCTCCTGAGCCTGGGGTGGGGACTCACCTGCTGTGCCTCTGCCCTCTGTTTGGAGTTCAGCTTGCCTTTGCGGGAACCTGGGAGTGGGTGGAGGGATTGGAGTAGGGGTGGGGACAGGTGCACTCAGCAGAGGCCATTATTTAAGGATCAGATTGACAACCTTCTCAGCCCCAAAGCTTAACCACACTCAGATGGCAGGTGAGGCTGTACCCTCTCACACATTTGGTGGAAATCCAAAATGGTAATGGCACAGCCCTGGAGGTGGGGGTGGGGGTGGGAGTGGTGTTAGGCAATAGCTGTTTAATTTACATATGGAATTACCCTTTGACCCAGCGAATATTCTTCTAAGAATATATTACCAAGATTAAGTGATGAAAAGAAGTAATGCATATGCACAGGGCCTTTCTGAGCCCTCCTATTTTTCACAGCCAAGGACTGACTGGAATAACCCCAGTGGCTTTGGGGACAGGAGTCTCCGGAGAGAACGTGGGGAGATCTGAAAATACAGCAGTTAAAATCCATTACGATTTGTAAATAGGGTTACATGAACCTCCTCTTCCCCTATACAGCTGTCTTCAAGTATTTCTATGTGGAGAGTTGGTGGAGACATAAAGATATAAATTAGACATATAAGTTAGGCAATTTCATAGTTTAGTCATTTAGTTAATGAGAAACTATTAAGCATCTACTCTTTTGAAGCAATGCAGATAAATAGTGAAGAAAATAGTTCGTTTCTCACGGATGGCACATTCTAGTTGGCAGAAAGTAGACAATAAACAAATACTTAATGGTCAAGTGTGAGCAAGAAAGTGACCACATCCTAAGCCTGACGAGCTCAAGGGAGGTGCCGGCAGCCCTTACAAACTCAGAGACCTAAAGTCACCACACAGTGTTATCAGAGGAAGCGGGTTATCCACCGGTGGAAGTGGGTCTCCCCTTCCCCACTGGGTGCTTGGAGTTGGGTCCTTACAATATCTGGAGAAAAAGAAATGTCTGAGACTCACACAGGAGGAGGAGTGATTGACATCCCTGGGTTTGCAAAGTCCCGTTTCCCTTCATCCAGGCCTGGAAGCTGTGCCGCTGGGGATTCAGCAGAGCTTGAAGCAGAGCCAGTGTCCAGTTTCCTTTCCATGGTGGAGCTGGGTCCTGCCTACCTCAGGCCAGTTGCAGTCCACTCGTCCATCGTGTGGGGTCCACACGGCCTTGGGCTCTGTGGGCAAAAGCAGAGCAGGAGAGTCCCGCAGGCCTGGAGCGTGGGCCTAGCCAGAGAGAGCTCCTTGGTTTAGGACAGGGGTCCTCAAACTACAGCCCGCCGAGGACATTTATCCGGCCCGCCGGGTGTTTTTGCCGCCGCTGCCTGTCCTGCTTAGCAGCCGACTTGTCCGGGGCCCTCAGTGCGCATGTGTGGAATGTGTGCCGCACTCTCCGACTCCCCTCCTTCTCTCTGTCTCTCGACTCCTCCTCTCAGTCTCGGGTGTGATCAGAGGAGTCACGAGCTTGCCTGTGCAGAGCCTGCTGCTGCCTGAGGACCCAGGTAAGAACAACTTAGGATTTATTTATTTTTTTTTAAGTTAGGAGGTCTATTTTTATTTTGCAGTTAGTAGGGCCTTTTTTTGCGGTTAAGGGGGGCCTTTTTTTCTGAAGTTAGGAGGTCTTTTTTTTGCAGATGGGGACGCCCTTTTTTTAAGTTAGGAGAGCCTTTTTTTTTTAAGTTAGGAGAGCCTTTTTTTTTTAAGTTGGTTAGTTGGTTGGGGGTGGTTTCTAGGGGGTTGCATTACAGTGATAACGCAAATAGTCAGTGCTCAGTGCTAATGCAAATTGCCAGTGCTCAGAGGTAATGCAAATGGTCAGTGCTCAGAGGTAATGCAAATGGTCAGTGCTCAGAGGTAATGCAAATGGTCAGTGCTCAGAGTAATGCAAATGGTCAGTGCTCAGAGGTAATGCAAATGGTCAGTGCTCAGAGGTAATGCAAATGGTCAGTGCTCAGAGGTAATGCAAATGGTCAGTGCTCAGAGGTAATGCAAATGGTCAGTGCTCAGTGGTAATGATAATTGAAAGTGCTCAGTGTTGATGCTCAGTGTTATCGAATGGGGGCCCCAAACTGGTAATCTGCGTAGGGCCCCATGGGAACTTAATCCGGCTCTGCAGACAGCCAAGGACTAGGAAACCCAATTTAATTGACAGTAAGTGCATTTATATTTTGATTGCTATTCAGTTGTGTATGATGTTGTATGTTGTGTGCTGTGTAAGCCCTGGTTCACACTGTTGTGATCTCTGAGCAGTGAGAGTTCAGCCATATGCTTGTATGGCTGAACTCGCATTAGATTCGGAAGAAATAAGGCATACGTGCCTTCTTTTTTCCTGCAGTGGAATCTGATTGCATGGGTCTTCTCACCCATGCGATCAGATTCCTGTGCGAGTTCACATATCGCAGTGTGGTTCGCACAGGGTAGTGTGAACTGGAAAGGTGGTGGAGGAACCGGCTCTGTAATCGTGCCAGTTCCCACACCGCACCAGTGTGAGCCTGAGGTAAAGCGGAGTTCCACCAATATGGGCACTGGTGAGGCTGAAATGATGTGGACTGGCAAGGCTGCATTGATGGACACTGATCAGACTGCATTGATGGGCACTGATCAGACTGCATTGATGGGCACTGATCAGACTGCATTGATGGGCACTGATCAGACTGCATTGATGGGCACTGATCAGACTGCATTGATGGGCACTGATCAGACTGCATTGATGGGCAGTGCAGTCTATATGTCTCTGTGTGGGCAAAGTTATTGCTGGTATATTGTTTTTGTAGCACTGTATATATATATATTGGTATTTTACTAATAGCAATTTGGAATTCCTAGGAAACAATGATATCAAGAAAGAGAAAAATTGACTCGAAGTGTAGGATATTCAAAGAACAGTGGACCTATGATTACTTTTTCATGCAGTACAAGGAAAGAGCTGTGTGTTTGATATGCCAGAATATAGTGTCTGTGTTCAAAGAATGCAATTTGCGTCGACACTATCAAACTCAACATAAAGATAAATATGATTGTTTGGTCGGAGAAGTGAGAAAAGATAAAATATTAAAACTGAAAAATACATTGACAACTCAGCAAAATACTTTTGTGAAGCAGAAGCAGCTAAGTATTTCATCACTGCGAGCAAGTTTTCAAGTTGCCAAGCTAATAGCGTGCACTGGCAGACCATTTGTGGAGGGAGAATTTGTTAAAGAATGCTTTCTTTCTGTTGCCAAAGAGATGTGTCCAGAGAAGGCCGATTTATTTAGTACAGTGAGTCTTTCAGGACCTACAATTACACGAAGGATTGAAGAAATGGGAGACAATTTGCATCAGCATTTGCAAAACTCCGCAAAAAAACTTTCCTATTTTTCCTTGGCACTCGATGAAAGTAATGACGTTCGTGATTCTGCACAACTTCTAATTTTTATTCGTGGGACAAATGACTATTTCGAAGTCACAGAAGAGCTTGCTGCACTGCAAAGCATCAAAGGAACAACTACAGGAGAGGATATCTATGAAAAGGTTTGCCAAACTGTGAATGGTTTGGAGCTGGACTGGGCTAAACTAGCCAGTGTGACAACTGATGGTGCTCCTAGCATGGTAGGGTCTAAGAAAGGAGTAGTTGCTCGCATTAACCAAGAGATGGACAAACATAACCATTCTCATCCAATAGCCATACACTGCCTCATCCACCAACAAGCACTGTGTAGTAAATCACTGAAATGGGACTCTGTTATGAAAATTGTGGTATCTTGTGTTAACTTCATTAGAGCTAATGCACTAAACCACAGACAATTTCAGGAATTTCTGTCTGAGCTAAATGTTGCCTATGAAGATGTTCTGTACCACACAGAAGTCCATTGGCTGAGTCGAGGGAGAGTTTTGAAACATTTCTATGACTTACTTCCAGAGATTACAGCATTTCTGCTTTCAAAAAACAAAGAAGTACCAGAGCTCAATGATGCAGAATGGAAATGGCACCTTGCCTTTCTGACAGATGTAACAGAGCTACTCAACAGTTTCAATGTGCAACTTCAAGGAAAGGGGAAGCTCATATGTGATATGCAATCACATGTGAAAGCATTTGAAGTAAAATTAGGCCTCCTCATCAAACAAGTGAAGGAGGAAAATTTCTGCCATCTCCCCACAACTGAAAATCTGTTAGCGGAAAAACCATTGGTTGCATTCCCAAACAAAACATGTGTGGATTCACTGGAAAAGTTGCAAAAGGAGTTCCAATTTAGATTTAAAGAGCTTCATCTCCATGAACAGGACATACAGCTTTTCCGTAACCCATTTTCTATGGACATTGAAAATGTGGATACGATTTACCAATTGGAACTGGCTGAACTGCAGAATTGTGACTCTGAAAGATGCATTCAAGTCAAGCAGCCTTCCTAATTTCTATGCATCTCTCCCCTCTGAGACATATCCTAATCTCAGGAACCATGCACTCAAAATGGCAACCATCTTTGGCAGCACTTATGTCTGTGAACAGACTTTTTCCAGAATGAAACATCTGAAATCTCCAACCAGATCTAGACTAACTGATGCACACTTGCATCACTTGTTACGACTAGCAGTGACAAATATGGAACCGGACATTTACCATCTCATTAGCCAAAAGCAGGCCCATAGTTCCCATTGAAATACTGGTAACTTTGTTGATTTAACTTTACTTGTTCTTCATTTTAAATATTGTATTTGTTCCCGTTTTGTTTTTGTTTTTTTTTTTTTTTTACTTCAAAATAAGATATGTGCAGTGTGCATAGGAATTTGTTCACAGTTTTTTTTTTTTAAACTATAGTCTGGCCCTCCAATGGTCTGAGGGACAGTGAACTGGCCCCCTGTTTAAAAAGTTTGAGGACCCCTAGTTTAGGAGGTCAGTGTCTCAAATCCCCTCACACTTGCAGCGGCCACACCTATTGTACCCAGTGACCTCTTCCCAGGTGCTACTGACAGTCAAGTACCTTCCCAGTTTCACGGAGACTTGACTGGGCATGCATCTACTCTTCCCCTGTCCGTCCCTGCCATCTGCGGGAAAATTGCCATTTTCTGGCAAAGCTGCACAAAGACATGCCTATAAAATGTGGCCTTCCCTTTGGTCCTCTCCAGCTATTTGTACCTGGGCTTATTACAGGTGCCCCTGATGCAAAACGCAGCAGGCAATTGGATGGATGAGAACAGAAAACCCCAAAACCAAAAACACAACCTGAGAATTTAATGCACAGTACAGTGACATTTTAAACTGGCGAGAAAAGGTGGTTTGTGACAGGTGAATAGCCCTTTTTTTAACAAAAAGTTCTTAAAAGTTAACACCGTGCTCCAAAATAAATCTTCGATTGACTAAACATTTATTTGGGGGAAATAAAACGTAAGTGTAAGAGGTGGGCCAAAGGGGAGATTAAGAGTCATGTGGAAAGAGGTTTTATTTCATCTGAAGAACAGGCACTGGTTTCCCACAAATTTGCACTTGCAGACACATATTGCCACAATCTCTGAAGCCATGGAAACATCCATCTGTTCTTGCATTGGGCACATCCCCTGGAGCTTGGCTGAGGCACAGAGGGATGAGGAAGAGAAATAAACTGAGTCACAAGGAGATTTAGAGATTTTTTAATGGGAGTTTTCTGGAGTACCAGACCTTGAGCATCCGAAGTTCCACACCACCCTAGCCCTGTCTTAGGCAAAGACTGCTTTTTCACTGGGGTGATAATCTTTGCAAGCCTCTGGAAACACTTGGCCAACTCCCAGGGAGGTTTGCACAGAACCCACCCCGCCCACAGGCAGTTCCTGAGATTTGAGAGGCTTGGGCCTTGCACATGGGCTCTTGCTGCCCTTGACCACAAGGCTCTGTGCACATGGGCAGTGATGTCAGAGGCTGTTGCTTGGTTACTATGATTCTGAGCTGGGAGATGCTAAACTTCCAAACTGCCAAACTGCCCTGCTTAAATGCTGTGGTGTGAGGTGGTTGCCTAGAGAGCTAGTTTTGGGCTCAGGAGGCGTGAAAAGTGAAGGGAAGGTAGGCTTCTCTGAAGCCTAGACTCTCCGCCATGAAGAAGGTATTTTCTTTTTGGAAGAGTGCCAGAGTGGCAGTCACGGACTCCCCTACCAGTGGGGCCAAGGACTCCCCTACCAGTGGGGCCAAGGTCTGCCCTACCAGTGGGGCCAAGGTCTGCCCTACCAGCGGGACCAAGGATGCCCCTACCAGCGGGGCCAAGGACTCCCCTACCAGTGGGGCCAAGGTCTGCCCTACCAGCGGGGCCAAGGACGCCCCTACCAGCGGGGCCAAGGACGCCCCTACCAGCGGGACCAAGGACGCCCCTACCAGTGGGGCCAAGGTCTGCCCTACCAGCGGGGCCAAGGACGCCCCTACCAGCGGGGCCAAGGTCTGCCCTACCAGCGGGGCCAAGGTCTGCCCTACCGGTGGGGCCAAGGTCTGCCCTACCGGTGGGGCCAAGGTCTGCCCTACCAGCGGGACGATGGTCACTCCTAACAGCGGGACCAAGGACGCCCCTACCAGCGGGGCCAAGGACTCCCCTACCAGCGAGGCCAAGGACGCCCCTACCAGCGGGGCCAAGGACGCCCCTACCAGCGGGACCAAGGATGCCCCTACCAGTGGGGCCAAGGTCTGCCCTACCAGCGGGGCCAAGGTCTGCCCTACCGGTGGGGCCAAGGTCTGCCCTACCGGTGGGGCCAAGGTCTGCCCTACCGGTGGGGCCAAGGTCTGCCCTACCAGCGGGACGATGGTCACTCCTAACAGCGGGACCAAGGACGCCCCTACCAGCGGGGCCAAGGACTCCCCTACCAGCGAGGCCAAGGACGCCCCTACCAGCGGGGCCAAGGACGCCCCTACCAGCGGGACCAAGGATGCCCCTACCAGTGGGGCCAAGGTCTGCCCTACCAGCGGGGCCAAGGTCTGCCCTACCGGCGGGGCCAAGGTCTGCCCTACCGGCGGGGCCAAGGTCTGCCCTACCGGCGGGGCCAAGGTCTGCCCTACCGGCGGGGCCAAGGTCTGCCCTACCGGCGGGGCCAAGGTCTGCCCTACCGGCGGGGCCAAGGTCTGCCCTACCGGCGGGGCCAAGGTCTGCCCTACCAGCGGGACGATGGTCACTCCTAACAGCGGGACCAAGGACGCCCCTACCAGCGGGGCCAAGGACTCCCCTACCAGCGAGGCCAAGGGCTCCCCTACCAGCGGGGCCAAGGACTCCCCTACCAGCGGGGCCAAGGACTCCCCTACCAGCGAAGCCAAGGACTCCCCTACCAGCGGGGCCAAGGACTCTCCTACCAGCGGGGCCAAGGACTCCCCTACCAGCGGGGCCAAGGATGCCCCTACCAGCGGGGCCAAGGACTCTCCTACCAGCGGGGCCAAGGACTCCCCTACCAGCGAAGCCAAGGACTCCCCTACCAGCGGGGCCAAGGACTCCCCTACCAGCGAGGCCAAGGACTCCCCTACCAGCGGGGCCAAGGACTCCCCTACCAGCGGGGCCATGGTCACTCCTACCAGCGGGGCCATGGTCACTCCTACCAGCGGGGCCATGGTCACTCCTACCAGCGGGGCTATGGTCTCCCCTACCAGCCGGGTCACGATCTCCCCTAACAGCGCGATGATGTACAACTATAGCACCCAGGGGTACAGAGGCGTGAAACGCAGAACACCCTGCATTCTAGAAAGTAATCTGTATGCGATCCACAAAGCTGCCAGAGATGGCAACCTGTGGAAAATGGAGCTAATCCTCCGTCTCGGGATAAGTGACGTGGATGAAAGAGACAAGATTAGCAGGTAATAGGGACTGCAGGGCTGGGGCCCAGGGTCCACTGGGAGGAGGGGGGTGGAGCTGGGAGAGGCACGTCCTTGCCTGGGCTCAGCAGCTGGAGATCAGCCCTCCTGTCAGCCAGGGCGCTGGGCTGACTTCCCTCCCGGGCCCTGCAGCACCTCCCTGGTGGACACCTGACCTGGGGTCTAGCGCTCAGACCAACTTTATAAGCAGCAAAAACAAAAACATAAAGACCCACTCATAATTCCTCTTACAGAACACTTTACTGGCAACTTTTAAGTGATTTAACTACATATCAATAATTGAAACGAAATTGAGCATATACAGCACTTTATATTTGATGTACACATTTTTATACCATAATGTGGCATACTATAGAAAAGTGAATAATGAGAGAGATAATTCCCGTAATGGATCAACTTCTAGGCTAAAAGTTCTTTGGATAAAATCCAATAACCACTTTATATCAATGTACACCTATGTTCTTTATTAAAAATATTTCATTGATTTCAGAGAGGAAGAGAGAGAGATAGAAACATCAATGTTGAGAATCATTCATCGGCTGCCTCCTGCATGCCCCACACTGGGGATTGAGCCCACAACTCAGACCTGTGCCCTGTCCTGAATCAAACTGTGATCTCCTGGTTCATAGGTCGATGCTCACCTGCGAGCTACATCAGGGCTCACCTATGTTCTTTATTGAGGGACCTCAGAAGGAATTTGAAGTGGAAAGATGGCTGTGGTCCTGTTTAGGAAGATTCAATTTCTGAAAATGTGTGCTTTTCCTATGTTTATCAGTTTTACAACCAATAGATATGGTTTAAGAATTTTCAAGTTACATGTTACCGTTTATCGTTGTGATGAGATTAAGAAAATTGTTGTATAGTAGACACAGGTTTATCATTTTAGATATCAACATGTACTATAGATTTCCACAAAGTAGTTGTTTACTAATAGCTGAAAAGACAGATAAATGATTGGAACAGAATGGAAAATGCCCAAACACCCAAATATATGTAAGACTTTAGAACTTGATGCTGGTGACATTTCATGTTTGTAGGAAAAGGTCAGTGACAAATGGTGGAGAAACATCTGTTGAGTATTTGGAGAAAACTAGCTAGATTTTATCTCCTCCAAATAAATTCCAGATTAAAAAATTTAAATATTCAAAATGAGAAAAGTTCCAGAAGAAAACACAAATGCCTACTTATACTTTTTTTCCTTTTTTTTTATTGATTTCAGAGAGTAAGAGAGAGAGAGAGACTGATATAGAAACATCAATGATGAGAGATAATCCTTGATTGGCTGCCTCCTGCACGCCCCACCACCCCCCTACTAGGGATTGTGCCTGCAATCCAGGCAGATGCCCTTGACCAAAATGGAACCTGGGACCCTTCAGTGCCCATACTGATACCCTGTCCACTTAGCTAATCCAGCCAGGGCTATTTATACTTTTTAAAAAATGATTATAAACACTTCAAAAGCAAGATTTCTGGAGGTTTATTGAGCAATATAAAAAATTCAAAGCCTCTGCCTTTCAGAAAATGATATTAGCAGGGTAAAAGAAGTGCTAGCAAAATATTTGCAATGTATGTGTATCAGAGAAAAAAAGTCTTTATTTTACAGAGAAGTTTTTGAAATCAACAAGAAAAAACTAATTTGGAAGTGGACAAAGTACATTTGCATATGTACAAGTGACCAATGGACAAAGGAAAAAATATTTAGTGTCCTTGGCAGGAAAAGGAATTTAAGTTAAAAGAGGAAAATAATATTTTCCATCCACATGGTTTGTGAAGATGACCAGTGATTATCCTTATACTGCTGCTTAAAGTTTAAGTTGCTTCTGACTTTTGCCATAGGCAATTTGGTGCTGAGTACCACATTTAAAAATGTATTTATATTCCCTATACCCATCAATTCTATTTATACTAAAATATCTCTATGAAATAGATAAATTACATAGTTTGTTTTATTCAGCACTGCTTAAAATAGCAATATAATAAGAAGAAAAAGGTCAGTTTGGTTACACATACACACAAACAGACTATGATCTTAGCCAAAAGTAGGTGCAAAATGTGATAAAATTTATTTCTGAGTATTTGTATTAAAAATGAGCATTTCTTTAAAAAATCTGAGTTCTGCAATGGTCCTGTACAAAAATTCTAGTAAGTATTATTATGAATGAAATAATCCTGGGGAAGAGCAATAATATGACTCCTGCACTGATCAAACTGATTGCTCATTTCCTGTTTTTTGGACTTAAGTTTGAAACATTTTTGAGGATTGGTATCTTCAGAAGTAAAGGGAATCTTTTTTATGTTTATTTTTATTGTTGACACTGTAACAGATGTCCCCCATTCCCCTCCCGCCTCTTAGTGCCTTTTCACCCAGCCCCTTTCAGCCTTCACTTCACAGTAGTCGGTGTCCCTGAGCTGTGCAAATATGCATATATGTTCTTTGGCTAATCTCTGAGTCCCCCAACCCCCTCCCTCTGAGATCTGTCAGTCTGTTCCCTATATCCATGCCTCTGGCCCTATTTTGTTTGTTAACTTATTTTGTCCCACATGTAAATGAGATCACATGGTATTTGTCTTTCTCTGATTGGCTTATTTTGCTCAGCATAATGATCTCCAGGTCCATCCATGCTGTCGCAAAGCATATGGGTTCCATCTTTTTTACAGCAGCGTAGTATTCCCTTGTGCAAATGTGCTACATCTGTATCTCCTCACCTGCTGACGGGCACTTGGGCTGCTTTTTACCTGTGCCCGTAGAGTGTATGCTCATACCTAATTACACACATATGTGTTTTATTCTATATGTATTTATTACATATAATATGCAAATGATTATAGATTAATCATTTTAGTTGTGTGCTTATGAAAACAAAAAATCGAAAATAGCGCCCAGTATAACTCAGTTGGTTGGAGTGTTGTCTGGTATCCCTCCTGAACACTGAAAGGGCGTGGGTTCATTCCACGTCAGGACACATATCTAGGTTGTGGGTTCGATCCCTGGTTGGGATACCTACGGGAGGGAACTGATCGATGCTTCTCCCTCACATTGATGTTTTTCTCTCTCTCACTCTCCCCCTCTCCCTCCCTCTTTCTCTAGATTGAATTAAAAATAATTTTTATAGTTACATTTTTTTTCTTTTTGTCTTGTTTTTGACAGTATGACGATGTCTCCTATTTTTTTCCATTTTTGTTCCCCCTCAGCCCAGCCTGCACCCCACCAGAGGCCTTTCCCATACTATTGTCTGTGTCCATGGGTTATGCATATATGCATATATGTTCTTTGGCTAATCTCTTCCTGTTCCCCTACCCCCACCCTGAGATCTGTTATTCTGTTCCATGCATCCATACCTCTGGACATATTTTGCTTATTTTGTTCATTAGATTCCACATATAAGTGAGATAATGTAATATTTGTCTTTCTCCAACTGGATTATTTATTTAAAAAATAGAAAATAGAAGTAATCATTGCTATTCCAGAAGAATCATTTTAACTTATAAAAGTTTTCTTTAAAAATATTTAACTCTCTCACTCTTTATTCATTCTTTGAATCCATTTGTACATGAAACATAACCTGGATATCTATTATGTAGCAGACATAGTCTACTCAGGACCCTTTTAGTCTATCTCCCAAACCCTTTTTTTTCATTCTTAAAATGTTCATGTTGGCCAATATGAGCAAAATGGACATTAAAAATGGAAGTATTAGAATTTAATCACAGTTGAAGCTTTCCCCCCCACACCTGCTTTCAAACAAAAGTATTTCTGAAGGTAGGAACTTGTAAAAAATAACCATTCCCTGCCTTTTTGAAAAGTATAATAGTATCTATATATATAAAAGCCAAGTGACCAGAACAACTGGAATGGCCGGTTGCTATGACACGCACTGCGGCGGCCAACCAGCCTGATCAGGGCCCTGATTGGCCGTGGCCCCTCCCCATGGTAGGCCCTACCCCCAATCAGCCCCCCCACCCTGATCAGGGGAGACCCCGGCCAGCCAACTGCCCATGGTCCCTCCCCCACTGATGGCCTGGCCCAGATCAGCCCCCATCAGGGAGGGCTGGCCAGACCTCACCCATGCATGAATTCGTGCACCGGGCCTCTAGTTAAGTAATAGTGATCATTGGGAACATCTATTTTCCAGACAATCTATACCAGGTACATCTAAATATTGGACAAAATGAATCATCCTATTTATTTGAATACTGCATTTCCTTTGTCTTAAGTTTTCTTGAAAATCAAAGTATGAATTACTTTAAAAAATTGTTGTTTTGCTTTTTTAGTCCTCTTTCCCCCATCAGGCTTTTAAGAACTAAAATTTATTTAAATGCCAACCATTGATTAGAACTGCAAGAGCTCTTTGTACTCACCATTATGTCACTTAATGTAGGACAACATGGATGGCATGATGCCAGTATTTTATGCATCAATAAACTTTTTTAAATGCTGTCAATAATAGTTGTAACATGTTCTGAATTAGAAATTGGATTCCAATGTCAGAGATGTTAAAGTGTGAGAAGATAAGCATTTTAGAATCATTGAAATGCTGTGTTCTTTCTGGTCCTTAAAACAGGTCTGCAGAGTAGGTATAATGAGATCATTTTATTTAATTGAAATGTCCTTATAAAGTGGTAGTAATAATGACACTAATATTATCTAACAATTATTGAGCGAGTTTTTTTGGGTGTGCTAGGAACTGTAGTAAACACTTTGCATAGATTCTCATTTAAGCAAACAGTGATGTCCTGGGAGATAATTACTATTTTTATCTCCATTTTGTTGATGCGGAAATTGAGGCACAGAAAGGCCAAGTGGTAACTAATAAGTGACAGTTAAAATAGGATTATAGCACTTTCACAGTCCTGCCCAGGCAGTGGGGCCGGATTTGGTAGCTGGTGCTGAAAGAAACCCTTGAGTGCATCTTTCCTGGGACTGTGCCAGTGGTAGCTGTCACTCAATGGCACAAAGGAAAAAAAAATAGGATCAGACCCAAGTTGAGCTAAATTCCCAGGTCATCTTCTCTTTACTCAAATAGGCTGCTCCTTCATTAATGTGGTGAGTAACAAGATCTAATAACTATTGCACTGTTTTCAGAAGAAAATGAAGTATTTGTTTTGAAGTCATAGAGATAAATGTTTACAATGACATGGATAATGTGTGTTTTAGACAGTGCCCTTTAAGTTCCTAAAGAGTCCTCTGACTCCCATAGGACTGCTCTCCATGTGGCCTGTGGCTTTGGCCATGCAAGGATGGCGAGACTCCTATTACAGAGAGGATGCCAAGTTAACCTCCGTGACGTTGAGAATAAGTCAGCACTGATTCAGGTATGCACTCACCAACTATGTTAGCATGAGATGGGGTTGATGTAATTACTTAGAATAAAAATGGATTTACCTCATTGACTATAAGTCATTGGTGAAAGAATGAGATGGGCTTGATGTAATTACTTAGAATAAAAATGGATTTACCTCATTGACTATAAGTCATTGGTGAAAGAATGAGATGGGCTTGATTTAATTACTTAGAATAAAAATCAATTCATCTCATTGAACTAAAAGTCATTGGTGAAACTTATGGAATGTTTACTTTGATTCCTAGAATTTATAATCTATTTCTTGGCATAATACTGACAGGCTCTACAATACCAGAATACGAACTGTGCAAATGTGCTGCTAGACCATGGTGCGGATCCAAATATAGTAGACATCGAAGGCAACACTGCTCTCCACTATGCTGTCCGTGGTCACAATATAGCTATAGTGAACAGGCTGCTTTCAAGAAAGGCAGATACTGAAGCGAGAAACAAGGTATAGCTCAAGTAACCTTATTTACAAAATATTTGAAATACATGTTTTAGTTTAGTTACAAGCATTTTTTTTTTAAATGTATGTATTGAGAGAGGAAGGAAGGGGGAGAGAGAAACATCAATGATGAACGAGAATCATCCATTGGCTGCCTCCTGCACATCCCCTACTGAATATTGAGCCCACACATCTGGCCTGTGCCCTGACCTGTCATCAACTGTGACCTCTAGGTTCATGGGTCTATAGTCAAACACTGAGACACACCAGCTGGGCACAAGCATTTTCTTTCTCACCTACATATACTGAATATAATATATCAGGCCATGTCACCATGGAAACAACTCCAGAGCCCAGTCAGAGGGGGCTGGAGAAATGTAGCGTCCCCAGAAGGGGGCGAAGCTCTGTCTCCCTTCCACCCCAGAAGGAAGAACTTCATGTTAGTGCCTGGGAGTGGGAGATAGGCTCAGAGCCCACTAAGGACTGAAGGCCTGGGCGAGTGAAGTGATGCTGGGGACTGGCCGCTATGCTGGCAGGGGCTTAGGAAATGGTGCTGCTGGGGATGGGGGGGAGGAGGAGGCCTAGTATCCAGCAAGGGGAGCTGGGTGAGTGCAAGTGGGGAGAGGAAGCCCCAGTGCACAGGCAACACAATAATGATAGAACACCAGGATACGAACAAAGGTTCCTGGAACCAGCACTGTCCATGTTGGAAGTGAGATTTGGAGAATGATGTTGCAGTTCATCTGTTGAAGAGGGAGTGGAGGCCATTTTAAAGGGAAGGACAGCCAGTGACTGCACAGGGGTGAGAAGAAAGAGGCTCTTATTTTTTTTTAATCCTCACCACAGGATGTTCTTTCCCATTGATTTGAGAGAGAGAGAGAGAGAGAGAGAGAGAGAGAGAGAGAGAAACATCTATGTGAGAAAGACACATGGATTGGGTGCCTCCCCCAGAAGCCCCCTCTGGGGTTAGGGATCCAACTGCATCCCAGGGACTTACCTTTGAATAGGAATCTAACTCTCAACCCATCCATGTGCAGGCCGACCCTCCAGCCATTGCACAACACTGGCCAGGGCAAAAGGGGCTACTTTTTATTTACTTTCTATATTATATGTGTAACTTCAGAGGATCTTTCATAATTTTTAATATTCAATTTGGATCTATGTAATTTCTTAAATTATAAATTGTTTTTGCTGCTCTACAGCATGACCGCACACCACTTGAACTCGCTAAACTTATAAACAATGATAAAATGGTGAAATTACTAATATCCAGAGGTGCAAAACAGGACCAGCTGAAAAGGTACAATTGTTTGTTCTTTGTAAAATTTTATTTGGAGAGCACATTTATTAAAGCTGGGGACAGTAAAACTGGAAGAGCTTCGATAGAGGAAGCTGGTGTTAGTTGGAACCATTCTAAGCTGCCAGAGAGATTCAAATAATGCTGCAGGAGAAGACCAGATGCTCCTTTCTCTTTTGTTACTAGATCTGTACTCCAGGTCACTCTCTTCCTATGGAGCATCTTTGTTTAGGTAGTGGAAGGTCCCATAAGGCCTTTCCAGACTAGTAAGCACCAGCTTGCCTGAGGTTCCATAATTGAGGTTGGCCCCTCAAGGGATCTCTTTGCCATAACAATGAAACTTTCCCAAGTGACTTAAATTTACCTCAGGTTGCAAAATATTTTAAATTATGCCTCAATGGAAGCCAGTCAACAGAAAGCTCTGAATCAAAAGTAGGTTATTGATCCTTAAAATTGTTAAAGGCCCATCCATGACTCATCAGTATTCATGGGTGGACCAATAGGATTGCATCTTCCAAGCCAATTGGGGTGGACAGGGAGATTAGGCATTGTTCTCATAAAGATCTGCTGGGTCACAGTTTGAGTAGGTAGAGAAGGGGTAGTAGGAGTCTAGGCCAGGTCATGGCTTCTGTTAGTTTTCTGTGGTTGGTAAGATTCGCTACAAAAAGAAGGGAGCATGGTGTTATCTGATTGCATGAGGTAATCTATTTGTACATACATTTAGTTGCCAGTTACATAATAGCTGAGATGCCCTGAAATACAAACCACAACGTAGGTACAGGTAATGCCAAAACTCATAACATTTTCTGAAAACCGCAATATTTGGATGTTAGAAACCATGAAAAGTTCACATTGGGATTTCTTTGGGATTCAAAAATAGTTTCAACAAATAAAGTTTATTTTTTCCTTTGATTTAGTATTTCCTGAGCATATGTTTTTGCTCTATCATCTCATTTAATCCTCCTAACAACCTTCTGAAATAAGGTAGTAAGATTCTTCTTTTGTAGAGGAGGACCTTGAGCCAAAGAAAAGTGACTTGTTTGAGAAGAAATAGTTGTGGGATAGAGAAGTAGGAGGTGTGAGTTCAAGACATTTGTGATAATGTCAAGCTAACTCCAATTAAATCACTGAACTATACTACCCTCAAATCATGACTTGTTATAACTTCTTTTAATTACATACTTCATAAAACAGTTGTATAATCTACAAATTTAAAGTATATGGTATAAATAAAATTTTAATATTAGTGCTGGTATTATCTGAAATATTCTAAGAATTTACAATATTTGTAACTATTTTTATGTTAATATTAAGAGGGTAATATTATTTATCACCACTTTTTGTACACAGTAAGGAAGAACTAACTTCTGAAGAAAAGGGATCCCAAAAAACAGAAAGTTGCACTCCTGGTAAGATTTCTGATGGTGAATTTCCCTTGATGGTCCACCATGTATGAAGTAAGAGTAAGGAAGTTTTGATAATGAAAGAGCAGGGAAAAATACCAAACTATGTGGAAGTTGCATGTATAGTTTTTTCTTAACTTCTTTCTTAATAGCATAGTATTTAGTCAGATTAACAAAGTTAATTGTAGGTAATTTAAAATCTGGGGCAATATCCTTTAAAAAGAAGTTCATTTATTTAGTCCTGACCTCTAAATCTCACATGAGATCTTTATGTAAAAAAGAAAAAAAAATTAAGTTAGGATGGTGTATGTTTCCTTTATATTCACAATAACAAATTGGACTTGTTCTAAAATGGATCTTTAGTTTTAACTGTGAGTTGATTACATTTAGTATATGAATACTTATTATTACATAGTGATTTTTCTCACTAAAAAAAATAAAAAAATAGGAACTCAACAATACTTTCCTGGTAGCACAAAGAAATGGCAAACCATAAGAGCTACAACACTTAACCATTGTGCAAGAATCCCAATGAGATTGTTTTTTAAAGGTATCTACCCATAGTACTGAAGTCTGAAAGGCAATGCCTGTTGAGAAGCATACCATAGTTTTTATATTATACCAACAAGGTCTCACTATTATCAACTTCATTCCTCAGAAGTCAAAACAGAAGGAGATATGTTGACTTCATTAATTTGATAATTATCAGGACACTGGATTTTCTTTAGAACAAGATGCTCTGTTGCCATTGGTCAAAATATAATGATAATAAATATTCAAATGGCCCAACCTGGGACTCAACAAATTATAATAAATGTACAAAAATGTTTCCCAATAACAAAAATGCCAGATGTGGCACCTAGTTCATTGTACAATCTGAACTGTATGAGGACACCTTGGACTTAGTAGACCTTTATCAGAGGACTTGGGTAGTTGGTTTTGCAAGTTATAGTAAATGCAAGGATGAAATAGCATTTTCACCTTGGAGGTGCTCATAATATGGAAGAGGTGTTGCTGGTTTATTTCTTTGTTTTTCTAAACAGAATTTTCAAAGAAAATGTCAAAATTCAGCAATTCATTTTTCAGCTGAATGGTCTGCCATTTGACTTTCAGGTACTACGTGTCATTCTGATGTTGCAGAATTGAAGCATTTTAAAAACAGTCATTGCCCTCTAAGAGCTTGTTAGTATCATTGTCATTTCTATTACTTACTATACTTCATTTAGTGCTCACTAGGTGTCAGAGGTTATTAGCATCTTATATTATCCCTATTTACTCATTTTATTGGTGTTTAGTATGTGTCAGACACTTTATGTCCATGATGAGAGTTAGAGTTTTAAAAATGTGGCTGAGGCTTTGGCTGGGTTTCCCAGTTGCTGAAAGCATTGTCCCTGATACTCCAAGGGTGTGGATTTGATGCCTGGTCACATTCACACAATGAATGCATAAATAAGTGGGACAACAAACCAGTGTTTCTCTCTCTGTCTTTGTCTCTATCGTTAATCAACTTTTAAGAAGTTTAAAAAAATGTGGATGGGTTTTAAAGTAAGCATGCAGACCACAAAGATGTTTTCCAGGTAACGGGGCAGAAGGGCGATGTTTGGCAGTAGGAACATCTATAGAGATTACATGTTTGGTAGCAGGAACAGCAGGGCAAGGGATAAGATGTACACATGAACTTTGTGGGAATTATGAGCAGTACAGTTTTAAAGGTGCAAAGTGTGTGCTATGGGAATGGTTGGGAATGAGGTGAGGCCTAGCTAAGGCAGGCTTATGAAAGTCTTTCGTACCACAGAAAGGTCTAGATCTTATCTTCTGGGCCTTGGGAAATGTATCAGCTAGAATGCTTTTACCTTCAGATACCAGGTGCCCTCATTATCAGAGGCCAAAATAATAGGAAGCAGGTAGTTTGATGAGGATATCAGGGTTCCAGTTGTTATACCTCATTCAGCTGTGAGGTTCTCAGTGTTTATGTCTGCTTTCCTGGTCAGTAATTAGCAAAGGTTCCAAAGCATCCTGTTCTCACATGTCGATATGTGAAGGCCAAAAGGACTGCTTTTACTTAGACGTTTCTTTTTCCTTTTATAACATTTTGTTACCAGTAAAGTAGAGTTGGCACACATCATATTACTTACTAGAGGCCCGGTGCACAAAATTCATGCATGGGGAGGAAGGGTGTCCCTCAGCCCAGCCTGCACCCTCTCCAGTCTGGGATCCCTTTCACAATCCAGGACTGCTGGCTCCCAACCGCTCGCCTGCCTGCCTGCCCGATTGCCCCTAACCACTTCTGCCTGCCAGCCTGGTCACCCCTAAATGTCTTCCCCTGCCAGCCTGGTCACCCCTAACTGCCTTCCCCTGCTGGCCTGGTCACCCCTAACTGCCCTCCCTTGCCAGCCTGGTCTCCCCCAGCTGCCCTCCCTTGCAGACCTGGTCCCTCCCAACTGCCCTCTCCTGCTGGCCATCTTGTGGTGGCCATCTTGTATCCACATGGGGGCAGCCATCTTGTGTGTTGGAGTGATGGTCCATTTGCATATTACTCTTTTATTAGCTAGGATAGGTGTGCACCCACAGTGGTTTGACATTTATATACTTTATGATGTGTCTACAATGATATGTGTAGCTACTATCACTGAGCAAAGTTTTAACGATATTGACACATTCCCTTTAATGCACACTACATCTTATGGCTTATATATTTTATAATGGGAAGTTTTCACTTCTCATTCGTATTCTTTTATCTCACCTATCTCTTCAGCTAACTACCCTATGGCAGCCATCAATTTGTTCTTTGTAGCCATGCGGTCTGTTTCTGTGTTGTTGTTTTACATGGCATCTCTAAGTCAAACCACATGGTATTTAATTTTCTCTAATTTCACTTAGTGTAAGACCTTCTTGGTCAATCCATGGTTCCATAAATGGCAAGAATTCATTGATTTTTTGCTCGAGGAATTTTTCATTGTGTGTGTGTGTGTGTGTGTGTGTGTGTGTGTGTGTTTCTACATTCTACATTTTCTTTCTTTACTTTTCCATTGAAGGACTTCTACATTGCTTCCATATCTTGGCTATTGTAAATAATGCTGTAGTGAACGTAGCGGTGCAGATACATTTTCTAATTCTTGTTCATGTTTCTGTTGGATAAATCCCCAGAAGTAGAATGGCAGTTCTATTTCTAATTTTTTTTTAGGAATGTCCTTGCTGCTTTCCACAGTGACTGTACCAATTTCCAATCACGTGAATAGTGCACAAGGCTTTCTCTTTTCTCCACATCCTCGTAACACTTGTTATTTATTTATATTCTGATGACAGCCATTCTGAGAGGAGTGAGGTGGCACCTCCTTATGGCTTTTATTTGCGTTTCCCTGGTTAGTGATGTTGAGCTATGTGTTTCCTTAATTTTTTAAAAAATATGTTTTTATTGACTTTAGAGGGAGAGGAAAGAAAAGGGAGAGAGTGATAGAAACATCAATGAGAGAGAACCATCACATCCATGGGCTGCCTCATTCAGGCTCCCTCCTGGGGATCAAGCCTGCCACCCTGGCATCTGCCCTGCCCTGGAATATCACCAGCGATCTCTTGGTGCATGGGACAACGGCCTGAACCTACTGAACCACACTGGCTGGGCCTATGTGTTTCTTTTAAATAGGAAGAAACCTGAGAGGCTTGTATGTGACTTCCACTAGCATTTTATAGGCTTAGGTTAATCGCATGCTCATCCCTAAACCAGTTAATAGTAAACTAGTGACTATGATGAGCTTAGTTTAATGATTTCTCTTTTTGGAGTTGGGTAGATACCACCTTCTTTGTGTATCAGGACAGTAAACATCCAAATAGCTTTGTGGTTGTCCAGCAAGAATGAAGACTAAGGTAGGAATCCAGGAATATTTACTGCAGAGATTCATTGTCGTTTTGAGCAGAAGAGGGACAAGATTAGATTTGATAAGGGCCCTGTGGCTGTGGCATTAAGCAGGCATCAGCAAGCTTTGTCTGTAAAGGGCCTGATTTTAGTCCAGGAGGTCTGTCATATCTACTCAAGTCTGCCATTGCAGTGTGAGAGCAGTCTTAGAGAGTCTGTAAGTGAACAGGCATGGCTGTCTTCCAGTGAGGCTTTATTTGCAAAACCAGATGGCAGCTTGTACTTGGTCTGTGGGCTCTAATTTGCTGACCCCTCCTGTAGAGGATAGATAGAAGGAAACCACATAAAGAGCCTTGGAGACAAAGGAACATTTTGCCTCCTTGGACTGGCATTAATCCATTATGAAGGTTTCATTCATCTGTAATGAAATGAGTCAGGAAGCTCAACTTATTCCATTTAAAGTGCTGGTGTTTTCTAGGTCTATTTCTCTCTCATTTGTTTTGCCTAAAAATAACGTATTAATTTAAGAGGGAACAATAATAGTTGGTAGTGTTTCCCCCCCTGTGAGAGCCATCTGTTAAGAGCTCATGTTTGGCTAGGGCAGTTGACAGTAACAAAGTAAAGCAGAGACAGTAGAGAGGTCTAGTTCATAAGATTTTTCTGATGTTTGCATGTGGAGAATTAGTGGAGAGAGAGAATTCTAAGGTGCTTCATAGGTTTCCAGATAGTGCACTGGGAATTAGATTGCACATGAAGAACAGGACTTCATCAGATGAGCAGAAAAGAACAACAGTTCAACAGGAAAGACCAGTATTTGTCCATACAGGTTGAGGTTAATGAATATCTATGGATATCCCCACATTTTGGATACAATTTCTTTTACTTTTTGACTCATCCTCTCAACAACTGCCTTCAATAGGCGAGCCATGATGTTAGTTTAATAAGAAATTTAAAAATGATTAGGAATAAATAAAAAGAACTCTGTAATCATTAGAACACTCGTGTAGTATATATGATAATTGCGTGTGTTTTGTTGTTGTTGTTGTTTTTTGCAGTTAGCCTAGTTAGTAGGTTGGTTCATAACTCTTGTAAAAGGGAATTAAACCCTTTTTAGTTGGAGAAAATTGTCAGTGTGATGTCTTCATTTTCTTATAGGAACTTTGATATTATAGAACATGATGTCAATCATTAGCATTCTGTATTTCCTATTGTGACTAAATAGGGATGTTTTCTTGTTTCACATTTTTTCTGACATCATTGTTTCATTTATCCCTTTCATGTCTTTATTACAATAGTTATAGATCAACAGGCAACTCGAAAACAAGCATGGACTGAAACAAAATCAATGACAGGCATGGGAAATCAGCTTCTGCATTGTAATCATGTATCCAAAAATAATTTCACATAAGGCAATTTGGTTAGAGGTTCAGAAACCCACCCCTAGGTTTGCTTATTCACTAGAAAAATTTACAGTATTCAGCATATAGCTGTGCTCATACTTAAGATTTTTACGGTGAAAGAACTAAAGCAAAATCAACAAAGAGAAGAGGTGTGTGTGACAAGGTGTGACACCAGGCACAAACTTCCAAGAGTCCCCACCCTGTGCAGTTACCAGGAGGTGCTTAGTTATTCCAGTGTCAAATTCTGACAACACACATGAAATATGTCATTTACCAGTCTGGTTAGACTCAGAGTCAAGGTTTTTATGGCAGCTAGTCACATAGGCATCTTCCCCATCGCATGTACCAAAGTTCTAGATTCCCAGAAGAGATGCCAGTGTTCAGCATGAACCCCATCGGCTATACAAAACGTTTAGGCACAGGGGCCACTCTTCTCAGTTAGGGAAAGGTGGAAACCCTCCCCAGATTCAGGTTTTCAGACTCCAATTGAAGGGTAGCCATTTAAGCAGGACTTTCTAAGGATTGCAGTCTTAGGCCGGCTGCATGGAAATTTTCTGCACAGCAGGGACAGCCCTGACTGAATTTTTGGCCTTGAGCTAAAATTTTATTTTAAGAGCAAGTACTAGTAACATGATAATATTATATGGTTCTTGTTTCACTTGCATCATTCATAATTGCTTGAAATGCTGTTTACTTTTGTGGCTCCTGGTATTTCACAGGTATCTATAATAATAAAAGTGTAATGATCAACATAATGTGATGAACAAGAATAGACCCAGAGACAAATGGCAGTGGATAGGGGGTTAGAGAGCATCCAAAGGACTTGTATGCATGCACATTAGCATAACCAATGGACACAGAACAGACCCTGGGGTGGCGGGGGCTTGGCCGGGGTGGGAATGGCTGGGGGGAAAGGAGACATATGTAAAACTTTAGACAATAAAAAAGTGTAATATGCTAATTAGACTGGATGTCCTGTCGGACGTTCTTTGGAACGACCTTCCAGACGAAGCCGGAGCTGTGAGGGAAGCCCAGGTCCCGGGTGCTAGAGGGAAACCAGTGCCGGGGGAAGGAAGGCCTGCTCGTGCATGAATTTCGTGCATCAGGCCTCTAGTTTGTACATAAATCACTAGGGCAATATTAGGCAATTATAAGTTCTCCTTTTTATTCAATTTATGCTTCAAGATAATTTTTAGATAAAATCAGAAAAAAATAATTTCTGATTTAAAATTAGAAGAAAAAGTGTCTTTTAATTATATGGATGATTCAGTTCTGATTTATATTCCACTAAATCCCTGTTTATAATTATAAAGCAAGGTATTTAATCACCTTTATCAGTTGTTTTCTTGGCCCTAGTATACATTTGAAAGTATTTGCTTTATTCATGTCTTTTCACATGGCTTCACTCAATTGTGGGGATAACATCTATCCTCTCATACTTCCATCCTTATCTTAATTACCAAGGTGACTGTGTCTTGCAAATAGCATTAATATATTCTCATATGCTAATAGCAGACACAGTGGACACATTTGGGGGCGGGATAAGAGACCAACCAAAGCACTTATACGCGTGCATATGAGCATAACAATGGACACAGAAAGCAGGGAGGTGAGGGCATGTGCTGGAGTGCGGGAGCGGCCGGGGAGAGGTCCATGGGGGCCGGGAATGAGACATACGTAAAACTTTAAACAATAAAGAATTTAAATGAAAAAGAAAAATTAATAAGCTTTATTTTTTTAGAGGAGTTGTAGGTGCACATTAAAATTGAGTGGAAAGTGCCCATAAACCACACAACCTAAACCCACTGCTTCTCTCATTTTTGATATCCAGCAGCTGAGAGATACATTTATCTCAATGGAGGGGGACATGCAATGACACGATTATCAACCAAAGTCCATAGTTTACATTGAGGTTCCCTCTTGGTCTTGTACACCCTATGGGTTTTGACAAAGGTATGATGGCACATACCCACCATGACAGTATCATATAGAATCTTCTCACTGCCCTAAAAATCCTCTGTGCTCTGCTTATTCATCCATCCCTTCTCCCTCACCCCTGGAAACCACAGACCTGTTTTACTGTCTCCCTAGATTTGTCTTTTCCTGAAGGTTGTATAGTTGGAATCCTACAATAGGTCTCTTTATGAATGTTTAACAAGTGAAAATTCCAAGGTAATTGGATGTAGTTATCCAAGATGGTCTTGGACCTGAGTTGGTTTTCATTGCTGCTCATCAGCATGGTATCTGATGACATGTCCCAGACAAGCTGAAAGAGAATGATTTCCGTAGGCGTTTGCCACCAAATGGGGAGAGTTGAGAAAAATGACCTCACACACTCCTGCAGAGCACTTACTACCTGTGCCAAGCTGCTCTGTGAGGTGGGAACAGAAACTCTAGCAATGGAAGGAGATAGTCTCAAGAGGTTCTACTTTATACAACTGGAGTAAAAAAGTATTTCCTACTTATCTTCCTACTAGAGGCCTGGTGCACGAAATTCTTGCACTGGCGGCGGGGGGGGTGGGGGTGGTCCCTCAGCCCAGCCTGCACCCTCTCCAATCTGGGACCCCTTGAGGGATGTCCAACTGCCCTCTCAACTGTGCCATTTCTGTTTGGGTTTATGTATCTTCTATCATTGAAACTTTGTAGCCTTGAGTGGAGGCCTGGGCTGGCAAGGGCAGGGGAAAGCTTGGCTTCCTCCATTGCCGGGGAAACCCAAGCCTCCCTCCTGCTCTCTGTGGCCATAGCCATCTTGGTTGGGTCTATTTGCATATTCGCTCCTGATTGGCTGGTGGGTGTGGCTGGTGGGCGTGGCTGGTGGGCATAGCAGAGTGATGGTTAATTTGCATATCACTCTTTTATTAGATAGGATTGGATATGGGGCCAAAAAGAATCTGCCTCCTATGTTTTGCTGTGCTCATAGTGCCTAGCAACAAAATTTCCTTACGATAAGCGTGTTTCATCCTAAACTGGCTAGTCTTCACTGAAGGAGTGTAGAGTTTGTATTGTGTTAGGGCAAATAAGTATACTCTCTTCTAACTGCTATTAACGGAAGAAGCCAGAAAACTCATGATATTTAAGTTTGACATGGTTAGTCTATGATTCTGCTTCCACTAACTATACAGCTTTCTGTCAGTCTGATGGGATTTGGTTAGATTATGTTCATTGTACATGGCAGTTCACAGGTAAGTATCAAATTTTGATAGATCCCAAACTTTTTATTTTTGCATTAGATATGTTTGAAAAGGAAAGTAAATGTTCCTAATATATTAATGGGCTACCAATAATATGATTAATGTCCACTCTAGTGTAGTCTTCAGGTGTGGTCCCGGAGGTACACTTTCTAAGAAAGCATTAAACCAGTACTTTTAAAGTTCTGTATATGTATTGTTTTACAATGTATTTTATTTTTTCCAAAATAGTGGTTGATATAGCTGGTGAAGACACTTTAAGCAGGTAGGATTTTTCAAAATTATATGTTAACAGCAGAGAAAAGAAACTAACATTTCTAGAGTATTCTACTTTGGGCTATACCCTATGCTATGTAATTAACCTGTGTTATATGGTCATCACAATAGGTTGGCAAAGTAACTGTGCTATTGTAGCCTACCTTTTGTTAATGAGGCAACTGTGGTTCAGGGAGATGGATGAATTGACCCATGATTCCATAGTTAGGAAGGGGCTGACCCAGGATATGACTGTCAACCAGCTTGGCTCCCCAATTATTCTGTTGTCCCTCAACATACACTGATAAGTTCCTGTGTAGCTCTTCAATCGAGACACAGATGCAAACCATCTCAGAAAGTCAAATCTGGTTGTGTCCTAACGCTGACTTAGAGCTTTTCTAAGAGGCCCAGTGAGTCTAAGCTTTTATCTTACTGCCCTTGACAAATGTAGTGGTAAATAGGACCTTGATTTTCCCACGAAAGCTTCTAGGGCCCATCTCATTTAGCTATGGCCACAGAACCAAAGGTTGTACCTGAGCAAGACCCAAGCAGGCAAGTGTTTTTAGATAAAATTATATGAATTCTGCTTGAAAGGAATACTTTATTTGTAAGTAAAGAATATTTATATATAGAACATGTTATGTTAATTAAATTCAGCATCTATGTAGAGGCTATTTCTAATTGATTTTTCTATTTACTGACTTCCCAGTCTAGTTTTCCCTTCAGGCTGGTATTATTGCAAGTTGTATGAAGTTTTGTCTTTTTTCCTAGAGTCATTTTTCCTCTTCCATGACATTTCTTGATTTTTTTTTTTTTACTTCTCTCCCTTTTTTTTTTTAGTGTTTATTTCATTGGGTTATATTTTTTCTCTTCAGCCATCTCCAGTGGTCTCCATTTTTCTATAGACAAAATGAAAGGCAGGTCAAATTTCAGGTGTTTAGGGAAGCCTAGCATTTAATTAATCAAAACACCCTCTCTTAAGTACTTCAACCTGTGATTAACATCTTAGATAAGTGGTGGCTCTTCATTTAAATCTTCCTCTACTTCAGATTAGTGACCTCAGCGTAGTTTCCTAACTGTTAGAGGACTTCAAATTAGCAATACCCAAGTGGGACAAGAGGCATCCTTTTCCCCCTTATTTTAGCCTTGGAACTAATTAACACAGTTGAATACTTCAGTACACAATGCTCAACTCCAGACACACAAACAAGGTATTGATTTGGAAGGTATATAAGTCAGCTGTTTATATAACATAATAGAGGATGCTGAGGGTGAAGTGAAATCTGTGTTATATGCAGAGCCCGCATGCTTGCTGGAAATAATGAGTCCCCAAATATAATCAGGCTTCTCCTTCAGCAAGGTACTGATGACTTTTCTCAAGATAACTGTGTGTGGGCTGCAGAAGAATATGCTTTTGTGAGTGGTTTTAATTTGTAAGTGTTTTCTTTGAAATGCTAGTTATCACTAAACTGAGTATAAAATCATTTCTCTGTTATTTTTTATGTAACAGGTGAAATTTCACAGTTTGGTTCAGACAGTGTGGGTATGGCATTCAATTGTCTAGGAGGTCATCAGCCATAAACCAAGCAAAGGCTTGGCTGGTGAGGAGGAGCACTGGGCCAGATTCATTATCTCAGAACTTTTAAGATTTTTGTCCATTTCATTCCAAGTAGGACCACTATGTATGGGGTTACAAATAAAATCTCAGGTCTGATTTTTCTAACTAGTTATTTGGGGTCTTGAAGTGATCACTGCAGCAGAAAAAAATCTACATTAGGTTGATTTCTGAGGGCTATCTTCTATACCCACCCCCTTGAATTTCTCAGGAACGTCAAGGATTCCCTAAGGCCAAGGGAGACAATTGTCTTTCATAAGTCAGATGGAGATGTCAAAAAGTACATTCTAAAATTTCTGTTGATTCTGTTGATTCTATTGCTGCTGAGTTGCCATTGAAACCCATTCTATAGTCATGATGGATCTTTGCTCCCAGGTTGGCCTTGCTGATCCAGCTTCCTGCGTCTTCATGTTGACTCACACTTGGACTTGAGGGTCCCACCTTTTATACACATATGCTTGCATGCTTAGCCACTCTCCCAATTACCAGCACCCTATTCTGGCCGCTGGGCCTCCTAGCTCTAGCCACCCACAGCCTCCCACACACACTGGAAAGCTTATGTGGAGCTCATTTCTTAGCCCAGGTCTTTGGGGGTGAGTTATCCTTTGAGCTTCATGTTTGTTTGTTTTTCTCTGCTAGCAGGTGTTACTTAGAACAATACTAAGCTGCCAGGGAGATTCAAATAATGCCCCAGGAAAAGACCAGAAGTTTCTTTATCCTTTGTTACCACATCTGTACGCTAAGGTCATGTTATCCCCTGTGGAGCATCTTTGTTTAGATAGTGGAAGGTCCATATCTCTTTCCGTAGAGTAGTAGGCACAACTTGCCCGAGGTTCCATAATTGAGGTTGGTCTCTCAAGTGATCTCTTTGCCATAACAAGGAAACTTCCCCAAGTCACTTGAATGAACCTCAGATTTCAAAGTTTTTTAAATTATGCCTCACATGGAAGCCAGTCAACAGAAAGCTCTGATTCAAAAGCAGGGTTTTGGTCCATACAATTGCTAAAGGCCCATGCATGATTCATCAGTTTCCATGTGTGACAAGTGGGATTTGATCACCCAAGCCTTTTGTGGGTGGACAGGGAGATTAAGCATCATTCTCATAAAGATCTGCTGGGTCACAGTTTGAGTAGGTAGAGAAGGGCTAGTATTAGTCCAGGCCAGGTCCTGACTTGTATTAGTTTTCTGCAGTTTGTAAGATTTGCTACTTAAAGGAGGGAGCATGGTGTCATCTGACTTCAGGGGGTAATCTATCTGTACATAAATTTAGTTGCCAGCTACATAGTAGCTGAGCTGCCCTGAATTACAAACCACAACATAAGTACAGGTAATAACCAAAATTCATAACATTTTCTGAAAACTGCAACATTTGAATGTTAGAAACCATGAAAATCCCACATTGAGCTTTATTTGGGATTCAAAAATAGTTTCAACAAATGAAGTTCATAACTCAAATTTTTCTTTGCTTTACTATTTCTTGAGCATATGTTTTTGCTCTATTATCTCATTTAATCTTCCTACCAACTTTCTAAATTAAGGTAGTAAGATTCTTATTTTGTAGAGGAGGACCTTGAGCCAAAAAATGTGACTTGTTTGAAAACAAAGAGCTGTTGATTATAGAACTAGGATGAGTGAGTTCAATACATTTGTGATTATGTCAAGCTAACTTTTCTTATTCCCGGAACTATACTGACCTCATATCAAGACTATGATACCTTATTATTATTTCTTAAATATATTTTTACTGATTTCAGAGAGGTAAGGAGAGGGAGAGAGAGATAGAAATATAAATGATGAGAGAGAATCATTGATCGGCTGACTCCTGCACACCCCTTACTGGAGATTGAGCCTACAACCTGGCCATGTGCCCTTGACCAGAATCAAAACTGGGACCCTTCAGTCCGCAGTCCCATGCTCTACCCACTGAGCAAAACTGCCTAGGGCTGTTATACCTTATTTTTTTTTAAATACATACTTCATAAAACAGTTGTAGAACTTACAAATTTAAAGTGTGTGGTACAATTAAAATTTTAGTTTTAGTTCTGATATCTGAAATATTCTAATAACTTAATATATTTTGGAAATATTTTATGTTAATATTAATAAAGTAATATTGCTTATCACTATTTTTTTTGTACACAGACAGCAAAAAATAACCTCTGAATATAAAGAAGAAAAGGGACCCCCAAAATCTGAAAGTCGCACTCCTGGTAAGTCTTCTGATAATGAATTCCTCTTGGTGCTCCTACCATAGATGAAGTAAGAGTAGGGAAGTTTTGATAATGAGAGAGCAGGGAAAAAATACCAACAATGTGCAAGATGCATGTATAGTTTTTCTTAATCTCTTTCTTAATAAGATTGTATTCAGAATGATTTAAAAAGTTAATTGTAGGTAATTTAAAATCTGGGACAATATGCTTTGAAAAGAAGTTCATTTATTTAGTTCTGACCCCTAAAATACCACATTCTATCTTTATGTAAAAAGAAAAAAAGATTTTAGGTTAGGATGGTGTATGTTTCCTCTATATTCACAATAACAAATTGGACTTGTTCTAAAATGGATCATTAGTTTTAACTGTGAATTGATTACATTTAGTAAATGAATACTGGTTATTACATAGTGATTTTTCTCACTAAAAAAGTAAATAAAACTAGGAACTCAACAATATTTCTCTGGTACCAAAAACTACGGCAAATGATAAGAGCTACAACACTTAGCCAGTGTGCAATAATCCCAATGAGATTGTTTATAAAATGTACCTAACCATTATACAGTAGTCCGAAAGGCAATGCCTGATGAGAACCATAGCATACTTATTTTTTATTTTTTAAAATAAATCTTTATTGTTCAGATTATTACAGTTGTTCCTCTTTTTTCCCCCCATAGCTCCCCTCCTCCCGGTTCCCACCTCACCCTCTGCCCTTACCCCCCCACTGACCACATCCAGAGGTGTACGATTTTTGTCCAGTCTCTCCCGCACCCCTATTCCTCTTTCCCCCAAAGAATTGTCAGTCCACTCCCTTTCTATGCCCATTATTCTATTATATTCACCAGTTTATTCTGCTCATCAGATTTTTTATTCACTTGATTTTTAGATTCACTTGTTGATAGATATGTATTTGTTGTTCATAATTTTCATCTTTACCTTTTTCTCCTTCTTCCTCTTCTTAAAGAATACCTTTCAGCATTTCATATAATACTGGTTCAGCGGTGATGAACTCCTTTTGCTTTTTCTTATCTGTGAAGCTCTTTATCTGACCTTCAATTCTGAATGATAGCTTTGCTGGGTAAAGTAATCTTGGTTGTAGGTTCTTGCTATTCATCACTTTGAATATTTCTTGCCACTCCCTCCTGACCTGCATAGTTTCTGTTGAGAAATCAGCTGCCACTAGTATGGGTGCTCCCTTGTAGGTAATTAATTGTTTTTCTCTTGCTGCTTTTAATATTCTTTCTTTGTCTTTTGCTCTTGGCATTTTAATTATGATGTGTCTTGGTGTGGTCCTCTTTGGATTCCTCTTGTATGGGGTTCTGTGCACTTCCTGGACTTGTAAATCTATTTCTTTCACCAGGTGGGGGAAGTTTTCTGTCATTATTTATTTAAATAGGTTTTAAATATCTTGTTCTCTCTCTTCTTCTGGCATCCCCATAATTCGGATGTTGGTACGCTTGAAGTTGTCCCAGAGGCTCCTTACACTATCTTCATATTTTTGGATTCTTTTTTCTTTTTGCTTTTCCAGTTGGGTGTTTTTTGCTTCTTCGTATTTCAAGTCTTTAACTTGATTCTTGTGATCCTCTAGTCCAGTGGTTGGCAAACCGTGGCTCGCAAGCCATTGTGGCTCTTTGGCCCCTTGAATGTGGCTCTTCCACAAAATACCACAGCCTGGGTGAGTCTATTTTGAAGAAGTGGCATTAGAAGAAGTTTAAATTTAAAAAATTTGGCTCTCAAAAGAAATTTCAATCACTGTACTGTTGATATTTGGCTCTGTTGACTAATGAGTTTGCTGACCACTACTCTAGTCTGCTGTTGGATCTCTGTATACTATTCTTTATTTTAGTCAGTGTATGCTTAATTTCTAGTTGGTCCTTTTTCATATCCTCGAGGGTCTCACTAAATTTATCGGCGGTTTCTAGAAAATTCTTGAAAAACCTTATAACCGTGGTTTTGAACTCTATATCCAGTAGTTTGCTTTCCTCCATTTCTGTCATTTGTGACCTGTTTCTTTGTCTCCGCATTTTGGCTGCTTCCCTGTGTTGATAGAGTGGCTTTGTGTGCTAGGTGTCCTATAGGGCCCAGTGGCTCAGCCTCCCCAGTTACCTGAGGTGGACACTCTTGGTGCACCCCTTTGTGGGCTGTGTGCACAGTCTTGTTGTAGTTAAGCCTTGGTTGTTGTTGCTATCACTGGGAGGAATTGACCTCTGGGCCAATTGGCTGTGAGGATCAGCTGTGTCTACAATGGGAGAACTTCTGTGCTGGAGACACCCTTATGGGGCAAGACTTGCTTCAGTGAGGCTTTGGTCCTCACTGAGCCTGCCCCCTGAGTGTGTTCCTTATGGATCTGAGGAGTTGTAATCTGGATGGTCCCACTCTGTCCACTGGGTACACTGGCTCTTGGATTTCTAAGGAGGTGCTAATTTAACCTCTGCCTGAGGCCACCCAGCAGGAGCTACAGAGAGATCTGCAGATTCCTCTTCTTTGTTTGGGGTTTGGAGGTGCCCAGATGAGGCCCAGCTGTGAAGCAATGCAAGCTTCTGTGGGGCCTTGGGCCTTCTTTAGAATGTTCTGGGTCTCTCTGTCCCAGGTGCCGTTTGTTAGGTAATTTTACATTGCAAAGGGCCAGGCCATTCATATGCAAAAGCCTCTGTGCACAGCTGGGGTGGGGTGGGGTCTCAGGGAATCAATAGGGCAGAGCAAACAGCTATGGCTGATCCTCAGCCCTGCCCTAAGAGGCCCCCAGGCCTCAGTGAACCTTGGTAATTGCTGCATGCACCTCTCAGAGAAAGCCGCCCTCGAGTTCCGCCCATGCCAGACAGTCCAGTTTCTCCCCGTATGGGTCTGGGTCCCCAGAGTCTTGCCCGGAACTGGAGTTCAGAGCAGTTGGGAGCTTATGTCTCCCTCCCGACTGAAAAAGACAACCGTGTCCTCAGTTGCCAGCCCTTTCTGCGCGCATGCCCCCGTACCTCTGCACTTTACTTCTGCACCTCCTCTGAGTCTCAGTATGCTTTTCTCTTTCCTTCTAGTTGTAGAATTTCCACTCAGCCAGCCTTCCCATGGTTCTGGATGTTGTCCGTTCTGTCTTTTAGTTGTAGTTTTGAAGTGGATGTGCGAGGCAGCAATTTCAGGTGTTTACCTATGTCGCCATATTGGTTTCTCTCATGTATTTTTTATATTATACCAACAAGGTCTCACTATTATCAACTTCATTCCTCAGAATTCAAAACAGAAGGAGATATGTTGACTTCATTAATTTGATAATTATCAGGACACTGGAATTTCTTTAGAACAAGATGATGTGTTGCCATTTGTCAGATGATAATTATAACAAAGATTCAAACAGCCCAACCTGGGACTCAACAAATTACAATAAATGTACAAAAATGTTTCCCAATAACAAAAATGCCGGATGTGGCACCTAGTTTCTTGTACAATCTGAACTCTAACCTTGGACTTAGTAGACCTTTATCAGGGGACTTGGGTAGTTTGTTTTGCAAGTGATAGGAAATACAAGGATGAAATAGCATTTTGACCTTGGAGGTGCTCATAATATGGAAGAGGTGTTGCTGGTTTATTTCTTTGTTTTTCTAAACAGAATTTTCAAAGAAAATGTCAAAATTCAGTAATTCATTTTTCACCTGAATGGTCTGCCATTTAACTTTCAGGTACTAAGTGTTATTCTGATGTTGCAGAATTGAAACATTTTAGAGATAGTCATTGTCCTTTAAGAGCATGTTAAGTTCATTTTAATTTCCATGATTTGCTATATTTTATTTAGTGGTTACAAGGAGCTAGAGCTCATTAGCATCTTATAATTATCCCTATTTATTCATTTTATTGGTGTTTAGTATGTGTCAGACACTTTACGTCCATGATGAGAGTTAGAGTTTTAAAAATATGGCTGAGGCTTTGGCCATGTTTCTCAGTTGCTTAAAATGTTGTCCCTGATATTCCAAGGGTGTGGATTTGATCCCTGGTCAAATACCAGATTGGTCCAATGAACGCACAAATAAGGAAAACCACAAACCAGGGTTTCTATCTCTCTCTCCATCTTTAATCAGTTTTTTAAACAGTTCAAAAAAATGTGGATGGGTTTTAAAGTAAGCATGCAGACCACAGAGAAGATCATCAGAACGGTGATGATTGGCCAGCAGAATATCCATTCAGGGTACATGTTTGGCAGCAGGAAGGCAGGTTGTGGGAATTGGGAGCAGTACTGTTTTGATGGTACAAAATGTGTGCTATGGGGATGGTTGAGAATGAGGTGAGTGCCTAGCTAAGGGAGACTTATGAAAGTCTTTTGTAGCAAAGGAAGGTCTAGAGCTTATCCTCCAGCCCTTGGGAATTTATCAGAAAGCTTTTATCTTCAAGTAACAGGTGGCCTGATTAACAGAGGCCGAAACAATAGGAACCAGGATTGCTTTGGTGACTCAGTGATGTCATCAGGATCCCAGTTGTCCTTTTCTCAGCTGTGAGGTTGTCAGTGTTTCTGTCTGCCTTCCTGGTCAGTAGTTAGCAAAGGCCCCAAAGCATCCTATTCTCACATGCCAATAGGTGAAGGCCAAAAGGACTGCTTTTCCTTAGACGTTTCTTTTTTCTTTTTTTCTTTTTTAAACTTTTTGTTAAAGTAGAGTTGGCACACATTATATTACTTTCAGGTGCACTACCACAGTGGTTTGACATTTTATGTTCCTTATGATGTGTCCACAATGATATGTTTAGTAAACATCCATCACCAAGCAACATTATTAGGATACTAGAGGCCTGGTGCATGAAATTTGTACACTGGGGTGGTGGGCAGGGGGAGTCCCCTCAGCCCGCCTGCGCCCTCTCACAGTCCGGGACCCCTCACTCCTTACTACCCACCTGCTCACTCCTTACAACTTGGCTTGCTGCTCCTTAGCATTGCCATGGAGGTGGGAGAGGCTCCTGTCACAGCCACTGCATTTGCCAGCTGTGAGCCCTGCTTCTGGTTGAGTGTCTGCCCCCTGGTGGTCGGTGTGCATCATAGTGACCAGTCATTCTGGTCGTTCTGGTCATTAAACATAATAGTTGCTTAGGCTTTTATTATTACTAGAGGCCCAGTGCACGAAATTCGTGAACGGGGGGCGGGTGTCCCTCAGCCCAGTTTGCACCCTCTCCAGTCTGGGATCCCTTTCACAATCCAGGACTGCTGGCTCCCAACCGCTCGCCTGCCTGAATGATCAAGCTTGGCTTTCTCCATCGCCGGGGGCAACCCAAGCCTCCTGCTTGCTCCGTGGCCGTAGCCATCTTGGTTGGGTTAATTTGCATACTCTCTCTGGATTGGCTGGTGGGCATGGCTTGTGGGTGTAGCAGAGTGATGGTTAATTTGCATATTGCTCTTTTATTAGATAGGATTTACACATTCCCTATGCTGCACAGTACACTACATCCCTGTGGCATATATATTTTATAACTGGAAGTTTGCACTTCATGTTTATATTCTTTTTTTTCATGTATCTCCTCTGCTTACTACCCTCCAGCAACCATCCGTTTGTTCTCTGTAGCTATGGGGTCTGTTTCTGTTTTGTTGTTTTAGTTTGCATCTGTAAGTGAAACTGTATGGTATTTAACTTTCTCTGTCTTATTTCACTTACCATAAGAACTTCCTAGCCCATCAATGTTGCCATAAATGGCAAGAATTCATTGTTTATGTCTGAGTAGTTTATCATTATGTATATGTATATCTATAATAATAAAAGGGTAACATGCTAATTAGACTGGACAGCCGAACGACCTTCCAGACTTTATTCTGGATGTCATTCTGAACAAAGCCGTGGTGGTGAGGGGCCGAGGCAAAGTCTGTTAGGGGTGATCAGGCAGGCATGCCAGCAGTTAAGAGCAATCAGGCAGGCAGGCAGAGGGGTTAAGGGCAATCAGGCAGGAAGGCAAGCAGTTAGGGGCAACCAGGCAGCCAGCAATCCTGGATTGCAAGAGGCAGTCAAACATCCCCCGAGGGGTCCTGGATTGGAGAGTGTGCAGGCTGAGCTGAGGGAACCCCCCACATGCACAAATTTCATGCACCAGGCCTCTAGTTGTAAATAATGCTGTAGTGAACGTAGGGGTGCAGATATGTTTTCACATTCTTGTTCATGTTTCTGTTTAATAAATCTCCAGAAGTAGAATGGCAGTTCTATTTTTATTTTTTTGAGGAATGTCATTCTGCTTTCCGCAGTGACTGTACCAATTTACAATCACATGAACAGTGCTCAAGGCTTTCTCTTTTCTCCACATACTTGCCAACACTTGTTGGTTATTTACATTTTGATGACAGTCATTCTGAGAGGAGTGTGGAGGTACTTTCTTATGAATTTCATTTGCATTTCCCTGGTTAGTGATGTTGAGCTATGTGTTTCCTCAATTTTTTTTGAAATATGTTTTTATTGACTTTAGAGGAAGAGGAAGGAAAAGGGAGAGAGAGATAGAAACATCAATGAGAGAGAACCATCACATCCATGGGCTGCCTTCTGCACACTCCCTCCAGGGGATCAAACCTGCCACCCTGGCATCTGCCCTGCCCTGGAATATCACCAGCGATCTCTTGGTGCATGGGGCAATGGACTCAATCTACTGAACTGCACTGGCTGGGCCTATGTCTTTGTTTTAAATAGGAAGAAACTGAGAGGCTTGCAGTTGATTTCCCTAACTTTTTATAGACTTGGGTTAATCTCGTTCTCATACCTAAACCGGTTAGTGGTAAACTAGTGACTCTGATGAGGTTACTATAATAATTTTTTCTTTTTGAAGTTAGGGAGATAATCCCACTTTCTTTGTGTATCAGAACAGTGAATGTCCCAATAGAGTCGTGGTTCTAAGAATGAAAACTAAAGTAGAAACCGAGAAATATTTACTTCAGAGATTCATTGGAGTTTTGAGTAGAAGAGGAACAAGGTTAGACTTGATGAGGGCCCTCTGATTATGGTATGAATCAGGGATCACCAACCTTTCTCTGAAAAGGGCCTGATTTTAGTCCATATGGTATGACATATCTACTCAATTCTGCCATTGTAGTGTGAGAGCAGTCCTAGAGAATCTGTGAGTAGGCACGGCTGTGTTCCAGTGAGACTTTATTTGTAAAACTAGTTGGCAGCTTGTATTTGGCCTGTGGACCTTAGTTTACTAACATCTCATGTAGAGGATAGATGGAAGGGAACCATATAAAAAGCATGGGAGACAAAGGGCAGTTGACAGTATCAAAATAACAGAGACAGTAGAGAGGTTGAGTTCATATGATTGTGGTGATGATTGCAGGGAAAGAGTTAGTCGGGAGAGAGAATTCTAAGGTGCTTCATAGGTTTCCCGGTAGTGCACTGGCATTTACTGTAGATTGGACATGAAGAACAGGACTTCATCTGATGAGCAAAAAAGAGCAATGGTTCAAAAGGAAAGACCAGTATTTTCCATACAGGTTGAGTTTAATGGAATATCTATGGATATCCCCACATTTTGGAAACAATTTCTTTTTCTACTTGACTTATCCTATCAACAACTGCCTTCAATTGGTGAGCCATGATTTCAGTTCAATAAGAAATAAAAAAGATTAGGAATAAATAAAAAGAACTCTGTAATCATTAGAACACTCATTTAGTATACTGTATATGATAATTACTGTTCTTTTGGCGTTATCCCACTTACTTGATTGATTCACAACTGTTGTACAAAGGAATTAAACCTTGTTTAGTTGGAGAAAATTATCAGTGTGATGTCTTCATTTCCTTTATAGAAGCTTTGATACTATAGAACATGTTGTCAGTCATTAGGATTCTGTATTTCCTATTGTGACTAAATAGGAATGTTGCTTATTTTACATTATTTTTTGACATCAATGTTTGATTTATCCCTTTCATGTCCTTATTCCAATAGCTACAAATCTACGGAAAACTAGAAAAGAAGCATGGACCAAAACAAACCCAATGACAGGTACTCTGCGAAATCAACTTCTGTAATGCAATCGTGTATAACGCATCAATCCAAATAATATTTTCACATAATGCAATGTTGTTAGAGGTTCCTAAACCCACCCCTAGGTTTGCTTATTCACGAGAAAACTTCACAGGACTCAGCATATAGCTGTGCTCATACCTGAGATTTATTACAGTGAAAAGACTGAAGGAAAACCAGCAAAGAGTAAAGGTGTGTGTGACCAAGTGTGGAGGACAGCAGGCACAACCTTCCAAGAGCCCTCTCCCTGTGGAGTTACCAGGATGTGCTTAGATATTCCAGTGGCAAATTCTGACAACTCATGTGAAATATGTCATCTACCAGTCTTGTTAGACTCAGTGAGAGGTTTTTAAGGCATCTCCCCATAGCATGTACCAAAATTCTATATTCCCAGAAAGAAAGCAAGTGTTCAGAATGAACCCCATTGGTTGTACAAGGTGTTTAGACACACTGGGCCACTCTTATCAGTTAGGGAAAGGTGGAAAGCCTCCCCAGATCCAGGTTTTCAGACACCCACAGAAGGGTAGCCATTTAAGCAGGACTTTCTAAGGATAGCAGTCTTAGGCCTGCTGCATGAAATGTCTCTGCACAGCAGGTATAGCCCTGACTCACTATTTGGCCTTGATCTGAAAATTTTAAGAGCAAGTAGTATTTAACATAACATGGTACTGGTTTCAGTTGCATCATCCATAATTGCTTGCAATGAGGGTTACTTTTGTGACTCTTGGTGAGTATTTCACAGATATTTTTACTAGGACATATTAGGCAATTGTAAACTCTCTTTTTTATCCAATTAATGTTTCAAGATAATTTTTAGATGAACTCATCATAATGATTCCTGATTTAAAATTAGAAGAAAATGTGTCATTTAATTATATGGATGATTCAGTTTTGATTTATATTGTACTAAATCCCTGTTTATAAATACAATGCAAGATAATCCATCATATTTATCAGTTATTTTCTTGCACTAGTACACATTTAAAGGTATTAGCTTTATTTATGTCTTTTCACATCTTTCACTCAATTGTAGGGATAATACCTACTTTCTGATACTGGGGTCTTATCTTAAATTCCAAGGTTACTATATCTTGAAAATTGCATTAATATGCTGATATGTGTTAATAGCAGATGCAGGGAATACATTATTTTGAACAAAAATTAATAAGCCATATTTTTAGAGCAGTTTTAGGTGCACCGTAAAATTGAGTGGAAAGTATAGACAGTGCCCATAAACCACACAAATGCCAATGTACACAGCCTTATTCATTTTTTGTTAATTAATTTATTTTTATTGATTTCAGAGAGAAAGGGATAAAGAGACATAGATAGAAATATCAACTATGAGATAGAATTATTGATAGGTTGCCTCCTCAGACCCCACACTGGGTAATGAGTCCACAACCCAGGCATGTGACTCTACTAGGTATCGAACCTTAACCTCCTGGTCCCTAGATCAATTCTCAACAACTGGGCCACGCAGGCCTGGTGCCTTGCTCATTTTTGACCTCCAGTAACAGTGAAGTATATTTATTACAATGGATGAATGTGCACTGACTCATCATTATCAACCAAAGTCCTTAGTTTACAGTAAGGTTCACTCTTGGTGTTGTACATGCTATGGATTGTGACAAATGCATGAAAGCACATACCCACCATTAGAATGTAGAATCATACCATACTAGTAGCCATGCTCATGAATCCATGCATGAGTAGCTTGCCTCAGCTGGCCACCCCGCCCACCAACGCTGGTAGCTCTCTGCTGCGTGTAATTGCTGCCCCCCCTCTTGTAGCTCTCTGCCCACTTCCCTGCCCTCCTGTAGCTCTCTGCCCACTGCCCTGCCCTCTTGTAGCTCTCCGCCGCTTGTAGATTGGTCGTGACATTATGGCATCCTAGCTAATTTGCATATTCCTCTATTATTATATTAGATAGTATCGCTTCACTACCCTAAAAATCTTGTGTTCTGCTCATTCATCCCACACTTTTCCCTAACCCCTGGAAACTACTTATCTTTTTTACTGTCTCCCTAGATTTGCCTTTTCCTCAATGTTGTATAGTTGGAATCACACAGTGGGTATCTTTTTGAATATTTAAAAAATGAATTCCAAGGTAATTGGATGTAGTTATCCAAGATGTTCTGTGGCCTTAGTTGTTTGTTGTTTTTCATTAGCATAGGATCTGATGACATATGCTATACGAGCTGAAAGAGAAGGATTTCTATAGGCATGTTCCACCTAATGGGAAGGGTTAAGAAAGATGACCTCACACACTATTGAAGAGCACTATTGGAGCACCCTGCTCTATGAGGTGGGTCCAGAGAGACTCTCCCAGTTGAAGGAGGCAGCCTCAAGTAGTTCAACTTTATACAACTGGAATCACAAAGTCTTTCCTACTTATCTTCCAACTAGAGCAGTGGTTCTCAACCTTTCTAATGCCGTGACCCTTAATACAGTTCCTCTATGTTGTGGTGACCCCCAACCATAAAATTATTTGCGATGCTACTTCATAACTGTAATTTTGATACTTTTATGAATCGTAACGTAAATATCTGTGTTTTCCGATGGTCTTAGGTGACCCTGCTAGCGGTTCTAAACCTGTGGGTAACCCTCTCACAATCCAGGACTGCTGGCTCCCAACTGCTCACCTGCCTGCCTTCCTGATTGCCCCTAACTGCTTCTGCCTGCCAGCCTGATCACCCCCTAACCACTCCCCTGCCAGCCTGATTGATGCCTAACTGCTCCCCTGCCAGCCTGATTGCCCCTAACTGCCCTCCCCTGCAGGCCTTGTAACCCCTAACTGCCCTCCACTACAGGCCTGGTCACCCCTAACTGCCCTCCCCTGCAGACCTGGGTCCCCCCAAACTTCCCTTCCCTGCAGGCCCGGTTGCCCCCAACTTCCCTCCTCTGCCAGCCTGGTCACCCCTAACCACCCTCCCCTGTGGGCTTGATCACTCCCAACTGCCCTCCCCTGCTGGCCTGATCACCCACAACTGCCCTCCCCTACTGGCCATCTTGTGGCAGCTATCTTGTGTCCACATGGGGGCAACCATCTTGTGTGTTGGAGTGATGCTCAATTTGCATATTACTCTTTTATTAGATAGGATAGAGGCCTGGTGCATGGGTGGGGGCCAGCTGGTTGGCCCTGACATGTGTCCTGGATCAGGGTATGGGTTCCCTTGGGGCATGGGGTGGCCTGGGCGAGGGGCCTGTGGTGGTTTACAGGCCAGCCATGCCCCCCAGTGACCCAAGTGGAGGCCCTGGTATCTGGGATTTATTTATCTTCTATAATTGAAACTTTGTAGCCTTGAGTGGAGGCCAGGGCAGGCCAGGAACTTGGCTTTCTCCATCACTGGGGAAACCCAAGCCTCCTGCTCACTCCATGGCCACAGCCATTTTTGTTGGGATTTATTTATCTTCTATAATTGAAACTTCGTAGCCTTGAGCGGAGGCCTGGGCCAGCCAGGTTGTGCAGGAAGCTTGGCTTCCTCCATTGCCAGGGAAACCCAAGCCTCCTGTTCGCTCCGTGGCCGCAGCCATCTTGGTTGGGTTAATTTGCATACTCGCTCCTGAATGGCTGGTGGGCGTGTCTTGTGGGTGTAGTGGAGGTATGGTCAATTTGCATATTACTCTTTTATTAGATAGGGAGGACTGGAAATGAAGCCAGAAAGAATTGGTTACCAATATTTACTGTGTGCAAAGTGTAGTGCCTTGCGACAAAGTTTTCTTATGATAGGAGTGTTTAATCCTGGACCAGCTAGTCTGCACCTACTAGTGAGAGCTGGAGAATTTGTATTGTGTCACATCAAAATAAGTATACTCTCCTCTAACTGCTCTTAATGGAAGAATCCAGAAAACTCATGCTATTTAAGATTGGCATGGTTAGTCTATAATTTGTTTCCACTAACAATAACATTTTCTGTCAGTCTGATGGGGTTTGGTTAGGATTATTGTTCCTTGCACATAGCAGTGCACAGGTAAGTATCAAATTTTGATAGATCCCATTTTCTTTCTTTTTTTTTTTTAGTTTTATATGTTTAAAAAGAGAAAGTAAATGTTCTTAATGCATTAATGGCCTACCAATAATATTTACTCTAGTATAGTCTTCAGGTGTGGTCCCAAAGTTATACTTTCTAACAATGCATTAATTCAGTACTTTTAAAGTCCTGTATTCTTATTGTTTTAAAATGTATTTTAATTTTTTTAAAATAGTGATTGGTGTCTCTAAAGAAGACTCTTCAAGCAGGTAGGATTTTATGGATTTTTCAAAATTATAGCTCACTAAGAAAATGCAGAGAAAGACACTAATATTTATAGAGTGCTCTACTGTGGGCTATACCCTATACTATGTAATTACCCTGTGTTATATAGTCATCACAATAGCTTGGTAAAGGAGTTATGCTATTTTAGTCTACTTTAAAAATATTTATATTGAGCTTTTTACAGAGAGGAAGGGAAAGGGATAGAGAGATAGAAACATCAATGAGAGAGAAACTTAGATCAGCTGCCTTCTGCACACCCCCAACTGGGGATGTGCCCGCAACCAAGGTACATACATGCCCTTGGCTGGAATCAAACCTGGGACCCTTCAGTCTGTAGGCTGACGCTCTATCCACTGAGCCAAACCTGTTAGGGCTTAGCCTACTTTTAATTAATGAAGCAACTGTGGTTCAGGGAGCTGGATGAATTGACCCATGATTCCATAGTTAGCAAGGGCCGAGCCATGATTTGGCTTTCATCAGCTTGGATCCCAAATTATTCTGTTGTCCCTCAACATACACAGATAAGCTCCTGTGAAGCTCTGCCATGGAGATAAAGAGGCAAATCAGAGCAACTCAGAAAGTCAAATCTGATTGTGTGTTAACTCTGATTTAGAGTTTTTCTAAGAGGCCCCTTGAGTCTAACATTTATCTTACTCTCCTTGACAAATGTGGTGGTACATAGGACCTTGTTTTTCCCACCAAAGCTTCTAGGGCCCATCTCAGTTAGCTATGGCCACAGGACCAAGTTTTACCGAAGCAAGACCTCATCAGGCAAATGTTTATAGTAGAATTATATAAATTCTTCCTGAAACTAATTGTTTATCTCTTAGTAAAGAATATCTGTATAGGTTATGTTGTGTTAATTATATTCAGCATCTAATTAGAGGATATTTCTAATAGATTTCTCTATTTACTGACTTCCCAGTCTCATTTTCCCCTCAGGGTGGTATCTTTGCCAAGTTGTATGAAGTTTTGTCTTTTTTCCTAGAGTCCTTTTTTCGTCTACCTTAACTTTTCCTGATATTTATTTATTTATTTATTTATTTATTTATTTATTTTTTTAAAATATATTTTATTGATATTTCACAGAGAGGAAGGAAGAGGGATAGAGAGCTAGAAACATCAATGAGAGAGAAACATCGATCAGCTGCCTCCTGCACATCTTCCACTGAGGATGTGCCCGCAACCAAGGTACATGCCCTTGACCGGAATCGAACCTGGGACCTTTCAGTCCGCAGGCCGACGCTCTATCCACTGAGCTAAACCGGTTTTGGCTTTTCCTGATTTTTAAAACTTCCTTCTCTCTTTTTCTTGGTGTTTCTTTTATTGTGTTATTTTTTTTTCCACTTCCACCAGCCCTGGTGTTCTTCATTTTTCTGTAGACAGAATAAAAGACAGGTAGAATTGCAGGAGTTTAAGGAAGCCTAGCAATTACTAATCAAACCACCTTTTAGTACTGCACCTGTGTTTAACACACTGGCCAAGTGGTGGATCTTCCTTTACATCTTCCCCTATGTCAGATTAGTGACCTCAGCATAGTTTCTTATCTGTTAGAGGACTTTAAATGAGCAATACCCAAGTGGGATAAGAGGTGGCCTTTTTTCTCCTTCATTTTAGCCTTGGAGGTAATTTACACAGATGGACACTTCAGCATGTAAATGGTCAACTCTAGGCAGACAAACAGGGTAGTAACTTGGGGAGTATATCAAGTTAGCTGTTTCAATAGCATAATTGAAGATGCTGAGGGTGAAGTGACCTCTGTGTTATATACATAGCCCGTTTGCTTGCAGGCAATCATGAGTCCTCAAATACAGTCAGGCTTCTTCTTCAGCAAGGTACTGATGACTTTTCTCAAGATAACTGTGGGTAGATGGCAGAAGGATAAGTTTTTGTTAGCGGTTTTAATTTGTAAGTATTTGTGTCACTGACCTAAGGTATAATCATTTCACTGTTACTTTTTATGTAACAGGTGAGAATTCATAGTTTGGTTCTAGCAGTTTGGGGATGCCAGTCAGTTAGTAAGTCATCAGCCAGAAAACAAGCAAAGGATCCGTTAGTTAGAAGAAGCAATGGACCAAATTCTTTATTTCAGAACTTTTAAGATTTTTACCCATTTCATTCCAAGTAGGGCCACTATGTATGGCATGGGGTTACAAATCTCAGCTCTGGTTTTTCTAACTAGTTATTTGGGGTCTTGAAGTGTTCACTGTAGCAGAAAAATCTGTAGTTTCTGGGGGCTATCTCCTGAACAAAGGGCCTTGAAAGGACTGACTGCATCCTGTCACCGCCCTCCATCTGAACCGTAGGCACTCCATCTTGTTCCCATAACCTCCATTTTGTAAGAACTGCCGTTTAAAATTTTCCACCAAACACAGATGGTCCTTCATTCTGTTAAATCCAGGAAGTAACTAAACTAGATAGCCTCCCTGATAGAAGTAAGTCTGCTATTTCTAGCTTCTGTAAGCATGCTTGCTCGAATAATATAAGACTTTTGGGGGGCGGGGCTAGCAATCTGAATCTGTGCCAGTAACCTAATGCACATACTTGTTAGCCTATCCAGGGGTGGGCAAACTTTTTGACTCGAGGGCCACAATGGGTTCTTAAACTGGACCGGAGGGCCGGAACAAAAGCATGGATGGAGTGTTTGTGTGAACTAATATAAATTCAAAGTAAAGGAGCAGAGGGGAGAGCAAGAGAACCGGACAGAACAGCCGGATCCGGCCCGCGGGCCGTAGTTTGTCCAAGGCTGGTAGTCACTGCCCCCTCTTAATTATCTGGTCCTGCAAGCCGCTCTGCCAGCGTGGGGGTCTGGTCCATCCTTGGTTCCTCCCATGCCAGGTGTCTTCTGGTTATCTGAGCTGTGCTCAAGGCTGCAAGCTTTCTGCAAGATATCTGCTAAGCACACTGCCCCCATCCCAGCACATGTTTTTTTTTTTTTTTTTTCTGCCTTTATAAGCTAACTCCTAAATTCATTCAGGGCCATGAGATTTTGAGAGACCCAAGTCCTCCCGCCGCTTCCAGCTTTTGAAATAAGGACTCCAAATTCAGCTCTCTGATTATGGCGTCTTCTGTTTAGCTCGCTGAATTTCCAATATAACGTTCTTATGCCCTCCCTTGAATTTTTCAGGAACATAAAGGATTCCCTAAGTCCAGGAAGACCATCTTCTCTCACAAGTCAGATGAAGATGTAAAAAAAGGACATTCTAACTTTTCTGTTGTTTCCATTGATTCTATTGCTGTTGAGTTGCCATTGAAACCCATCATATAATCATGATTGATCTTCGCTCCCAGGTTGGCCATGCTGATCCAGATTCCTGAGTCTTCATGTCGACTCACACTTGGACTTGGGGGTCACACCTTTTTATTTAGTTTACATACATATACTTTGTAGGCTTAGCCACTATTCCAATTACCAGCACCCTATTCTGGCAGCTGGGCCCCCTAGCCCTAGCCACTCACAGCCTCTCTCACACACTGGAAAGCTTATGTGGAGCTCACTTCTTAGCCCAGATCTTTGGGGATGAGCTATCCTTTGATCTTCATGGTTTTTTGTTGTTGTTTTTGTTTTGTTTTTCTGCTAGTGGATGTTACTTACAACAATACTAAGCTGCCAAAGAGATTCAAATAACGACACAGGAAAAGATCAGACCTTCTTTCTCCTTTGTTACTATACCTATACCCCCAGGTCACTTTATATCTTGTGGAGCATCTTCGTTTAGGCAGTGGAAGGCCCCATATCGCTTTCTCAGAGTAGTAAGCACCAGATTTCCTGAGGTTCCATAATTGAGGTTGGCCCCTCAGTGATCTCTTTGCCATAATAATGAAACTTCCCCAAGTGATGTGAATTTACCTCAGGTTTCAAAATATTTTAAATTATGCCTCACATGGAAGCCAGTCAACAGAAAGCTCTGAATCAAAAGTAGGTTATTGGTAATTACAATTGCTAAAGGCCCATCCATGACTCATCAGCATGGGTATGTGACCAGTAGGATTGTATCTTCCAAGCCAATTGTGGGTGGACAGGGAGATTAAGCATCGTTCCCAAAAAGATTTGCTGGGTCACAGTTTGATTAGGTAGAAAAGGGATAGTATTAGTTCAGGCCAGTCCTGGCTTCTGTTTGTTTTCTGTGGTTGGTATGATTTGCTACAAAAAGAAGGGAGCATTGTGTTATCTGACTGAATGAGGTAATATATTTGTACATAAATTCAGTGACCAGTTACATAACAGCTGAGATGCCCTGAAATACAGACCACAATCTGAGTACAGGTAATAACCAGAATTAATAACATTTTCTGAAATCTGCAACATTTAGTAACCATGACAAGTTCACATTGGGATTTATCTGGGATTCAAAATAGTTTCAACAAATAAAGTTCATAACTAGATTTTTTTCTTCGCTTTACTGTTTTTCTGAGCATATCTTTTGCTGTATTATCTCATTTCATCCTCCTTCACCTTCTGAAATAAGGTAATAAGATTCTTATTTTGTAGAGGAGGACCTTGAGCCACACAAAGACCTATTGGTAATAGAATTAGGATGTGTGAGTTTAAGACATTTGTGATTATGTCTAGCTAACTCTATTTAATTCACTTAACTATACTGCCCTCATATCATGACTGTACTGCCCTCATATCATGACTGTTATACCTTATTTTTTTTAAATTACATACTGCATAAAACAGTTGTATAACTTACAAATTTAAAGTGTATGGTATAATTGAAGTTTTAACATTAGTGCTGATATCATCTGAAATATTCAAAGAATTTACTATATTTGGAAAATATTTTTATGTTAATATTAATAAAGTAATATTACTTATCACTACTTTTTGTGCACAGCAAGCAACAACTAACTTCTGAAGAAAAGGAACCCAAAAAATTTGAAAGTCGTACTCCTGGTAAGATTTCTGATAATGAATTCCTCTTGTTGCTCCTACCATAGATGAAGTAAGAATAGGGACTTTTTATAATGAAAGAACAGGGAAAAAATACCAACAATGTGGAAGATGCATGTATAGTTTTTCTCAATCTCTTTCTTAATAGATTAGTAGTCTGTATTATTAACAAAGTTAACTGTAGGTAATTTAAAATCTGGGCAATATGGTTTGCAAAGAAGTTCATTTATTTAGTTCTGACCCCTAAAATCCCACATTATATCTTTATGTTAAAAAGAAAAAAGATGTTAAGTTAGAATGGTGTATGTTTCCTCTATATTCACATTATACCAAACTGGACTTGTTCTAAAAATGGATCTTTTGTTTAGTTTTACCTGTGAATGGATTATATTTAGTAAATGAATATTTGTTATTGCATAGTGATTTGCCTCACCAAAAAAAGTAACTATAACTAGGAACTCAACAATATTTCCTGGTAGCACAAACAGGTGGCAAACAGTAAGAGCTACAACACTTAGCCAGCGTGTAAGATCCTTATGACATTGTTTTATAAAGACATCTACCCATAGTTCAGAACTCAGAAAGGCAATGCTTGTTGAGAAGCACAGGGTATTTTTCATATTATACCAACAAGGTCTCACTATTATCAACTTTACGAGAGCCTGGTGCATGAAATTCATGCACAGGGGGTGGTGTCCCTCAGCCCGGCCTGCACCCTCTCCAATCTGGGACCCCTCGTGGGATGACTGACTGCCGGTTTAGGCCCGATCCCCACAATCGACAGTCAGACATCCCTCTTGCAATCCGGGACTGCTGGCTCATAACAGCTCACCTGTCTGCCTGCCTGATCTCCCCTAACCACTCTGCCTGCCAGCCTGCTTGCCCCCAACTGCCCCACCCCTGCCAGCCTGCTCACCCCCAACTGGCACCCCCTGCTGGCCTACTTGCCCCCAACTGCCCCCCCCCCCCGCTGGCCTGATCACCCCCAACTGCCCTCCCCTCCTGGCCTGATCGCCCCCAACCGCCTCTGCCTCGGCCCTGCCACCATGGCTTTTTCTGGAAGGTCTCCCGGAAAGTCTCCTGGTCTAATTAGCATATTACCCTTTTATTAGTATAGATTCCTCAGAAGTCAAAACAGAATGGAATACGTTGATTTCATTAATTTAGTAATTATCAGGAAACTGGAATTTCTTTAGGACAAGATGCTCTGTTGCCAGTATTCAGAAGAAAATGATATTAAATATTTAAATAGCCCATCTTGGGACTCAATAAATTATAATAAATGTACAAAAATGTTTCTCAATAACAAAAATGCCAGATGTGGCACCTAGTTCATTGTACAATCTGAACTGTATGACGACACCTTGGACTGGATAGACCTTTATCAGAGGGTGTGTGTAGGTTGACTTTGCAAGTTATAGGAAATCAATGAAATAGCATTTTGACCTTGGAGGTACTCATAACATGGGAGAGTTGTCACTGGTTTATTTCTCTGTTTTCATAAACAGAATTTTTAAAGAAAATGTCAAAATTCATTTATTCATTTTTCAGCTGAATGGTCTGCCATTTGACTTTCAGATGTCTTTAGGTACTAAGTGTTATTCTGATGTTGCAGAATTGAAACATTTTAAAAACAGTCATTGCCCTTTAAGAGTAAGTTAAGTTCATTTTAATTTCCATGATTTGCTATACTTTATTTAGTGCTTACTGGGTGCCAGATCACATTAGGATTTTATAATTATCCTTGTTTATTCATTTTATTGGTGTTTAGTATGTACCAGCCACTTTCGGTCTATGATGAGAATTGGAGTTTTTAAAATGTGGGTGAGGCTTTGGCTGGGTTTCTCAGCTGCTTAAAGTGTTGTCCCTGATATGTAAAGGTTGTGGATTTGATGCCTGGTCAAATACCAGACTGATCCTATGAATGTATAAATAAGTGGAACTACAAACCAGGGTTTCTATCTGTCTCTCTATCTTCAATCAATTTTAAACAGTTCAAAAAATGTGGATGGGTTTTAAAGTAAGCATGCAGACCACAGAGAAGTTTTCCAGGTAAAGGGGCAGAAGAGCTGATGTTTGTCAGGAGGAATGTCTATTATGATTATATGTTTGGCAGCAGGAAGGGCAGGGCAAGGGCTAAGATGCACAAGTGAATGTTGTGGGAATTATGAGCAGTACAGTTTCAGCGGTGCCACATGTGTGCTATGGGGATGGTTGGTAACGGGAGAGTGTCTAGCTAAGGCAGGCTTATGAAAGTGTTTACTGCCACAGAGTGGTCTAGAGCTTATCCTCCAGGCTTTGGGGAATTTATCAGATAGGATGCTTTTAGCTTCGGGATTAGGTGGCCTAATTAACAGAGGCCGAAACAGTAGGAACCAGGATTGTGTTGGTGACTCAGTGATGTCATCAGGATCTCAGTTATTGTCCTTCTCTCAGCTGTGAAGTTGTCAGCATTTATGTCTGATTTTTTGGTCAATAATTAGTTATGGCTCCAAAGCATCTTTTTCTCATATGTCAATATGTGAAGGCCAAAAGGATTGCTTTTCCGTAAACATTTCTTTTTCCTTCACAACATTTTATTAGAGTTGGCACATGTTATATTACTTTAAGGTGAACAACCATAGTGGTTTGACATTTATGTTTCTTAGGATGTGTTCACAATGATATGTCTAGTAACCATCTGTCACTGAGCAAAGTTATTATGACATTGACCCATTTCCTGGGCTGCACAGCACACTACACCCTCTGGCTTATGCAATTTATAACCGGAAGTTTGCACTTGATAGTCTTTTATTTCACCCATCACCTCAGCTTACTACGCTCCGGCAACCACCAGTTTGTTCTCTGTAGCAATGTGGTCTGTTTCTGTTTTGTTGTTTTAGATTGCACCTGTAAGTGAGACCCTACGGTATTTGTTTTCTTTGTCTTATGTCACTTAGCATAAGACCCTCCTGGTCCATCCATGTTGCCATAAAAGGCAAGAATTGATTGTTTTTTATGTCTGAGTAGTCCTTCATTATGCATATGTGTGTGTATATATATATATATATATATATATATATATATATATATATAGAGAGAGAGAGAGAGAGAGAGAGAGAGAGAGAGAGAGAGAGGAGAGAGAGTTTATAAATTCCACATCTTTTTATTTACTTTTCTATTGAAGGACACCTACCTTACTTCCATATCTTGGTTATTGTAAATAATGCTGTAGTGAACATAGGAGTGCAGATGTCTTTTCAAATTCATGTTCATGTTTCTGTTGGATACATACCCAGAAGTAGAATGGCAGTTCTATTTCTAATTTTTTGAGGAATGTCCTCTGCTTTCCACAGTGACTGTACGAATTTACAATCACATGAACAGTGCTCGAGGCTTTCTCTTTTCTCCACATCCTCACCAACACTTATTTATATACTAGAGGCCCGATGCACGAAATTCGTGCAAGAGTAGGCCTTCCTTCCCCCAGCTACCGGCACTTGCTTCCCTCTGGAACCCAGGACCCGGGCTTCCCTCACAGCCCTGTCTTCACCCAGAAGGACCTCTGGTCTAATTAGCATATTACAATTTTATTATTATAGATATTTTGATGACAGCCATTCGGAGAGGAGTGAGGAGATACTTCCTTATGAATTTCATTTGCATTTTCCAGATTAGTGATGTTGAGCTATGTGTTTCCTTAACTTTTTAAAAAAATATATTTTTATTGACTTTAGAGGGAGAGGAAGGAAAAGGGAGAGATAGAAACATCAATGAGAGAGACCCATCACATCTATGGGCTGCCTCCTGCACACCCCCTCCAGGGGATCAAACACCCGGGCATCTGTCCTGCCCTGAAATATCACCAGTGATCTCTTGGTGCATGGGACAAAGGACTCCATCTACTGAACCACACTGGCTGGGCCTATGTGTTTCTTTTAAATAGGAAGAAACTGAGAGGCTTGCAGTTGACTTCCCTAACTTTTTATAGGCTTGGGTTATTCGGGTGCTCATATCTAAACCAGTTAGTGGTAAAGTAGTGACTCTGATGAGCTTATTATATCATTTCTCTTTTTGGAACTGATACACAAATGATAATTACTGTTCTTTTGAAGTTACCCCAGTTACTTGATTGATTCACAACTGTTGTACAAAGGAATTAAACCTTGTTTAGTTGGAGAAAATTGTCAGTGTTATGTCTTCATTTCCTTTATAGAAACTCTGATACTATAGAACTTGTTGTCAATCATTAGAATTCTGTATTTTCTATTGTGTCTAAATAGGAATGTTGCGTATTTCACATTATTTTTTGACATCAATGTTTGATTTCTTCCTTTCATGTCTTTATTACAATAGTTATAGATCTACAGAAAATTGGAAAAGGAGCATGGACCGAAACAAACTCAATGATAGGTATTTGCGAAATCAACTTCTCTATTGTAATCATGTATAACACATCAATTCACATAATATTTTCACATACCGCAATTTTGTTAGAGGTTCCTAAACCCACCCCTAGGTTTGCTTATTCACTAGAAAACTTTACAGGACTCAGCATATAGCTGTGCTCATACCTGAGATTTATGGTAGTGAAAGCCCACAGTAAAATCAGCAAAGAGAAGAGGTGTGTGTGACAAAGGGTGGAGGACACCGGGCACAAGCTTCCATGAGTCCTCTCCCTGTGGAGTTACCTTGATGTGTTAGTTATTCCAGTGTATAATTATGACAACATATGTGAAATATATCATCTACCAGTCTTGTTAGACTCAATGAGAGGTTTTTATGGCACGCTAGTCACATAGGCATCTTCCCCATAGCATGTACCAAAGTTCTAGATTCCTAGAAGGAAAGCAGGTGTTCAGCATGAACCCCATCAATTGTACAAAGTGTTTAGGCACAGGGGGCCACTCTCCTCTGTTAGGGAAAGGTGGAAAGCCTCCCCAGATTCAGGTTTTCAGACTCTAACTGAAGGGTAGCCATTTAAGCAGGACTTTCTAAGGAGAGCAGTCTTAGGCCTGCTGCATGAAATGGTTTCACCCAGCAAAACTGACTGACCTTTTAGCCTTGACCTAAGAATTTATTTTAAGAGTAAGGAATATTATAACATAACATGGTACTGGTTTCATTCACATCATCCATAATTGCTTCAATGCTGCTTACATTTGTGACGCCTGGTGAGTATTGCACAGATATTTGTACATAAATTACTAGGGCAATATTAGGCAATTATAAGCTTTCCTTTTTATCCAATTAATGCTTCAAGATAATATTTAGATAAAATCATCAGATTTTTTATTTAAAATTAGAAAAAAAATGTGACTTTTAATTATATGGATGATTCAGTTTTGATTTATACTGCACTAAACCCCTGTTTATAATTATGAAGCAAGAATATTCAATCATATATATCAGTATTGTCTTGCCTTAGTATACAATGAAAATCATTTGCTTTATTTATCTTTCCATATGCTTCACTCAATTTTGGGGATAACATCCATATTCTGATACTTGGATATTTATCTTAATTTCCAAGGTGACTGTTTCTTGAAAATAGCATTAATATGTTGATATATGTTAATAGCAGATTCAGGAAATACCTTTTTAAAATTATTTTTAAAGTATTACAGGAGTCTCCTTTTCCCCCATTGGCCTCACCCCCATTCCCCCTCCCCCAAGAACAAGCTCTCACCCCCTTACTGTCTGTGTTCATTGGTTTTGCTCAACCAATCCTTTGGTTGATCTCTTACTCCCACACCCCCCACCTCCCCTCATAGGTTATTCAGTTTGTTCAATGCTTCTATGTCTCTGGTTCTGTTTTTGTTCATCAGTGTATGTTGCTCATTATATTCCACAAATGACTGAGATCACGTGATATTTATCTTTCTCTGACTGGCTTATATCGCTTAGCATAATACTCTCCATATCCATCCATGTTGTTGCAAATGGTAGGAATTCCTTCTTTTTTACAGTAGCATAGTATTCCATTGTGTAAATGTACCACAGTTTTTAATCCACTCATCTGCTGATGGGCACTTAGGCTGTTTCCAAATCTTAGCTATGATAACTATGTTGTGCTGCTGTGAACATAGGGGTGCATATGTCCTTTCTGATTAGTCCTTCTGTTTTCTTGGGATGCATTCCTAGAAGTAGGATCACTGGGTCAAATGAAAGATCCATTTTTAATTTTTTGAGGAAACTCCATACTGTCTTCCACAGTGGCTGCACCAGTCTGCCTTCCCACCAGCAGTGCAGGAGGGTTCCTTTTTCTCCGCATCATTACCAGCGCTTGGCCTCTGTTGATTTGTTGATGATAGCCATTCTGACAGGTGTGAGATGGTACCTCATTGCTGTTTTGATTTTCATATCTCAGATGGTTAGTGACTTTGAGCATGTTTTCATAGGTCTCCTGCCCTTCTGTATGTCTTCTTTCAAAATGTGTCTATTTAGGTCCTTTGCCCATTTTTTTTTTATTGGATTGTTTACCTTCCTTTTGTCAAGTTGTCTGAGTTCATATAAATGTTGGAGATTAAACCCTTATCAGAGATGACATCAGCAAATACGTTCTTCCGTGCAGTGCACTTTTTCTTTGTTTTGTTGATGCTTTCCTTTGCTGTGCAGAAGCTTTTTATTTTGATGTAGTCCCATTTGTTTATTTTCTCCTTAGTTTCCATTGCCCTAGGAGTTGTATCAGTAAAGATATTGCTATGAAATATGTCCGCTATTTTGCTGCCTATGGAGTCTTGTAGGATTTTTATTGTTTCCCATCTTACATTTAAGTCCTTTATCCATTTTGAATTTATTTTTTTGTATGGTGTAAGTTGGTGTCCTAGTTTCATTTTTTTGCAAGTATCCAAGTTTTCCAACACCATTTATTGAAGAGACTGTCTTGACTCCATTGTATGCTCTTGGCTCCTTTGACAAATATTAATTGAGAATAATGGCTTGGGTTGATCTCTGGTTTCTCAGTTCTGTTCCATTGGTCTATGTCTGTTCTTGTGTTAGTACCAGTCAGTTTTGAGAACAGTGGCTTTGTAATATAGCTTGATATCTGGTATTGTCATCCATCCCACATTGTTCTTCGATCTCAAAATTGCTTCAGCTAATCGAGGTCTTTTTTGACTCCAGATGAATTTGTGGAGAGTTTGTTCTAGGTCTTTGAAGTATGCCATTGGTATTTCAATGGGGAGTGCATTGAATCTATAGATTGCTTTGGGTAGTATGGACATTTCAATGATGTTGAGTCTACCAATTCATGAACACAGTATATTTTCCATTTGTTTATGTCTTCCTCTAGCTCTTTTTTCAGCATCCTGTAATTTTCTGAGTACATGTCTTTTACCTCCTTGGTTAAATTTATTCCTCGGTATCTTAATATCTTAATTTTTTTTTGTTGCAATGGTAAATGGGATTTTTTTTTTTTAGTTTCTCTTTCTTTGAGGTCATTATTGGTGTATAAAAAGGCCATTAATTTTGTATCTTGGGTGTTAATTTTGTATCTTGCTACATTGCCAAATTCATTTATTAAGTCTAGTAATTTTTTGATGGAGTTTTTAATGTACAATATCATGTCATCTGCGAATAATGACAATTTTACTTCTTCTTTTCCAATTCAGATTCCTTTTATTTCTTCTTTTTGTCTGATTGCTATGGATAGCACTTCCAGTACTATGTCCAACAGGAGTGGTGAAAGAGGGCATCCCTGTCTTGTTCCCATTCTTAGGGGAAATGAGTTTAGTTTTTGTTGAGTATGATGTTGGCTGTAGGTTTGTCATATAAGGCTTTTGTTATGTTGAGGTATGACCCTCTATTCCCACTGTCTTGAGAGTTTTTATCAGAAAAGGGTGTTGGATTTTGTTAAATGATTTTTCTGCATCAATTGATATGATTATGTGATTTTTGTTTTTCAGTTTGTTTATGTGATGTATCACGATTATTGATTTGTGGATATTGTACCAGCCTTGCATCCCTGGAGGAAATTCATTTTTTTAAATAAAAATTAATAAGCATTTTTTATTTTATCATTTTAAAAGCCTTATTTGTTAGAGCAGTTTTCAGTGCACAGTAAAATTGAGTGGAAAGTATAGACATTTCTCATAAACCACATAAATTCAAACACACACAACCTTGCTCATTTTTTAAATTTATTTTTTACTGGTTTCAGAGAGGAAGGGATAGGGAGACAGAGATAGAAACATCAATGATAAGAGGTAATCATTGTTCTACTGCCTGTTTCACACCACAAATTGGGGATCAAGCTCACAACCGGGGCATGTGCCCCCACCGGGAATCAAACCTTGACCTTCTGGTTCCTAACCTGGATGCTCAACCACTGAGCCATGCAGGCCTGGTGCCTTGCTCATTTTTGACCTCCAGTAACAGTGAAGTATATATTTTGCAATGAATGGATGTGCATTGACTCAACATTATCAACCAAATTCTATAGTTTACATTAAGTTTCACCATTGGTGTGGAACATCTTATGGGTTTTGACAAATGTATGATGGCACATACTCACCGTTACAGTATCATATAGAATCCATTCACTACCTTAAAAATCCTCCATGCTCTGCTTATTCATCCTTCTCTTCCCCCTAAACTCTGGAAACCGCTGATCTTTTTTTACGTCTCTCTACATTTGTCTTTTCCTGAATGTTGTATAGTTGGAATCATACAGTTGATATCTTTTTGAAAGTTTTAAAAAAATGAATTCCAAGGTAATTGGATGTAGTTATCCAAGATGTTCTTTGGCCTTAGAGGTTTGTTGTCCTTCAAAAGCATAGGATCTGAATACATATGCTGTACTAGCTGAAAGAGAATGATTTCTATAGGCATTTGACACCTAATGGGGAGAGTTGAGAAAAATGACCTCTCACACTGTTACAGAGCACTAACACTCTGGACTACCCTGCTCTCTGAGATGGGAACAGGTACGCTCTAGCAATGGCAGGAGACAGTCTCAAGGGGTCCTACTTTATACAACTGGAATCACAAAGTCTTTCCTACTTAGCTTGCAATTGGAAATGGGGTCAGAAGGAATCTGCTTCCTATGCTTTGCTTTGCCTAGCACCCAAGCTTCCTTATGATAAGAGTGTTTAATCCTCAACCAGCTAGTCTTCACTCAAGAGCTGGAGATGTTATATTGTGTTACAGTAAAGTAAGTGTACTCTCTTCTAACTGTTCTTAATGGAAGAAGCCAGAAAATCCATGTTATTTAAGTTTGACATGGTTAGTTCATGACTGTTTCCACCCAAAGTGCAATTTTCGGTCAGTATGAAGGGGTTTGGTTAGGATTACGTTCATTGCACATAGCAGTTCACAGTTAATTATAAATTTTGATAGATCCCATTCTTTTTTTTTTGCATTATATATGTTTAAAAAGAGAAAGTAAATGTTCCTAATGTATTAATGGCCTACCAATAATAGGATTATTGTTTACTCTAATATAGTCTTCAGATGTGGTCCTGAAGTTATACTTTCTAGTAATGCATTAAACTGGCACTTTTAAAACCCTGTATTCTAATTGTTTTAAAATGTATTTTATTTTTTTTTTAAATAGTGATTGATGTCTCTTCAGACGACTCTTTAAGCAGGTAGGATTTTATGGATTTCTAAAAGTGTTATGGTAACTAAGGGGATGCAGAAAAAATAAACTAACATTTCTAGAGTACTCTACTGTGGGCTAGACCCTATAATATGTAGTTAACCTGTGTTATATAGTCATCACAATAGTTTTGAAAAGTAGGTGTGCTAATAATGTAGCCTACTTTTTTATTAATGAGGCAACTGTGGTTCAGGGAGGTGGATGAATTGACCCATGATTCCATTGTTAGGAAGGGACTGACTGATGATTTGCCTGTCAACCAGCCTGGCTCCCAAATTATTCTGTTGTCCCTCAACATACACTGATAAGTTCCTGTGTAGCTCAGGCAACTAGATATAGATGCGAATCCAATCACCTCAGAAAATCAAAGCTGACTGTGTGTTAAATCTGATTTAGAGTTTGCTAAGAGGTACAGTTAGTTCTACCATTTATCTTACTATTCTTGACAATTGTAGTGGTAAATAGGACCTTGTTTTTCCCACAAAGGCTTTTAGGGCACAACTCAGTTAGTATGACCAAAGAACAAAAGGTTTCACCACAGCTTGTCTTAATCAGGCAAGTGTTTTTAGCTTAAATGATATGAAATCTTCCTGAAATGCATTGCTTATCTGTAAGAAAAGAATATCTATGTATAGTTTATGTTATGTTAATTAAATTCAGCATCTATTTTTGTATATTTTTAATGGATTTCTCCATTTGCTGATTTCTCAGTCTGTTTTTCCCTCCAGGGTGGTATTTTTGCCAAGTTGTATGAAGTTTTGTATTTTGTCCTAGAGTCATTTTTCCCTTTTTCTATGATTTTTCTTGATTGTCTTACTTTCTTCTCTACTTTTTGTTGTTGTTGTTTCTTTTTGGTGTTTCTTTCATTGTGTTATTTTTTTCCACTTCTGCTATCTGGAGTGCTCTCCATTTTTCTATAGACAGAATGAAAGGCAGGTGAAATTTCAGGATTTAAGTAAGCCTAGCAATTAATTAATCAAAAACTCTAGCACCTCAACCTGAGTTTAACATACTTCAGATTAGTGGCCTCAGCATGGTCTCTTATCTGTGAGAGGACTTTAAGTTAGCAATACCTAAGTGGGACAGAGCTGCCCTTCTTTGCCATTCATTTTAGACTTGGAGGTAGTTTACACAGATGAACACTTCAGCATATAAATGGGCAATTCTAGACAGAAAAGCAGGGTATCACTTGGGGAGTATATCAAGTTAAATAACATAATAGAAGATGCTGAGGGTGAAGCAATCTCTGTATTATATATACAGTCCTCATACTTGCTGGAAGTGATGTGTCCACAAATACAGTCTGGCTACTTTTTCAGCAAGGTACTGATGTCTTTTCTCAAGATAACTGTGGGTGGACTGCTGATGAATATGCTTTTTGAGTGGTTTTAGTTTGTGTTTGTTTTAAATGCTAGTTATCATTAAAATGAGGCTTAAAATCATTTCATTGTTCCTTTTTATATACCAGGTGAGATTTCATAGTTTGGTTCTGGCACTTTGGGAATGCCAGTCAGTTAGAATAGGCAATTAGCCCAAACCAAGCAAAGGCTCACCTAGTTTGAAGAAACAATGAGCCATATTCTTTATCTCAGAATTTTTAAGATTTTTACCATTACATTCGAAGTAAAACTTCTATGCATGGGGTTAAAAATAAAATATCAGCTCTGATTTTTCTAACTATTTATTCAGGATCTTGAAGTGTTCAATATAGCAGAAAAACCTGTAGTTTCTGGGGGCTATCTCATATACCCTCAGCCTTAATTTTTCAGGAACATAAAGGATTCCCTAAGGCCAAGGGAGACAATCTTCTTTCATAAAAAAGATGAAGATGTCAAAAAGTACATTCTAAATATTCTATTGAATCCATTGATTCTATTGCTGCTGAGTTGCCATCTACACCCTTCCAATAGTCACAATTGATCTTTACTCCCAGGTTGGCCTTGCTGATCCAGATTCCTGAGTCTTCATGTTGACTCACACTTGGACTTCAGGGTCACACCTATTTTTACTTTACATACATATGCTTGTTGGCTTAGCCACTATTCCAATTACCAGCACGCTATTCTGGCAGCTGGGCCTCCTAGCTCTAGCCACCCACAGCCTCCCTCACACACTGGAAAGCATATATGGAGCTCACATCTTAGCCCAAACCTTTGAAGGTGAGTTATCCTTTGAGCTTCATGTTTGTTTCTTTTTTGCTGGCAGGTGTTACTTAAAACAATTCTAAATTGCCAGAGAGATTCAAATAATGCTGCAGGAAAAGACCAGATGTTCCTTTCTCTCTTATTATATTTATTTTACCATATCTATACTCCAAGTTCACTTTATATCCTATGAAGCATCTTTGTTTAGGTAGTGGAAGGTCACATATCTCCTCACCAAGTGTAGTAAGCACCAGCTTGCCTGAGGTTCCATAATTTAGATTGGACCTTCAAGTGATCTCTTTGCTATAACAATGAAACTTTCCCAGGTGACTGGAATTTACCTCAGGTTTTAAAATATTTAAGTTTACCTCACATGGAAGCCAGTCAACAGAAAGCTCTGAATCAAAAGTAGGTTATTGGTCCTTATAATTGCTAAAACACCATGCATAACTCATCAGTATCCACTGGTGACCAGTAGGATTGTATCTTCCAAGTCAATTGGGGTGGACAGGGAGATTAAGCATCGTTCTCATAAAGCTCTGCTGAGTCACCGTTTGAGTAGGTAGAGAAAAGATAGTCTAGCCCGGGCCAGGTCCTGATCTTTATTAGTTTTCTGTGGTTTGTATGATTTGCTACATAAAGAAGGGAGCATGGTGTTATCTGACTTCATATTTTATATTAAATAACCTAATATAATATGCTCAACGTGAAGTGATCTCTGTAATCTATTTGTACATACATTTAGTTGCCAGCTACATAGTAGCTGAGATGCCCTGAGTTACAAACCACAACATAAGTACAGGTAATAACCAAAGTTCCTATCATTTTCTGAAAACTTCAACATTTGGATGTTAGAAACCATGAAAAGTTCACATTGGGATTTATTTGGGGTTCAAAAATAGTTTCAACAAATAAAGTTCATGACTCAATTTTTTCTTTTCTTTACCATTTTCTGAGCATATGTTTTTGCTCTAGTATCCATTTAATCTTCCTACCAACCTTCTAAATTAAGGTAGTAAGATTCATATTTTGTAGAGGAGGACCTTGAGCCAAAAATGTGACTTGTTTGAAAACAAAGAGCTATTGGTTATAGAACTAGAATGTGTGATATTTGCCTTCATGTTAAGCTGACTCTAATTAATTCACTGAACTATATTTTCCTAAAATCATGACTGTCATATCTTATTTTTTAATTACATACTTTATAAGACAGTTATATAACTTACAAATTTAAAGTGTATGGGATAATTGAAGTTTTAATATTAGCTCTGACATTATCTGAAATATTCTAAGAAGTTATTACATTTGGAAAATATTTTTATATTCATATTAAAGAGTAATATTATTTAACACCTTTTTTTGTACACAGCAAACAACCACTAACTTCTAAATCTAAAGAAGGAAGGGGGCCCCAAAAATCTGGAGGTCGCACTCTTGGTAAGACTTCAAATAGTGAATTACTCTTGGTGGTCCTACCATAGATGAAGTAAGGGTAAGGAAGTTCTGATAATGAAAGAGCAGGGAAAAAATACCCAACAATGTGTAAGTTGCATGTATAGTTTTTCTTACTCCATTTCTTAATAGAATAGCAATCAGTGTTATTAACAAAATTAATTGTAGGTAATTGAACATCTGGGGCAATATCATTTGAAAAGATGTTCATTTATTTAATCCTGACCCCTAAAATCCTATATGATATCTTCATGTAAAAAAGTAAAAAGATTTTAAGCTAAGATGGTGTATGTTTCCTCTATATTCACATTATACCAAATTGGACCTGTTCTAAAAACGGATCTTTTGTTTAGTTTTAAATGTGAATGGATTACACTTAGTAAGTGAATACTTGTTATTACATAGTGATTTGTCTCACTAAAACTAGGAACTCAACAATACTTTTCTGGTAGCACAAACAAATATCAAACACTTAGCCAGTGTTCAAGAAACCCAAAGAGATTGTTGTTGTTGTTTTTTTTTGTTGTTGTTTTGTTGTTGTTGTTGTTGTGTGTGTGTGTTTTTAAGATATCTACCCATGGTACTGAGGTCAGAAAGGCAATGCCTGTTGAGAAGTATAGAAAAATTTTCCTATTATACCTTCAAGGTCTCACTATTATCAACTTCATTCCTCAGAAGTCAAAACAGAATGATATATGTTGACTTAATTAGTGGGATAATTGTCAGGACACTGGGATTTCTTTAGAACAGATGCTCTGTTGTCACTGGTAATGAAAATGATAATAAATATTCAAAAGCCCAACGTGGGACTCAACAAATTTTAGTAATGTATAAAAATGTTTCTCAAAATAAAAATGCCAGATATGTTACCTAGTTCTTTATGCAATCTGAATTGTATGAAGACACCTTGGAGTTAGGATACCATTATCAGAGGACTTGTGTTGGTTGGGTCTGCAAGTTATAGGAAACACAAAGATGAAATAGCATTTTGACCTTGAATGTACTAATAATATGGGAGAACTGTCCCTGTTTTATTCTCTCTGTTTCTTTTTTTAAACCAATGATAAAAAAAAATGTCAAAATTCAGTTATTCATTTTTCAGTTGAATGGTCTGCCATTTAACTTTCAGGTACTAAGTGTTATTGTGATGTTGCAGAACTGAAACATCCTATCTAATAAAAGAGTAATATGCAGATTGAGCATCACTCCAACACACAAGATAGCTGCCCCTATGTGGTCAAAGATGGCTGTCCCCATGTGGACACAAGATGGCCACCATAAGATGGCCAGCAGGAGAGGGCAGTTGGGAGGGATCAGGCCAGCAAGGGACAGCAGTTGTGGGCAATCAGGCCAGCAGGGGAGAGCAGTTGGGAGGGACCAAGCCTGCAAGGGAGGGCAGCTGGGGGCGATCAAGCCTGCAAGGGAGGACAGTTAGGGGTGACCAGGCTGGCAGAGCAGGGAAGTTGGGGGTGGCTGGGCCTGCAGGGAAAGGCAGTTGGTGGGGACCCAGGCCTGCAGGGGAGGGCAGTTAGGGGTGACCAGCCCTGGATGGGAGGGCAGTTAAGAGTGACCAGGCCTGCAGGTGAGGGCAGTTAGGGGCAATCAGGCTGGCAGGGAAGTGGTTAGGGAGTGATCAGGCTGGCAGGCAGAAGCAGTTAGGGGTAATCAGGAAGGCAGGCAGGCAAGCAGTTGGTAGCCAGCAGTCTTGGATTGTGAGAGGGATGTCCGACTGCCCTCGAGGGGTCCCAGATTGGAGAGGGTGCAGGCTGGGCTGAGGGTCACACACCCCTGTGCATGAATTTCGTGCACCAGGCATCTAGTTTTAGAGATAGTCCTTGCCCTCTAAGAGCTTGTTAGTATCATTGCTATTTCTATGATTTACATTAATTTATTTATTGCTTACCATGTACCAGATTGCATTAGGAGCTTATGATTATCCTTGTTTAGTCTTTTTATTGGTGTTTAGTATGTGCCAGGAACTTTAGGTCCCTGATGCATATTAGAATTTTAAAAATGTAGTTTAATCTTTGGTTGGGTTTCTTGGTTGCTGAAAGCATTGTCCCTGATACGCCAAGGCTGTCATTTGATGCCTGGTCAGGGTACTTACCATACTCACACAATGAATTCATAAATAAGTGGAACAACACATCAGTGTTGCTTTCTCTATCTATCTTTAATCATTTTTTAAGTTTAAAAAAATGTTGATCAGTTTTAAAATAAGCATGTAGATCACAAGGAAGTTTGCCAGGTAAAGGGGCAGTAGGGCTGATGTTTGGCAGGAGGGATATATATGATGATTACACAGGAATGGCAGGGCAAGCGTTAAGATGCACAAGTGAGTGTTGCGGGAATTATGAGCAGTACAGTTTTAATGTGCAACATGTGTGCTATGGGAATGGTTGGGAATGAGGTGAATGCCTAGCTAAGGCAGGCTTATGGAAGTTTTTACTACCACAGACAGGTGTGGTTCATATCATCCAGGCCTTGGGAAATTTATCAGATGGAATGCTGTCAGCTTCAGATAATAGGTGGCCTAATTAACAGAGGCCGAAACAATAGGAACCCGGATTGTTTTGGTGACTCAGTGATATTAGGATTCTAGTTTTTGTCCTTGGTTCAGCTGTGAGGTTGACAGTTTTTATATCTGCTTTCCTGGTCAGTTATTAGTTTTGGCTCCAAGGAATCCTATTCTCACATATCAATATGTGAAGGTCAAAAGGACTGCTTTTCCTTAGACATTTCTTTTTCACTTTTAAAACATTTGGATAAAGTAGAGTTGGTGCACATTATATTACTTTCAGGTGCACAACCACAGTGGTTTGACATTAAAATACCTTATGGTATGTTCACAATAGTATGTCTAGGATCAATCTATCACCAAGCAAAGTTATTATGATACTAGAGGCCTGGTGCATGAAATTCGTGCATGGGAGATTGGGGGTGTCCCTCAGCCTGGCCTGCACCTTCTCCAATCTGGGACATCCCTCTCACAATCCAGCAGTGGTGGCTTCTAAGCACTCACATGCCTGCCTGCCTGATTGCCCCTCACTGCTTCTGCCTGCCACCCTGATTGATGCCTAACTGTTCCCCTGCTGGCCTGATCACCCACAACTGCCCTCCCCTGCTGTGACTCACCTCCTCCACCAGGATCTGCCTCCTCCCTTGCCAGGCGGCAGAGACGCTTTGCCCCGCCTCCGCATGTGGCCATCTTGTGATGGCTATCTTGTGATGGCCATCTTGTCACAGCCATCTTGTGATGACATGAGAGCATGATGCCTCCTAGGCTATTGTTAGTATAGATTGACACATCCCCTGTTCTGCACACTACATCACTGTGGCTTATATAATTTATAACTGGAAGTTGGCACTTCTTATTCATATTCTTTTATTTCAAACATCTCCTCAGCTTATCCTCTGGAAACCATCAGTTTGTTCTCTGTAGCTATGGGGGTCTGTTTCTGTTTTGTTGTTTAGATTGCACCTGTAAGTGTGACGCTATAGTATTTGTCTTTCTGTCTTATTTCAGTTAGTATAGAACCCACTCCGTCCTTCCATGTTGCCATAAATGGCAAAAATTCTTTGTTTTTTTATATCTAAGTAATTTTTATTATATATATGTATGTAAACATATAAACACACTCACACACATACACACACATGCACACATATATGTGAGTGTGACAGTGTGCCAATACATTTCACATGCTGGTTATTTATTATCTATTGAAGGACACCTACCTTACTTCCATATCTTGGCTATTGTAAATAATGCTGTAGTGAACATAGTGGTGCAGATGTCTTTTCAAATCTGTGCTCATGTTTCTGTTGGATAAATCCCCAGAAGTAGATAGCAGTTCTAGTTCTAATTTGTTGAGCAATGTCCATGCTGCTTTCCACAGTGACTGTGCCAATATACAATAACATGAGCCGTGCTGGAGGCTTTCTCTTTTTGCCACATCCTCCCAATACTTGTTATTAATTTATATTTTGATGAGAGCCATTCTGAGAGGAGTGAGGAGATACTTCCTATGACTTTCATTTGCATTTCCCAGATTAGTTATGTTGAGCTATGTGTTTCCTTAGCTTTTTTAAAAAATATGTTTTTATTGACTTTAGAGGGAGAGGAAGGATAAGGGAGAGATAGAAACTTCCATGAGAGAGAACCATCACATCCAGGGGCTGCCTCTTGCACACGCCCTCTGGGAGATCAAGCCACCCTGGCACCTGCCCTGCCCTGGAATATCACCAGCGTTCTCTTGGTGCATGGACAATGGACTCCATCTACTGAACCACACTGGCTGGGCCTATTACTTTCTTTTAAATAGGAAGAAACTGAGAGGCTTGCAGTTGACTTCCCTAACTTTTATAGGCTTGGGTTAACCCCATGCTCATTCCTAAACCAGTTAGTGGTAAACTAGTGACTCTGATGAGCTTACCATAATCCTTTGTCTTTGGAGTGAGGGGGTGGGTACCACTTTCTTTGTGTATCAGGATAGTGAATGTCCCAATAGAGTGTGGTTCTCCAGAAAAAAATGAAGACTAAGGTAGGGAGCCAGCAATATATACTGCAGGATTTTTTGGAGTTTTGAGAAGAGGATTAAGATTAGATTTGATAAGGGCCCTGTGACTGTGGTATGAAGCAGGCATCAGCAAGCTTTCTCTGTAAAGGGCCTGATTTTAGTCCAGGAGGTCTGTCATATCTACTCAAGTCTGCCGTTGCAGTGTGAGAGCAGTCCTAGAGAATCTGTAAGTGAACAGGAATGGCTGTGGTCCAGTGAGACTTTATTTGCAAAACTAGCTGGCGGCTTGTATTTGGCCTGTGGGCCCTAGTTGGCTAACCCCTTATGTAGAGGATAGATAGAAGCATAAAGAGACTGAGAGACTAAAGGAACATTTTGCCTCCTTGGGCTAACCTTAGTCCATTAAGAAATTTTCATGCATCTGTGCAGAAATGAGTCAGGAAGCTCAACTTATTCCATTTAAAATATTGGTGTTTTTCTAGATCTATTTATCTCTCATTTGTTTTGCTTAAACAGATCTTACTAATTTTAAAAAGACCACTAAATACTTGTTGGCATTTTGCCCCCTGTGAGGGCCATCTGTAAAGAGCTCGTGTTTGACTAGGGCAGTTGACAGTAGGAAAATAAAGCAGAGAAAGTAGAGAGGTCTAGTTGAGAAGATTTTTGTGATGATTGCAGGGGAAGAGTTAGCAGGGAGAGAGACATCCAAGGTGATTCATAGGTTTCCAGGTAGTGCACTGGTATTTAGATTGCACATGAAAGAACAGCAGTTCAACAGGAAAGACCAGTATTTTTCCATGCAGGTTGAGTTTAATGAATCTCTATGGGTTGTGCCTAAGTGGGCATTGGGACATCCCTCTCACAATCCAGGACTTCTGGCTCCCAACCACTTGCCTGCTTGCCTGATCACCCGCTAACCACTCCCCTGCCAGCCTGATCAACAACTAACTGCTTCCCTGCCAGCCTGATTGCTCCCAACTGCCCTCCCCTGCAGGCCTGGTCCCTCCCAACTGTCCGCTCCTGCAGGCCTGGTTGCCCCTAATGTCCACTCCTGCAGTCCTAGTCACCCCCAACTGCTATTCCCTGCAGTCCTGGTCCCCCCCAACTGTCCGCTCCTGCATGTCTGGTCGTCCCTAACTGTCCTCCCTTGCAGGCCTGGTCGCCCCTCACTGCCCTCTCCTGTAGGCCTGATCACCCACAACTGCCCTCCCCGGCCAGCCATTTTGTGGCAGCCATCTTGTGTTCACATGGGAGCAGCCATCATTAACACATGAGGTCGACCATCTTGTGTGTTGGAGTGATGGTCAATTTGCATATTACTCTTTTATTCAATAGGATGCTTCAAGATAATTTTTAGGTAAAATCAGCTTAATGATTCCTGATTTAAAATTAGAACAAAAAGTGTCCTATATCATATGGATGATTCAGTTTTGATTTATATTGCTCTAAACCCCTGTTTATAATTACAAAGCAAGATATTCAATCATGATTTTCAGTTGTTTTTTTGCATTAGTATACATTTAAAAGTACTTGCTTTATTTATGCCTTCCATATGCCTAACTGAATTGCCAGGAAAATACTTATATTTTGACATAAGTATCTTTAACTTAATTTCCAAAGTGACTGTGTCTTGAAAATAGCATAAATAAGTTGATATATGTTAATAGTACATTCAGGAAATACATTATTTTAAAGAATAATTAATAAGCCTTATTTTTTAGATCAGTTTTAGGTGCACATTAAAATTGAGCAGAAAGTACAGAGAGTCCCCCCCAGACCAAACACACACAGCCTTGCTCTTTTTCTCATCCTGCACCAAATAGAGACATTATTTGCAATGGAGGGATGTGCAATGAATTGTCAGTATTGATCAAAGTCCATAGTTTACATTAAGGACCACTTTTGGTGTTGTACATCCTATGGACTTTAACAAATACATGATGGCACATACCCAACATTACAGTGTCATACAGAGTCATTTCACTGCCCTAAAACTTCTCCATGCTCTCCTTATTCATCCCTTCCTATCCCTAACATCTCAAAACCATTGCTATTTCTTAGTCTCCATAGATTTGCCTTTTGCTGAATGTTTTATAGTAGGAATCACACCGTGTTTATCTTTTTGAATGCTGAACAAATGAAAATTTCATGGTAATTGGGTGCAGTTATCCAAGATGTTCTGTGACCTTAGCGGTTTGTTGTTCTTCATCATCATAGTGCCTGATGACATATGCCATACAAGCTGAAAGAGAGTGCTTTCTCTATGCATTTGCCACCTATTGGGGAGGGTTGAGAAAAATGACCTGATGCACATCTGCAGAGCACTAGGTATCTCTCCCACCTTCTCTCTGAGGTGGGGACAGATATGCTCTAGCAATGGAAGGAAGCAGCCTCAAGGGGTGATTCCTTTTATAACTGGAATCACAAGGTCTTTCTCACTTATTTGCCATTGGAAATGGGGACAGAAAGAGTCTGTTTCCTATGGTTTGCTTTGAAGGAAAATGTATTGCCTAGTCATCTAGCTTCCTTGTGGTAGAGTTTTCATCCTAAAGTGGGTACTCTTCACTCAAGAGCTGGAGATGCATTGTGTTACAGTAAAATAACTCTCTTCTTACTGCTATTAGTGTGAGGAGTCCAGAAAACTCATTATATTTAAGTTTGACATGATCAGTCTATGATTCTGCTTCCCCTAACGATGCAATTTTCTGTCAGTCTGATGAGGTTTGAATAGGATTATGTTCATTGTACATAGCAGTTCACAGGTAAGTATCAAATTTTGATACAGCCAATGCTTTCTTTTGGCATTTGATATATTTAAAAAGAGAAAGTAAATGTTCTTAATGCAGTAATGGCCTACCAATAATATTCCCTCTAGTATAGTCTTCAGGTGTGGTCCCAAAGTTATACTTTCTAACAATGCATTCATCTGGTACTTCTAGAGTCCTGCATTTTTATTGCTTTAAAATGTATTTTACTTTTTTTTTTTAATAGTTTTTGATACCTCTGAAGAAGACTCTTCAAGCAGGTAGGATTTTATGGATTTTTCAAAATTAATATGTCACTAGGAAAATGCAGAGAAAAGAAACTAACATTTCGAGAGTGTTCTACTGTCGGCTAGCTCCTACCTATACTATATAATTAACCTGTGTTATATACTCATCACAATAACTGTGTAAAGTAATTGTGCTATTGCTGCCTACATTTTATTAATGAGGCAACTGTGGTTCAGAGAGGTGGATGAATTGACCCATGATTCCATAGTTAGCAAGGGCTGAGCCATGATTTGACTGACAACCATTTTGGCTCCCAAATTATTCTCTTGTCCCTCAACATACACAGATATGCTCCTGTGAAGCTCTGTCACGAAGATAAAGAGGCAAATAAGAGCAACTCAGAATGTGAAATCTGATTGTGTGTTAACTCTGATTTAGAGTTTTTCTTAGAAGCCCAGTGAGTCTAAGCAGTTACCTTACTCTCCTTGATAAATAGAGTGGTAAATAGGACCTTGTTCTTCCCCAAAGCTTCTAGGACACATCTCAGTTAGCTATGGCCACAGAACCAAGTTTTTACCTAAACAATGCCTCAACAGGCAAGTGTTTTTAGGTAAAATGATATCTGTTCTTCTTGGGAGGAATTGTTTATCTGTGAGTAAAGAATATCTATGTCATATTCATTACATTCAACATCTAATTAGAGGATATTTCTAATAGATTTCTCTATGCACTGATTTCCCAGTCTGCCTTTCCCCTCAGGCTGGTATCTTTGCCTAGTTTTATGAAGGTTTGTTTTTTTTCTATTCTCCTGGAGTCCTTTTTTCATCTGCCATTGCCTCCTTGATTCTTTTACTTTCTTCTCTACTTTTTCTGTCGTTTCTTTCATTGGGTTATTTATTTGCTCTTCTGGCATCTCCGGTGTTCTCCATTTTTCTGTAGACAGAATGAAAGGCAGGTAGAATTTCAGGAGTTTAAAGAAGCTTACCAATTAATTAATCAAAACATCCTTTAGTATTTCAACCTGTGTTTACCATCTTGGCCAAGTGGTGGTTCCTTATTTAAAACTTCCCCTACTTCAGATTAGTGACCTCAGCATAGTTTCTTATCTGTTAGAGGACTTTAAATGAGCAATACCCAAGTGGGATAAGAGGTGGTCTTTTTTCTCCTTCATTTTAACCTTGGAGGTAATTTACACAGATGGACACTTCAGCATGTAAATGGTCAACTCTAGACAGACAAACAGGGTATTAACTTGAGGAGTATATTAAGTTAGCTGTTTCAGATACATAATTGAAGAAGATGAGGGTGAAGTGACCTCTGTGTTATATACATAGCCCTCATGCTTGCAGGCAATAATGAGTCCACAGACACAAACAAGCTTCTTCTTCAGCAAGGTACTGATGTCTTTTCTCAAGTTTGCTGTGGGTGGACTGCAGAAGAATATGTTTTGTTAGTGGTTTTAATTTGAATTTGTTTTAAAATACTAGTTATCTCTAAATGAGGTTTAAAGTCATCTAACTGTTACTCTTTTTGTGACAGGTGAGATGCCATAGTTTGTGTTAGGTAGTTTAGGGATGCCAGTCAGTCTCGGTCATCTGACTGGCATCACTCAAGGCTCAACTAGTTATAAGAAGCAATGGGGAAGATTCTTTATCTTAAAACTTTTAAGATTTTTACCCATTTCATTCCAATGGAACTCCTATGCATGGGGTTATAAATAAAGTCTCATCTCTGATTTTTCTAAGTAGTTATTTTTGGTTTTGAAGTGCTCATTATAGCAGAAAAATCTGTAGTGTCTGGGGGTATTTCCTCTCCATTCCCCCTTTAATTCTTCAGGAATATAGAGGATTCTCTAAGTTCAAGGGAGACAATTCTCTCCCACAAGTCAGATGAAGAGGTGAAAAAGGACATTCTAACTTTTCTGTTGTTTCCATTGATTCTATTGCTGCTGACTTGACATTGAAACCCATCATATTGTCATGATTGATCTTTGCTCTCTGGTTGGCCTTGCTGATTCAGATTCCTGAGTCTTCATGTTGATTCACACTTGGAATTGAGAGTTACAGCATTTTTTTTTTTAGCTTATACTGAGTGTCCAGGTTATTATGACCACCTGATGTTTGTAGGCAAATTAACTATAATTTCAGGCTGAAGTTGCTAGAGGGCCCGACCATTATAAATAAGGAAGCACGTTCTTTACCACGACAGTAGAAGTGATTTTTTTCTGGTGGGGGCAGTGTTATGGTTTGGGACATGTTTTCCTGGCATGACTTGGGCCCTTTAATTCATGTGAAACAACATCTGATAAGCACAACATACCTAAGTATCGTTGCTGATCAAGTTCATCCTATCATGTTGATGGGCTATCCCAATGGAGATGGCTTCTTCCAACAAGACAATGCGCCATGCCATGGTGCTCATATTGTGCAGGAGTGGTTTCAAGAACATGAGGGAGACTTCATTTTGCTTAGGTGGCTCCCACAATCACCAGATCTCAATCCAATTGAGCATTTGTGGGACGAAGTTAAAAGAGTCATCAGGCAGCTGGTTCCACAACCATCAAATCTCACAGAACTGGACAGTGCTATTCATCAGGCATGGTGTCAGATTCCTTGCATCACCTTTCAACATCTCATGGAGTCAATGCCAAGAAGAATCGCTGCAGTATTGAAGGCAAAAGGTGGCCTAACTAAGTACTGATGGGTTCGTCATAATAATCTGGCCAGTCAGTATGTGTGTGTGTATATATATATATATATACACATACACTAGAAGCCCGATGCACGAAGATTCGTGCAAGAATGCGCCTTCCTTTCCCTGGCTGCTGGCACCGCCTTTCTGCTCCAGCCCTATAGCTGCATCTTTCCACTCTGGCCCCGCTTTCCCACGCTGCCCAGAGGCCCTGAGTGTCTGGGACAGTTCGGAATGCTCCCAGCCGCTAGTGCCTGTTTATGCAAATTAATCCGCCACCTTTGTTGAGTTTATTTGCATACTCACTCATGATTGGCTGGTGGGCATCACAAAGGTATGGTCAAATGCATCTTTTTCTTTTATTAGTGTGTGTGTGTGTGTGTGTGTATATATATATATATATATATATATATATATATATATATATATATATATATATATTAGAGGCCTGATGCATGAATTCGTGCATGGGTGGGATCTGACCAGCCTGGCCAGGGGGAGGGGACATGGGTGGTTGCCCAGCCTGCCTGCTGGCTAAACTCCTGGTCGAGGGTTTAATTTGCATATTAGCCTTTAATTATATAGGATATACACTGAGTGGCCAGATTATTATGCATTCAGAGATCATCATCATCTGGCCACTCAGTGTATATACATATGCTTTGTGTACTTGGCCACTATTCCAATTACTAGCACCCTATTCTGGAAGCTGGGCCTCCTAGTTCTACCCAACAGCAACACCCTCCCCACCCCCCAACACACACACTGGAAAGCTTATGTGGAGCTTACTTCTTAGCCCAGATCTTTTCAGACTAGTTACCCTTTAAGGTTCTTGGTTTGTTTGTTTTTCTCCTGCTAGAAAATGTTAGTTAGTTAGAAACATTCTGAGCTTCCAGGGATATTCAAATAATGCTGTAGGAAAGGACCAGATATTCCTTTCCCCTTTGTTACCAGATCTGCACCCCAAGGTCACTTTCTATTCTGTAGAGCACCTTTCTTTAGGTAGTGGAAGGTCCCACATCACTCTCTCAGAGCAGTGGGCACCAACTTTCCTGAGGTTCCATAACTGAGGTTGGTCCCTCAAGCGTTCTCATTGCCATAACAATAAAAGTTTCTCAAGTGACTAAAATTTACCTTAGGTTTCAGAGTATTTTAATTTATGCCTCACAGTCAACAGAAAGCTCTGAACCAAAAGTAGGTTATTGGGACTTAAAAATTCTTAGGCCACATCCATGACTCATACGTATCCATGTGTGACAAGTAGGGTTCTATCTTCCAAGCCAGTTTGGGGTGGACATGGAGATTAAGCATCATTTTCATAAAGATCTGCTGGTTCAGAGTCTGAGGAGTTAGAGAAGAAATACTAGTAGTCCAGTCCTGGTCCTGGCTTCTATTTGTTTTCTGTGGTTTGTATGATTTGCTACATAAAGAAAGGACCATTGTATTATCTGACTTCAGGAGGCAATCTATTTGTATATAAATTTAGTTGCCACTTACATAATAACCGAGTTACCCTGAAATACAAACCACAACATAAGTTCTGGTAATAACTAAAATTCATATCATTTTCAGAAAATGGCAATATTTGAATATGAGAAACTATGAAAAATCCACATTGGTATTTATTTGGGAATCCTAAATAATTTAAAGAAATGAATGTCAGGACTATATTTTTTCTTTGGTTTACAGCTTTCTGAGCATGTCTTTTTGCTGTATCATCTCTCTTAATCCTCCTAACAAACTTGTAAAATAAGACAGTAAGTTTCTTATTTTGTAGAGGTGAACTGAGCCAAAGATATGTGACTTGTTTGATAACAAATAGCTGTTGGTTATAGAACCAGGGTGCCTGAGTCCTATAAACGTGTGATTATGTCAAGCTAACTCTAGTTAATTCACTGAATTATACTGCTCTCAACATGAAGGTTATATGTATATATTTTTATTTTGTACTTCATAAAACAGTTGTGGAATTTACAAATTTAAAGTGTATGGTATCGTTAACATTGTAATATTAGCTCTGATATTATCTGAAATATCCTAAGAATTTACTATATTTGGAAAATATTTTTATATTAATATTAAGAGAGTAATGTTATTTATCACCATTTTTGTCCACAGCATGGAACTGATAACCTTTAAATGTAAAGAAGAAAGGAGACCTCAAAAATCTGAAAGTAGCACTCCTGGTAAGACTTCTGATAGTGAATTCCTCTTGGTGCTCCTAACATAGATGAAGTAAGAGAAAGAAAGTTTGATAATGAAAGAGCAGTGAAAAAATACCAAACAATGTGCAAGTTGCATGTATAATTTTTCTTAATCTCTTTCTTAATAGCACAGTACTCAGTATTAAAAACAAAGTTAAAATCTGGGGCAATATCATTTGAAAAGAAATTCATTTAGTTTGTCTGATCCCTAAAATCCCATAAGATATCTTGTGTAAAAAAAATTATGTTAGGGTGGTGTATGTTCTTCTATATTCACATTATACCAAATTGGACTTGTTCTAAAAATGGATCTTTTATTTAGTTTTCACTGTGAATGGATTATATTTCATGAGTACTTGTTATTACATGGAGAGTTGTCTCACTAAAAAAAGGAACTAAAACTAGGAACTCAACAATACTTTCCTCATAGCACAAACAAATGGCAAACAATAAGAGCTACACCACTTAGCCAGTGTGCAGGAATCTCAGTGAGATTGTGTTTTAAAGATATCTACCCATCAAACAGAAGTCAGAAAAACAATGCCTGTTGAGAAACACAGCGTATTTTTCACATTATACCAACAAGGTCTCATTATATCAACTTCAATCCTCAGAAGTGAAAACAGAAGGAGATCTGTTGACTTCATTAATATGATAATTATCAGGACCCTGGAATTTTTTTAGAACAAGATGTTCTGTTGCCATTGGTAAAAAATAAATCACAATAAATATTCAAATAGCCCAACCTGGGACTCAACAAATTACCATAAACGTACAAAAATGTTACTCAATAACAAAAATGCCAGATATGTTACCTAGTTCATTGTGCAGCCTGAATTGTGTGAAGACACCTTGGACTTAGTAGACTTTATCAGAGGACTTGTGTAGGTTGGTTTTGCAAGTGATAGGAAACACAAAGATCAAATAGTGTTTTGACCTTGAAGGTATGCATAATATGGAAGAGCTTTCCCAGGTTTATTTCTCTCTTGTTTTTTTTTTTAAACAGAATTTTCACAGAAAATATCAAAATTCAGTTATTCATCTTTTGGCTTAATGATCTACCATCTAACTCTCAGGTGTCTTTTAGGTACTTGTTACTGTGATGTTGCAGAATTCAAATATTGTCTCTGTCTCCAAGAGCTTGTTATTATCATTTCCATGACATTATTTACTATACTTTATTCAGTGTTTATTAGGTGCCATATCGCAGTAGGTGCTTACAAATATAGTTATTTATTGGGTCATAGTATGTGCCAAAAACTTTAAATCCATGATGAGAATTAGAGTTTTTAAAATGTGGGTGAGGCTTTGGCTGGGTTTCTCATTTGCTTAAAGCTTTGTCCTGGACATGCCTAGCTTGTGCTTTTGATGCCTGGTCAGGGCACATACCAGAATAACTCAGTGAGTGCATAAATATGTGGACCAAGAGAGCAATGTTTTCTCTCTGTGTGTCTCCCTTCCTCCTACTCACTTTCTAATCAATCTATTAATTTTTTTTAAATGTGTGTGATATTTAAAGTAAGCATGCAGAGTATGAAGAAGTTCACCAGGTGAAGAGACAGACAGTGATGTTTGGCAGGAACGACATGTATTGAGATTACACATTTATCCGAATGAACAGCAGTGCAAGGGCTGGGATGTACAAGTGAACTTGGTGGGAAATGTGAGCAGTACAGTTTCCAAGGTGCCAAATGTGTGCTATGGGGAGAGTTGGGAATGGGTGAGTGCCTAGCAGCAGGCTCATGAAAGGCTCTAGTACTACACAAAGGACGAGATCTCTTTTATTTCATAAAATTTTTGTTAAAATGTAGTTGACAAACTATATATTACGTTTTGGTGTGCAAAATAATAATGTGACATCTACATTCCTTATGATGTGTCACACTGATAAGCCTAGTAACCATCTATCACCATGCGAAGTCATTACTACATTAGTCCATTCCTGGTTTTATACACTAGATACATGTCACTCATGTATTTTATAACTGGAAGTTTGCACTTCTTATTTTTTATTGTCTAAAGTTTTACATAAGTCTCCTTTTTCCCCAGTTGACCGCCCCCAAGCCATTCCTACTCCAGGCAAGTCCCTACTGGCCCAGTGTCTATGTCTATGATTATGCTAATATGCATGCATACAAGCCCTTTGGTGGCTCTCTAACCCCCAACCCTCCCACCATTTGTCTCTGGATCTATTCTTGTTCATCACATTATGTTGATCATTATATCCCACATATGACTCAGAGCATGTGATATTTATCTTTCTCCAACTGGCTTATTTCGCTTAGCCTAATGGTCTTCAGTTCCAACCATGCTGTTGAAAATGTTAAAAGTTCCTTCTTTTTTATTTTTATAACGGCATAGTATTCCATTGTGTAGATGGACTACAGTTTTTTAATCCACTCATCTGTTGATGGGCACTTAGGTGTTTCCAAATCATAGCTATTATAACTACGTTGTGCTTCTGTGAACATAGGAGTGCATATATCCTTTCTGATTGGTGTTTTTGGTTTCTTGGGATATAGTCCTAGAAGTGAGTCAAATGGGAGCTCCATTTTTAACTTTTTGAGGAAAGTCCATGCTGTCTATCACAGTGGCTGCACCAGTCTGCATTCCCACCAGCAGTGCATGAGGGTTCCTTTTTTCCACATCCTCACCAGCACTTGTCATTTGTTGATTTGTTGATGATAGCCATTCTGACAGGTGTGAGATGGTATCTCATTGTTGTTTTGATTTGCATATCTCAGATGATTAGTGACTTTGAGCATGTTTTCATATGTCTGTGGGCCTTCTGTATGTCCTCTTTCAAAAAGTGTCTATCTAGATCCTTTGTCCGTTTTTTTATTGTATTTTTTATCTTCCTTTTGTTAAATAGTATGAGTTCTCTCTAAATTTTAGAGATTAAATCCTTATCAGAATATCATTGGCAAATATGTTCTCCCAAGCAGTAGGATTTCTTGTTGTTTTATTGATGGTTTCTTTTGCTGTGCAGAAGCTTTTTATTTTGATTTAATCCCATTTGTTTATTTTCTCCTTAGTTTCCATTGCCCTAGGAGCTGTGTCTGCAAAGATATATGTCTGCTATTTTGCTGCCTATGAAGTCTTGTAGGACTTTTATGGTTTCCCATCTTTCATTTAAGTCCTTTAGCCATTTTGAGTTTGTTTTTGTGTATGGTGCAAGTTGGTGATCTAGTTTCATTTTTTTGCATGTATCTGACCAAATTTCCCAGCATCATTTATTGAAGAGACTGTCTTGACTCCATTGTATGGAAGTTTGCACTTCTTATTCATATTCCCCTGTTTTCTCACTCTCCTCAAGTCACTGTCCTCTGCGAACCCATCAGTATGTTCTCTGTAGCTATGGAGTCTGTTTCTGTTTTGTTTGTTTGTTTGTTTGTTTTTGTTTTTTTTTATTAAGGTATTATATGTGTACATATCTTACCATTGCCCCCCCCCCATCCCACTCCCATACATGCCTCACCCCCCAATGTTTTGCATCCGTTGGTTACTCTTATATACATGCATATAAGTCCTGTTTTAAATTGCACATGTAAGTGAGATCATATGACATTTGACTTTCTCTATCTCATTTAATTTAGCCTAACACCCTGACTTCCCATCCATGTTGCTGCAAATGGCAAAATTCCATTCTTTCTTATGCCTGAGTAATATAATATTATATATCACATATACATAACACATCTTCTTTATTCATTTATGTATGGAAAGAATCCTAGGATGCTCCCATATCCTGGCTATTGTGAATAATGCTGCAGTGAACATAGGGGTGGCAACATATTTTTTTTTCAAAATTCATGTTTATATATATATCTGTTGGGTAAATACCCAGATGAGGAATGGCAGTTCTATTTCTCATTTCTTGAGGAATCTCCATGCTGTTTTCCACAATTACTGGACCAATTTATATTCACATGAACAGTGTGTGAGGCTTTGTCTCGTCTCCATATTCTCGAAAACACTTGCTATTTGTATTTTGAGAATAGCCATTCTGAGAGGAGTGAGGTGGTACTTCTCTATGGCTTTAATTTGCATTTCCCTGATTAGTGATGTTGAGCTATTTGTTTCCTTTAATTTTTTAAAACATGTTTTTAATTATTTTTAGAGAGAGTGGAAGGGAAAGTGAGAGATAGAAACATCAATGAGAGAGAACCATCATATCCATCGGCTGCCTCCTGCACGCCACTGCTGGTGTTGAGCCTGCAACTAGGGCATGTGCCCTGACTGGGAATTGAACCAGGTGCATGGGGCAACTCTTTTTTTATTTTATTTTATTTTAAATTCTATTTTTATTTTTATTTTATTATTATTATTATTTTTAATTGTTTGAAGTATTCCAAATAGTAGTACATATGTCTCCTTTTTTTCCCCCCATTGACCTCCCCCTGGCCTCCCATTCTCCCCAGTACATGCCTTTACCTGCCTCCTCAAGTGTCTTTTATCCATTGGTTATGCTTATATGCATGCCTACAAGTCCTTCGGTCGATCTCTTACAGCCCCGCCCCCCAACCTCCTCTGCCTTCCCGCTGTAGCTTGACAGTCTGTTCAATGTTTCTTTTCCTCTGTATCTCTTTTTCCCCCTTTTATTTTTTTTATTATTATTTTTTTAAATATATTTTATTGATATTTTTACAGAGAGGAAGGGAGAGGGATAGAGAGCTAGAAACATCAATGAGAGAGAAACATCGATCAGCTGCCTCCTGCACACCTCCCACTGGGGATGTGCCCGCAACCAAGGTACATGCCCTTGACCGGAATCGAACCCGGGACCCTTCAGTCCACAGGCCGACGCTCTATCCACTGAGCCAAACCGGTTCCGGCTCTTTTTTCCCATTTCTTTCCTTTAAAAAATCTTGCCTGTGCAGAATAGAAATAAACGTATAATAACAAAAAATGTTTGAGTCCCATTTTCAATGTCCTGCAGTTCTGAGTCCCAGTTTCAATGTCAAACAGTTCCTTTAGTGTACATGTCAGCAATGATATCTGGATGGTGGGCACATGGTGGCAATGCAGGTCCGACCCTCTCTGGTTTGGTCCTAGGCAAGCTGCTGCGTCGCACAGCTGCTGACTGCTAGCATGGCAAGGCGTCGTCAGCGTCTCCCATCTCTGGACTGTTTCTCCTCTTGTCTTCATGGTTGGAGCAGACCTGTCAATTCCTCTCTGTTGCAGGAATCCACATGGTCTTGGAGTTGTTTTCTGAAAATATACAAACATATTCTCGACCAAAACTTAATAAAGGAATCTTTTCTATATAATTGATTTGGGATCCTCTTATTTTTGCCCAAACGATTTTCCTTTGTCTTATTTAGACACCATGTGTGTTTTTCATGGGTGTCTTGCTGTTAGCATTAGAAATGAAAATTAATTTTGTAAAGTAAAAGTTTTCTAGATGTAAGTTACTTATAGGATATTTTTCCTTACGTGATATTACCCTACTATCCCCCCTTTTTTGATTAATGGAGGCTTTTGTAAATTTTATATTGCAGTCTTGATAACTTTAAATTTTAATTTTTTGCACAAAAATATGACTGCTTTAGTTTCATTGTATGTTCAGGAATTTTACCATGAGATGAACTACCAATAGAAATTTTAGTTACCACGTTAGGAACAGCTTTTTGTCCAGTACAATTAAATTTTCTTGAATAGTCACTTATTTCAATTAGCCTATTTAAATTAATCTGAAAACTTGATTATTATTTTACTGTCAAATTTAATACTCTACCAACAATCTTAGTTTACCCTGTAAATAATAGTGGAAAGGATTATTTGCATTCTTGAGTAGGCCCTGAGCATTCCTGGTGCTAGGCTGGATTTAGATATAGGGCAGCTGCTGTCGGCCAAGTCTCTGTCTGTTACCTGGGTCCCAATCTGAGCTGGGCCAAGTCACTGTCTATCACCTGTGTCCCGATCTGAGCTGGGCGTGGGAAGCAGAGCAGCCATGGGGGCAGGAAACCTTCCTCAGACGTGGTGAGGGTTCAGGCCTATGGGCAACTCTTAATCCACTTAGAAATACTGGCCTGGCCTGTGGGTATATTAGTCCATGTCATATCTACTCAAGTCTGCAATGGAAGTGTGAGAGCAGTCCTAGAGAATGTATAAGTGAATATGCATGACTGTGTTCCAGTGAGACTATTTGCAAAACCAGATGGCAGCTTGTATTTGGTCTGTGGGTCTTATTTTGCTGACCCCTCATGTAGAGGATAGATGGAAGGAAACCGCATAAAGAGATGGGGGACCAAAAAATATTTTGCCTCTGGACTAGCATAAGTCTACTATAAAGTTTTCAAGCATCCATGTTGAAATGAGTCAGGAAGCTCAATTTATCCCATTTAAAATGTTGGTGTTTTTCTACGTTTATGTCTTTCTCATTTGTTTTGCTTAAAAAAACCTTATTAATTTAAGAAATAATAATAATAGTTGGTAGTATTTTCCCTGCTGTGATAGCCATCTGCTAAGAGCCTGTGTTTGATTAGGGCAGTTGACAGTAGCAAAACAAAGCAGAGGTGGTAGGTTCTTTGATGATTGCACGTAAATAGTTAGTGGGAAGAGAGAAATCTAAGGTGATTCATAGGTTTCCAGGTCATGCACTGGCATTTTTTCAGTTTTTGTTGTTAATCCTCACACAAAGGTATTTTCCATTGATTTTTAGAGAGAGTGGAAGGGAGAGGGAGAGACTGAGAGAAACATCAATGTGAGAGGGACACGTCAATCGGTTGCCTCCTTCATGCACCCTGACCAGGGTCAGGGAACCTGAAACCAAGGTACTTGCCCTTGACGGGAATCACACCTGGGACACTTCAGTCTGTGGGCCAAGGCTCTATCCACTGAGCAAAACCAGTGAGGGCCTGCACTGGCATTTGGATTGGACATGAAGACTAGGACTTTAACTGATCAGCAGGAAAGAGCAACAGTTCATCCAGAAAGATCAGTATCTTTCCATACATGTTTAATTGGATGGTATATCCATGGATATGCCTACATTTTGGATACAATTTCTTTCACTTTTTACTTGTCCTGTCAACAACTGCCTTTAATAGGTGAGCCATGATATTAGTTTAATAAAAAAATTTAAAAAGATTAGTAATAATAAAAAAACCAACTACAACTCTGCAATCATTAGAACTCTTTTGTTATATACTAGAGGCCCAGTGCATGAATTCGTGCATGGGTGGGGTCCTTCCATCCGCCATGATGGGCGTTGACCAGGAGGGGGGCCAGTGTGGGTGTCTAATATTGGAAGCTATAGATTTCCTCCAGCTGGATCTAATTATACTTTAGGGATGGCTAGAAGAAAACCCACAACAGAATGGTTTTGCATTTCACATGCCATGAGATGAAGTTGTTTATGTGTTGTTGCAAACATATATCAAGATGGATGATGGCCCTTTAATAATTTTTGCTTTCTTTCTGGGGCTCTACTCTGAGTTTCTCAATATGATCTTCATGTCTGTCTGTTTAAAAGTTTTTCTGTTTTTGAATGTGCCTACCCTTCGCTGTTGCTCCTGGCAGCCTGCAGGTCCTCTTTCCGCCCCTTTTAAAGATAGATTGAAAGCTCACCTAATCTGCAAGGCAATGCAATTTCACAAAATCCCCACACAGTCTCTTTACATTCCTCAGCAAAGGGCTGCCATCCCATTAATGATTAGGTCGCCTTTTTGGCTAACTTGGAAGTTCTCCTGGGGCTGCGGGCCGTGGAGGGAGAATTCCACACCTTGGCTGCAATATTAGCAGAGCCCTCTGAAGACTGGGGACGGGGTCAGAAGGGAGTGATAATTATTTTCTTGTGCTTGCACTAAATGTACATGCACCAGGGATCCAGGCAGTGATTTAGGGGTGTTGGGGGCCTATCAGGATGGGGATTGGCCAGGGGGAGGGGCTGCAGGTGGTTGGCGGCCAGCCAAGCTCCTGATCGGTGTATTGGGGGCTGATAGGGGACCGGGCCTGCTGGGAGGAGAAGCCAATCACAGCCCGGATCTGGCTGGTTGGCTGCTGCAGTGCGAGTCATAGCCACCAGTCATTTTGGTCGTTCTATTTGTTAGGCTGTAACGGTCCCTGGGCTTTTATATATATAGATGACAATTACTGTTTTTTGCAGTTATCCCAGTTAGTTGATTGATTCATAACTCTTGTAAAAGGGAATTAAACCCTGTTCAGTTAGAGAAATTTGTCAGTTAGATGTCTTCCTCTCCTTTACAGGAACTTTGATACTATAGAACATACTGTCAGGCATTAGGATTCTGTATTTCTTATTCTGACTAAATAGGAATGTTGCAAGTTTCACATAACTTTCTGACATCATTGATTCATTTATCCCTTTCATGTCTTTATTTCAATTGTTATAGATCTACAGAAAACTCAAAAACAAGCACGGACCGAAACAAAATCAAGTACAGGTATTCAGTGAAATCAACTTCTGTATTGTGATTCTGTATAATACATCAATCCAAATAATATTTTTACATCATGAAATTTTGTTAGATGTTTCTTAACATACCTCTAGGTTTGTTTATTCACTGGAAAAATTTACAGGGCTCATCATATAGGTGTGGTCATATATGAGTTTTATTACAGTTAAAGGTTTAAAGCAAAATCAGCAAAAGAGAAAAGATGCATGTGACAAAGTGTGGCAGACATCTGGTACAAGCTTCGAAGAGTCCTCACCCTGTGGAGTTACCCGGATATGCTTAGTTATTCCAGTGTCAAATTCTGACAACACACATGAAATATGTCATCTACCAGTCTTGTTAGACTTAGTGCCAAGGTTTTTATGGCACGCTAGTTGCATAGGAATCTTCCCCATAGCATGTACCAAAGTTCTAGATTCCCAGAAGGAAAGCAGGTGTACAGCATGAACCTGATCGGTTGTCCAAAGTATTTAGGCATGTGGAGCCACTCTTCTCAGTTAGGGAAAGGTGGAAACCCTCCCCAGATTCAGGTTTTCAGACTCCAACTGAAGTATAACCATTTAAGCAGGACTTTCTAAGGATAGCAGTCTTAGGCAGGCTGCATGGAAATGTTCTGCACAGCAGGTATAGCCCTGACTGGATCTTTGGCTGTAGCCTAAAATTTTGTTTTTAAAGCAAGTAACATGATAACACTAGAGGCTCTGTGCATGAAAATTCATGCATTTAAGGTGGGTGGTCCTCAGCCCAGCCTCCCCCGTCTCACAGTCTGGGAGCGATCAGGGGTGGCAGGCACCCCGGTCATCAGGGGAAGGAGATGCCCCCATCACACCCATGCTGCTGCCACTGCCAGCAGCACAAGCCTCGGCTGGCCCTGGTTACCTGAACCTCGGGTAGCCCTGGGCCGTGGGGCAGCCGACATCTGAGGCTTGCCTGTGCCTCAGGTGTCGGCTGGGCATCTGCCATCCAATGCTTGCCTGTGCCTCGGGCTGGCACTGGGCGGCTGGGGGGCTGAGGGTGGGTCTGGCCGCACCATGCACCAGCCACCACCACTCCAGCGGGGCTGAAAGGACTGGGGGACTCTGTCAGGGCTGAGGGTAGTGGGCACCACCATCTTGTGGCTATGGGTTCTGCCATATTTGTGACAGTGTGACAGTAAATTTGCATATTCCCTCTTTATTAGATAGGATATCATGGTACTGGTTTCAGTTGCATCATCTATAATTGCTTGCAAAGCTGGCCACTTTTGTTATTCTTGGTGAGCATTTCACAGGTATTTGTATATAAATTACTAGGGCAATATTAGGCAATGATCAGCTTTCCTTTTTATCCAATTAACTAGAGGCTTGTTGCACAAAATTGATGCTTAGGGGATCTTTCCTCAGCTTAGCTTGCACCCTCTCCAATCTGGAACCCCTCAGATTGGGCCTAAACTGGCAGTTGGACAACCCTCTCACAATCTAAGACCACTGGCTCCTAACTGCTTATCTGCTGCTTGTCTGTCCACCCCTGAATGCCCCCCCTGCTGGCCTAGTTGGCCCATGCAGCCTGCTGTTCAGTTGTTTAGTCATCCCTCACTAAACCTTTTACTGGCCTGGTCACCCCACCCAGCCTGCTGTTTTCTGTTACTGTTACGGCATCCCGGGCAATTTGCATATTCCTCTATTATTAGTATAGTTGTTTCAAGATAATTTTTACATAAAATCAGTATAATGATTTCTGATTTTATAGAATAAAAAGTGTCCTTTAATATGGATGATTCATATTTTATATTTCATTAAATTCCTGTTTATAATTACAAAGCAAGTTATTCAATCATATTTATTAGTTATTTCCTTGCCCTAGTATACATTTAACACTATTTGCTTTATTTATGACTTTCCATAGGCTTTACTACATTGTGAGGATAATTCCCATTTTCTGATACTTGGATCTTTATCTTAATTTTTAAGGTGACTGTGTCTTGAAAACAGCATTAATATGTTGATATATGTTAATAGAAGATTCCGTGAGACATTATTTTGAAGAAAAATTACTAAGACTTATTTTTTAGAGCCGTTTTAGGTGCACAGTCAGACTGAGCGGAAAGTACAGTGTGTGCCCATAAACCACAGAACCCCGAATACACAGCCTTGCTCATTATTCACATCCTGCACCAGAGAGGTGCATTTATAACAATGGATGTGTGTGCACTGAAAATGTATGATGGCCCATACCCACCATTACAGTATCATACAGAATCACTTCACTATCCTAAAAATCCTCTGTGCTTTGCTTATTCATCCCTCCCTTCTCCCTAATCCCTGGAAAACAGTGATCTTTCTTAGTCTCCATAGATTTGCCTTTTCCTGAGTATTGTATAGTTGGATTCATACAGTGGGTACCTTTTTGAATGTTTAACAAATGAAAATTCCAAGGTAAATGGATGTAGTTATCCAAGATGTTTTTATCTTAGTTATTTGTTGTTGTTGTTTTTGTTGTTGTTGTTGTTGTTCATCAACATAGGATCTGATGACATGTCCCATACCAGCTGAAAGAGAAGGATTTCTATAGGCATTTGCCACCTAACGGAGAGGGTTGAGAAAAGTGATCTATGCACTAGTGCAGAGCACTAACTGTGTGGACCACCCTGCTCTATGAGGTGGGAAAAGATACACTCTAGTAATGCAAGGAGACAGCTCAAGGGGTTCTACTTTATACAACTAGAATCACAAAGTTTTTCTACTCATCTTGCAATATGAAATGGGGCCAGAAAGAGTCTGTTTTCTATGTGTAGCTGTGCTGCAAAGTGTAGTGTCTAGAGTATTTCATCTCAAATTATCTAGTCTTCACTGAAGAGCTAGACAATTTGTATCGTGTTACAGCAGAATAAGTATACTCTCTTCCAACTGCTGCTGATGGGAGGAGGCCAGAAAACTCATGCTATTTAAGTTTGACATGACTAGTCTATGATTCTGCTTCCACTAACAACATAATTTTCGGTCAGTATGAAGGGTTCATTGCACATAGCAGTTCACAGTTAATTATAAATCTTGATAGACCCCATTCTTTTTTTTTGCATTATATATGTTTAAAAATAGAAAGTAAATGTTCCTAATGTATTAATGGCCTACCAATAATAGGATTATTGTTTACTCTAATATGGTCTTCAGATGTGGTACTGAAGTTATACTTTCTAATAATACATTAAACCGGCACTTTTAAAACCCTGTATTCTTATTGATCTAAAATGTATTTTATTTCTTTTTAAATAGTGATTGATGTCTCTTCAGACAACTCTTTAAGCAGGTAGGATTTTATGGATTTCTAAAAATGTTATGGTAACTACGGGAATGCAGAAAAAATAAACTAACATTTCTAGAGTACTCTACTGTGGGCTAGACCCTATAATATGTAGTTAACCTGTGTTATATAGTCATCACACTAGTTTTGAAAAGTAGGTGTGCTAATGTAGCCTAATTTCTTTAATGAGGCAACTGTGGTTCAGGGAGGTGGATGAATTGACCAATGATTCCATTGTTAGGAAGGGACTGACTGATGATTTGCCTGTCAACCAGCATGGCTCCCAAATTATTCTGTTGTCCCTCAACATATACTGATAAGTTCCTGTGTAGCTCAGGCAACTAGATATAGATGAGAATCCAATCACCTCAGAAAATCAAAGCTGACTGTGTGTTAAATCTGATTTAGAGTTTGCTAAGAGGTCCAGTTAGTTCTACCATTTATCTTACTATTCTTGACAATTGTAGTGGTAAATAGGACCTTGTTTTTCCCACAAAGGCTTTTAGGGCACAACTCAGTTAGTATGACCAAAGAACAAAAGGTTTCACCACAGCTTGTCTTAATCAGGCAAGTGTTTTTAGCTTAAATGATATGAAATCTTCCTGAAATGCATTGCTTATCTGTAAGAAAAGAATATCTATGTATAGTTTATGTTATGTTAATTAAATTCAGCATCTATTTTTGTATATTTTTAATGGATTTCTCCATTTGCTGATTTCTCAGTCTGTTTTTCCCTCCAGGGTGGTATTTTTGCCAAGTTGCATGAAGTTTTGTATTTTGTCCTAGAGTCATTTTTCCCTTTTTCTATGATTTTTCTTGATTGTCTTACTTTCTTCTCTACTTTTTGTTGTTGTTGTTTCTTTTTGGTGTTTCTTTCATTGTGTTATTTTTTTCCACTTCTGCTCTCTGGAATGTTCTCCATTTTTCTATAGACAGAATGAAAGGCAGGTGAAATTTCAGGATTTAAGTAAGCCTAACAATTAATTAATCAAAAACTCTAGTACCTCAACCTGAGTTTAACATACTTCAAATTAGTGGCCTTAGCATGGTCTCTTATCTGTGAGAGGACTTTAAGTTAGCAATACCTAAGTGGGACAGAGTTGCCCTTCTTTGCCATTCATTTTAGACTTGGAGGTAGTTTACACAGATGAACACTTCAGCATGTAAATGGGCAATTCTAGACAGTAAAACAGGGTATCACTTGGGGAGTATATCAAGTTAAATAACATAATAAAAGATGCTGAGGGAGAAGCAATCTCTGTATTATATATACAGCCCTCATACTTGCTGGAAGTGATGTGTCCACAAATACAGTCTGGCTACTTTTTCAGCAAGGTACTGATGTCTTTTCTCAAGATAACTGTGGGTGGACTGCTGATGAATATGCTTTTTTTTTTTTAAATATATTTTATTGATATTTCACAGAGAAGAAGGGAGAGGGATAGAGAGCTAGAAACATCGATGAGAGAGAGACATCGATCAGCTGCCTCCTGCACAGCCCCCTCTGGGGATGTGCCCGCAACCAAGGTACATGCCCTTGACCGGAATCGAACCCGGGACCCTTCAATCCACAGGCCGACGCTCTATCCACTGAGACAAACCGGTTTTGGCTGATGAATATGCTTTTTGAGTGGTTTTAGTTTGTGTTTGTTTTAAATGATAGTTATCATTAAAATGAGATTTAAAATCATTTCTTTGTTCCTTTTTATATACCAGGTGAGATTTCATAGTTTGGTTCTGGCACTTTGGGAATGCCAGTCAGTTAGAATAGGCAATTAGCCCAAACCAAGCAAAGGCTCACCTAGTTTGAAGAAACAATGAGCCATATTCTTTATCTCAGAATTTTTAAGGTTTTTACCATTACATTCGAAGTAAAACTTCTATGCATGGGGTTACAAATAAAATATCAGCTCTTATTTTTCTAACTATTTATTCAGGATCTTGAAGTCTTCAATGTAGCCGAAAAACCTGTAGTTTCTGGGAGCTCTCTCGTATACCCTCAGCCTTAATTTCTCAGGAACATAAAGGATTCCCTAAGGCCAAGGGAGACAATCTTCTTTCATAAAAAAAGATGAAGATGTCAAAAAGTACATTCTAAATATTCTGTTGAATCCATTGATTCTGTTGCTGCTGAGTAGCCATCTAAACGCTTACTATAGTCACAATTGATCTTTACTCACAGGTTGGCCTTGCTGATCCAGATTCCTGAGTCTTCATGTTGACTCACACTTGGACTTCAGGGTCACACCTATTTTTACTTTACATACATATGCTTGTTGGCTTAGCAACTATTCCAATTACCAGCACCCTATTCTGGCAGCTGGGCCTCCTAGCTCTAGCCACCCACAGCCTCCCTCACACACTGGAAAGCTAATATGGAGCTCAGGTCTTAGCTCAAACCTTTGAAGATGAGTTATCCTTTGAGCTTCATGTTTGTTTGTTTTTTGCTGGCAGGTGTTACTTAGAACATTTCTAAACTGCCAGAGAGATTCAAATAATGCTGCAGGAAAAGAACAGATGTTCCTTTCTCTCTTATTATATTTATTTTACCATATCTATACTCCATGTTCACTTTATATCCTATGAAGCATCTTTGTTTAGGTAGTGGAAGGTCACATATCCCCTTACCAAGTGTAGTAAGCACCAGAGTTTCCATAATTTAGATTGGACCCTCAAGGGATCTCTTTGCTATAACAATGAAACTTTCCCAGGTGACTGGAATGTACTTCAGGTTTTAAAATATTTAAGTTTACCTCACATGGAAGCCAGTCAACAGAAAGCTCTGAATCAAAAGTAGGTTATTGGTCCTTATAATTGCTGAAGCACCATGCATAACTCATCAGTATCCACCAGTGAACAGTAGGATTGTATCTTCCAAGTCAATTGAGGTGGATAGGGAGATTAAGCATCGTTCTCATGAAGCTCTGCTGGTTCACCTTTTGAGTAGGTAGAGAAGGGATAGTCTAGCCCAGGCTAGGTCCTGATCTTTACTAGTTTTCTGTGGTTTGTATGATTTGCTACATAAAGAAGGGAGCATGGTGTTATCTGACTTCATATTTTATATTAAATAACCTAATATAATATGCTCAGCGTGAAGTGATCTCTGTAATCTATTTGTACATACATTTAGTTGCCAGCTACAGAGTAGCTGAGATGCCCTGAGTTACAATCCACAACATAAGTACAGGTAATAACCAAAGTTCCTAACATTTTCTGAAAACTGCAACATTTGGATGTTAGAAACCATGAAAAGTTCACATTGGGATTTATTTGATGTTCAAAAATAGTTTCAACAAATAAAGTTCATGACTCAATTTTTTCTTTTCTTTACCATTTTCTGAGCATATGTTTTTTTCTCTGGTATCCATTTAATCTTCCTACCAACCTTCTAAATTAAGGTAGTAAGATTCATATTTTGTAGAGGAGGACCTTGAGCCAAAAATGTGACTTGTTTGAAAACAAAGAGCTATTGGTTATAGAACTAGAATGTGTGGTATTTGCCATCATGTTAAGCTGACTGTAATTAATTCACTGAACTATACTTTCCTCAAATCATGACTGTGATAGCTTATTTTTTAATTACATACCTTACAAGACAGTCATATAACTTACAAATTTAAAGTGTATGGGATAATTAAAGTTTTAATATTAGTTCTGACATTATCTGAAATATTCTAAGAAGTTATTACATTTGGAAAATATTTTTATATTCATTTTAAAGAGTAATATTATTTAACACCTTTTTTTTGTACACAGCAAACAACCACTAACTTCTAAACCTAAAGAAGGAAGGGGGCCCCAAAAATCTGGAGGTCGCACTCCTGGTAAGACTTCAAATAGTGAATTACTCTTGGTGGTCCTACCATAGATGAAGTAAGGGTAAGGAAGTTCTGATAATGAAAGAGCAGGGAAAATATACCAAACAATGTGTAAGTTGCATGTACAGTTTTTCTAACTCTCTTTCTTAATAGAATAGTAATCAGTGTTATTAACAAAGTGAATTGTAGACAATTTAACATCTGGGACAATATCATTTGAAAGGATGTTCATTTATTTAGCCCTGACACCTAAAATCCTATATGATATCTTTACGTAAAAAAGAAAAAAGATTTTAAGCTAAGATGGTGTATGTTTCCTCTATATTCACATATACCAAATTGTACCTGTTCTAAAAACGGATCTTTTGTTTAGTTTTAAATGTGAATGGATTACACTTAGTAAATGAATACTTGTTATTACATAGTGATTTGTCTCACTAAAACTAGGAACTCAACAATACTTTTCTGGTAGCACAAACAAATATCAAACACTTAGCCAGTGTGCAAGAAAGCCAAAGAGATTGTTGTTGTTGTTGTGTGTGTGTGTTTTTTAAAGATATCTACCCATGGTACTGAGGTCAGAAAGGCAATTCCTGTTGAGAAGCATAGAAAAATTTTCATATTATACCCACAAGGTCTCACTATTATCAACTTCATTCCTCAGAAGTGAAAACATAATGAGATATGTTGACTTAATTAGTTGGGTAATTGTCAGGATACTGGGATTTCTTTAGAACAGATGCTCTGTTGTCATTGGTAATGACAATGATAATAAATATTCAAAAAGCCCAACCTGGACTCAACAAATTTTAATAAAGTATAAAAATGTTTCTCAAAATAAAAATGCCAGATATGTTACCTAGTTCTTTATGCAATCTGAATTGTATGAAGACACCTTGGAGTTGGGATACTGTTATCAGAGGACTTGTGTTGGTTGGGTTTGCAAATTATAGGAAACACAAAGATCAAATAGCACTTTGACCTTGAATGTACTAATGATATGAGAGAACTGTCCCTGTTTTGTTTTCTCTGTTTCTTTTTATGAGCCAATTATCAAACAAAATGTCAAAATTCAGTTATTCATTTTTCAGCTGAATGGTCTGCCATTTAACTTTCAGGTGTCTTTCAGGTACTTAGTGTTATTGTGATGTTGCAGAATTGAAACATCCTATCTAATAAAAGAGTAATATGCAGATTGAGCATCACTCTAACACACAAGATGGCTGCCCCTATGTGGTCAAAGATGGCAGTCCCCATGTGGACACAAGATGGCCAGCAGGGGAGGGCAGTTGAGAGGGACCAAGCCTGCACGGGAGGGCAGTTAGGCGTGACCAGTCCTGCAGGGGAGGGCCATTAGGGGCAATCAGGCTGGCAGGGGAGTGGTTAGGGAGTGATCAGGCTGGCAGGCAGAAGCAGTTAGGGGTAATCAGGAAGGCAGGCAGGCATGCAGTTGGGAGCCAGCAGTCCTGGATTGTGAGAGGGATTTCCGACTGCCCTCGAGGGTCCCAGATTGGAGAGGGTGCACGCTAGGCTGAGGGACACACACCCCTGTGCATGAATTTCATGCACCAGGCATCTAGTTTTAGAGATAGTCCTTGCCCTCTAAGAGCTTGTTAGTATCATGGCCATTTCTATGATTTACATTAATTTATTTATTGCTTACCATGTACCAGATCGCATTAGGAGCTTATGATTATCCTTGTTTATTTTTTTAATTGGTGTTTAATATGTGCCAGGAACTTTAGGTCCATGATGCATATTAGAATTTTAAAAACGTAGTTTAAGCTTTGGTTGGGTTTCTCGGTTGCTGAAAGCATTGTCCCTTATACGCCAAGGTTGTGATTTTTTATTTTTATTTTTTTAATTTTTAATTTTTTTTATTTTAATAAATCTTTATTCAGATTATTACAATTGTTTCTCCTTTCCCCCCCCATAGCTTCCCTCCACCCGGTTCCCACCCCACCTTCTGCCCTTAACTCCCCCCCATTGTCCACATCCATAGGTGTATGATTTTTGTCCAGTCTCTTCCTGAACCCCTCCATACCCTTTTCCCCATGAGAATTATCAGTCCACTCCCTTTCTATGCCCCTGATTCTATTATATTCACCAGATTATTCTGTTCCTCAGGTTTTTCATTCACTTGATTTTTAGGTTCACTTGTTGATAGATATGTATTTGTTGTTCATAATTTTTATCTTTACTTTTTTCTTCTTCCTCTTCTTTAAGAATACCTTTCAGCATATCATATAATACTGGTTTGGTTGTGATGAACTCCTTTAGCTTTTCCTTATCTGTGAAGCTCTTTATCTGCCCTTCAATTCTGAATGATAGCTTTGCTGGGTAGAGTAATCTTGGTTGTAGGTTCTTGCTATTCATCACTTTGAAAATTTCTTGCCACTCCCGTCTGGCCTGCATAGTTTCTGTTGAGAAATCAGCTGACAGTCGTATGGGTGCTCCCTTGTAGGTAACTAACTGTTTTTCTCTTGCTGCTTTTAATATTCTCTCTTTGTCTTTTGCTCTTGGCATTTTAATTATGATGTGTCTTGGTGTGTTCCTCTTTGGATTCCTTTTGTTTGGGGTTCTGTGCGCTTCCTGGACTTGTAAGTCTATTTCTTTCACCAGGTGGGGGAAGTTTTCTGTCATTATTTCTTCCAATAGGTTTTCAGTATCTTGCTCTCTCTCTTCTTCTGGCACCCCCATAATTCTGATGTTGGTACACTTGAAGTTATCCCAGAGTCTTCTTACACTATCTTCAACTTTTTGGATTTTTTTTTTGCTTTTTGCTTTTTTGGTTGAGTGTTTTTTGCTTCTTTGTATTTCAATTCTTTGACTTGATTTTTGTTTTCCTCTAGTCTGTTTTTGGGTCTCTGTATAATATTTTTTATTTCAGTCAGTGTATGTTTTAATTTCTGGTTGGTCCTTTTTCATATCTTCGAGGGTCTCATTATATTTATCAGCCTTTTCTAGAATATTCTTGAAAAGCCTTATAACCGTGGTTTTGAATTCTATATCCAGTCGTTTGTTTTCCTCCATTTCTTTTGTTTGTGATCTGATTCTTTGACGCTGCATTTTCACTGCTTCCCTGAGTTGGTAAGGTAGATTTGTGTGCTAGGTTTCCAATATGTCCCAGTGGGTCTGCCTCCCCAGTTAACCTTAGGTGGACACTCTTGGTGCACCCCTTTGTGGACTGTGTGTACAGCCTTGTTGTAATTAAGTCTTGATTGTTGTTGGTATCACTGGGAAGAATTGACCTCCAGGCCAGTTGGCTGTAAGGATCAGCTGTGTCTATGCTGGCAGAAGTTCGGTGCTGGAGACAGCCTTATAGGATTAGACTTGCCAAATTGCAATAGCCTCTGTGCTCAGCTTGGATAGGGTGGAGTCTCAGCCTTGGCTTCCAGTCAGCCAAGACTTGCGCGCACCCTTGCACGCACATGCGCGCCCTCAGACCTCTGCCTTCCCTTGCTCCCGAGTCTCCGCTTGAGAGTCCAGACTCCCCCAACAAGAGTGTGTCCCCAGGGGCTCGCCTGGAACCGGGATTCAGTGCAGTCAGAACTGGGGCCCAGTGCAGTCAGGAGCCTCCAACTCCCTTCCACCAGGGAAAGCCTGTGGCAATCTCCGCAGCCTTTGTGCACACTGGCACGCGCGCGCGTCTTCCGTCCTCCACCTTCCCCGGCTCCCGAGTCTCCGCCCAAGGGTCCAGATTCCTCCCACAAGAGCGTGGGTCCCCAGGGGCTCGCCTGGAACTTGGGTACAGTGCAATCAGAACTGGGGCTCAGTGCAGTCAGGAGCCTCCGACTCCCTTCCACTAGGGAAAGCCTGTGGCAACCTCCTCAGCCTTCCTGCGCACTGGCACGCGCGCGCGCCTTCAGTCCTCCACCTTCCCCGGCTCCGAGTCTCCGCCCGAGAGTCCAGACTCCCCCCGTAAGAGTGTGGGTCCCCACAGGCTCGCCCGGAACCAGGGTTCAGTGCAGTCAGAACTGGGGTTCAGTGTGGTCAGGGGCTTCCTTCCCCCTTCCGCCAGAGAAAGTCAGCCCGGCTCTCAGCCGCCCTTCCTCTCTGCACGCACAAAGACCCTTTGCCGTACCTCCAATTCTCTGTGAGCTTTTCTCTTTCCTTCTAGTTGTAGAATTTTCACTCATCCAGCTTTCCTGTGGTTCTGAATGGTGTCCGTTCTGTCTTTTAGTTGTAGTTTTGAAATTGTTGTGCAAGGCAGCAGTTTAGGTGCTTACCTATGCCGCCATCTTGGTTTCTCCCAAGGTTGTGATTTGATGCCTGGTCAGGGTACTTACCATACTCACACAATGAATTCATAAATAAGTGGATCAACACATCAGTTTTGCTTTCTCTATCTACCTTTAATCATTTTTTTAAGTTTAAAAATAAAAAAATGTGGATCAGTTTTAAAATAAGCATGTAGACCACAAGGAAGTTTGCCAGGTAAAGGGGCAGTAGGGCTGATGTTCGGCAGGAGGGATATATATGATGATTACACAGGAATGGCAGGGCAAGCGTTAAGATGCACAAGTGAGTGTTGTGGGAATTATGAGCAGTACAGTTTTAATGTGCAACATGTGTGCTATGGGAATGGTTGGGAATGAGGTGAATGCCTAGCTAAGGCAGGCTTATGGAAGTTTTTACTACCACAGACAGGTGTGGTTCATATCCTCCAGGCCTTGGGAAATTTATCAGATAGAATGCTGTCAGTGTCAGATAATAGGTGGCCTAATTAACAGAGGCCGAAACAATAGGAACCAGGATTGTTTTGGTGACTCAGTGATATCAGGATTCTAGTTTTTGTCCTTGGTTTAGCTGTGAGGTTGACAGTGTTTATATCTGCTTTCCTGGTCAGTTATTAGTTTTGGTTCCAAAGCATCCTATTCTCACATAGCAATATGTGAAGGTCAAAAGGACTGCTATTCCTTAGACATTTCCTTTTCACTTTTAAAACATTTTGATAAAGTAGAGTTGGCGCACATCATATTACTTTCAGGTGCACAACCACAGTGGTTTGACATTAAAATACCTTATGGTATGTTCACAATAAAATGTCTAGGATCAATCTATCACAAGCAAAGTTATTATGATACTAGAAGCCTGGTGCATGAAATTCGTGCATGGGGGCTTTGGGGTGTCCCTCAGCCTGGCCTGCATCCTCTCCAATCTGGGACATCCCTCTCACAATCCAGCACTGCTGGTTTCTAACCACTCACATGCCTGCCTGCCTGATTGCCACTCACTGCTTCTGCCTGCCAGCCTGAATGATGCCTAACTGTTCCCCTGCTGGCCTGATCACCCACAACTGCCCTCCCCTGCTGTGACTCACCTCCTCCACCAGGATCCGCCTCCTCCGTTCCAGGCGGCAGAGACGCTTGGCCCCGCCTCCGCATGTGGCCATCTTGTGACAGCTATCTTGTGATGGCCATCTTGTGACAGCCATCTTTTGGTGACATGAGGGCATGATGCCACCTAGGCTATTATTAGTATAGATTGACACATCCCCTGTTCTGCACACTACATCACTGTGGTTTATATAATTTATAACTGGAAGTTGGCACTTCTTATTCATATTCTTTTATTTCACACATCTCCTCAGCTTACCCTCTGGAAACCATCAGTTTGTTCTTTGTAGCTATGGGGTCTGTTTCTGTTTTGTTGTTTAGATTGCACCTGTAAGTGTGACGCTATGGTATTTGTCTTTCTGTTTTATTTCAGTTAGTATAGAACCCACTCCGTCCTTCCATGTTGCCATAAATGGCAAAAATTATTTGTTTATTTATGTTTGAGTAATTTTTATTATATATGTATATAAACATATAAACAAACACACACACATACATACACACAAACACACATATATGTGAGTGTGACTGTGTGCCAATACATTTCACATCCTGGTTATTTACTTATCTATTGAAGGACATCTACCTTACTTCCATATATTGGCTCTTGTAAATAATGTTTTAGTGAACATAGGGGTGCAGATGTCTTTTCAAATCTGTCCTCATGTTTCTGTTGGATAAATCCCCAGAAGTAGGTAGCAGTTCTAGTTCTCATTTTTTGAGCAATGTCCATGCTGCTTTCCCCAGTGACTCTGCCAATTTACAATCACATGAGCAGTGCTGGAGGCATTCTCTTTTCGCCACATCCTCCCAATACTTGTTATTAATTTATATTTTGATGAGAGCCATTCTGAGAGGAGTGAGGAGATACTTCCTATGACTTTCATTTTCATTTCCCAGATTAGTAATGTTGACCTATGTGTTTCCTTAGCTTTTTTAAAAAATATGTTTTTATTGACATTAGAGGGAGAGGAAGGAAAAGGGAGAGTGAGATAGAAACATCAATGAGAGTGTACCATCACATCCATGGGCTGCCTCTTGCACATCCACTCGGGGGGATCAAGCCATCCTGGCACCTGCCCTGCCCTGGAATATCACCAGCGATCTCTTGGTGCATGGGACAATGGACTCCATCTACTGAACCACACTGGCTGGGCCTATTACTTTCTTTTAAATAGGAAGAAACTGAGAGTTGATTTTCCTAACTTTTTATAGGCTTGGGTTAATCCCACGCTCATCCCTAAACCAGTTAGTGGTAAACTAGTGACTCTGATGAGCTTACCATAATCCTTTGTCTTTGGAGTGGGGGAGGTACCACTTTCTTTGTGTATCAGGATAGTGAATGTCCCAATAGAGTGTGGTTCTCCAGCAAAAATGAAGACTAAGGTAGGGAGCCAGCAATATATACTGCAGGATTTCTTGGAGTTTTGAGAAGAGGATCAAGATTAGATTTGATAAGGGCCCTGTGGCTGTGGTATGAAGCAGGCATCAGCAAGCTTTCTCTGTAAAGGTCCTGATTTTAGTTCAGGAGGTCTGTCATATCTACTCAAGTCTACCATTGCAGTGTGAGAGCAGTCCTAGAGAATCTGTAAGTGAACAGGCATGGCTGTCGTCCAGTGAGACTTTATTTGCAAAACTAGCTGGCAGCTTGTACTTGGTCTGTGGGCCCTAGTTGGCTGGCCCCTTATGTAGAGGATAGATAGAAGCATAAGGAGACTGAGAGGCTAAAGGAACATTTTGCTTCCTTGGACCAGCCTCAGTCCATTAAGAAATTTTCATGCATCTGTGCAGAAATGAGTCGGGAAGCTCAACTTATTCCATTTAAAATATTGGTGTTTTTCTAAGTCTATTTATCTCTCATTTGTTTTGCTTAAACAGATCTTACTAATTTTAAAAACACCACTAAATACTTGTTGGCATTTTGCCCCCTGTGAGAGCCATGTGTAAAGAGCTCGTGTTTGACTGGGGCAGTTGACAGAAGGAAAATAAAGCAGAGAAAGTAGAGAGGTCTAGTTGAGAAGATTTTTGTGATGATTGCAGGGGAAGAGTTAGCAGGGAGAGAGACATCCAAGGTGACTCAGAGGTTTCCAGGTAGTGCACTGGTATTTAGATTGCACATAAAAGAGCAACAGTTCAACAGGAAAGACCAGTATTTTTCCATGCAGGTTGAGTTTAATGAATATCTATGGGTTGGGCCTAAGTGGGCATAGGGACATACCTCTCACAATCCAGGACTAATGGATCCCAACCACTTGCTTGCCTGCCTGATCACCTGCTAACCACTTCCCTGCCAGCCTGATCGACAACTAACTGCTCCCCTGCCAGCCCTAATGCCCCCTAAACTGCCCTCCACTGCAGGCCTGGTCACCCCTAACTGTCCTCACGTGCAATCCTAATCTCCCCCAACTGCTATCCCCTACAGGCCTGGTCAACACTAACTGTCCGCCCCTGCAGGCCTGGTCACCACTAACTGTCCACCCCTGCAGTCCTAGTCACCCCCAACTGCTATCTCCTGCAGGCCTGGTCATCCCTCACTGCCCTCTCCTGTAGGCCTGATCACCCACAACTGCCCTCCCCTGCCAGCCATTTTGTGGTGGCCATCTTGTGTTCACATGGGGGCAGCCATCTTTACCACATGAGTGCGGACATCTTGTGTGTTAGAGTGATGGTCAATTTGCATATTACTCTTTTATTCGATAGGATGCTTCAAGATAATTTTTGGGTAAAATCAACTTAATGATTCCTGATTTAAAATTAGAAGAAAAAGTGTTCTTTATCATATGGATGAGTCAGTTTGATTTATATTGCTCTAAACCCCTGTTTATCATTACAAATCAAGATATTCAATCATATTTTTCAGTTATTTTCTTCCATTTGTATAAATTTAAAAGTAGTTGCTTTATTTATGCCTTCCATATGCCTAACTGAATTGACAGGAAAATATTATATTTTGATATAAGTATCTTTAACTTAATTTCCAAAGTGACTGTGTCTTGAATATAGCATTAATATGTTGATATATGTTAATAGCAGATTCAGGAAATACATTATTTTAAAGAATAATTAATAAGCCTTATGTTTTAGGTCAGTTTCAGGTGCACATTAAAATTGAGCAGAAAGCACAGAGAGTCCCCCCATACCAAACACACACAGCCTTGCTCTTTTTGTCATCCTGCACCAGAGAGAGACATTTATTGCAATGGAGGGATGTGCAATGACTTGTCAGTATTGATCAAAGTCCATAGTTTACATGAAGGATCACTTTTGGTGTTGTACATCCTATGGGCTTTGACAAATGCATGATGGCACATACCCACCATTATAGTGTCATATAGAGTCATTTTACTGCCCTAAACTTCTCCATGCTCTCCTTATTCATCCCTTTCTATCCCTAACATCTGGAAACCTTTGCTATTTCGTAGTCTCCATAGATTTGCCTTTTGCTGAATGTTGTATAGTAGGAATCACACCGTGTTTATCTTTTTGAATGTTGAACAAATGAAAATTTCATGGTAATTGGGTGCAGTTATCCAAAATGTTCTGTGACCTTGGCGGTTTGTTATTGTTCTTCGTCAGCATAGTGCCTGATGACATATGCCATACAAGCTGAAAGAGAGTGCTTTCTCTAGGCATTTGCCACCTATTGTGGAGGGTTGAGGAAAATGACCTGATGCACATCTGCAGAGCACTAGGTATCTCTCCCAACTTCTCTCTGAGGTGGGGACAGATAGGCTCTAGCAATGGAAGGAAGCAGCCTCCAGGGGTGACACCTTATATAACTGGAATCACAGGTCTTTCTTACTTATTTGCCATTGGAAATGGGGACAGAAAGAGTCTGTTTCCTATGGTTTGCTTTGAAGGAAAATGTATTGCCTAGTCATCTAGCTTCCTTGTGGTAGAGTTTTCATCCTACACTGGCTACTCCTCACTCAAGAGCTGGAGATGCATTGTGTTACGGTAAAAAAACTCTCTTCTTACTGCTATTAGTGTAAGGAGTCCAGAAAACTCATTATATTTAAGTTTTACATGGTTAGTCTATGATTCCGCTTCCTCTAACGATGCAATTTTCTGTCAGTCTGATGGGGTTTGAATAGGATTATGTTCATTGTACATAGCAGTTCACAGGTAAGTATCAAATTTTGATACAGCCAATGCTTTCTTTTGGCATTTGATATATTTAAAAAGAGAAACTAAATGTTCTTAATGCAGTAATGGCCTACCAATAATATTCACTCTAATATAGTCTTCAGGTGTGGTCCCAAAGTTATACTTTCTAACAATGCATTCATCTGGTACTTTTAGAGTCCTGCATTTTTATTGCTTTAAAATGTATTTTACTTTTTTTAAAAAAATAGTTTTTGATACCTCTGAAGAAGACTCTTCAAGCAGGTAGGATTTTATGGATTTTTCAAAATTAATATGTTAACTGAGAAAATGCAGAGAAAAGAAACTAACATTTCTAGAGTGTTCTACTGTCGGCTAGATCCTACCTATACTATGTAATTAACCTGTGTTATATAGTCATTACAATAACTCTGTAAAGTAACTGTGCTATTGCTGCCTACATTTTATTAATGAGACAACTGTGGTTCCTGGAGGTTGATGAATTTACCCATAGTTAGCAAGGGCTGAGTCATGATTTGACTGCCAACCATTTTGGCTCCCAAATTATTCTCTTGTCCCTCACCATACACAGATAAGCTCCTGTGAAGCTCTGCCATGGAGATAAAGAGGCAAATCAGAGCAACTCAGAAAGTCAAATCTGATTGTGTGTTAACTCTGATTTAGAGTTTTTCTTAGAAGCCCAGTGAGTCTAAGCAGTTACCTTACTCTCCTTGACAAATGGAGTGGTAAATAGGACCTTGTTCTTCCCACCAAAGCTTCTAGGGCCCTCCTCAGTTAGGTATGGCCACAGAAACAAAGATTTTACCTAAACAATGCCTACACAGGCAAGTGTTTTTAGGTAAAATGATATCTATTCTTCTTGGGAGGAATTGTTTATCTGCGAGTAAAGAATATCTATGTTATATTCATTACATTCAGCATCTAATTAGAGGATATTTCTAATAGATTTCTCTGTGCACTGATTTCCCAGTCTGGCTTTCCACTCAGGCTGGTATCTTTGCCTAGTTGTATTAAGGTTTGTTTTTTTCTTTTCTCCTGGAGTCCTTTTTTCATCTGCCATTGCCTCCTTGATTCTTTTACTTTCTTCTCTACTTTTTCTGTCGTTTCTTTCATTGGGTTATTTATTTGCTCTTCTGGCATCTCCGGTGTTCTCCATTTTTCTGTAGACAGAATGAAAGGCAGGTAGAATTTCAGGAGTTTAAAGAAGCTTACCAATTAGTTAATCAAAACATCCTCTAGTATTTCAACCTGTGTTTACCATCTTGGCCAAGTGGTGGTTCCTTATTTAAAACTTCCCCTACTTCAGATTAGTGACCTCAGCATAGTTTCTGATCTGTTAGAGGACTTTAAATGAGCAATACCCAAGTGGGATAAGAGGTGGTCTTTTTTCTCCTTCATTTTAGCCTTGGAGGTAATTTACACAGATGGACACTTCAGCATGTAAATGGTCAATTCTAGACAGACAAACAGGGTATTAACTGGGGAGTATATCAAGTTAGCTGTTTCAATCGCATAATTGCAGAAGCTGAGGGTGAAGTGACCTCTGTGTTATATACATAGCCCTCATGCTTGCTGGCAATAATGAGTCCACAGACACAGACAGGCTTCTTCTTCAGCAAGGTACTGATGACTTTTCTCAAGTTTACTGTGGGTGGACTGCAGAAGAATATGTTTTGTTAGTGGTTTTAATTTTTGTTTGTTTTAAAATACTAGTTATCTCTAAATGAGGTTTAAAATCATTTCACTGTTACTTTTTTGTGACAGCTGAGATGCCATAGTTTGGGTTAGGTATTTTAGGGATGCCAGTCAGTCTCTGTCATCTGACTGGCATCACTCAAGGCTCAACTAGTTATAAGAAGCAATGGGGCAGATTCTATATCTTAAAACTTATAAGATTTTTACCCATTTCATTCCAAGAGAACTCCTATGCATGGGATTATAAATAAAGTCTCATCTCTGATTTTTCTAAGTAGTTATTTTTGGTTTTGAATTGTTCACTATAGCAGAAAAATCTGTAGTGTCTGGGGGTATTTCCTCTCCATTCCCCCTTGAATTCTTCAGGAATATAGAGGATTCTCTAAGTCCAAGGGAGACAATCCTCCCACACAAGTCAGATGAAGAGGTGAAAAAGGACATTCTAACTTTTCTGTTGTTTCCATTGATTCTATTGCTGCTGACTTGACATTGAAACCCATCATATAGTCATGATTGATCTTTGCTCTCTGGTTGGCCTTGCTGATTCAGATTCCTGAGTCTTCATGTTGATTCACACTTTGACTTGAGACATACAGCATTTTTTTTAGCTTATACTGAGTGGCCAGGTTATTATGACCACCTGATGTTTGTAGGCAAATTAGCTATAATTTCAGGCTGAACTTGTTAGAGGGCCAGACCATTATAAATAAGGAAGCACGTTGTTTACCGTGACAGTAGAAGTGATTTTTTTTCTGGTGGGGGCAATGTTATGGTTTGGGACATGTTTTCCTGGCATGATTTGGGCCCTTTAATTCATGTGGAACAACCTCTGATGAGCACAACATACCTAAGTATTGTTGCTGATCAAGTTCATCCTATCATGTTGATGGGCTATCCCAATGGAGATGGCTTCTTCCAACAAGACAATGCGCCATTCCATGGTGCTCATATTGTGCAGGAGTGGTTTCAAGAACATGAGGGAGACTTCATCTTGCTTAGGTGGCCCCCACAATCACCAGATCTCAATCCAATTGAGTATTTGTGGGACGAAGTTAAAAGAGCCATCAGGCAGCCTGTTCCACAACCATCAAATCTCACAGAACTAGACAGTGCTATTCATCAGGCATGGTGTCAGATTCCTTGCATCACCCCTAACATCTCATGGAGTCAATGCCAAGAAGAATCGCTGCAGTATTGAAGGCAAAAGGTGGCCTAACGAAGTACTGATGGGTTTGTCATAATAATGTGGCCACTCAGTATGTGTGTGTGTGTGTGTGTGTATATATATATATGTATATATACACACGCACACTAGAAGCCTAATGCACGATGAGTCGTGCAAGAATGTGCCTTCCTTTCCCAGGCTGCTGGCACCGCCTTTCTGCTCCAGCCCTGGAGCTGCCTCTTCCCACTCTGGCCCCACTTTCCCACGCTGCCCAGAGGCCCTGAGGGTCTGGGACAGTTCAGAATGCTCCCAGCCATTAGCTCCTGCTTATGCAAATTAACCCAACACCTTTGTTGGGTTGATTTGCATACTCACTCCTGATTGGCTGTTGGGCATCATGAAGGTACGGTCAATTTGCATCTTTTTCTTTTATTAGTGTGTGTGTGTGTGTGTGTGTGTGTGTGTGTGTGTGTGTGTATATATATTAGAAGCCTGGTGCATGAATTCGTGAATGGGTGGGATCTGACTTGCCTGGCCAGGGGGCGGGGACATGGGTGGTTGGCCAGCATGCCTGCTGGCCAAACTCCTGGTCAAGGGTGTAATTTGCATATTAGCCTTTAATTATATAGGATATACACTGAGTGACCAGATTATTATGCATAGAGATCATCATCATCTGGCCACTCAGTGTATATACATATGCTTTGTGTGCTTGGCCACTATTCCAATTACTAGCACCCTATTCTGGAAGCTGGGCCTCCTAGTTCTACCCAACTGCAACACCCTCCCGCCCACCCCCGCCCCAACACACACACTGGAAAGCTTATGTGGAGCTTACTTCTTAGCCCAGATCTTTTCAGACTAGTTACCCTTTAAGGTTCTTGGTTTGTTTGTTTTTCTCCTGCTAGAAAGTGTTAGTTACTTAGAAACATTCTGAGCTGCCAGGGATATTCAAATAACACTGTAGGAAAGGACCAGATGTTCCTTTCTCCTTTGTTACCAGATCTGCACCCCAAGGTCACTTTCTATTCTGTAGAGCACCTTTCTTTAGGTAGTGGAAGGTCCCACATCACTCTCTCAGAGCAGTAGGCACCAACTTGCCTGAGGTTCCATAACTGAGGTTGGCCTCTCAAGTGATCTCTTTGCCATAACAATGAAAGTTTCCCAAGTGACTTAAATTTACCATAGGTTTCATAGTATTTTAAATTATGCCTCACATAGAAATCAGTCAACAGAAAGCTCTGAACCAAAAGTAGGTTATTGGGACTTAAAAATTCTTAGGCCACATCCATGACTCATATGTATCCATGTGTGACAAGTAGGGTTCTATCTTCCAAGCCAGTTTGGGGTGGACATGAAGATTAAGCATGATTTTCATAAAGATCTGCTGGTTCAGAGTCTGAGGAGTTAGAGAAGGAATAGTAGTAGTCCAGTCCTGGTCCTGGCTTCTATTAGTTTTCTGTGGTTTGTATGATTTCCCACATAAAGAAGGGAGCATTGTATTATCTGACTTCAGGAGGCAATCTATTTGTATATAAATTTAGTTGCCACTTACATAATAGCCGAGTTACCCTGAAATACAAACCACAACATAAGTTCAGGTAATAACTAAAATTCATAACATTTTCAGAAAAGTGCAACATTTTAAAATGAGAAACTATGAAAAATCCACATTGGTATTTATTTGGGAATCCAAAATAATTTCAAAAAATAAATGTCAGGACTAGATTTTTTCTTGGTTTACAGCTTTCTGAGCAAATTTTTTGCTGTATCATCTCTCTTAATCCTCCTAACAAACTTGTAAAATAAGGCAGTAAGTTTCTTATTTTGTAGAGGAGAACTGAACCAAAGATATGTGACTTGTTTGAAAACAAATAGCTGTTGGTTATAGAACTAGGGTGTCTGAGTTCTATAAACTTGTGGTTATGTCAAGCTAACTCTAGTTAATTCACTGAATTATACTGCTCTCAACATGAAGGTTATATGTATATATTTTTATTTTGTACTTCATAAAACAGTTGTGGAACTTACAAATTTAAAGTGTATGGTATCATTAACATTGTAATATTAGCTCTGATATTATCTGAAATATCCCAAGAATTTACTATATTTGGAAAATATTTTATATTAATATTAAGAGAGTAATGTTATTTATCACCATTTTTGTACACAGCAAACAACAGATAACTTTTAAATGTAAAGAAGAAAGGAGACCTCAAAAATCTGAAAGAAGCACTCCTGGTAAGACTTCTGATAGTGAATTCCTCTTGGTGCTCCTAACATAGATGAAGTAAGAGAAAGAAAGTTTGATAATGAAAGAGCATTGAAAAAATACCAAACAATGTGCAAGTTGCATGTATAGTTTTTCTTAATCTCTTCCTTAATACCACAGTACTTAGTATTAAAAACAAAGTTAAAATCTGGGGCAATATCATTTGAAAAGAAATTCATTTAGTGAGTCCTGATCCCTAAAATCCCATAAGATATCTTGTGTAAAAAGAAATTATGTTAGGGTGGTGTATGTTCTTCTATATACACATTATACCAAATTGGACTTGTTCTAAAAATGGATCTTTTATTTAGTATACTGTGAATGGATTATATTTCATGAGTACTTGTTATTACATGGAGAGTTGTCTCACTAAAAAAAGGAACTAAAATTAGGAACTCAACAATACTTTCCTGATAGCACAAGCAAATGGCAAACAATAAGATCTACACCACTTAGCCAGTGTGCAAGAATCTCAGTGAGATTGTGTTTTAAAGATATCTACCCATCAAACAGAAGTCAGAAAAACAATGCCTGTTGAGAAGCACAGCGTATTTTTCACATTATACCAACAAAGTCTCATTATATCAACTTCAATCCTCAGAAGTGAAAACAGAAGGAGATATGTTGACTTCATTAATATGATAATTATCAGGACCCTCGAATTTTTTTTTAGAACAAGATGTTCTGTTGCCATTGGTAAAAAATAAATCACAATAAATATTCAAATACCCCAACCTGGGACTCAACAAATTACAATAAACGTACAAAAATGTTACTCAATAACAAAAATGCCAGATATGTTACCTAGTTCATTGTGCAGCCTGAATTGTGTGAAGACACCTTGGACTTAGTAGACTTTATCAGAGGACTTGTGTAGGTTGGTTTTGCAAGTGATAGGAAACACAAAGATCAAATAGTGTTTTGACCTTGAAGGTATGCATAATATGGAAGAGCTTTCCCAGGTTTATTTCTCTCTTGTTTTTTTTTTTTTTTTTAAACAGAATTTTCACAGAAAATATCAAAATTCAGTTATTCATCTTTTGGCTTAATGATCTACCATTTAACTCTCAGGTGTCTTTTAGGTACTTGTTACTGTGATGTTGCAGAATTCAAATATTGTCTCTGTCTCCAAGAGCTTGTTATTATCATTGCCATGACATTATTTACTATACTTTATTCAGTGTTTATTAGGTGCCATATTGCACTGGGTGCTTACAAATATAGTTATTTATTGGGTCATAGTATGTGCCAACCACTTTAAATCCACGATGAGAATTAGAGTTTTTAAAACGTGGGTGAGGCTTTGTCTGGGTTTCTCATTTTCTTAAAGCTTTGTCCTGGACATGTCTAGGTTGTGGTTTTGATGCCTGGTCAGGGCACATACCAGAATAACCCAGTGAGTGCATAAATATGTGGACCACGAGAGCAATGTTTTATCTCTGTGTGTCTCCCTTCCCCCTACTCGATTTCTAATCAATCTATTAATTTTTTTAAATGTGTGTGATAATTAAAGTTAGCAAGCAGAGTATGAAGAAGTTCACCAGGTAAAGAGAAAGACAGTGATGTTTGGCAGGAAGAACATGTATTGAGATTACACATTTGGCAGAATGAACCGCAGTGCAAGGGCTGAGATGTACAAGTAAACTTGGCGGGATTTGTGAGCAGTACAGTTTCCAAGGTGCCAAATGTGTGCTATGGGGAGAGTTGGGAATGGGTGAGTGCCTAGCAGCAGGCTCATGAAAGGCTCTAGTACTACACAAAGGACTAGATCTCTTTTATTTCATAAAATTTTTGTTAAAATGTAGTTGACACACAATATATTATGTTCTGGTTTGCAAAATAATAATGTGACATCTACATTCCTTATGATGTGTCACACTGATAAGCCTAGTAACCATCTATCACCATGCAAAGTCATTACTACATTAGTCCATTCCCGGTTTTATACACTAGATCCATGTCGCTCATGTATTTTATAACTGGAAGTTTGCACTTCTTGTTTTTTATTGTCTAAAGTTTTACATAAGTCTCCTTTTTCTTCAGTTGACCGCCCCCAAGCCATTCCCACCCAAGGCAAGCCCTCACTGGCCCAGTGTCTGTGTCCATGTTTATGCTCATATGCATGCATACAAGTCCTTTGGTGGCTCTCTAATCCCCCACCCCTCCCACCATTTGTCTCTGGATCTATTCTTGTTCATCACATTATGCTGATCATTATATCCCACATATGACTCAGAGCATGTGATATTTATCTTTCTCCAACTGGCTTATTTCGCTTAGCATAATGGTCTCCAGTTCCAACCATGCTGTTGAAAATGATAAAAGTTCCTTTCTTTTTTTTTATAGCGGCATAGTATTCCATTGTGTAGATGTACCACAGTTTTTAATCCACTCATCTGCTGATGGGCACTTAGGTGTTTCCAAATCATAGCTATGATAACTATGTTGTGCTGCTGTGAACATAGGAGTGCATATATCCTTTCTGATTGGTGTTTTTGGTTTCTTGGGATATAGTTCTTGTAGTGGGTCAAATGGGAGCTCCATTTTTAACTTTTTGAGGAAACTCCATACTGTCTATCACAGTGGCTGCACCAGTCTGCATTCCCACCAGCAGTGCATGAGGGTTTCTTTTTTCCACATCCTCACCAGCACTTGTCATTTGTTGATTTGTTGATGATAGCCATTCTGACAGGTGTGAGATGGTATCTCATTGTTGTTTTGATTTGCATATCTCAGATGATTAGTGACTTTGAGCATGTTTTCATATGTCTGTGGGCCTTCTGTATGTCCTCTTTCAAAAAGTGTCTATCTAGATCCTTTGTCCATTTTTTATTGGATTTTTTTATCTTCCTTTTGTTAAATAGTATGAGTTCTCTCTAAATTTTAGAGATTTAAAATCCTTATCAGAAATATCATTGGCAAATATGTTCTCCCAAGCAGTAGGCTTTCTTGTTGTTTTATTGATGGTTTCTTTTGCTGTGCAGAAGCCTTTTATCTTGATTTAGTCCCATTTGTTTATTTTCTCCTTAGTTTCCATTGCCCTAGGAGCTATGTCTGCAAAGATATTGCTACAACACATGTCTGCTATTTTTCTGCCTATGGAGTCTTGTAGGACTTTATGGTTTCCCATCTTTCATTTAAGTCCTTTAGCCATTTTGAGTTTGTTTTTGTGTATGGTGCAAGTTGGTGATCTAGTTTCCATTTTTTGCATGTATCTGACCAAATTTCCCAGCATCATTTATTGAAGAGATTGTCTTGACTCCATTGTATGGAAGTTTGCACTTCTTATTCATATCCTTCTGTTTTCTCACTGTCCTCAAGTCACTGACCTCTGCGAACCCATCAGTATGTTCTCTGTAGCTATGGAGTCTGTTTCTGTTTTGTTTGTTTTATTGTTTTAAATTGCACATGTAAGTGAGATCATATGACATTTGACTTTCTCTGTCTCATTTAAGTTAGCCTAACACCCTCGCTTTCCATCCATTTTGCTGCAAATTGCAAAATTCTGTTCTTTCTTATGCCTGAGTAATATAATATAATATAATATAATATAATATAATATAATATAATATAATATAATATAATATATATATGTGTGTATATATCTATACAGATATATATACACACACATATATATATACATATATATATCACATATACATAACACATCTTCTTTATTCATTTATGCATGGAAAGAATTCTAGGTAGCTCCCATATCCTGGCTATTGTGAATAATTCTGCAGTGAACATAGGGGTGCGCACATATTTTTTTTTCAAAATTCATGTTTATATATATATCTGTTGGGTAAATATCCAGATGAGAAATGGCAGTTCTATTTCTAATTTCTTGAGGAATCTCCATGCTGTTTTCCACAATTACTGGACCAATTTATATTCACATGAACAGTGTGTGAGGCTTTGTTTCTTCTCCATGTTCTCGAAAACACTTGCTGTTTATATTTTAGCACAGCCATTCTGAGAGGAGTGAGGTGGTACTTCTCTATGGCTTTAATTTGCATTTCCCTGATTAGTGATGTTGAGCTATTTGTTTCCTTTAGTTTTTTAAAACATGTTTTTAATTATTTTTAGAGAGAGAGGAAGGGAAAGTAAGAGATAGAAACATCAATGCGAGAGAACCATCACATGCATCGGCTGCCTCCTGCACGCCACTGCTGGTGTTGAGCCTGCAACTGGGGCATGTGCCCTGACTGGGAATTCAACCAGGAGCATGGGGCAACTCTTTTTTTATTTTATTTTATTTTTTTATTTTTATTTTATTATTATTTATTTTTTTAATTGTTTGAAGTATTCCAAATAGTAGTACATATGTCTGCTTTTTTTCCCCCCATTGACCTCCCCCCGGCCTCCCCTTCCCCCCAGTACATGCCTTTACCTGCCCCCCAAAGTGTCTTTTATCCATTGGTTATGCTTATATGCATGCGTACAAGTCCTTCAGTTGATCTCTTACAGCCCGCCCCCCCGCCCCCAACCTCCTCTGCCTTCCCGCTGTAGTTTGACAGTCTGTTCAATGCTTCTTTGCCTCTGTATCTCTTTTTTCCCCATTTCTTTCTTTTAAAAAATCTTGCCTCTGCAGACTAGAAATAGACGTATAATAACAAAAAATGTTTGAGTCCCAATTTCAATGTCCAACTGTTCTGAGTCCCCATTTCAACGTCAAACAGTTCCTTAAGTGTACATGTCAGCAATGATATCTGGATGGTGGGTACATGGTGGCAATGCAGGTCCGACCCTCACTGGTTTGGTCCTAGGAAACCTGCTGTATCGCACAGCTGCTGACTGCTAGCATGGCAAGGCGTCGTCAGAGTCTTCCATCTCTGGACTGTTTCTGCTCTTGTCTTCGTGGTTGGAGCAGACCTGTCAATTCCTCTCTGTTGCAGGAATCCACATGATCTTGGAGTTGTTTTCTGAAAATATACAAACATATTCTCGACCAAAAGTTAATACAGGAATCTTTTCTATATAATTAATTTGGGATCCTTTTATTTTTGCCCAAACGATTTTCCTTTGTCTTATTTAGACACCATGTGTGTTTTTCATGGGTGTCTTGCTGTTAGCATTAGAAATGAAAACTAATTTTGTGAAGTAAAAGTTTTCTAGATGTAATTTACTTATAGGATATTTTTCCTTACATGATATTACCCTACTATCCCCCCTTTTTTAATTAATGGAGGCTTTTGTAAATTTTATATTGCAGTCTTGATAACTTTAAATTTTAATATTTTGCACAAAAATATGATTGCTTTAGTTTCATTGTATGTTCAGGAATTTTACTATGAGATGAACTAACAATAGAAATTTTAGTTACCACTTTAGGAACAGCTTTTTGTCCAGTACAATTAAATTTTCTTGAATATTCACTTATTTCAAATAGCCTATTTAATTTAATCTGAAAACTTGATTATTATTTTACTGTCAAATTTAATACTGTACCAACAATCTTAGTTTACCCTGTAAATATTAGTGGAAAGGATTATTTGCATTCTTGAGTAGGCCCTGAGCATTCCTGGTGCTAGGCTGGATTTACATATAGGGCAGCTGCTGTCAGCCAAGTCTCTGTCTGTTACCTGGGTCCCAATCTGAGCTGGGCCAAGTCACTGTCTATCACCTGTGTCCCGATCTGAGCTGGGCGTGGGAAGCAGAGCAGCCATGGGGGCAGGAAACCTCCCTCAGACGGGGTGAGTGTTCAGGCCTATGGGGCAACTCTTAATCCACTTAGCAATACTGGCCTGGCCTGTGGGTATATTAGTCCATGTCATATCTACTCCAGTCTGCCATGGAAGTGTGAGAGCAGTCCTAGAGAATGTATAAGTGAATATGCATTACTGTTTTCCAGTGAGACTATTTGCAAAACCAGATGGCAGCTTGTATTTGGCCTGTGGGTCTTATTTTGCTGACCCCTCATGTAGAGGATAGATGGAAGGAAACCACATAAAGAGATGGGAGACCAAAAAATATTTTGCCTCTGGACTAGCATAAGTCTACTATGAAGTTTTCAAGCATCCATGTTGAAATGAGTCTGGAAGCTCAATTTATCCCATTTAAAATGTTGGTGTTTTTCTACGTTTATGTCTTTTTCCTTTGTTTTGCTTAAAAAAACCTTATTAATTTAAGAAAGAACAATAATAGTTGGTAGTATTTTCCCCGCTGTGATAGCCATCTGCTAAGAGCCTGTGTTTGATTAGGGCAGTTGACAGTAGCAAAATAGAGCAGAGGTGGTAGGTTTTGTGATGATTGCACGTAAAACAGTTAGTGGGAAGAGAGAAATCTAAGATGATTGATAGGTTTTCAGGTCATGCACTGGCATTTTCTCAGTTGTTTTTAATCCTCACACAAAGGTCTTTTCCACTGATTTTTAGAGAGAGTGGAAGGGAGAGGGAGAGACTGACAGAAACATCAATGTGAGAGGACACGTCAATCGGTTGCCTCCTCCATGCACCCGGACCAGGGTCAGGGAACCTGAAACCAAGGTACTTGCCCTTGACGGGAATCACACCTGGGACACTTCAGTCTGTGGGCCAAGGCTCTATCCACTGAGCAAAACCAGTGAGGGCCTGCACTGGCATTTGGATTGGACATGAAGACTAGGACTTTAACTGATCAGCAGGAAAGAGCAACAGTTCATCCAGAAAGACCAGTATCTTTCCATACATGTTTAATTGGATGGTATATCCATGGATATGCCTATACTTTGGGTATAATTTCTTTCACTTTTTACTTGTCCTGTCAACAACTGCCTTTAATAGGTGAGCCATGATATTAGTTTAATAAAACAATTTAAAAAGATTAGTAATAATAATAAAAAAACAACAACTCTGCAATCATTAGAACACTTTTGTTATATACTAGAGGCTGGGTGCATTTATTCGTGCATGGGTGGGGTCCTTCCAGCCTGCCCCGATGGGGGTTGATCAGGGGTGGGGCCAGTCAGGGAGTCTAATATTGGAAGCTATAGCTTTCCTCCAGCTGGATCGAATTATACGTTAGGCCAAAAGAAAACCCACAACAAAACGGTTTTGCATTTCACGTGCCATGAGATGGAGTTGTTTATCTGTTGTTGCAAACATATATCAAGATGGATGATGGCCCTTTAATGATTTTTGCTTTCTTTCTGGGGCTCTACTCTCAGTTTCCCGATATGATCTTCATGTCTGTCTGTTTAAAAGTTTTTCTGTTTCTGAATGTGCCTACCCTTCGCTGTTGCTCCTGGCAGCCTGCAGGTCCTCTTTCCGCCCCTTTTAAAGAGAGATTGAAAGCTCACCTAATCTGCAAGGAACTGCCATTTCACAAAATCCCAACACAGCCTCTTTACATTCCTCAGCAAAGAGCTACCATCCCGTTAATGATTAGGTCGCCTTTTTGGCTAACTTGCAAGTTCTCCTGGAGCTGCGGGCCGTGGAGGGAGAATTCCACACCTTGGCTGCAATATTAGCAGAGCCCTCTGGATACTTGGGACGGGGTCAGAAGGGAGTGATAATTATTTTCTTGTGCTTGCACTAAATGTACATGCACCAGGGATCCGGGCAGTGATTTAGGGGTGTTGGGGGCCTATCGGGATGGAAACTGGCCAGCGGAGGGGCGGCAGGTGGTTGGCAGCCAGCCAAGCTCCTGATCGGTACATTGGGGGCTGATAGGGGGCCGGGCCCGCTGGGAGGAGAAGCCAATCACAGCCCGGATCAGGCTGGTTGGCTGCTGCAGTGTGAGTCATAGCCACCAGTCATTTTGGTCGTTCTGTTTGTTAGGCCATAACGGTCCCTGGGCTTTTATATATATAGATGACAATTACTGTATTTTTTGCAGTTATCCCAGTTAGTTGACTGGTTCATAACTCTTATAAAAGGGAATTAAACCCTGTTCAGTTGGAGAAATTTGTCAGTGAGATGTCTTCTTTTCCTTTACAGGAACTTTGATACTATAGAACATACTGTCAGGCATTAGGATTCTGTATTTCTTATTCTGACTAAATAGGAATGTTGCAAGTTTCACATAACTTTCTGACATCATTGATTCATTTATCCCTTTCATGTCTTTATTCCAATTGTTATAGATCTACAGAAAACTCAAAAACAAGCACGGACCGAAACAAAATCAAGTACAGGTATTCAGTGAAATCAACTTCTGTATTGTGATCATGTATAATACATCAATCCAAATAATATTTTTACATAATGAAATTTTGTGAGATGTTTCTAAACACACCTCTAGGTTTGTTTATTCACTGGATACATTTACAGGACTCATCATATAGGTGTGCTCACACATGAGTTTTATTACAGTTAAAGGTTTAAAGCAAAATCAGCAAAAGAGAAAAGATGCATGTGACAAAGTGTGGCAGATATCTGGTATCAGCTTCCAAGAGTCCTCCCCCTGTGGAGTTACCAGGATATGCTTAGTTATTCCAGTGTCAAATTCTGACAACACACATGAAATATGTCATCTACCAGTCTTGTTAGACTTAGTGCCAAGGTTTTTATGGCACGCTAGTCACATAGGCATCTTCCCCATAGCATGTACCAAAGTTCTAGGTTCCCAGAAAAAAAGCAGGTGTACAGTATGAACCCGATCAGTTGTATAAATTATTGAGGCATGTGGAGCCACTGTTCTCAGTTAGGGAAAGGTGTAAACCCTCCCCAGATTCAGGTTTTAAGACTCCAACTGAAGTATAGCCATTTAAGCAGGACTTTCTTTTTAAAAATTTTTTTTTAATTGTTTGAAGTATTACAAATAGTAGTACATATGTCTCTTTTTTTCCCCATTGACCTCCCCCCAGCCTCCCCTTCCCCCAGTACATGCCTTTACCTGCCCCCACCCCAGTGTCTTTTATCCATTGGTTATGCTTATATGCATGCGTACAAGTCCTTCAGTTGATCTCTTACAGCCCGCCCCCCCCCCCCAAAAACCTCCTCTGCCTTCCTGCTGTAGTTTGACAGTCTGTTCAATGTTTCTTTGCTTCTGTATCTATTTTCCCCTTTTCTTTCTTTTAAAAAATCTTGCCTCTGCAGACTAGAAATAAACATATAATAACAAAAAATGTTTGAGTCCCAATTTCAATGTCCAACAGTTCTGAGTCCCAGTTTCAATGTCAAACAGTTCCTTATGTGTACATGTCAGCAATGATATCTGGATGGTGGGCACATGGTGGCAATGCAGGTCCGACCCTCTCTGGTTTGGTCCTAGGCAAGCTGCTGCGTCGCACAGCTGCTGACTGCTAGCGTGGCAAGGCGTCGTCAGCGTCTTCCATCTCTGGACTGTTTCTCCTCTTGTCTTCATGGTTGGAGCAGACCTGTCAATTCCTCTCTGTTGCAGGAATCCACATGGTCTTGGAGTTGTTTTCTGAAAATATACAAACATATTCTCGACCAAAAGTTAATAAAGGAATCTTTTCTATATAATTGATTTGGGATCCTCTTATTTTTGCCCAAACGATTTTCCTTTGTCTTATTTAGACACCATGTGTGCTTTTCATGGGTGTCTTGCTGTTAGCATTACAAATAAAAATTAATTTTGTAAAGTAAAAATTTTCTAGATGTAATTTACTTATAGGATATTTTTCCTTACATGATATTACCCTACTATCCCCCCTTTTTTGATTAATGGGGGCTTTTGTAAATTTTATAATGCAGTCTTCATAACTTTAAATTTTAATTTTTTGCACAAAAATATGGCTGCTTTAGTTTCATTGCATGTTTAGGAATTTTACCATGAGATGAACTACCAATAGAAATTTTAGTTACCACTTTAGGAACAGCTTTTTGTTCAGTACAATTAAATTTTCTTGAATATTCACTTATTTGAATTAGCCTATTTAATTTAATCTGAAAACTTGATTATTATTTTACTGTCAAATTTAATACTGTACCAACAATCTTAGTTTACCCTGTAAATATTAGTGGAAAGGATTATTTGCATTCTTGAGTAGGCCCTGAGCATTCCTGGTGCTAGGCTGGATTTAGATATAGGGCAGCTGCTGTCAGCCAAGTCTCTGTCTGTTACCTGGGTGCCAATCTGAGCTGGGCCAAGTCACTGTCTGTCACCTGTGTCCCGATCTGAGCTGGGCGTGGGAAGCAAAGCAGCCATGGGAGCAGGAGACCTCCCTCAGACGGGTTGAGGGTTCAGGCCCCTGCAAGGTTGGGAGGGTGGGGGTCTGTGCCCCACCTCTGATGATCCCCAAGTTCTCTCTTGATGGCCCCTCTGCGACTGTGCCTGTCTTAGGTTGTTCCTTCCCTGAGGAATCTTACCCGTCTCTGGCTAACCAGTCATCCTCCGGGGCCAAGCAGGGTGATGTGAGGTTCAGTTCTGTCTCCTTGGTAGCCTATGCCCCCGTGGCCTCCATGCCCAGCACCTAAGCAGGACTTTCTAAGGATAGCAGTCTTAGGCTGGCTGCATGGAATTTTGTTCCACAGCAGGTATAGCCCTGACTGAATTTTTGACTTTAGCCTAAAATTTTATTTTTAAAGCAAGTAATGTGATAACACTAGAGGCCCAGTGCATAAATATTCATGAATTGGACTGGGGGGTGGTGGGCGGATCCCACTGCCCAGCCTTCCCCCTCTCACAGTCCGGGAGTGCTCAGGGGTAGGAGGCTACCCGGTGATCAGGGGAAGGCGATGCCCCCATCACACCTATGCTGCTGCCACTGCCAGCAGCACAAGCCTCAGCTGGCCCTGGTTACCTGAACCCCGGGTAGCCCTGGGCAGCTGGGCAGCCGCCATCCGAGGTTTGCCTGCACCTCCGGCGTCAGCTGGGCATCTGCCATCCAATGCTTGTCTGTGCCTCGGGCTGGCACTGGGTGGCTGGGGGGCTGAGGGTGGGTCTGGACACACCATGCACCAGCCACCCCCACTCTGGCAAGGCTGAAAGGACTGGGGGACTCCGGCAGGGCTGAGGGTACTGGGCACCACCATCTTGTGGCTATGGGTGCTGCCATCTTTGTGACCGTGTGACAGTGAATTTGCATACTCCCTCTTTATTAAATAGGATAACATGGTACTGGTTTCAGTTGCATCATCTATAATTGCTTGCAAAGCTGGCCACTTTTTTTATTCTTGGTGAGCATTTCACAGGTATTTGTATATAAATTACTAGGGCAATATTAGGCAATGATCAGCTTTCTTTTTTATCCAATTAACTAGAGGCTTGGTGTACAAAATTCATGCATGGGGATCTCCCCTCAGCTCAGCTTGCACCCTCTTTAATCTGGAACCCCTCAGATTGGGCCTAAGCCGGCGGTTGGACATCCCTCTCACAATCCAAGACTGCTGGCTCCTAACTGCTTACCTGCCTGCCTGTCTGACCACCCCCAAATGCCGCCCCTGCTGTCCTAGTTGGCCCATGCAGCCTGCTGTTCAGTCTTTTTGTCATCCCTCACTAAACCTTCTACTGGCCTGGTCATCCCACCCAGCCTGCTGTTTGCCATTACTGTTACTGTTACGGCATCCCGGACAATTTGAATATTCCTCTATTATTAGTACAGTTGTTTCAAGATAATTTTTACATAAAATCAGTATAATGATTTCTGATTTTATAGAATAAAAGATGTCCTTTAATATGGATGATTCATATTTTATATTTCACTAAATTGCTGTCTATAATTAGAAAGCAAGTTATTCAATTATACTTGTTAGTTATTTCCTTGCCCTAGTATACATTTAACACTATTTGCTTTATTTATGACTTTCCATATGCTTCACTACATTGCGAGGATAATTCCCATTTTCTCATACTTGGATCTTTATCTTAATTTTTAAGGGGATGTGTCTTGAAAATAGCATTAATATGTTGATATATGTTAATAGAAGATTCCTTGATACATTATTTTGAAGAAAAATTACAAAGACTTATTTTTTAGAGCCGTTTTAGGTGCACAGTCAGACTGAGCGGAAAGTACAGTGTGTGCCCATAAACCACACAACCCCGAACACACAGCCTTGCTCATTATTCACATCCTGCACCAGAGAGGTGCATTTATAACAATGGATGTGTGTGCACTGAAAATGTATGATGGCACATACCCACCCTTACAGTATCATAGAGAATCACTTCACTATCCTAAAAATCCTCTGTGCTTTGCTCATTCATCCCTCCCTTTTCCCTAATCCCTGGAAAACATTGATCTTTCTTAGTCTCCATAGATTTGCCTTTTCCTGAATATTGTATAGTTGGATTCATACAGTGGGTACCTTTTTGAATGTTTAACAAATGAAAATTCCAAGGTAAATGGATGTAGTTATCCAAGATGTTTTTTATCTTAGTTATTTGTTGTTGTTGTTGTTCATCAGCATAGGATCTGATGACATGTGCCATACCAGCTGAAAGAGAAGGATTTCTATAGGCATTTGCCACCTAAGGGAGAGGTTTGAGAAAAGTGATCTATGCACTAGTGCAGAGCACTAACTGTGTGGACCACCTGCTCTATGAGGTGGGAACAGGTACACTCTAGTAATGCAAGGAGACAGCTCAAGGCGTTCTACTTTATACAACTAGAATCACAAAGTTTTTCTACTCATCTTGCAATATGAAATGGGGCCAGAAAGAGTCTGTTTTCTATGTGTAGCTGTGCTGGAAAGTGTGGTGTCTACAGTATTTCATCTTAAATTACCTAATCTTCACTGAAGAGCTAGACAATTTGTATCGTGTTACAGCAGAATACTGTCTTCTAACTGCTGCTGATGGGAGGAGGCCAGAAAACTCATGCTATTTAAGTTTGACATGGCTTGTCTATGATTCTGCTTCCACTAACAACATAATTTTCTGTCAGTCTGATGGGGTTTGGTTAGGATTACCTTCATTGCACATAGAAGTTCACAGTTAATTATAAATTTTGATAGACCGCATTCCTTTTTTGCATTATATATGTTTAAAAAGAGAAAGTAAATGTTCCTAATGTATTAATGGCCTACCAATAATAGGATTATTGTTTACTCTAACACAGTCTTCAGATGAAGTTATACCTTCTAATAATATATTAAACCAGCACTTTTAAAGCCCTGTATTCTTATTGTTTTAAAATGTATTTTACTTTTTTTTAAAATAGTGATTGATGTCTCTTCAGACAACTCTTTAAGAAGGTAGGATTTTATGGATTTCTAAAAATGTTATGGTAACTATGGGAATGCAGAAAAAATAAACTAACATTTCTAGAGTACTCTACTGTGGGCTAGACCCTATAATATGTAGTTAACCTGTGTTATATAGTCATCACAATAGTTTTGAAAAGTAGGTGTGCTAATAATGTAGCCTACTTTTCTTTAATGAGGCAACTGTGGTTCAGGGAGGTGGATGAATTGACCCATGATTCCATTGTTAGGAAGGGACTGACTGATGATTTGCCTGTCAACCAGCCTGGCTCCCAAATTATTCTGTTGTCCCTCAACATACACTGATAAGTTCCTGTGTAGCTCAGGCAACTAGATATAGATGCCAATCCAATCACCTCAGAAAATCAAAGCTGACTGTGTGTTAAATCTGATTTAGAGTTTGCTAAGTGGTCCAGTTAGTTCTACCATTTATCTTACTATTCTTGACAATTGTAATGGTAAATAGGACCTTGTTTTTCATCTCAAAAGCTTTTAGGGCACAACTCAGTTAGCTATGACCAAAGAACAAAAGGTTTCACCACAGCTTGTCTTAATCAGGCAAGGTTTTTTAGCTTAAATGATATGAAAATCTTCCTGAAATGAATTGCTTATCTGTATGAAAAGAATATCTATGTATAGTTTATGTTATGTTAATTAAATTCAGCATCTATTTTGAGTATATTTTCAATAGATTTCTCTATTGGCTGATTTCTCAGTCTGTTTTTCCCTCCAGGCTGGTATTTTTGCCAAGTTCTATGAAGTTTTGTCTTTTTTCCTAGAGTAATTTTTCTCTTTCCTATGATTTTTCTTGATTGTCTTACTTTCTTCTCTACTTTTTTTTGTTGTTGTTTCTTTTTGGTGTTTCTTTCATTGTGTTATATTTTTTCCACTTCTGCTATCTGGAGTGTTCTCCATTTTTATATAGACAGAATGAAAGGCAGGTGAAATTTCAGGATTTCAGTAAGCCTAGCAATTAATTAATGAAAACTCTCTAGTACCTCAACCTGAGTTTAACATACTTCCGATTAGTAACCTAATATAATATGCTCAGCGTGAAGTGATCTCTGTAATCTATTTGTACATACATTTAGTTGCCAGCTACATAGTAGCTGAGATGCCCTGAATTACAAACCACAACATATGTACAGGTAATAACGAAAGTTCCTATCATTTTCTGAAAACTTCAACATTTGGATGTTAGAAACCAAGAAATGTTCACATTGGGATTTATTTGGGGTTCAAAAATAGTTTCAACAAATAAAGTTCATGACTCAATTTTTTCTTTTCTTTACCATTTTCTGAGCATATGTTTTTTGCTCTAGTATCCATTTAATCTTCCTACCAACCTTCTAAATTAAGGTAGTAAGATTCATATTTTGTAGAGGAGGACCTAGAGCCAAAAATGTGACTTGTTTGAAAACAAAGAGCTATTTGTTATAGAACTAGAATGTGTGGTATTTGCCATCATGTTAAGCTGACTGTAATTAATTCACTGAACTATACTTTCCTCAAATCATGACTGTGATATCTTATTTTTTAATTACATACTTCATAAGACAGTTATATAACTTACAAATTTAAAGTGTATGGGATAATTGAAGTTTTAATATTAGCTCTGACATTATCTGAAATATTCTAAGAAGTTATTACATTTGGAAAATATTTTTATATTCATATTAAAGAGTAATATTATTTAACATCTTTTTTTGTACACAGCAAACAACCACTAACTTCTAAATATAAAGAAGGAAGGGGACCCCAAAAATCTGGAGGTCGCACTCTTGGTAAGACTTCAAATAGTGAATTACTCTTGGTGGTCCTACCATAGATGAAGTAAGGGTAAGGAAGTTCTGATAATGAAAGAGCAGGGAAAATATACCAAACAATGTGTAAGTTGCATGTATAGATTTTCTTACTCTCTTTCTTAATAGAATAGTAATCAGTGTTATTAACAAAGTGAATTGTAGGCAATTTAACATCTGGGGCAATATCATTTGAAAGGATCTTCATTTATTTAGTCCTGACCCCTAAAATCCTATATGATATCTTCATGTAAAAAAGAAAAAAGATTTTAAGCTTAGATGGTGTATGTTTCCTCTATATTCGCATTATACCAAATTGAACTTGTTCTAAAAACGGATCTTTTGTTTAGTTTTAAATGTGAATGGATTACACTTAGTAAATGAATACTTGTTATTACATAGTGATTTGTCTCACTAAAACTAGGAACTCAACAATACTTTTCTGGTAGCACAAACAAATATCAAACACTTAGCCAGTGTTCAAGAAACCCAAAGAGATTGTTGTTGTTGTTGTGTGTGTGTGTATTTTTTTTGTTTTTTTTTAAAGATATCTACCCATGGTACTGAGGTCAGAAAGGCAATTCTGCTGTTGAGAAGCATAGAAAAATTTTCATATTATACCCACAAGGTCTCACTATTATCAACTTCATTCCTCAGAAGTGAAAACAGAATGAGATATGTTGACTTAATTAGTTGGATAATTGTCAGGACACTGGGATTTCTTTACAACAGATGCTCTGTTGTCATTGGTAATGACAATGATAATAAATATTCAAAAAGCCCAACCTGGGACCCAACAAATTTTAATAAAGTATAAAAATGTTTCTCAAAATAAAAATGCCCGATATGATACCTAGTTCTTTATGCAATCTGAATTGTATGAAGACACCTTGGAGTTGGGATACTAGTGTTGTTTGGGTTTGCAAGTTATAGGAAACACAAAGATGAAATAGCATTTTGACCTTGAATGTACTAATAATATGAGAGAACTGTCCCTGTTTTGTTCTCTGTTTCTTTTTTTAAACCAATTATCAAACAAAATGTCATAATTCAGTTATTCATTTTTCAGCTGAATGGTCTGCCATTTAACTTACAGGTGTCTTTCAGGTACTAAGTGTTATTGTGATGTTGCAGAATTGAAACATCCTATCTAATAAAAGAGTAATATGCAGATTGAGCATCACTCCAACACACAAGATGGCTGCCCCTATTGATCAAAGATGGCTATCCCCATGTGGACAAAAGATGGCCACCACAAGATGGCCAGCAGGAGAGGGAAGTTGGGAGGGATCAGGCCAGCAAGGGAGAGCAGTTGTGGACAATCAGGCCAGCAGGGGAGGGCAGTTGGGAGGGACCAAGCCTGCAAGGGAAGGCAGCTGGGGGCAATCAAGCCTGCAGGGGAGGGCAGTTAGGGGTGACCAGGCTGGCAGAGGAGGGAAGTTGGGGGTGACTGGGCCTGCAGGGAAAGGCAGTGGTGGGGACCCAGGGCTGCAGGGGAGGGCGGTTAGTGGTGACCAGGCCTGCAGGCGAGGGCAGTTAGGGGCAATCAGGCTGGCAGGGGAGTGGTTAGGGAGTGATCAGGCTGGCATGCAGAAGCAGTTAGGGGCAGTCAGGAAGGCAGGCAGGTGAGCAGTTGGGAGCCAGCAGTCCTGGATTGTGAGAAGGATGTCCGACTGCCCTTGAGGGGTCCCATATTGGAGAGGGTGCAGGCTGGGCTGAGGGACACACACCCCTGCGCATGAATTTCGTGTACCAGGTGTCTAGTTTTAGAGATAGTCCTTGCCCTCTAAGAGCTTGTTAGTATCATTACCATTTGTATGATTTACATTACTTTATTTATTGCTTACCATGTACAAGATTGCATTAGGAGCTTATGATTATCCTTGTTTATTCTTTTTATTGGTGTTTAGTATGTGCCAGGAACTTTAGGTCCATGATGCATATTAGAATTTAAAAATGTAGTTTAATCTTTGGTTGGGTTTCTTGGTTGCTGAAAGCATTGTCCCTGATACGCCAAGGTTCTGATTTGATGCCTGGTCAGGGTACATACCATACTCACACAATGAATTCATAAATAAGTGGAACAACACATCAGTGTTTCTTTCTCTATCTATCTTTATCATTTTTTTTTAAGTTCAAAAATAAAATGTGGATTAGTTTTAAAATAAGCATGTAGACCACAAGGAAATTTGCCAGGTAAAGGGGCAGTAGCGCTGATGTTCGGCAGGAGGGATATATATGATGATTACACAGGAATGGCAGGGCAAGCGCTAAGATGACAAGTGAGTGTTGCGGGAATTATGAGCAGTACAGTTTTAATGTGCAACATGTGTGCTATGGGAATGGTTGGGAATGAGGTGAATGCCTAGCTAAGGCAGGCTTATGGAAGTTTTTACTACCACAGACAGGTGTGGTTCATATCATCCAGGCCTTGGGAAATTTATCAGATAGAATGCTGTCAGCTTTAGATAATAGGTGGCCTAATTAACAGAGGCCGAAACAATAGGAACCCGGATTGTTTTGGTGACTCAGTGATATCAGGATTCTGGTTTATGTCCTTGGTTCAGCTGTGAGGTTGACAGTGTTTATATCTGCTTTCCTGGTCAGTTATTAGTTTTGGTTCCAAAGCATCCTATTCTCACATATCAATATATGAAGGTCAAAAGGACTGCTTTTCCTTAGACATTTCTTTTTTACTTTTAAAACATTTTGATAAAGTAGAGTTGGCACACTTTATATTACTTTCAGGTGCAAACCACAGTGGTTTGATATTAAAATAACTTATGGTATGTTCACAATAGTATGTCTAGTATCAATCTATCACCAAGCAAAGTTATTATGATACTAGAGGCCTGGTGCATGAAATTCGTGCATGGGGGTTTGGGGGTGTCCCTCAGCCTGGCCTGCTCCCTCTCCAATCTGGAACATCCCTCTCACAATCCAGCAGTACTGGCTTCTAACCACTCACATGCCTGCCTGCCTGATTGCCCCTAACTGCTTCTGCCTGCCAGCCTGATTGATGCCTAACTGTTCCCCTGCTGGCCTGATCACCAAAACTGCCCTCCACTGCTGTGACTCACCTCCTCCACCAGGTTCTGCCTCCTCTTTGCCAGGTGACAGAGAAGCTTGGCCCCGCCTCCGCATGTGGCCATGTTGTGACGGCTATCTTGTGATGGCCATCTTGTGACAGCCATCATGTGTTGACATGATGGCATGATGCCACCTAGGCTATTATTAGTATAGATTGACACATCCCCTGTTCTGCACACTACATCACTGTGGCTTATATAATTTATAACTGGAAGTTGGCACTTCTTATTCATATTCTTTTATTTCACACATCACCTCAGTTTACCCTCTGGAAACCATCAGTTTGTTCTCTGTAGCTATGGGGTCTGTTTCTGTTTTGTTGTTTAGATTGCACCTGTAAGTGTGACGCTATGGTATTTGTCTTTCTGTTTTATTTCAGTTAGTATAGAACCAACTCAGTCCTTTCATGTTGCCATAAATGGCAAAAATTATTTGTTTATTTATGTTTGAGTAATTTTTATTATATATGTATATAAACATATAAACAAACACACACACATACATACACACAAACACACATATATGTGAGTGTGACTGTGTGCCAATACATTTCACATCCTGGTTATTTACTTATCTATTGAAGGACATCTACCTTACTTCCATATATTGGCTCTTGTAAATAATGTTTTAGTGAACATAGGGGTGCAGATGTCTTTTCAAATCTGTCCTCATGTTTCTGTTGGATAAATCCCCAGAAGTAGATAGCAATTCTAGTACTACTATTTTGAGGAATGTCCATGTTGCTTCCTGCAGTGACTATGAAATTTACAATCACATGAGCAGTGCTGGAGGCATTCTCTTTTCGCCACATACTCCCAACACTTGTTATTAATTTTTTTTTTGATCAGAGCCATTCTGAGAGGAGTGAGGAGATACTTCCTATGACTTTCATTTGCATTTCCCAGATTCGTAATGTTGAGCTATGTGTTTCCTTAGCTTTTTTAAAAAATATGTTTTTATTGACTTTAGAGGGAGAGGAAGGAAAAGGGAGAGAGAGATAGAAACATCAATGAGAGTGAACCATCAGATCCATGGGCTGCCTCTTGCACATCCACTCGGGGGATCAAGCCACCCTGGCACCTGCCCTGTCCTGGAATATCACCAGCGTTCTCTTGGTGCATGGACAATGGACTCCGTCTACTGAACCACACTGGCTGGGTCTATGTCTTTCTTTTATATAGTAAGAAACTGAGAGTTGACTTCCCTAACTTTTATAGGATTGGGTTAATCCCACGCTCATTCCTAAACCAGTTAGTGGTAAACTAGTGACTCTGATGAGCTTACCATAATCCTTTGTCTTTGGAGTGGGGGAGGTACCACTTTCTTTGTGTATCAGGATAGTAAATATCCCAATAGAGTGTGGTTCTCCAGAAAAAATGAAGACTAAGGTAGGGAGCCAGCAATATATACTGCAGGATTTTTTGGAGTTTTGAGAAGAGGATCAAGATTAGATTTGATAAGGGCCCTGTGGCTGTGGTATGAAGCAGGCATCAGCAAGCTTTCTCTGTAAAGGGCCTGATTTTAGTCCAGGAGGTCTGTCATATCTACTCAAGCCTGCCATTGCAGTGTGAGAGCAGTCCTAGAGAATCTGTAAGGGAACAGGCATGGCTGTCGTCCAGTGAGGCTTTATTTGCAAAACTAGCTGGCAGCTTGTACTTGGCCTGTGGGCCCTAGTTGGTTGACCCCTTATGTAGAGGATAGATAGAAGCATAAAGAGACTGAGAGACTAAAGGAACATTTTGCTTCCTTGGACCAGACTCAGTCCATTAATAAATTTTCATGCATCTGTGCAGAAATGAGTCGGGAAGCTCAACTTATTCCATTTAAAATATTGGTGTTTCTCTAGGTCTATTTATCTCTCATTGGTTTTGCTTAAACAGATCTTATTAATTTTAAAAAGACCACTAAATACTTGTTGGCATTTTGCCCCCTGTGAGAGCCATCTGTAAAGAGCTCGTGTTTGACTAGGGCAGTTGACAGTAGGAAAATAAAGCAGAGAAAGTAGAGAGGTCTAGTTGAGAAGATTTTTGTGATGATTGCAGGGGAAGAGTTAGCAGGGAGAGAGACATCCAAGGTGACTCATAGGTTTCCAGGTAGTGCACTGGTATTTAGATTGCACATGAAAGAGCAACAGTTCAACAGGAAAGACCAGTATTTTTCCATGCAGGTTGAGTTTAATGAATATCTATGGGTTGTGCCTAAGTGGGCATTGGGACATACCTCTCACAATCCAGGACTGCTGCCTCCCAACCATTGCCTTCCTGCCTGATCACCTGCTAACCACTTCCCTGCCAGCCTGATTGAAAATTAACTACTCCCCTGCCAGCCTGATTGCCCCCAACTGCCCACCCCTGCCAGCCTGGTCTCTCCTATCTTCCCTCCCCTGCAGTCCTAGTCACCCCCTACTGCCATCTCCTGCAGGCCTGGTCCCCCCAAACTGTCCTCCCCTGCAGGCCTGGTCATCCCTAACTGCCCTCTCCTGTAGGCCTGATCACCCACAACTGCCCTCTCCAGCCAGCCATTTTGTGGTGGCCATCTTGTGTTCACATGAGGGCAGCCATCCTTACCACATGAGGGTGGCCATCTTGTGTGTTAGAGTGATGGTCAATTTGCATATTACTCTTTTATTCGATAGGATGCTTCAAGATAATTTTTGGGTAAAATCAGCTTATTGATTTCTCATTTAAAATTAGAATAAAAAGTGTCCTTTAATCATATGGATGGTTCAGTTTTGATTTATATTGTTCTAAACCCCTGTTTATAACTACAAAGCAAGATATTCTATCATATTTTTCAGTTATTTTCTTGCTTTAGTATACATTTAAAAGTACTTGCTTTATTTATGCCTTCCATATGCTTAACTCAATTGTCAGGAAAATACTTATATTCTGATATAAGTATCTTTAACTTAATTTCCAAGGTGACTCTGTCTTGAAAATAGCATTAATATGTTGATATATGTTAATAGCAGATTCAGGAAATACATTATTTTAAAGAATAACTAATAAGCCTTACTTTTTAGATCAGTTTTAGGTGCACATTGAAATTGAGCAGAAAGTACAGAGAGTCCCCCCCCACCCCAGACCAAACACACACAGCTTTGCTCTTTTTGTCATCCTGCACCAGAGAGAGACATCATTTGCAATGGAGGGATGTGCAATTATTTGTCAGTATTGATCAAAGTCCATAGTTTACATGAAGGATCACTTTTGGTGTTGTACATCCTATGGGCTTTGACAAATGCATGATGGCACATACCCACCATTACAGTGTCATATAGAGTCATTTCACTGCCCTAAACTTCTCCATGCTCTCCTTATTCATCCCTTCCTATCCCTAACATGTTGAAACCATTGCTATTTCTTAGTCTCCATAGTTTTGCCTTTTGCTGAATGTTGTATAGTAGGAATCACACCGTGTTTATCTGTTGGAATGTTTAACAAATGAAAATTTCGTTGTAATTGGGTGCAGTTATCCAAGATATTCTGTGACCTTAGTGGTTTGTTGTTGTTCATCATCGTAGTGCCTGATGACATATGCCATACAAGCTGAAAGAGAGTGCTTTCTCTAGGCATTTGCCACCTATTGGGGAGGGTTGAGGAAAATGACCTGATGCACATCTGCAGAGCACTAGGTATCTCTCCCACCTTCTCTCGAGGTGGAAACAGATATGCTCTAGCAATGGAAGGAAGCAGCCTCAAGGAGTGATTCCTTTTATAACTGGAATCACAAGGTCTTTCTCACTTATTTGCCATTGGAAATGGGGACAGAAAGAGTCTGTTTCCAATGCTTTGCTTTGAAGGAAAATGTATTGCCTAGTCATCTAGCTTCCTTGTGGTAGAGTTTTTATCCTAAAGTGGGTACTCTTCACTCAAGAGCTGGAGATGCATTGTGTTATGGTAAAATAACTCTCTTCTTACTGCTATTAGTGTGAGGAGTCCAGATAACTCATTATATTTAAGTTTGACATGGTGAGTCTATGATTCTGCTTCCCCTAACGATGTAATTTTCTGTCAGTCTGATGGGGTTTGAATAGGATTATGTTCATTGTACATAGCAGTTCACAGGTAAGTATCAAATTTTGATACAGCCAATCCTTTCTTTTGGCATTTGATATATTTAAAAAGAGAAAGTAAATGTTCTTAATGCAGTAATGGCCTACCAATAATATTCCCTCTAGTATAGTCTTCAGGTGTGGTCCCAAAGTTATACTTTCTAACAATGCATTAATCTGGTACTTCTAGAGTCCTGCATGTTTATTGCTTTAAAATGTATTTTACTTTTTTTTTACATAGTTTTTGAAACCTCTGAAGAAGACTCTTTAAGCAGGTAGGATTTTATGGATTTTTAAAAATTAATATGTCAACTAAGAAAATGCAGAGAAAAGAAACTAACATTTCTAGAGTGTTCTACTGTGGGCTAGATCCTACCTATACTATGTAATTAACCTGTGTTATATAGTCATCAAAATAACTCTGTAAAGTAACTGTGCTATTGTAGCCTACATTTTATTAATGAGACAACTGTGGTTCAGAGAAGTGGATGAATTGACCCATAGTTAGCAAGGGCTGAGTCATGATTTGACTGCCAACCATTTTGGCTCCCAAATTATTCTCTTGTCCCTCAACATACACAGATAAGCTCCTGTGAAGCTCTGCCATGGAGATAAAGAGGCAAATCAGAGCAACTCAGAAAGTCAAATCTGATTGTGTGTTAACTCTGATTTAGAGTTTTTCTAAGAGGCCCAGTGAGTCTAAACATTTATCTTACTCTCCTTGACAAATGAAGTGGTAAATAGGACCTTGTTCTTCCCACCAAAGCTTCTAGGACACATCTCAGTTAGCAATGGCCAGAGAACCAAGTTTTACCTAAGCAAGGCCTAAAAAGGCAAGTGTTTTTAGGTAAAATTGTATCTATTCTTCTTGGGAGGAATTGTTTATCTGTGAGTAAACAATATCTATGTTATATTCATTACATTCAGCATCTAATTAGAGGATATTTCTAATAGATTTCTCTATGTACTGATTTCCCAGTCTGGCTTTCCCCTCAGCCTGGTATCTTTGCCTAGTTGTATGAAGGTTTGTTTTTTTTCTTTTCCCCTGGAGTTCTTTTTTCATCTTCCATTGCCTCCTTGATTCTTTTACTTTCTTCTCTACTTTTTCTGGCGTTTCTTTCGTTGGGTTATTTATTTGCTCTTCTGGCATCTCCGGTGTTCTCCATTTTTCTGTAGACAGAATGAAAGGCAGGTAGAATTTCAGGAGTTTAAAGAAGCTTACCAATTAATTAATCAAAACATCCTCTAGTTCTTCAACCTGTGTTTACCATCTTGGCAAAGTGATGGTTTCTTATTTAAATCTTCCCCTACTTCAGATTAGTGACCTCAGCATAATTTCTTATCTGTTAGAAGACTTTAAATGAGCAATGCCCAAGTGGGATAAGAGGTGGCCTTTCCCCCATTCATTTTAGCCTGTGAGGTAATTTACACAGATGAACACTTCAGCATGTAAATGGTCAATTCTAGACAGACAAACAGGGCATTAACTTGGGGAGTATAAAAAGTTAGCTGTTTCAATAACATAATTGAAGATGCTGAGGGTGAAGTGAGGTCTGTGTTATATACATAGCGCGCATGCTTGTAGGCAATAATAAGTCCACAGACACAGACAGGCTTCTTCTTCAGCAAGGTACTGATGACTTTTCTCAAGTTTACTGTGGGTGGACTGTAGAAGAATATGTTTTGTTAGTGGTTTTAATTTGTGTTTGTTTCAAATACTAGTTATCACTAAATGTGGTTTAAAATCATTTCACTGTTACTTTTTTTTTGTGACAGGTGAGATGCCATAGTTTGGGTTAGGTAATTTAGGGATACCAGTCAGTCTTGGTCATCTGACTGGCAACACTCAAAGCTCAACTAGATATAAGAAGCAATGGGGAAGATTCTTTATCTTAAAACTTTTAAGATTTTTACCCATTTCATTCCAATAGAACTCCTATGCATGGGATTATAAATAAAGTCTCATCTCTGATTTTTCTAAGTATTTATTTTTGGTTTTGAAGTGCTCAATATAGCAGAAAAATCTGTAGTGTTTGGGGTATTTTCTGTCCATTCCCCCCTTGAATTCTTCAGGAATATAGAGGATTCTCTAAGTTCAAGGGAGACAATCCTCTCTCACAAGTCAGATGAAGAGGTGAAAAAGGACATTCTAACTTTTCTGTTGTTTCCATTGATTCTATTGCTGCTGACCTGACATTGAAACCCATCATATAGTCATGATTGATCTTTGCTCTCTGATTGGCCTTGCTGATTCAGATTCCTGAGTCTTCATGTTGATTCACACTTGGATTTGAGAGTTACAGCATTTTTTTTAGCTTATACTGAGTGGCCAGGTTATTCTGACCACCTGATGTTTGTAGCCAAATTAGCTATAATTTCAGGCTGAAGTTGCTAGAGGGCCAGACCATTATAAATAAGGAAGCACGTTGTTTACCACGAGAGTAGAAGTAATTTTTTTCTGGTGGGGGCAATGTTAAGGTTTGGGACATGTTTTCCTGGCATGATTTGGGGCCTTTAATTCATGTGGAACAACGTCTGAATAGCACAACGTACCTAAGTATCGTTGCTGATCAAGTTTATCCTATCATGTTGATGGGCTATCCCAATGGAGATAGCTTCTTCCAACAAGACAATGCACCATGCCATGGTGCTCATATTGTGCAGGAGTGGTTTCAAGAACATGAGGGAGACTTCATCTTGCTTAGGTGGCTCCCACAATCACCAGATCTCAATCCAATTGAGCATTTGTGGGACAAAGTTAAAAAAGCCATCAGGCAGCCTGTTCCACAACCATCAAATCTCACAGAACTAGACAGTGCTATTCATCAGGCATGGTGTCAGATTCCTTGCATCACCTTTCAACATCTCATGGAGTCAATGCCAAGAAGAATCACCACGGTATTGAAGGCAAAAGGTGGCCCAACGAAGTACTGATGGGTTGTTCATAATAATCTGGCCACTCAGTATGTGTGTGTGTGTGTATATATATATATATATATATATGTGTACATACATATATATATATATATATACACACACACACACACACTAGAAGCCCAATGCACGATGAGTCGTGCAAGAATGCACCTTCCTTTCCCTGGCTGCTGGCACCGCCTTTCTGCTCCAGCCCTGGAGCCTCCTCTTTCCACTCTGGCCCAGCCTTCCTACACTACCCAGAGGACCTGAGTGGCTGGGACGGTTCGGAATGCTCCCAGCCACTCAGCACCTGCGTATGCAAATTACCCCGCCACCTTTCTTGGGTTGATTTGCATACTCACTCCTGATTGGCTGCTGGGCATCACGAAAGTACGGTCTATTTGCAGCTTTCTCTTTTATTAGTGTGTGTGTGTGTGTGTGTGTGTGTGTGTGTGTGTGTATTTAGAGGCTTGGTGCATGAATTCGTGCATGGGTGGTATCTGACCAGCCTGGCAGGGGAGGGGACATGGGCGGTTCGATGGTCTGCCTGCTGGTCAAACTCCTGGTCGAGGGTGCAATTTGCATATTAGCCTTTAATTATATAGGATATACACTGAGTGGCCAGATTATTATGCATTCAGAGATCATCATCATCTGGCCACTCAGTGTATATACATATGCTTTGTGTGCTTGGCCACTATTCCAATTACTAGCACCCTATTCTGGAAGCTGGGCCTCCTAGTTCTACCCAACAGCAACACCCTCCCCACCCCCACCCCAACACACACACTGGAAAGCTTATGTGGAGCTTACTTCTTAGCCCAGATCTTTTCAGACTAGTTACCCTTTAAGGTTCTTGGTTTGTTTGTTTTTCTCCTGCTAGAAAATGTTAGTTAGTTAGAAACATTCTGAGCTGCCAGGGATATTCAAATAATGCTGTAGGAAAGGACCAGATGTTCCTTTCTCCTTTGTTACCAGATCTGCACCCCAAGGTCACTTTCTATTCTGTAGAGCACCTTTCTTTAGGTAGTGGAAGGTCCCACATCACTCTCCCAGAGCAGTGGGCACCAACTTGCCTGAGGTACCATAATTGAGGTTGGCCCCTCAAGCGTTCTCTTTGCCATCACAATGAAAGTTTCCCAAGTGACTTAAATTTACCTTAGGTTTCAGAGTATTTTAAATTATGCCTCACATAGAAATCAGTCAACAGAAAGCTCAGAATCAAAAGTAGGTTATTGGGACTTAAAAATTCTTAGGAGACATACATGACTCATACATATCCATGTGTGACAAGTAGGGTTCTATATTCGAAGCCAATTTGGGGTGGATATGGAGATTAAGCATAACGTTCATAAAGTTGTGCTGGTTCAGAGTCTGAGGAGTTAGAGAAGGAATAGTAGTAGTCCAGTCCTGGTCCTGGCTTCTGTTAGTTTTCTGTGGTTTGTATGATTTGCTTCATAAAGAAGGGAGCATTGTATTATCTGACTTCAGGAGGCAATTTATTTGTATATAAATTTAGTTGCCACTTACATAATAGCTGAGTTACCCTGAAATACAAACCAAAACATAAGTTCAGGTAATAACTAAATTTCATAACATTTTTAGAAAACTGCAACATTTGAATATGAGAAACTATGAAAAATCCACATTGGTATTTATTTGGGAATCCAAAATAATTTCAAGAAATAAATGTCAGGACTAGATTTTTTCTTAGTTTACAGTTTTCTGTGCATATTTTTTTTACTGTATCATCTCCCTTAATCCTCCCAACAAACTTCTAAAATAAGGCAGTAAGTTTCTTATTTTGTAGAGGAGAACTGAGCCAAAGATATGTGACTTGTTTGATAACAAATAGCTGTTGGTTATAGAACTAGGGTGTCTGAGTTCTATAAACTTGTGATTATGTCAAGCTAACTCTAGTTAATTCACTGAATTATACTGCTCTCAACATGAAGGTTATATGTATATATTTTTATTTTGTACTTCATAAAACAGTTGTGGAACTTACAAATTTAAAGTGTATGTTATCGTTAACATTGTAATATTAGCTCTGATCTTATCTGAAATATTCTAAGAATTTACTATATTTGGAAAATATTTTTATATTAATATTAAGAGAGTAATGTTATTTATCACCATTTTTGTCCACAGCAAGCAACAGAGAACTTTTAAATGTAAAGAAGAAAGGAGAACTCAAAAATCTGAAAGTAGCACTCCTGGTAAGACTTCTGATAGTGAATTCCTCTTGGTGCTCCTAACACAGATGAAGTAAGAGAAAGAAAGTTTGATAATGAAAGAGCATTGAAAAAATACCAAACAATGTGCAAGTTGCATGTATAGTTTTTCTTAATCTCTTCCTTAATAGCCCAGTACTCAGTATTAATAACAAAGTTAAAATCTGGGGCAATATCATTTGAAAAGAAATTCATTTAGTTAGTCCTGATCCCTAAAATCCCGTAAGATATCTTGTGTAAAAAAAATTATGTTAGGGTGGTGTATGTTCTTCTATATTCACATTATACCAAATTGGACTTGTTCTAAAAATGGATCTTTTATTTAGTTTTCACTGTGAATGGATTATATTTCATGAGTACTTGTTATTACATGGAGAGTTGTCTCACTAAAAAAAGGAACTAAAACTAGGAACTCAACAATACTTTCCTGATAGCACAAACAAATGGCAAACAATAAGAGCTACACCACTTAGCCAATGTGCAGGAATCTCAGTGAGGTTTTGTTTTAAAGATATCTACCCATCGAACAGAAGTCAGAAAAACAATGCCTGTTGAGAAGCACAGCGTATTTTTCACATTATACAAACAAGGTCTCATTATATCAACTTCAATCCTCAGAAGTCAAACAGAAGGAGAAACGTTGACTTCATTAATTTGATAGTTATCAGGACACTGGATTTTTTTAGAACAAGATGCTCTGTTGCCATTGGTAAAAAATAAATAAAAATAAATACTCAAATAGTCCAACTGGGACTCAACAAATTACAATAAACGTACAAAAATGTTACTCAATAACAAAAATGCCAGATATGTCACCGAGTTCATTGTGCTATTTGAATTTTGTGAAGACACCTTGGACTTAGTAGACTTTATCAGTGGAGTTGTGTAGGTTGGTTTTGCAAGTGATAGGAAACACAAAGATGAAATAGTGTTTTGACCTTGAAGGTATGCATAATATAGAAGAGCTTTCCCAGGTTTATTTCTCTCTTGTTTGTTTTAAAACAGAATTTTCACAGAAAATATCAAAATTCAGTTATTCATTTTTTGGCTTAATGATCTACCATTTAACTCTCAGGTGTCTTTTAGGTACTTGTTATTGCGATGTTGCAGAATTCAAATATTGTCCCTGTCTCCAAGAGCTTGTTATTATCATTGCCATGATATTATTTACTCTGCTTTATTCAGTGTTTGTTAGGTGCCATATCACACTGGGTGCTTAAAAATATAGTTATTATTCTTTTTTATTGGGTCTTAGTGTGTGCCAACCACTTTAAATCCATGATGAGAATTAGAGTTTTTAAAAAGTGGGTGAGGCTTTGTCTGGGTTTCTCATTTGCTTAAAGCTTTGTCCTGGACATGCCTAGGTTGTGGTTTTGATGCCTGGTCAGGGCACACACCAGAATAACCCAGTGAGTGCATAAATATGTGGACCAAGAAAGCAATGTTTTTTTCTCTTCCCCCTACTCATTTTCTAACCAATCTATTAATTTTTTAAATGTGTGTGATATTTAAAGTTAGCATGCAGAGTATGAAGAAGTTCACCAGGTAAAGAGACAGAAAGTGATGTTTGGCAGGAAGAACATGTATTGAGATTACACATTTGGCAGAATGAACAGCAGTGCATGGGCTGGGATGTACACGTGAACTTGGTGGGATTTGTGAGCAGTACAGTTTCCAAGGTGTCAAATGTGTGCTATGGGGAGAGTTGGGAATGGGTGAGTGCCTAGCAGCAGGCTCATGAAAGGCTCTAGTACTACACAAAGGACTAGATCTCTGTTATTTCATAAAATGTTTGTTAAAATGTAGTTGACACACAATATATTACATTCTAGTGTGCAAAATAATAATGTGACATCTACATCCCTTATGATGTGTCACACTGATAAGCCTAGTAACCATCTTTCACCATGCAAAGTCATTTCTACATTGGTCGATTCCCGGTTTTATACACTAGATCCATGTCGCTCATGTATTTTATAACTGGAAGTTTGCACTTCTTGCTTTTTATTGTCTAAAGTTTTACATAAGTCTCCTTTTTCCCCAGTTGACCGCCCCCAAGCCATTCCCATCCCAGGCAAGCCCTCACTGCCCCAGTGTCTGTGTCCATTGGTTATGCTAATATGCATGCATACAAGTCCTTTGGTGGCTCCCTAACCCCCACCCCTCCCACCATTTGTCTCTGGATCTATTCTTGTGCATCACATTATGTTGATCATTATATCCCACATATGACTCAGAGCATGTGATATTTATCTTTCTCCAACTGGCTTATTTCGCTTAGCATAATGGTTTCAAGTTCCAGCCATGCTGTTGCAAATGTTAAAACTTCCTTCTTTTTTATAGCGGCATAGTATTCCATTGTGTAGATGGACCATAGTGTTTTTAATCCACTCATCTGATAATGGGCACTTAGGTGTTTCCAAATCATAGCTATTATAACTACGTTGTGCTGCTATGAACACAGGGGTTCATATATCCTTTCTGATTGGTGTTTCTGGTTTCTTAGGATATAGTCCTAGAAGTGGGTCAAATGGGAGCTCCATTTTTATTTTTTGAGGAAACCTCATACTGTCTATCACAGTGGCTGCACCAGTCTGTATTCCCACCAGCAGTACATGAGGGTTCCTTTTCTCCCCACCTCACCAGCACTTGTCATTTGTTGATTTGTTGATGATAGCCATTCTGACAGGTGTGAGATGGTATCTCATTGTTGTTTAGATTTGCATAGCTCAGATGATTAGTGACTTTGAGCAAGTTTTCATATGTCTCTGGGCCTTCTGTATGTCCTCTTTCAAAAAGTGTCTATCTAGATCCTTTGTCCATTTTTTGATTGGATTTTTTATCTTCCTTTTCTTAAATAGTATGAGTTCTCTCTAAATTTTAGAGATTAAATCCTTATCAGAAATATCATTGGCAAATACGTTCTCCCAAGCAGTAGGCTTTCTTGTTGTTTTATTGATGGTTTCTTTTGCTGTGCAGAAGCTTTTTATTTTGATTTAATCCCATTTGTTTATTTTCAACTTAGTTTCCATTGCCCTCGGAGCTGTGTCTGCAAAGATATTGCTATGACATAAGTATGCTATTTTGCTGCCTATGGAGTGATTCATAGGTTTCCAGGTCGTGCACTGGCATTTTTTCAGTTGTTTTTGTTAATCCTCACACGAAGGTATTTTCCATTGATTTTTAGAGAGAGTGGAAGGGAGAGGGAGAGACCGAGAGAAACATCAATGTGAGAGGAACACGTCAATCGGTTGCCGCCTCCATGCACCCCGACCAGGGTCAGGGAACCTGAAACCAAGGTACTTTGCCCTTGAGGGGAATCACACCTGGGACACTTCAGTCTGTGGGCCAAGGCTCTATCCACTGAGCAAAACCAGTGAGGGCCTGCACTGGCATTTGGATTGGACATGAAGACTAGGACTTTAACTGATCAGCAGGAAAGAGCAACAGTTCATCCAGAAAGACCAGTATCTTTCCATACATGTTTAATTGGATGGTATATCCATGGATATGCCTACATTTTGGATACAATTTCTTTCACTTTTTACTTGTGCTGTCAACAACTGCCTTTAATAGGTGAGCCATGATATTAGTTTAATAAAAAAATTTAAAATGATTAGTAATAAAAAAACAACAACAACAACTCTGCAATCATTAGAACTCTTTGGTTATATGCTAGAGGCCCTGTGCATGAACTCGTGCATGGGTGGAGTCTGGCCAGCCGCCCGGATGGGGGTTGATCACGGGTGGGGCCAATCAGGGTGTCTAATATTGGAAGCTATAGCTTCCCTCCGGCTGGATCGAATTATACGTTAGGGATGGCTAAAAGAAAACCCACAACAGAATGGTTTTGCATTTCATGTGCCATGAGATGAAGTTGTTTATGTGTTGTTTGCAAACATATATCAAGACGGATGATGGCCCTTAAATGACTTTTGCATTCTTTCTGCGGCTCTACTCTGAGTTTCCCAATATGATTTTCATGTCTGTCTGCTTAAAATTTTTTCTGTTCTTGAATGTGCCTACCCTTTGCTGTTGCTCCTGGCAGCCTGCAGGTCCTCTTGCCACCCCATTTACAGAGAGATTGAAAGCTCACCTAATCTGCAAGGCACTGCAATTTCACAAAATCCCCATACAGCCTCTTTACATTCCTCAGCAAAGGGCTGCCATCTCGTTAATGATTAGGTTGCCTTTTTGGCTAACTTGGAAGTTCTCCTGGGGCTAAATGTACATGCACCAGGGATCCAGGCAGTGATTTAGGGGTGTTGGGGGCCTATCGGGATGGGGACTGGCCAGGGGGAGGGGCTGCAGGTGGTTGGCGGCCAGCCAAGCTACTTATGGTTGTATTGGGGGATGATAAGGAGCTGGGTCTGCTTGAAGGAGAAGCCAATCACAGCCGGGATCTGTCTGGTTGGCTGCTGCAGTGCAAGTCATAGCCACCAGTCATTTTGGTTGTTCTGGTTGTTCGGCCTTAACGGTCCCTGGGCTTTTATATATATAGATGACAATTACTGTTTTTTGCAGTTATCCCAGTTAGTTGATTGATTCATAACTATTGTAAAACGGAATAAAACCCTGTTCAGTTGGAGAAATTTGTCAGTGAGATGTCTTCCTTTCCTTTACAGGAACTTTGATACTATAGAACATACTATCAGGCATTAGGATTCTGTATTTCTTATTCTGACTAAATAGGAATGTTGCAAGTTTCACATAACTTTCTGACATCATTGATTCATTTATCCCTTTCATGTCTTTATTCCAATTGTTATAGATCTACAGAAAACTCAAAAACAAGCACGGACCGAAACAAAATCAAGTACAGGTATTCAGTGAAATCAACTTCTGTATTGTGATCATGTATAATACATCAATCCAAATAATATTTTTACATAATGAAATTTTGTGAGACGTTTCTAAACACACCTCTAGGTTTGTTTATTCACTGGAAAAATTTACAGGACTCATCATATAGGTGTGGTCATATATGAGTTTTATTACAGTTAAAGGTTTAAAGCAAAATCAGCAAAAGACAAAAGGTGCATGTGACAAAGTGTGGCAGACATCTGGTACAAGCTTCCAAGAGTCCTCACCCTGTGGAGTTACGAGGATGTGTTAGTTATTCCAGTGTCAAATTCTGACAACACACATGAAATATGTCATCTACCAGTCTTGTTAGACTCAGTGCCAAGGTTTTTATGGCATGCTAGTCACATAGGCATCTTCCCCATAGCATGTACCAAAGTTCTAGGTTCCCAGAAAAAAAGCAGTTGGACATCTCTCTCACAGTGCAAGACCGCTGGCTCCTAACTGCTTACCTGCCTGCCTGTCTGACCACCCGGGAATGCCCCCCCTGCTGGCCTAGTTGGCCCATGCAGCCTCCTGTTCACTCGTTTAGTCGTCCCTCACTAAACCTCATACTGGCCTGGTCACCCCACCCAGCCTGCTGTTTGTCGATACTGTTACTGTTACGGCATCCCGGACAATTTGCATATTCCTCTATTATTAGTATAGTTGTTTCAAGATAATTTTCACATAAAATCAGTATAATGATTTCTAATTTTATAGAATAAAAGGTGTCCTTTAATATGGATGATTCATATTTTATATTTCACTAAATTCCTGTTTATAATTACAAAGCAAGTTATTCAATCATATTTATTAGTTATTTCCTTGCCCTAGTATACATTTAACACTATTTGCTTTATTTATGACTTTCCATAGGCTTCACTACATTGTGAGGATAATTCCCATTTTCTGATACTTGGATCTTTATCTTAATTTTTAATGTGAATGTGTCTTGAAAACAGCATTAATATGTTGATATATGTTAATAGAAGATTCCGTGATACATTATTTTGAAGAAAAATTACTAAGACTTAGTTTTTAGAGCCGTTTTAGGTGCACAGTCAGACTGAGCGGAAAGTACAGTGTGTGCCCATAAACCACACAACACCGAACACACAGCCTTGCTCATTATTCACATCCTACACCAGAGAGGTGCATTTATAACAATGGATGTGTGTGCACTGAAAATGTATGATGGCACAGTATCATACAGAATCACTTCAGTATCCTAAAAATCTTCTGTGCTTTGCTCATTCATCCCTCCCTTCTCCCTAATCCCTGGAAAACAATGATTTTTCTTAGTCCCCATAGATTTGCCTTTTCCTGAATATTGTATAGTTGGATTCATACAGTGGGTACCTTTTTGAATGTTTAACAAATGAAAATTCAAAGGTAAATGGATGTAGTTATCCAAGATATTTTTTATCTTAGTTATTTGTTGTTGTTGTTCATCAACATAGGATCTGATGACATGTCCCATACCTGCTGAAAGAGAAGGATTTCTATAGGCATTTGCCAGCTAAGGGAGAGGGTTGAGAAAAGTGATCTATGCACTAGTGCAGAGCACTAACTGTGTGGACCACCCTGCTCTATGAGGTGGGAACAGATACACTCTAGTAATGCAAGGAGACAGCTCAAGGCGTTCTACTTCATACAAGTAGAATCACCAAGTTTTTCTACTCATTTTGCAATATGAAATGGGGACAGAAAGAGTCTGTTTTCTCTGTGTAGCTGTGCTGCAAAGTGTGGTGTCTACAGTATTTCATCTTAAATTACCTAGTCTTCACTGAAGAGCTAGACAATTTGTATCGTGTTACAGCAGAATAAGTATAGTCTCTTCTAACTGCTGCTGATGAGAGGAGGCAAGAAAACTCATGCTACTTAAGTTTGACATGGTTAGACTATGATTCTGCTTCCACTAACAACAGAATTTTCTGTCAGTCTGATGGAGTTTGGTTAGGATTACGTTCATTGCACATAGCAGTTCACAGTTAATTATAAATTTTGAAAGATTCCATTCTTTTTTTTTGCATTATATATGTTTAAAAAGAGAAAGTAAATGTTCCTAATGTATTAATGGCCAACCAATAATAGGATTATTGTTTACTCTAATATAGTCTTCAGATGAAGGTATACCTTCTAATAATACATTAAACCAGCACTTTTAAAACCCTGTATTCTTTTTATTTTAAAATGTGTTTTACTTTTTTTTTAAATAGTGATTGATGTCTCTTCAGACAACTCTTTAAGCAGGTAGGATTTTATGGATTTCTGAAAATGTTATGGTAACTACAGAAATGCAGAAAAAATAAACTAACATTTCTAGAGTACTCTACTGAGGGCTAGACCCTATAATATGTAGTTAACCTGTGTTATATAGTCATCACAATAGTTTTGAAAAACATGCGTGCTAATGTAGCCTACTTTTTTATTAATAAGGAAACTGTGGTTCAGGGAGGTGGATGAATTGACCCATGATTCCATTGTTAGCAAGGGACTGACTGATGATTTGCCTGTCAACCAGCCTGGCTCCCAAATTATTCTGTTGTCCCTCAACATACACTGATAAGTTCCTGTGTAGCTCAGGCAACTAGATATAGTTGCGAATCTAATCACCTCAGAAAATCAAAGCTGACTGTGTGTTAAATCTGATTTAGAGTTTGCTAAGAGGTCCAGTTAGTTCTACCATTTATCTTACTATTCTTGATAATTGTAGTGGTAAATAGGACCTTGTTTTTCCCCACAAAAGCTTTTAGGGCACAACTCAGTTAGCTATGACCAAAGAACTAAAGGTTTCACCACTGCTTGTCTTAATCAGGCAAGTGTTTTTAGCTTAAATGATATGAAATCTTCCTGAAATGCATTGCTTATCTGTAAGAAAAGAATATCTATGTATAGTTTATGTTATGTTAATTAAATTCAGCATCTATTTTGAATATATTTTTAATAGATTTCTCTATTGGCTGGTTTCTCAGTCTGTTTTTCCCTCCAGGCTGGTATTTTTGCCAAGTTGTATGAAGTTTTGTCTTTTTTCCTAGAGTCAATTTTTGTTTTTTCTATGATTTTTCTTGATTGTCTTACTTTCTTCTCTACTTTTTGTTGTTGTTGTTTCTTTTTGGTGTTTCTTTCATTGTGTTATTTTTTTCCACTTCTGCTCTCTTGTGTGTTCTCCATTTTTCTATAGACAGAATGAAAGGCAGGTGAAATTTCAGGATTTAAGTAAGCCTAGCAATTATTTAATAAAAACACTCCAGTACCTCAACCTGAGTTTAACATACTTCCGATTAGTGACCTCAGCATGGTGTCTTATCTGTGAGAGGACTTTAAGTTAGCAGTACCTAAGTGGGAAGGAGCTGCCCTTCTTTGCCATTCATTTTAGCCTTGGAGGTAATTTACACAGATGAACACTTCAGCATGTAAATGGTCAATTCTAGCAGAAAAACAGGGTATCACTTGGGCAGTATATCAAGTTAAATAACATAATAGAAGATGCTGAGGGAGAAGCAATCTCTGTATTATATATACAGCCCTCATACTTGCTGGAAGTGATGTGTCCACAAATACAGTCTGGCTACTTTTTCAGCAAGGTACTGATGTCTTTTCTCAAGATAACTGTGGGTGGACTGCTGATGAATATGCTTTTTGAGTGGTTTTAGTTTGTGTTTGTTTTAAATGCTAGTTATCATTAAAATGAGGTTTAAAATCATTTCATTGTTTCTTTTTATATACCAGGTGAGATTTCATAGTTTGATTCTGGTTCTTTGGGAATGCCAGTCAGTTAGAATAGGCAATTAGCCCAAACCAAGCAAAGGCTCACCTAGTTTGAAGAAACAATGAGCCATATTCTTTATCTCAGAATTTTTAAGATTTTTACCATTACATTCGAAGTAAAACTTCTATGCATGGGGTCACAAATAAATTTCAGCTCTGTTTTTTCTAACTATTTATTCAGGATCTTGATGTATTCAATGTAGCAGAAAACAAAAATTGTAGTTTCTGGGGGCTATCTCCTATACCCTCAGCCTTAATTTTTCAGGAACATAAAGGATTCCCTAAGGCCAAGGGAGACAATCTTCTTTCATAAAAAAGATGAAGATGTCAAAAAGTACATTCTAAATATTCTATTGAATCCATTGATTCTGTTGCTGCTGAGTAGCCATCTAAACGCTTACTATAGTCACAATTGATCTTTACTCACAGGTTGGCCTTGCTGATCCAGATTCCTGAGTCTTCATGTTGACTCACACTTGGACTTCAGGGTCACACATATTTTTACTTTACATACATATGCTTGTTGGCTTAGTCACTATTCTAATTTCCAGCACCCTATTCTGGCAGCTGGGCCTCCTAGCTCTAACCACCACAGCCTCCCTCACACACTGGAAAGCTTATATGGAGCTCACGTCTTAGCCCACACCGTTGAGAATGAGATATCCTTTGAACGTCATGTTTGTTTGTTTTTTGTTGGCAGGTATTACTTAGAACAATTCTACACTGCCAGAGAGATTCAAATAATGCTGCAGGAAAAGACCAGATGTTCCTTTCTCTCTTATTATATTTATTTTACCATATCTATACTCCATGTTCACTTCATATCCTATGAAGCATCTTTGTTTAGGTAGTGGAAGGTCACATATCTCCTCACCAAGTGTAGTAAGTAAGCACCAGCTTGCCTGAGGTTCCATAATTTAGATTGGACCCTCAAGGGATCTCTTTGCCATAACAATGAAACTTTCCCAGGTGACTGGAATTTACCTCAGGTTTTAAAATATTTAAGTTTACCTCACATGGAAGCCAGTCAACAGAAAGCTCTGAATCAAAAGTAGGTTATTGGTCCTTATAATTGCTAAAGCACCATGTATAACTCATCAGAATCCATGGGTGACCAGTAGGATTGTATCTTCCAAGTCAATTGGGGTGGACAGGGAGATTAAGCATCATTCTCATAAAGCTCTGCTGGGTCACCGTTTGAGTAGGTAGAGAAGGGATAGTCTAGCGCGGGCCAGGTCCTGATCTTTTTTAGTTTTCTGTGGTTTGTATGATTTGCTACATAAAGAAGGGAGCATGGTGTTATCTGACTTCATATTTTATATTAAATAACCTAATATAATATGCTCAGCATGAAGTGATCTCTGTAATCTATTTGTACATACATTTAGTTGCCAGCTACAGAGTAGCTGAGATGCCCTGAATTACAAACAACAACATAAGTACAGGTAATAACCAAAGTTCCTAAAATTTTCTGAAAACTGCAACATTTGGATGTTAGAAACCATGAAAAGTCCACATTGGGATTTATTTGGGATTCAAAAATAGTTTCAACAAATGAAGTTCATGACTCAATTTTTTCTTTTCTTTACCATTTTCTGAGCATATGTTTCTTGCTCTAGTATCCATTTAATCTTCCTACCAACCTTCTAAATTAAGGTAGTAAGATGCATATTTTGTAGAGAAGGACCTTGAGCCAAAAATGTGACTTGTTTGAAAACAAAGAGCTATTGGTTATAGAACTAGAATGTGTGGTATTTGCCATCATGTTAAGCTGACTCTAATTCACTGAACTATATTTTCCTCAAATCATGACTGTGATATCTTATTTTTTAATTACATACTTCATAAGACAGTTATATAACTTACAAATTTAAAGTGTATAGGGTAATTAAAGTTTTAATAATAGTTCTGACATTACCTGAAATATTCTAATAAGTTATTACATTTAGAAAATATTTTTATATTCATATTAAAGAGTAATATTATTTAACACCTTTTTTTTTTGTACACAGCAAACAACCACTAACTTCTAAAGATAAAGAAGGAAGGGGGCCCCAAAAATCTGAAGGTCGCACTCCTGGTAAGACTTCAAATATTGAATTACTCTTCGTGGTCCTACCATAGATGAAGGTAAGGGTAAGGAAGTTCTGATAACGAAAGAGCAGGGAAAAAATACCAAACAATGTGTAAGTTACATGTATAGTTTTTCTTACTCTCTTTCCTAATAGAATAGTAATCAGTGTTATTAACAAAGTGAATTGTAGATAATTTAATATCTGGGGCAATATCATTTGAAAGGATGTTCATTTATTTAGTCCTGACCCCTAAAATCCTATATGATATCTTTATGTAAAAAAGAAAAAAGATTTTAAGCTAAGATGGTGTGTTTCCTCTATATTCACATTATACCAAATTGGACTTGTTCTAAAAACGGATCTTTTGTTACTTTTAATTGTGAATGGATTACACTTAGTAAATGAATAGTTGTTATTACATAGTGATTTGTCTCACTAAAACTAGGAACTCAACAATACTTTTCTGGTAGCACAAACAAATACCAAACACTTAGCCAGTGTGAAAGAAACCCAAAGAGGTTGTTGTTGTTGTTGTTGTTGTTGTTGTTGTTGTTGTGTGTGTTTTTAAGATATCTACCCATGGTACTGAGGTCAGAAAGGCAATGCCTGTTGAGAAGCATAGAAAAATTTTCTTGTTATACCCACAAGGTCTCACTATTATCAACTTCATTCCTCAGAAGTCAAAACAGAATGAGACATGTTGACTTAATTAGTTGGATAATTGTCAGGACACTGGGATTTCTTTAGAACAGATGCTCTGTTGTCATTGGCAATGACAATGATAATAAATATTCAAAAAGCTTAACCTGGGATTCAACAAATTTTAATAAACTATAAAAATGTTTCTCAAAGTAAAAATGCCCGATATGATACCTAGTTCTTTATGCAATCTGAACTGTATGAAGACACCTTGGAGTTAGGATACCATTATCAGGGACTTGTGTTGTTTGGGTTTGCAAGTTATAGGAAACACCAAGAAGAAATAGCATTTTGACCTTGAATGTACTAATTATATGGGAGAACTGTTCCTGTATTTTTGGTTTTCTCTTTCATTTTTTAAAGCAATTATCAAACAAAATGTCAAAATTCAGTTATTCATTTTTCAGCTGAATGGTCTGCCATTTAACTTCCAGGTGTCTTTCAGGTACTAAGTGTGATTGTGATGTTGCAGAATTGACACATTCTATCTAATAAAAGAGTAATATGCAGGTTGAGCATCACTCCAACACAGAAGATGGCTGTCCCTATGTGGACAAAGATGGCTGTCCCCATGTCGACACAAGATGGCCACCACAAGATGGCCAGCAGGAACAGGGCAGTTGGGAGGGAACAGGCCAGCAAGGGAGAGCAGTTGTGGGCAATCAGGCCAGCAGGGGAGGGCAGTTAGGGGTGACCAGGCCTGCAGGGGAGGGCAGTTAGGGGTGACCAGGCCTGTAGGTGAGTTCAGTTAGGGGCAATCAGGCTGGCAGGGGAGTGGTTAGGGAGTGATCAGGCTGGCAGGCAGAAGCAGTTAGGGGCAATCAGGAAGGCAGGCAGGTGAGCAGTTGGGAGCCAGCAGTCCTGGATTGTGAGAGGGATGTCCAACTGCCCTCGAGGGGTCCCAGATTGAAGAGGGTGCAGGCTGGTCTGAGGGACACACTCCCCTGTGCATGAATTTCGTGCACCAGGCCTCTAGTTTTAGAGATAGTCCTTGCCCTCTAAGAGCTTGTTAGTATCATTGCAATTTCTATGATTTACATTACTTTATTTATTGCTTACCATGTACCAGATCGCATTAGGAGCTTATGATTATCCTTGTTTATTCTTTTTATTGGTGTTTAATATGTGCCAGGAACTTGAGGTCCATGATGCATATTAGAATTTTAAAAATGTAGTTTAAGCTTTGGCTGGGTTTCTCGGTTGCTGAAAGCATTGTCCCTGATATGCCAAGGTTGTGATTTGATGCCTGGTCAGGGTACTTACCATACTCACACAATGAATTCATAAATAATTCACTTCAGTGTTTCTTTCTCTATCTACCTTTAATAATATTTTTTTAGTTTAAAAATAAAAAAAATGTTGATCAGTTTTAAAATAAGCATGTAGACCACAAGGATGTTTGCCAGGTAAAGTGGCAATAGGGCTGATGTTCGGCAGGAGGGATATATATGATGATTACACAGGAATGGCAGGGCAAGCGCTAAGATGCACAAGCGAGTGTTGCGGGAATTATGAGCAGTACAGTTTTAATGTGCAACATGTGTGCTATGGGAATGGTTAGGAATGAGGTGAATGCCTAGCTAAGGCAGGCTTATGGAAGTTTTTACTACCACAGACAGGTGTGGTTCATATCATCCAGGCCTTGGGAAATTTATCAGATAGAATGCTGTCAGCTTCAGATAATAGGTGGCCTAATTAACAGAGACCAAAACAATAGGAACTAGGATTGTTGTAGTGACTCAGTGATATCAGGATTCTGGTTTTTGTCCTTGGTTCAGCTGTGAGGTTGACAGTGTTGATATCTGCTTTCTGGGTCAGTTATTAGTTTTGGCTCCAAAGCATCCTATTCTCACATATCAATATGTGAAGGTCAAAAGGACTGCTTTTCCTTAGACATTTCTTTTTCACTTTTAAAACATGTTGATAAAGTAGAGTTGGCACACATTATATTACTTTCAGGTGCACAACCACAGTTGTTTGACATTAAAATACCTTATGGTACGTTCACAATAATATGTCTAGTATCAATCTATCACCAACCAAAGTTATTATGATACTAGAGGCCTGGTGCATGAAATTCGTGCATGGGGGTTTGGGGGTGTCCCTCAGCCTGGCCTGCACCCTCTCCCATCTGGAACATCCCTCTCACAATCCAGCAGTGCTCGCTTCTAACCACTCACATGCCTGCCTGCCTGATTGCCCCTAACTGCTTCTGCCTGCCAGCCTGATTGATGCCTAACTGTTCCCCTGCTGGCCTGATCACCACCACTGCCCTCCCCTGCTGTGACTCACCTCCTCCACCAGGATCTGCCTCCTCTGTGCCAGGCAGCAGAGATGCTTGGCCCCGCCTCCGCATGTAGCCATCTTGTGACGGCTATGCTGTGATGGCCATCTTGTGACAGCCATCTTGTGATGACATGAGGGCGTGATGCCACCTAGGCTATTATTAGTATAGATTGACATATCCCTTGTTCTGCACAGTACATCACTATGGCTTATATAATTTATAACTGGAAGTTTGCACTTCTTATTCATATTCTTTTATTTCACACATCTGAGCATACCCTCTGGGAACCATCAGTTTATTCTCTGTAGCTATGGGGTCTGTTTCTGTTTTGTTGTTTAGATTGCACCTGTAAGTGTGACGCTATGGTATTTGTCTTTCTGTCTTATTTCTGTTAGTATAGGACCAACTCAGTCCTTCCATGTTGCCATAAATGGCACAAATTCTTTCTTTATGTCTTAGTAATTTTTATTATATTTATGTATATAAACATATAAACACACTCACACACACACACACACACACATATATGTGAGTGTGACTGTGTGTCAATCCATTTCACATCCTGGTTATTTACATATCTATTGAAGGACACCTACCTTACTTCCATATCTTGGCTATTGTAAATAATGCTGTAGTGAACATAGGGGTGCAGATATCTTTTCAAATCTGTGCTCATGTTTCTGTTGGATAAATCACCAGAAGTAGATAGCAGTTCTAGTTCTCATTTTTTGAGGAACGTCATTGCTGCTTCCCGCAGTGTCTATGCAAATTTACAATCACATGAGCCGTGCTGGAGGCTTTCTCTTTTCGCCACATACTCCCAACACTTGTTATTAATTTATATTTTGATGATAGCCATTCTGTGAGGAGTGAGGAGATACGTCCTATGACTTTCATTTGCATTTCCCACATTAGTAATATTGAGCTATGTGTTTCCTTAATTTTTTAAAAAATATGTTTTTATTGGCATTAGAGGGAGAGGAAGGAAAAGGGAGAGTGAGATAGAAACATCAATGAGAGAGAACCATCACATCCATGGGCTGCCTATTGTACACCCACTCCGGGGGGTCAAGCCACCCTGGCAACTGCCCTGCCCTGGAATATCACCAGCGTTCTCTTGGTGCATGTGACAATGGACTCCATCTACTGAACCACACTGGCTGGGCCCATGTCTTTCTTTTAAATAGGAAGAAACTGAGAGTTGACTTCCCTAACTTTTTATAGGATTGGGTTAATCCCATGCTCATTCCTAAACCAGTTAGTGGTAAACTAGTGACTCTAATGAGCTTACTATAATCCTTTGTCTTTGGAGTGGGGGAGGTACCACTTTCTTTGTGTATCAGGATAGTAAATGTCCCAATAGAGTGTGGTTCTCCAGCAAAATGAAGACTAAGGTAGGGAGCCAGCAATATATACTGCAGGATGTTTTGGAGTTTTGAGATGAGGATCAAGATTAGATTTGATAAGGGCCCTGTGGCTGTGGTATGAAGCAGGCATCAGCAAGCTTTCTCTGTAAAGGGCCTGATTTTAGTCCAGGAGGTCTGTCATATCTACTCAAGCCTGCCATTGCAGTGTGAGAGCAGTCCTAGAGAATCTGTAAGGGAACAGGCATGGCTGTCGTCCAGTGAGGCTTTATTTGCAAAACTAGCTGGCAGCTTGTACTTGGCCTGTGGGCCCTAGTTGGCTGGCCCCTTATGTAGAGGATAGATAGAAGCATAAAGAGACTGAGAGACTAAAGGAACATTTTGCCTCCTTGGACCAGACTCAGTCCATTAAGAAATTTTCATGCATCTGTGCAGAAATGAGTCAGGAAGCTCAACTTATTCCATTTAAAATATTGGTGTTTTTCTAGGTCTATTTATCTCTCATTTGTTTTGCTTAAACAGATCTTATTAATTTTAAAAACACCACTAAATACTTGTTGGCAATTTGCCCCCTGTGAGAGCCATCTGTAAAGAGCTGGTGTTTGACTAGGGCAGCTGACAGAAGGAAAATAAAGCAGAGAAAGTAGAGAGGTCTAGCTGAGAAGATTTTGTGATGATTGCAGGGGAAGAGTTAGCAGGGAGAGAGACATCCAAGGTGACTCATAGGTTTCCAGGTAGTGCACTGGTATTTAGATTGCACATGAAAGAGCAACAGTTCAACAGGAAAGACCAGTATTTTTCCATGCAGGTTGAGTTTAATGAATATCTATGGATTGTGCCTAAGTGGGCATTGGGACATCCCTCTCACAATCCAGGACTGCTGGCTCCCAACCACTTGCCTGCCTGCCTGATCACCCACTAACCACTCCCCTGCCAGCATGATCGACAACTAACTGCTCCCCTGCCAGCCCGATTGCCCCCAACTGCCCTCCCCTGCAGGCCTGGTCCCCCTAAACTGCCATCCCCTGCCAGTCTAGTCTCCCCTTATTGTCCTCCCCTGCAGGCCTGGTCACCCCTAACTGTCCTCCCCTGCAGTCCTAGTCACCTCCAACTGCCATCCCCTGCAGGCCTGGTCCCCCCAACAGTCCTCCCCTGCAGGCCTGGTCACCCCTAACTGTCCTCCCCTGCAGGCCTGGTCGCCCCTAACTACCCTCTCCTGTGGGCCTGATCACCCACAACTGCCCTCCCCTGCCAACCATTTTGTGGCAGCCATCTTGTGTTCACATGGGAGCAGCCATCGTTAACACATGAGGTCGGCCATTTTGTGCGTTGGAGTGATGGTCAATTTGCATATTACTCTTTTATTTGATAGGATGCTTCAAGATAATTTTTAGGTAAAATCTGCTTAATGATTCCTGATTTAAAATTAGAAGAAAAAGTGTCCTTTATCATATGGATGATTCAGTTTTGATTTATATTGCTCTAAACCCCTGTTTATAATTACAAAGCAAGGTATTCAATCATATTTTTCAGTTATTTTCTTGCATTACTATACATTTAAAAGTACTTGCTTTATTTATGCCTTCCATATGCCTAACTAAATTGCCAGGAAAATTCTTATATTTTGACATACGTATCTTTATCTTAATTTCCAAGGTGACTGTGTCTTGAAAATAGCATAAATATGTAGATATATGTTAATAGTAGATTCAGGAAATACATTATTTTAAAGAATAATTAATAAGCCTTATGTTTTAGATCAGTTTTAGGTGCACATTAAAATTGAGCAGAAAGTACACAGTGTCCCCCCCAGACCAAACACACAGAGCCTTGCTCTTTTTGTCATCCTGCACCAGAGAGAGACATTATTTGCAATGGAGGGATGTACAATGACTTGTCACTATTGACCAAAGTCAATAGTTTACATGAAGGATCACTTTTGGTGTTGTACATCCTATGGGTTTTGACAAATGCATGATGGGACACCATTACAGTGTCATATAGAGTCATTTCACTGCCCTAAACTTCTCCATGCTCTCCTTATTCATCCCTTCCTATCCCTCACATCTGGAATCCATTCCTATTTCTTAGTCTCCATAGATTTGCCTTTTGCTGAATGTTGTATAGTAGGAATCACACCGTGTTTATCTTTTTGAATGTTGAACAAATGAAAATTTCATGGTAATTGGATGCAGTTATCCAAGATGTCCTGTGTCCTTAGCGGTTTGTTGTTGTTGTTCATTAGCATTGTGTCTGATGACATATGCCATACAAGCTGAAAGAGAGTGCTTTCTCTAGGCATTTGCCACCTATTGGGGAGGGTTGAGGAAAATGACCTGATGCACATCTGCAGAGCACTAGGTATCTCTCCCTCCTTCTCTCTGAGGTTGGGACAGATATGCTCTAGCAATGGAAGAAAGCAGCCTCCAGGGGTGATACCTTATATAATTGGAATCACAAGGTCTTTCTTACTTATTTGCCATTGGAAATGGGGACAGAAAGAGTCTGTTTCCTATGGTTTGCTTTGAAGGAAAATGTATTGCCTAGTCATCTAGCTTCCTAGTGGTAGAGTTTTCATCCTACACTGGCTACTCTTCACTCAAGAGCTGGAGATGCATTGTGTTATGGTAAAATAACTCTCTTCTTACTGCTATTAGTGTGAGGAGTCCAGATAACTCATTATATTTAAGTTTTACATGGTTAGTCTATGATTCTGCTTCCCCTAATGATGCAATTTTCTGTCAGTCTTATGGGGTTAGAATAGGATTATGTTCATTGTACATAGCAGTTCACAGGTAAGTATCAAATTTTGATACAGCCAATCCTTTCTTTTGGCATTTGATATATTTAAAAAGAGAAAGTAAATGTTCTTAATGCAGTAATGGCCTACCAATAATATTCCCTCTAGTATAGTCTTCAGGTGTGGTCCCAAAGTTATACTTTCTAACAATGCACTCATCTGGTACTTTTAGAGTCCTGCACTTTTATTGCTTTAAAATGTCTTTTACTTTTTTTTAAATAGTTTTTGATACCTCTGAAGAAGACTCTTCAAGCAGGTAGGATTTTATGGATTTTTCAAAATTAATATGTCAATTAAGAAAATGCAGAGAAAAGAAACTAACATTTCTAGAGTGTTCTACTGTGGGCTAGATCCTACCTACACAATGTAATTAACCTGTGTTATATAGTAATCACAATAACCTTGTAAAGTAACTGTGCTATTGCTGCCTACATTTTATTAATGAGACAACTGTGGTTCCGGGAGGTGGATGAATTGGCCCATGATTCCATAGTTAGCAAGGGCTGAGTCATGATTTGACTGCCAACCATTTTGGCTGCCAAATTATTCTCTTGTCCCTCACCATACACAGATAAGCTCCTGTGAAGCTCTGCCATGCATATATAGAGGGAAATCAGAGCAACTCAGAAAGTCAAATATGATTGTGTGTTAACTCTGATTTAGAGTTTTTCTTAGAGTCCCAGTGAGTCTAAGCAGTTACCTTACTCTCCTAGACAAATGGAGTGGTAAATAGGACCTTGTTCTTCCCACCAAAGCTTCTAGGGCCCATCTCAGTTAGCTATGACCACAGAACCAAAGATTTTACCTAAACAATGCCTAAACAGGCAAGTGTTTTTAGGTAAAATGATATCTATTCTTCTTGGGAGGAATTGTTTATCTGTGAGTAAACAATATCTATGTTATATTCATTACATTCAGCATCTAATTAGAGGATATTTCTAATAGATTTCTCTGTGCACTGATTTCCCAGTCTGGCTTTCCACTCAGGCTGGTATCTTTGCCTAGTTGTATGAAGGTTTGTTTTTTTTCTTTTCTCCTGGAGTCCTTTTTTCTTCTTCCATTGCCTCCTTCATCCTTTTACTTTCTTCTCTACTTTTTCTGGCGTTTCTTTCGTTGGGTTATTTATTTGCTCTTCTGGCATCTCCGGTGTTCTCCATTTTTCTGTAGACAGAATGAAAGGCAGGTAGAATTTCAGGAGTTTAAAGAAGCTTACCAATTAATTAATCAAAACATCCTCTAGTTCTTCAACCTGTGTTTACCATCTTGGCCAAGTGGTGGTTCCTTATTTCAAACTTCCCCTATTTCAGATTAGTGACCTCAGCATAGTTTCTTATTTGTTAGAGGACTTTAAATGAGCAATGCCCAAGTGGGATAAGAGGTGGTCTTTTTTCTCCTTCATTTTAGCCTTGGAGGTAATTTAAAGAGATGGACACTTCAGCATGTAAATGGTCAACTCTAGACAGACAAACAGGGTATTAACTTGGGGAGTATATCAAGTTAGCTATTTTAGTAACATAATTGCAGAATCTGAGGGTGAAGTGACCTCTGTGTTATATACATAGCCCTCATTCTTGCAGGCAATAGTGAGTCCTCAGACACAAACAAGTTTCTTCTTCAGCAAGGTACTGATGTCTTTTCTCAAGTTTGCTGTGGGTGGACTTCAGAAGAATATGTTTTGTTAGTGGTTTTAATTTGTGTTTGTTTTAAAATACTAGTGATCACTAAATGAGGATTAAAGTCATCTAACTGTTACTTTTTTATGACAGGTGAGATGCCATAGTTTGGGTTAGGAAGTTTAGGGATGCCAGTCAGTCTCGGTCATCTGACTGGCATCACTCAAGGTTCAACTAGTTATAAGAAGCAATGGGGAAGATTCTTTATCTTAAAACTTTTAAGATTTTTACCCATTTCATTCCAAGAGAACTCCTATGCATGGGATTATAAATAAAGTCTCATCTCTGATTTTTCTAAGTATTTATTTTTGGCTTTGAAGTGTTCACTATAGCAGAAAAATCTGTAGTGTCTGTGGGTATTTCTTGTCCATTCTCCTTGAATTCTTCAGGAATATAGAGGATTCTCTAAGTTCAAGGGAGACAATCTTCCTGCACAAGTCAGATGAAGAGGTGAAAAAGGACATTCTAACTTTTCAGTTGTTTCCATTGATTCTATTGCTGCTGACCTGACATTGAAACCCATCATATAGTCATGATTGACCTTTGCTCTCTGGTTGGCCCTGCCGATTCAGATTCCTGAGTCTTCATGTTGATTCACACTTGTACTTGAGAGTTACAACATTTCTTTTTTAGCTTATACTGAGTGGCCAGGTTATTCTGACCACCTGATGTTTGTAGCCATATTAGCTATAATTTCAGGCTGAAGTTGCTAGAGGGCCAGACCATTATAAATAAGAAAGCACGTTGTTTACCATAATAGTAGAAGTGATTTTTTTCTGGTGGAGCTAGTGTTATGGATTGGGACTTGTTTTCTGGCATGATTTGGGCCCTTTAATTCATGTGGAACAACGTCTGAATAGCACAACATACCTAAGTATCGTTGCTGATCAAGATTATCCTATCATGTTGATGGCCTATCCCAATGGAGATGGCTTCTTTCAACAAGACAATGTGCCATGCCATGGTGCTCATATTGTGCAGGAGTGGTTTCAAGAACATGAGGGAGACTTCATCTTGCTTAGGTGGCCCCCACCATCACCAGATCTCAATCCAATTGAGCATTTGTGGGACAAGATTGAAAGAGCAATCAGGCAGCTGATTCCACAACCATCAGATCCCACAGAACTGGACAGTGCTATTCATCAGGCATGGTGTCAGATACCTTGCATCACCCCTCAACATCTCATGGAGTCAATGCCAAGAAGAATCGCCGCAGTATTGAAGGCAAAAGGTGGCCTAACGAAGTACTGATTGGTTGGTCATAATAATCTGGTCACTCAGTATGTGTGTGTATATATATGTATATATATATACACACTAGAAGCCCAATGCACGATGAGTCATGCAAGAATGTGCCTTCCTTTCCATGGCTGCTGGCACCGCCTTTCTGCTCCAGCCCTGGAGCTGCCTCTTTCCACTCTGGCCCCGCCTTCCCACGCTGCCCAGAGGCCCTGAGTGTCTGGCACGTTTTGGAATCCTCCCAGCCGCTAGCACCTGCTTATGCAAATTAACCTGCCACCTTTGTTTGGTTGATTTGCATACTCACTCCTGATTGGCTGGTGGGCATCATGAAGGTACGGTCAAATGCATCTTTTTCTTCTATTAGTGTGTGTGTGTGTGTGTGTGTATATATATATATATATATATATATATATATATATATATATATATATATATTAGAGGCCTGGCGCATGAATTCGTGCATGGGTGGGATCTGACCAGCCAGGCCAGGGGAAGGGGACATGGGTGGTTGGCCAGCATGCCTGCTGGCCAAACTCCTGGTCAAGGGAGTAATTTGCATATTAGCCTTTAATTATATAGGATATACACTGAGTGGCCAGATTATTATGCATTTAGAGATCATCATAATCTGGGCACTCAGTGTATATACATATGCTTTGTATGCTTGGCCACTATTCCAGTTAATAGCATCCTATTCTGGAAGCTGGCCTCCTAGTTCTACCCAACTGCAACACCCCCCCCCCTTCCCTCAACACACACACTGGAAAGCTTATGTGGAGCTTACTTCTTAGCCCAGATCTTTTCAGACTAGTTACCCTTTAAGGTTCTTGGTTTGTTTGTTTTTCTCCTGCAAGAAAGTGTTAGTTAGTTAGAAACATTCTGAGCTGCCAGGGATATTCAAATAATGCTGTAGGAAAGGACCAGATATTCCTTTCTCTTTTGTTACCACATCTTCACCCCAAGGTCACTTTCTATTCTGTAGAGCACCTTTCTTTAGGTAGTGGAAGGTCCCACATCACTCTCCCAGAGCAGTGGGCACCAACTTGCCTGAGGTTCCATAACTGAGGTTGGCCCCTCAAGTGTTCTCTTTGCCATAACAATGAAAGTTTCTCAAGTGACTACAATTTACCTTAGGTTTCAGAGTATTTTAATTTATGCCTCACATAGAAATCAGTCAACAGAAAGCTCTGAATCAAAAGTAGGTTATTGGGACTTCAAAATTCTTAGGCCACATCCATGACTCATACATATCCATGTGTGACAAGTAGGGTTCTATCTTCCAAGCCAGTTTGGGGTGGACATGGAGATTAAGCATCATGTTCATAAAGTTGTGCTGGTTCAGAGTCTGAGGAGTTAGAGAAGGAATAGTAGTAGTCCAGTCCTGGTCCTGGCTTCTGTTAGTTTTCTGTGGTTTGTATGATTTGCTTCATAAAGAAGGGAGCATTGTATTATCTGACTTCAGGAGGCAATCTATTTGTATATAAATTTAGTTGCCACTTACATAATAGCTGAGTTACCCTGAAATACAAACCACAACATAGGTTCAGGTAATAACTAAAATTCATAACATTTTCAGAAAACTGCAACATTTGAATATGAGAAACTATGAAAAATCCACATTGGTATTTATTTGGGAATCCAAAATAATTTCAAGAAATAAATGTCAGGACTAGATTTTTTCATTGGTTTATAGCTTTCTGAGCATATCTTTTTGCTGTATCATCTCTCTTAATCCTCCTAACAAACTTCTAAAATAAGGCAGTAAGTTTCTTATTTTGTAGAGGTGAACTGAGCCAAAGATATGTGACTTGTTTGATAACAAATAGCTGTTGGTTATACAACTAGGGTGTCTGAGTTCTATAAACTTGTGATTATGTCAAGCTAACTCTAGTTAATTCACTGAATTATACTGCTCTCAACATGAAAGTTACATGTACATATTTTTATTTTGTACTTCATAAAACAGTTGTGGAACTTACAAATTTAAAGTGTATGTTATCGTTAACATTGTAATATTAGCTCTGATATTATCTGAAATATCCTACGAATTTACTATATTTGGAAAATATTTTTATATTAATATTAAGAGAGTAATGTTATTTATCACCATTTTTCTCCACAGCACGGAACAGATAACTTTTAAATGTAAAGAAGAAAGGAGACCTCAAAAATCTGAAAGTAGCACTCCTGGTAAGACTTCTGATAGTGAATTCCTCTTGGTGCTCCTAACATAGATGAAGTAAGAGTAAGAAAGTTTGATAATGAAAGAGCAGTGAAAAAATACCAAACAATGTGCAAGTTGCATGTATAGTTTTTCTTAATCTCTTTCTTAATAGCACAGTACTCAGTATTAATAACAAAGTTAAAATCTGGGGCAATATCATTTGAAAGGAAATTCATTTAGTGAGTCCTGATCCCTAAAATCCCATAAGATACCTTGTGTAAAAAAAAGTATGTTAGGATGGTTTATGTTCTTCTATATTCACATTATACCAAATTGGATTTGTTCTAAAAATGGATCTTTTATTTAATTTTCACTGTGAATGGATTATATTTCATAAGTACTTGTTATTACATGGAGATTTGTCTCACTAAAAATGAAAACTAAAAATAGGAACTCAACAATACTTTCCAGATAGCACAAGCAAATAGCAAACAATAAGAGGTACACCACTTAGCCAATGTGCAGGAATCTCAGTGAGATTGTGTTTTAAAGATATCTACCCATCGGACAGAAGTCAGAAAAACAATGCCTGTTGAGAAGCACAGCGTATTTTTCACATTATACAAACAAGGTCTCATTATATCAACTTCAATCCTCACAAGTCAAACAGAAGGAGATACGTTGACCTCATTAATTTGATAGTTATCAGGACACTGGAATTTATTTAGAACAAGATGCTCTGTTGCCATTGGTAAAAAATAAATCAGAATAAATATTCAAATAGCCCAACCTGGGACTCAACAAATTACAATAAACGTACAAAAATGTTACTCAATAACAAAAATGCCAGATATGTTACCTAGTTCATTGTGCAGCCTAAATTGTGTGAAGACACCTTGGACTTAGTAGACTTTACCAGAGGACTTGTGTAGGTTGGTTTTGAAAGTGATAGGAAACACAAAGATGAAATAGTGTTTTGACCTTGAAGGTATGCATAATATGGAAGAGCTTTCCCAGGTTTATTTCTCTCGTGTTTTTTTTTAATCATAATTTTCACAGAAAATATCAAAATTCAGTTATTCATCTTTTGGCTTAATGATCTACCATTTAACTCCCAGGTGTCTTTTAGGTACTTGTTACTGTGATGTTGCAGAATTCAAATATTGTCTCTGTCTCCAAGAGCTTGTTATTATCATTGCCATGACATTATTTACTATACTTTATTCAGTGTTTATTAGGTGCCATACCGCACTAGGTGCTTACAAATATAGTTATTTATTGGGTCATAGTATGTGCCAACCACTTTAAATTCATGATGAGAATTAGAGTTTTTAAACCGTGGGTGAGGCTTTGTCTGGGTTTCTCATTTTCTTAAAGCTTTGTCCTGGACATGCCTAGGTTGTGGTTTTGATGCCTGGTCAGGGCACAAAGCAGAATAACCCAGTGAGTGCATAAATATGTGGACCAAAGAAAGCAATGTTTTCTCTCTGTGTGTCTCCCTTCCCCCTACTCACTTTCTAATCAATCTATTAATTTTTTAAATGTGTGTGATATTTAAAGTAAGCATGCAGAATATGAAGAAGTTCACCAGGTAAAGAGACAGACAGTGATGTTTGGCAGGAAGAACATGTATTGAGATTACACATTTGGCAGAATGAACAGCAGTGCAAGGGCTGGGATGTACAAGTGAACTTGGTGGGATTTGTGAGCAGTACAGTTTCCAAGGTGCCAAATGTGTGCTATGGGGAGAGTTGGGAATGGGTGAGTGCCTAACAGCAGGCTCATGAAAGGCTCTAGTACTACACAAAGGAATAGATCTCTTTTATTTCATAAAATGTTTGTTAAAATGTAGTTGACACACAATATATTACGTTCTGGTTTGCAAAATAACAATGTGACATCTACATTTCTTATGATGTGTCACACTGAGAAGCCTAGTAACCATCTATCCCCTTGCAAAGTTATTACTACATTGGTCCATTCCCGGTTTTATACACTAGATCCATGTCGCTCATGTATTTTATAACTGGAAGTTTGCACTTCTTGTTTTTTATTGTCTAAAGTTTTACATAAGTCTCCTTTTTCTTCAGTTGACCGCCCCCAAGCCATTCCCACCCCAGGCAAGTCCCCACTGCCCCAGTGTCTGTGTCCATTGGTTATGCTAATATGCATGCATACAAGTCCTTTGGTGGCTCTCTAATCCCCCACCCCTCCCACCATTTGTCTCTGGATCTATTCTTGTTCATCACATTATGTTGATCATTATATCCCACATATGACTGAGAGCATGTGATATTTATCTTTCTCCAACTGGCTTATTTCACTTAGCATAATGGTCTCCAGTTCCAACCATGCTGTTGAAAATGATAAAAGTTCCTTTTTTTTTTTTTTAATATAGCGGCATAGTATTCCATTGTGTAGATGTACCACAGTTTTTTAATCCACTCATCTGCTGATGGGCACTTAGGTGTTTCCAAATCATAGCTATGATAACTATGTTGTGCTGCTGTGAACATAGGAGTGCATATATCCTTTCGGATTGGTGTTTTTGGTTTCTTGGGATATAGTCCTAGAAGTGGGTCAAATGGGAGCTCCATTTTTAACTTTTTGAGGAAAGTCCATGCTGTCTATCACAGTGGCTGCACCAGTCTGCATTCCCACCAGCAGTGCATGAGGGTTCCTTTTTTCCACATCCTCACCAGCACTTGTCATTTGTTGATTTGTTGATGATAGCCATTCTGACAGGTGTGAGATGGTATCTCATTGTTGTTTTGATTTGCATATCTCAGATGATTAGTGACTTTGAGCATGTTTTCATATGTCTCTGGGCCTTCTGTATGTCCTCTTTCAAAAAGTGTCTATCTAGATCCTTTGTCCATTTTTTGATTGGATTTTTTATCTTCCTTTTCTTAAATAGCATGAGTTCTCTCTAAATTTTAGAGATTAAATCCTTATCAGAAATATCATTGGCAAATATGTTCTCCCAAGCAGTAGGCATTCTTGTTGTTTTATTGATGGTTTCTTTTGCTGTGCAGAGCTTTTTATTTTGATTTAATCCCATTTGTTTATTTTATCCTTAGTTTCCATTGCCCTCAGACCTGTGTCTGCAAAGATATTGCTATGACATATGTCTGCTATTTTGCTGCCTATGAAGTCTTGTAGGACTTTTATGGTTTCCCATCTTTCATTTAAGTCCTTTAGCCATTTTGAGATTGTTTTTGTGTATGGTGTAAGTTGGTGATCAAGTTTCATTTTTTGGCATTTATCTGACTAAATTCCCCAGCATCATTTATTAAAGAGACTGTTTTGACTCCATTGTATGGAAGTTTGCACTTCTTATTCATATCCTTCTATTTTCTCACTGTCCTCAAGTCACTGTCCTCTGTGAACCCATCAGTATGTTCTCTGTTGCTATGGAGTCTGTTTCTGTTTTGTTTGTTTTATTGTTTTAAATTGCACATGTAAGTGAGATCATATGACATTTGATTTTCTCATTCTCATTTAAGTTAGCCTAACACCCTCGCTTCCCATCCATGTTGCTGCAAATGGCAAAATTCCATTCTTTCTTATGCCTGAGTAATATAGTAATATATATATATATATATATATATATATATACATATATATATATATATATATATATCACATATACATAACACATCTTCTTTATTCATTTATGTATGGAAAGAATCCTAGGTTGCTTCCATAACCTGGCTATTATGAATAATGCTGCAGTGAACATAGGGTGCTCACATATTTTTTTTCAAAATTCATGTTTATATATACATCTGTTGGGTAAATACCCAGATGAGGAATGGCAGTTCTATTTCTAATTTCTTGAGGAATCTCCATGCTGTTTTCCACAATTATTGGACCAATTTATATTCACATGAACAGTGTGTGAGGCTTTGTCTCTTCTCCATGTTCTCAAAAACACTTGCTGTTTATATTTTGAGCACAGCCATTCTGAGAGGAGTGAGGTGGTACATCTCTATGGCTTTAATTTGCATTTCCCTGATTAGTGATGTTGAGCTATTTGTTTCCTTTAATTTTTTAAAACATGTTTTTAATTATTTTTAGAGAGAGAGGAAGGGAAAGTGAGAGATAGAAACATCAATGAGAGAGAACCATCACATGCATCGGCTGCCTCCTGCATGCAACTGCTGGTGTTGAGACTGCAACTAGGGCATGTGTCCTGACTGGGAACTGAACCAGGTTCATGGGGCAACTCTTTTTTTTATTTTATTTTATTTTTTATTTTTATTTTATTATTATTTATTTTTTTAATTGTTTGAAGTATTCCAAATAGTAGTACATATGTCTCCTTTCCCCTTCCCCCATTGATTTTCCCCGGCCTCCCATTCCCCCCTGTACATGCCTTTACCTGCCCCCCCAAGTGTCTTTTAGCCATTGGTTATGCTTATACGCATGCATACAAGTCCTTCGGTTGATCTCTTAACCCGCGCCCCCAACCTCCTCTGCCTTCCCGCTGTAGTTTGACAGTCTGTTCAATGCTTCTTTGCCTCTGTATCTCTTTTTTCCCCATTTCTTCCCTTTAAAAAATCTTGCCTCTGCAGACTAGAAATAAATGTATAATAACAAAAAATATTTGAGTCCCAATTTCAATGTCCAACTGTTCTGAGTCTCCGTTTTAATGTCAAACAGTTCCTTAAGTGTACATGTCAGCAATGATATCTGGATGGTGGGCACATGGTGGCAATGCAGGTCCGACCCTCTCTGGTTTGGTCCTAGGAAACCTGCTGTGTCGCACAGCTGCTGACTGCTAGCATGGCAAGGCGTCGTCAGCGTCTTCCATCTCTGGCCTGTTTCTCCTCCTGTCTTCGTGGTTGGAGCAAACCTGTCAATTCCTCTCTGTTGCAGGAATCCACATGATCTTGGAGTTGTTTTCTGAAAATATACAAACATATTCTCGACCAAAAGTTATAAAGGAAACTTTTCTGTATAATTGATTTGGGATCCTTTTATTTTTGCCCAAACGATTTTCCTTTGTCTTATTTAGACACCATGTGTGTTTTCCATGGGTCGCTTGATGTTAGCATTACAAATGAAAATTAATTTGGTAAAGTAAAGGTTTTCTAGATGTAATTTACTTATAGGATATTTTTCCTTACATGATATTACCCTACTATCCCCCCTTTTTTGATTAATGGAGGCTTTTGTTAATTTTATATTGCAGTCTTGATAACTTTAAATGTTTTGCACAAAAATATGACTGCTTTAGTTTCATTGCATGTTTAGGAATTTTACCATGAGATGAACTACCAATAGAAATTTTAGTTACCACTTTAGGAACAGCTTTTTTCCAGTACAATTAAATTTTCTTGAATAGTCACTTATTTCTATTAGCCTATTTAAATTAATCTGAAAACTTGATTATTATTTTACTGTCAAATTTAAAACTCTACCAACAATCTTAGTTTACCCTGTAAATATTAGTGGAAAGGATTATTTGAATTCTTGAGTAGGCCCTGAGCATTCCTGGTGCTAGGCTGGATTTAGATATAGGGCAGCTGCTGTCGGCCAAGTCACTGTCTGTTACCTGTGTCCCGATCTGAGCTGGGCGTGGGAAGCAGAGCAGCCATGGGGGCAGGAGACCTCCCTCAGACGGGGTGAAGGTTTAGGCCTATGGGGCAACTCTTAATCCACTTAGCAATACTGGCCTGGCCTGTGGGTATATTAGTCCATGTCATGTCTACTCAAGTCTGCCATGGACGTGTGAGAGCAGTCCTAGAGAATGTATAAGTGAATATGCATGACTGTGTTCCAGTGAGACTATTTGCAAAACCAGATGGCAGCTTGTATTTGGCCTGTGGGTCTTATTTTGCTGACCCCTCATGTAGAGGATAGATGGAAGAAAACCGCATAAAGAGATGGGGGACCAAAAAATATTTTGCCTCTGGACTAGCGTAAGTCTACTATGAAGTTTTCATGCATCCACGCTGAAATGAGTCAGGAAACTCAATTTATCCCATTTTAAATGTTGGTATTTTTCTACGTTTATGTCTTTCTCATTTGTTTTGCTTTAAAAAACCTTATTAATTTAAGAAAGAACAATAATAGTTGGTAGTATTTTCCCCGCTGTGAGAGCCATCTGCTAAGAGCCTGTGTTTGATTAGGGCAGTTGACAGTAGCAAAATAGAGCAGAGGTGGTAGGTTTTGTGATGATTGCACGTAAATAGTTAGTGGGAAGAGAGAAATCTAAGGTGATTCATAGGTTTCCAGGTCATGCACTGGCATTTTTTCAGTTGTTGTTTTTAATCCTCACACGGAGGTATTTTCCACTGATTTTTAGAGAGAGTGGAAGGGAGAGGGAGAGACTGAGAGAAACATCAATGTGAGAGGGACACGTCAATCGGTTGCCTCCTCCATGCACCCGGACCAGGGTCAGGGAACCTGAAACCAAGGTACTTGCCCTTGACGGGAATCACACCTGGGACACTTCAGTCTGTGGGCCAAGGCTCTATCCACTGAGCAAAACCAGTGAGGGCCTGCACTGGCATTTGGATTGGACATGAAGACTAGGACTTTAACTGATCAGCAGGAAAGAGCAACAGTTCATCCAGAAAGACCAGTATTTTTCCATACATGTTTAATTGGATGGTATATCTATGGATATGCCTACATTTTGGATACAATTTCTTTCACTTTTTACTTGTCCTGTCAACAACTGCCTTTAATAGGTGAGCCATGATATTAGTTTAATAAAACAATTTAAAATGATTAGTAATAATAATAAAAAACAACAACTCTGCAATCATTAGAACTCTTTTGTTATATACTAGAGGCCGGGAGCATTTATTCATGCATTGGTGGGGTCCTTCCAGCTTGCCCCAATGGGGGTTGATCAGGGGTGGGACCAGTCAGGGAGTCTAATATTGGAAGCTATAGCTTTCCTCCGGCTGGATCGAATTATACGTTAGGGATGGCCAAGAGAAAACCCACAACAGAACGGTTTTGCATTTCACGTGCCATGAGATGGAGTTGTTTATCTGTTGTTGCAAACATATATCAAGATGGATGATGGCCCTTTAATGATTTTTGCTTTCTCTCTGGGGCTCTACTCTGAGTTTCCCCATATGATCATCATGTCTGTCTGTTTAAAAGTTTTTCTGTTTTTGAATGTGCCTACCCTTCGCTGTTGCTCCTGGCAGCTTGCAGGTCCTCTTTCCGCCCCTTTTAAAGAGAGATTGAAAGCTCACCTAATCTGCAAGGCACTGCAATTTCACAAAATCCCCACACAGCCTCTTTACATTCCTCAGCAAAGAGCTACCATCCCGTTAATGATTAGGTCGCCTTTTTGGCTAACTTGGAAATTCTCCTGGGGCTGCGGGCCGTGGAGGGAGAATTCCACACCTTGGCTGCAATATTAGCAGAGCCCTCTGGATACTTGGGACAGGGTCAGAAGGGAGTGATAATTATTTTCTTATGCTTGCACTAAATGTACATGCACCAGGGATCCAGGCAGTGATTTAGGGGTGTTGGGGGCCTATAGCGATGGGAACTGGCCTGGGGGAGGGGTTGCAGGTGGTTGGTGGCCAGCCAAGCTCCTGATCCGTGTATTGGGGGCTGATAGGGGGCCAGGCCCACTGTGAGGAGAAGCCAATCACAGCCCGGATCAGGCTGGTTGGCTGCTGCAGTGTGAGTCATAGCCACCAGTCATTTTGGTTGTTCCGGTTGTTAGGCCGTAATGGTCCCTGGGCTTTTATACATATAGATGATAATTATTGTTTTTTGCAGTTATCCCAGTTAGTTGATTGGTTCATAACTATTGTAAAAGGGAATTAAACCCTGTTCAGTTGGAGAAATTTGTCAGTGAGATGTCTTCCTTTCCATTATAGGAACTTTGATACTATAGAACATAGTGTCAAGCATTAGGATTCTGTATTTCTTATTCTGACTAAATAGGAATGTTGCAAGTTTCACATAACTTTCTGACATCATTGATTCATTTATCCCTTTCATGTCTTTATTCCAATTGTTATAGATCTACAGAAAACTCAAAAACAAGCACGGACCGAAACAAAATCAAGCACAGGTATTCAGTGAAATCAACTTCTGTATTGTGATCATGTATAATACATCAATCCAAATAATATTTTCACATAATGAAATTTTGTGAGATGTTTTTAAACATACCTCTAGGTTTGTATATTCACTGGAAAAATTTACAGGACTCATCATATAGGTGTGGTCATATATGAGTTTTATTACAGTTAAAGGTTTAAAGCAAAATCAGCAAAAGACAAAAGGTGCATGTGACGAAGGGTGGCACACATCTGGTACAAACTTCCAAGTGTCCTCACCCTGTGGAGTTACGAGGATGTGTTAGTTATTCCAGTGTCAAATTCTGACAACACACATGAAATATGTCATCTACCAGTCTTGTTAGACTCAGTGCCAAGGTTTTTATGGCACGCTAGTCACATAGGCATCTTCCCCATAGCATGTACCAAATTCTAGATTCCCAGAAGGAAAGCAGGTGTACAGTGTGAACCCGACCGGTTGTACATTGTGTTTAGGCACAGGGAGCCTCTGTTCTCAGTTAGGGAAAGGTGGAAACCCGCCCCAGATTCAGGTTTTCAGAATCCAACTGAAGTATAACCATTTAAGCAGGACTTTCTAAGGATTGCAGTCTTAGGCCAGCTGAATGGAAATTTTCTGCACAGCAGGTATTGGCTTTAGCCTAAAATTTTGTTTTTAAAACAAGTAATATGATAACTCTAGAGGCCTGGTGCATGAAAATTCATGCAATGGAGGGGGGATTGTTCCTCAACACAGCCTCCCGCCTCTTACAGTCCCGGAGCGCTCAGGGGTGGGAGATGACCCAGTGATCAGGGGAAGGCAATGACCCCATCACACCTCTGGTGCTGCAACTGCCAGCAGCACAAGCCTCAGCTGGCCCTGGTTACCTGAACCCCGGGTAGCCCTGGGTAGCTGAGCAGTCGCCATCCGAGGCTTGCCTGCACTTCGGGCCCGCCCTGCGTGGCTGGGCAGCCAACATCTGAGGCTTGCCTGTGCCTCAGGTGTCGGCTGGGCATCTGCCATCCAATGCTTGCCTGTGCCTCGGGCTAGCACTGGGCGGCTGGGAGGCTGAGGGTAGGTCTGGCCACAACATGCACTTGCCACCCCCAGTCCGCTGAGGCTGAAAGGACTGGGGGACTCTGGCAGTGCTGAGGGTACTGGGCACTACCATCTTGTGGCTATGGGTGCTGCCATCTTTGTGACAGTGTGACAGTAAATTTGCATATTCCCTCTTTATTAGATAGGATAACATGGTACTGGTTTCAGTTGCATCATCTATAATTGCTTGCAATGCTGGCCACTTTTGTTATTCTTGGTGAGCATTTCACAGGTATTTGTATATAAATTACTAGGGCAATATTAGGCAATGATCAGCTTTCCTTTTTATCCAATTAACTAGAGGCTTGGTGCACAAAATTCATGCATGAAGGTCTCCCCTCAGCTCAGCTGGCACCCTCTCCAATCTGGAACCCCTCAGATTGGCCTAAATGGCAGTTGGACATCCCTCTCACAATCCAAGACCCCTGGCTCCTAACTGCTTACCTGCCTGCCTGTCTGACCACCCCTGAATCGCCCCCCTGCTGGCCTAGTTGGCCCATGCAGCCTGCTGTTCAGTGGTTTAGTCGTCCCTCACTAAACCTCCTACTGGCCTCAGCCTGCTTTTGCAGTTACTGTTACGGCATCCCAGACAATTTGCATATTCCTCTATTATTAGTATAGTTGTTTCAAGATAATTTTTACATAAAATCAGTATAATGACTTCTGATTTTATAGAATAAAAAGTGTCCTTTAATATGGATGATCCATATTTTATATTTCACTAAATTCCTGTTTATAATTACAAAGCAAGTTATTCAATAACATTTATTAGTTATTTCCTTGCCCTAGTATACATTTAACACTATTTGCTTTATTTATGACTTTCCATATGCTTCACTACATTGTGAGGATAATTCCCATTTTCTGAGACTTGGATCTTTATCTTAATTTTTAAGGTGACTGTGTCTTGAAAACAGCATTAATATGTTGATATATGTCAATAGAAGATTCTGTGAGACATTATTTTGAAGAAAAATTACTAAGACTTATTTTTTAGAGCCGTTTTAGGTGCACAGTCAGACTGAACAGAAAGTACAGTGTGTGCCCATAAACCACACAACCCCAAACACACAGCCTTGCTCATTTTTTACATCCTGCACCAGAGAGGTGCATTTATAACAATGGATGTGTGTGCACTGAAAATGTATGATGGCACATACCCACCCTTACAGTATCATACAGAATCACTTCACTATCCTAAAAATCCTCTGTGCTTTGCTCATTCATCCCACCCTTTTCCCTAATCCCTGGAAAACAATGACCTTTCTTAGTCTCCATAGATTTGCCTTTTCCTGAATATTGTATACTTGGATTCATACAGTGGGTACCTTTTTGAATGTTTAACAAATGAAAATTCAAAGGTAAATGGGTGTAGTTATCCAAGATATTTTTTATCTTAGTTATTTGTTGTTGTTGTTGTTGTTGATGATCAACATAGGATCTGATGACATGTCCCATACCAGCTGAAAGAGAAGGATTTCTATAGGCATTTGCCACCTAAGGGAGAGGGTTGAGAAAAGTGATCTATGCACTAGTGCAGAGCACTAACTGTGTGGACCACCCTGCTCTATGAGGTGGGAAGAGGTACACTCTAGTAATGCAAGGAGACAGCTCAAGGCGTTCTACTTCATACAACTAGAATCACAAAGTTTTTCTACTCATCTTGCAATATGAAATGGGGCCAAAACGAGTCTGTTTTCTATTTGTAGCTGTGCTGCAAAGTGTAGTGTCTAGAGTATTTCATCTTAAATTATCTAGTCTTCACTGAAGAGCTAGACAATTTGTATCGTGTTACAGCAGAATAAGTATACTGTCTTCTAACTGCTGCTGATGGGAGGAGGCAAGAAAACTCATGTTATTTAAGTTTGACATGGTTAGTCTATGATTCTGCATCCACTAACAACAGAATTTTCTGTCAGTCTGATGGGGATTGGTTAGGATTACGTTCATTGCACATAGCAGTGCACAGTTAATTATAAATTTTGAAAGATTCCATTCTTTTTTTTTGCATTATATATGTTTAAAAAGAGAAAGTAAATGTTCCTAATGTATTAATGGCCTACCAATAATAGGATTATTGTTTGCTCTAATACAGTCTTCAGATGAAGTTATACCTTCTAATAATACATTAAACCAGCACTTTTAAAACCCTGTATTCTTATTGTTTTAAAATGTATTTTTTTTTAAATAGTGATTGATGTCTCTTCAGACAACTCTTTAAGCAGGTAGGACTTTATGGATTTCTAAAAATGTTATGGTAACTACGGGAATGCTGAAAAAATAAACTAACATTTCTAGAGTACTCTACTGTGGGCTAGACCCTATAATATGTGGTTAACCTGTGTTATATAGTCATCAAAATAGTTTTGAAAAGTAGGTGTGCTAATGTAGCCTACTTTTTTATTAATGAGGCAACTGTGGTTCAGGGAGGTGGATGAATTGACCCATAATTCCATTGTTAGGAAGGGACTGACTGATGATTTGCCTGTCAACCAGCCTGGCTCCCAAATTATTCTGTTGTCCCTCAACATACACTGACAAGTTCCTGTGTAGCTCAGGCAACTAGATATAGTTGCGAATCCAATCACCTCAGAAAATCAAAGCTGACTCGGTGTTAAATCTAATTAGAGTTTTCTAAGAGGTATAGTTAGTTCTACCATTTATCTTACTATTCTTGAATATTGTATTGGTAAATAGGACCTTGTTTTTCCCACAAAAGCTTTTAGGGCACAACTCAGTTAGCTATGACCAAAGAACAAAAGGTTTCACCACAGCTTGTCTTAATCAGGCAAGTGCTTTTAGCTTAAATGATATGAAATCTTCCTGAAAAGCATTGCTTATCTGTAAGAAAAGTATATCTATGTATAGTTTATGTTATGTTAATTAAATTCAGCATCTATTTTGAGTATATTTTTAATAGATTTCTCTATTGGCTGATTTCTCAGTCTGTTTTTCCCTCCAGGCTGGTATTTTTGCCAAGTTGTATGAAGTTTTGTCTTTTTTCCTAGAGTCAATTTTCCCTTTTCTATGATTTCTCTTGATTGTCTTACTTTCTTCTCTACTTTTTGTTGTTGTTGTTTCTTTTTGGTGTTTCTTTCATTGTGTTATTTTTTTCCACTTCTGCTCTCTCGGGTGTTCTCCATTTTTCTATAGACAGAATGAAAGGCAGGTGAAATTTCAGGATTTCAGTAAGCCTAGCAATTAATTAATCAAAACACTCTAGTACCTCAACCTGAGTTTAACATACTTCAGATTAGTGACCTCAGCATGGTGTCTTATCTGTGAGAGGACTTTAAGTTAGCAGTACCTAAGTGGGAAGGAGCTGCCCTTCTTTGCCATTCATTTTAGCCTTGGAGGTAATTTACACAGATGAACACTTCAGCATGTAAATGGTCAATTCTAGCAGAAAAACAGGGTATCACTTGGGCAGTATATCAAGTTAAAAAACATAATAGAAGATGCTGAGGGTGAAGCAATCTCTGTATTATATATACAGCCCTCATACTTGCTGGAAGTGATGTGTCCACAAATACAGTCTGGCTACTTTTTCAGCAAGGTACTGATGTCTTTTCTCAAGATAACTGTGGGTGAACTGCTGATGAATATGCTTTTTGAGTGGTTTTAGTTTGTGTTTGTTTTAAATGCTAGTTATCATTAAAATGAGATTTAAAATCATTTCTTTGTTCCTTTTTATATACCAGGTGAGATTTCATAGTTTGGTTCTGGCACTTTGGGAATGCCAGTCAGTTAGAATAGGCAATTAGCCCAAACCAAGCAAAGGCTCACCTAGTTTGAAGAAACAATGACCCATATTCTTTATCTCAGAATTTTTAAGGTTTTTACCATTACATTCCAAGTAAAACTTCTATGCATGGGGTTACAAATAAATTTCAGCTCTGATTTTTCTAACTATTTATTCAGGATCTTGAAGTGTTCAATGTAGCCGAAAAACCTGTAGTTTCTGGGGGCTATCTCGTATACCCTCAGCCTTAATTATTCAGGAACATAAAGGATTCCCCAAGGCCAAGAGAGACAATCTTCTTTCATAAAAAAGATGAAGATGTCAAAAAGTACATTCTAAATACTCTGTTGAATCCATTGATTCTATTGCTGCTGAGTTGCCATCTAAACCCTTCCTATAGTCACAATTGTTCTTTACTCCCAGGTTGGCCTTGCTGATCCAGATTCCTGAGTCTTCATGTTGACTCACACTTGGACTTCAGGGTCACACCTGTTTTTACTTTACATACATAATGTTGTTGGCTTAGCCACTATTCCAATTACCAGCACCATATTCTGGCAGCTGGGCCTCCTAGCTCTAGCCACTCACAGACTCCCTCACACACTGGAAAGCTTATATGGAGCTCACATCTTAGCCTAAACCTTTTAGAATGAGAAATCCTTTGAGCTTAATGTTTGTTTGTTTGTGTTTTTTTTTTTTTTTGGCAGGTGTTACTTAGAACAATTCTACACTGCCAGAGAGATTCAAATAATGCTGCAGCAAAAGACCAGATATTCATTTCTCTCTTATCATATTTATTTTACCATATCTATACTTCAAGTTCACTTTATATACTATGAAGCATCTTTGTTTAGGTACTGGAAGGTCACATATCTCCTTACCAAGTGTAGTAAGCACCAGGTTGCCTGAGGTTCCATAATTTAGATTGGACCCTCAAGGGATCTCTTTGGTATAACAATGAAACTTTCCCAGGTGACTGGAATTTACCTCAGGTTTTAAAATATTTAAGTTTACCTCACATGGAAGTCAGTCAACAGAAAGCTCTGAATCAAAAGTAGGTTATTGGTCCTTATAATTGCTAAAGCACCATGCATAACTCATCAGTATCCATGGGTGACCATTAGGATTGTATCTTCCAAGTCAATTGGGGTGGACAGGGAGATTAAGCATCATTCTCATAAAGCTCTGCTGGGTCACAGTTTGAGTAGGTAGAGAAGGGATAGTCTAGCCCGGGCCAGGTCCCGATCTTTATTAGTTTTCTGTGGTTTGTATGATTGGCTACATAAAGAAGGGAGCATGGTGTTATCTGACTTCATATTTTATATTAAATAACCTAATATAATATGCTCAGCGTGAAGTGAACTCTGTAATCTATTTGTACATGCATTTAGTTGCCAGCTACAGAGTAGCGGAGATGCCCTGAATTACAAACCACAACATAAGTACAGGTAATAACGAAAGTTCCTAACATTTTCTGAAAACTTCAACATTTGGATGTTAGAAACCATGAAAAGTTCACATTGGGATTTATTTGGGGTTCAAAAATAGTTTCAACAAATAAAGTTCATGACTCAATTTTTTCTTTTCTTTACCATTTTCTGAGCATATGTTTCTTGCTCTAGTATCCATTTAATCTTCCTACCAACCTTCTAAATTAAGGTAGTAAGATGCATATTTTGTAGAGGAGGACCTTGAGCCAAAAATGTGACTTGTTTGAAAAGAGCTACTGGTTATATAACTAGAATGTGTGGTATTTGCCATCATGTTAAGCTGACTCTAATTAATGCACTGAACTATATTTTCCTCAAATCATTACTGTGATATCTTATTTTTTAATTACATACTTCATAAGATAGTTATATAACTTACAAATTTAAAGTGTATGGGATAATTAAAATTTTAATAATAGTTCTGACATTACCTGAAATATTCTAAGAAGTTAATACATTGGAAAATATTTTTATATTCATATTAAAGAGTAATATTATTTAACACCTTTTTTTTTTGTACACAGCAAACAACCACTAACTTCTAAAGATAAAGAAGGAAGGGGGCCCCAAAAATCTGAAGGTCGCACTCCTGGTAAGACTTCAAATAGTGAATTACTCTTCATGGTCCTACTATAGATGAAGTAAGGATAAGGAAGTTCTGATAATGAAAGAGCAGGGAAAAAATACCAAACAATGTGTAAGTTACATGTATAGTTTTTCTTACTCTCTTTCCTAATAGAATAGTAATCAGTGTTATTAACAAAGTGAATTGTAGGCAATTTAACATCTGGGGCAATATCATTTGAAAGGTTGTTCATTTATTTAGTCCTGACCCCTAAAATCCTATATGAGATCTTTATGTAAAAAAGAAAAAAGATTTTAAGCTAAGATGGTGTGTTTCCTCTATTTTCACATTATACCAAATTGGACTTGTTCTAAAAACGGATCTTTTGTTATTTTTAATTGTGAATGGATTACACTTAGTAAATGAATAGTTGTTATTACATAGTGATTTTTCTCACTAAAACTAGGAACTCAACAATACTTTTCTGGTAGCACAAACAAATACCAAACACTTAGCCAGTGTGAAAGAAACCCAAAGAGATTGTTGTTGTTGTTGTTTTGTTGCTGTTGTTGTTTTGTTCTTGTTGTGTGTGTGTGTTTTTAAGATATCTACCCATGGTACTGAGGTCAGAAAGGCAATGCCTGTTGAGAAGCATAGAAAAATTTTCATATTATACCCTCAAGGTCTCACTATTATCAACTTCATTCCTCAGAAGTCAAAACAGAATGAGATATGTTGACTTAATTAGTTGGATAATTGTCATGACACTGGGATTTCTTTAGAACAGATGCTCTGTTGTCATTGGCAATGACAATGATAATAAATATTCAAAAAGCCCAACCTGGGACCCAACAAATTTTAATAAAGTATAAAAATGTTTCTCAAAATAAAAATGCCCGATATGATACCTAGTTCTTTATGCAATCTGAATTGTATGAAGACACCTGGGAGTTAGGATACCATTATCAGAGGACTTGTGTTGGTTGGGTTTGCAAGTTATAGGAAACACAAAGATCAAATAGAATTTTGACCTTGAATGTACTACTAATATGAGAGAACTGTTCCTGTATTTTTGGTTTTCTCTTTCATTTTTTAAAGCAATTACCAAACAAAATGTCAAAATTCAGTTATTCATTTTTCAGCTGAATGGTCTGCCATTTAACTTCTAGGTGTCTTTCAGGTACTAAGTGTTATTGTGATGTTGCAGAATTGACACATTCTATCTAATAAAAGAGTAATTGCAGGTTGAGCTTCACTCCAACACAGAAGATGGCTGTCCCTATGTGGTCAAAGATGGCAGTCCCCATGTGGACACAAGTTGGCCACCAAAAGATGACCAGCAGGAGAGGGCAGTTGGGAGGGATCAGGCCGGCAAGGGAGAGCAGTTGTGGGCAATCAGGCCAGCAGGGGAGGGCCGTTGGGGGGGACCAAGCCTGCAAGGGAAGGCAGCTGGGGGCAATCAAGCCTGCAGGGGAGGGCTGTTAGTGGTGACCAGGTCTGCAGGGGAGGGCAGTTAGGGGTGACCAGGCCTGCAGGTGAGGGCAGTTAGGGGCAATCAGGCTGTCAGGGGAGTGGAAAGGGAGTGATCAGGCTGGCATGCAGAAGCAGTTAGGGGCAATCAGGAAGGCAGGCTGGTGAGCAGTTGGGAGCCAGCAGTCCTGGATTGTGAGAGGGATGTCCCAGATTGGAGAGGGTGCAGGCTGGTCTGAGGGACACACTCCCCTGTGCATGAATTTCGTGCACCAGGCATCTAGTTTTAGAGATAGTCCTTGCCCTCTAAGAGCTTGTTAGTATCATTGCAATTTCTATGATTTACATTACTTTATTTATTGCTTACCATGTACAAGATCGCATTAGGAGCTTATGATTATCCTTCTTTATTCTTTTTATTGGTGTTTAATATGTGCCAGGAACTTGAGGTCCATGAAGCATATTAGAATTTTAAAAATGTAGTTTAAGCTTTGGCTGGGTTTCTTGGTTGCTGAAAGCATTGTCCCTGATATGCCAAGGTTGTGATTTGATGCCTGGTCAGGGTACTTACCATACTCACACAATGAATTCATAAATAATTCACTTCAGTGTGTCTTTATCTATCTACCTTTAATAATTTTTTTAAGTTTAAAAATAAAAAAATGTGGATCAGTTTTACAATAAGCATGTAGACCACAAAGAAGTTTGCCAGGTAAAGGGGCAGTAGGGCTGATGTTCGGCAGGAGGGATATATATGATGATTACACAGGAATGGCAGGGCAAGCGCAAAGATGACAAGTGAGTGTTGCGGGAATTATGAGCAGTACAATTTTAATGTGCAACATGTGTGCTATGGGAATGGTTGGGAATGAGGTGAATGCCTAGCTAAGGCAGGCTTATGGAAGTTTTTACTACCACAGACAGGTGTGGTTCATATCATCCAGGCCTTGGGAAATTTATCAGATAGAATGCTGTCAGCTTCAGATAATAGGTGGCCTAATTAACAGAGGCTGAAACAAAGGAACCAGGATTGTTTTAGTGACTCAGTGATATCAGGATTCTAGTTTTTGTCCTTGGTTCAGCTGTGAGGTTGACAGTGTTGATATCTGCTTTCTGGGTCAGTTATTAGTTTTGGCTCCAAAGCATCCTATTCTCACATAGCAATATGTGAAGGTCAAAAGGACTGCTTTTCCTTAGACATTCCTTTTCACTTTTAAAACATGTTGATAAAGTAGAGTTGGCACACATTATATTACTTTCAGGTGCACAACCACAGTTGTTTGACATTAAAATACCTTATGGTATGTTCACAATAATATGTCTAGTATCAATCTATCACCAACCAAAGTTATTATGATACTAGAGGCCTGGTGCATGAAGTTCGTGCATGGGGGGTTGGGGGTGTCCCTCAACCTGGCCTGCACCCTCTCCAATCTGGGACATCCCTTTCACAATCCAGCAGTGCTGGCTTCTAACCACTCACATGCCTGCCTGCCTGATTGCCCCTAACTGCTTCTGCCTGCCAGCCTGATTGATGCCTAACTGTTCCCCTGCTGGCCTGATCACCACCACTGCCCTCCCCTGCTGTGACTCATGTCCTCCACCAGGATCTGCCTCCTCTGTGCCAGGCAGCAGAGATGCTTGGCCCTGCCTCCGCATGTAGCCATCTTGTGACGGCTATGCTGTGATGGCCATCTTGTGACAGCCATCTTGTGATGACATGAGGGCGTGATGCCACCTAGGCTATTATTAGAATAGATTGACATATCCCCTGTTCTGCACACTACATCACTATGGCTTATATAATTTATAACTGGAAGTTTGCACTTCTTATTCATATTCTTTTATTTCACACATCTGAGCTTACCCTCTGGAAACCATTAGTTTATTCTCTGTAGCTATGGGGTAGGTTTCTGTTTTGTTGTTTAGATTGCACCTGTAAGTGTGACACTATGGTATTTGTCTTTCTGTCTTATTTCTGTTAGTATAGGACCAACTCAGTCCTTCCATGTTGTTATAAATGGCACAAATTCTTTCTTTATGTCTGAGTAATTTTTATTATATATATGTATACAAACATATAAACACACACACACACATTCGCACACACTCATATATGTGAGTGTGACTGTGTGCCAATCCATTTCACATCCTGGTTATTTACTTATCTATTGAAGGACATGTACCTTACTTCCATACCTTGGATATTATAAATAATGCTGTAGTGAACATAGGGGTGCAGATGTCTTTTCAAATCTGTTCTCATGTTTCTGTTGGATAAATCCCCAGAAGTAGATAGCAGTTCTAGTTCTAATTTGTTGAGGAATGTCCATGCTGCTTTCCCCAGTGACTGTGCAAATTTACAATCACATGAGCCATGCTGGAGGCTTTCTCTTTTCGCCACATAATCCCAACACTTGTTATTAATTTATATTTTGATGATAGCCATTCTGTGAGGAGTGAGGAGATACGTCCTATGAGTTTCATTTGCATTTCCCAGATTAGTAATGTTGAGCTATGTGTTTCCTTAATTTTTTAAAAAATATGTTTTTATTGACTTTAGATGGAGAGGAAGGAAAAGGGAGAGAGAGATAGAAACATCAATGAGAGAGAACCATCACATCCATGGGCTGCCTATTGTACAACCCCTCCGGGGATTAAGCCACCCTGGCACCTGCCCTGTCCTGAAATATCACCAGCGTTCTCTTGGTGCATGGACAATGGACTCCATCTACTGAACCACACTGGCTGGGCCTATGTCTTTCTTTTAAATAGTAAGAAACTGAGAGTTGACTTCCCTAACTTTTATAGGATTGGGTTAATCCCACGCTCATTCCTAAACCAGTTAGTGGTAAACTAGTGACTCTAATGAGCTTACTATAATCCTTTGTCTTTGGAGTGGGGGAGGTACCACTTTCTTTGTGTATCAGGATAGTAAATGTCCCAATAGAGTGTGGTTCTCCAGAAAAAATGAAGACTAAGGTAGGGAGCCAGCAATATATACTGCAGGATTTATTGGGAGTTTTGAGAAGAGGATCAAGATTAGATTTGATAAGGGCCCTGTGGCTGTGGTATGAAGCAGGCATCAGCAAGCTGTCTCTGTAAAGGGCCTGATATTCGTCCAGGAGGTCTGTCATATCTACTCAAGTCTGCCATTGCAATGTGAGAGCAGTCCTAGAGAATCTGTAAGGGAACAGGCATGGCTGTCGTCCAGTGAGGCTTTATTTGCAAAACTAGCTGGCAGCTTTTACTTGGCCTGTGGGCCCTAGTTGGCTGACCCCTTATGTAGAGGATAGATAGAAGCATAAAGAGACTGAGAGACTAAAGGAACATTTTGCCTCCTTGGACCAGACTCAGTCCATTAAGAAATTTTCATGCATCTGTGCAGAAATGAGTTAGGAAGCTCAACTTATTCCATTTAAAATATTGGTGTTTGCCCTAATTGGTTTGGCTCAGTGGATAGAGCGTCGGCCTGCGGACTGAAAGGTCCCAGGTTCGATTCTGGTCAAGGGCATGTACCTTGGTTGCGGGCACATCCCCAGTAGGAGGTGTGCAGAAGGCAGCTGATCGATGTTTCTCTCTCATCGATGTTTCTAACTCTCTATCCCTCTCCCTTCCTCTCTGTAAAAAATCAATAAAATATATTTAAAAAAATAAAATAAAATATTGGTGTTTTTCTAGGTCTATTTATCTCTCATTTGTTTTGCTTAAACAGATCTTACTAATTTCAAAAACACCACTAAATACTTGTTGGCATTTTGCCCCCTGTGAGAGCCATCTGTAAAGAGCTCGTGTTTGACTAGGGCAGTTGACAGTAGGAAAATAATGCAGAGAAATAGAGAGGTCTAGCTGAGAAGATTTTTGTGATGATTGCAGGGGAAGAGTTAGCAGGGAGAGAGACATCCAAGGTGATTCATAGGTTTCCAGGTAGTGCACTGGTATTTAGATTGCACATGAAAGAGCAACAGTTCAACAGGAAAGACCAGTATTTTTCCATGCAGGTTGAGTTTAATCTATGGATTGTGCCTAAATGGGCATTGGGACATCCCTCTCACAATCCATGACTGCTGGCTTCCAACCACTTGCCTGCCTGCCTGATCACCCGCTAACCACTCCCCTGTCAGCCTGATCGACAAATAACTGCTCCCCTGCCAGCCTGATTGCCCCAAACTGCCCTCCCCTGCAGGCCTGGTCCCCCTAAACTGCCATCCCCTGCCAGTCTAGTCTCCCCTTATTGTCCTCCCCTGCAGGCCTGGTCACCCCTAACTCTCCTCCCCTGCTGGCCTGGTCACCCCTATGTGTCCTCGCCTGCAGGCCTGGTTGCCCCTAACTGCCCTCTCCTGTGGGCCTGATCACCCACAACTGCCCTCCCCTGCCAGCCATTTTGTGGCAGCCATCTTGTGTTCACATGGGTGCAGCCATCGTTAACACATGAGGTCGGCCATTTGGTGCGTTGGAGTGATGGTCAATTTGCATATTACTCTTTTATTTGATAGGATGCTTCAAGATAATTTTTAGGTAAAATCTGCTTAATGATTCCTGATTTAAAATTAGAAGAAAAAGTGTCCTTTATCATATGGATGATTCAGTTTTGATTTATATTGCTTTAAACCCCTGTTTATAATTACAAAGCAAGGTATTCAACCATATTTTTCAGTTATTTTCTTGCATTACTGTACATTTAAAAGTACTTGATTTATTTATGCCTTCCATAGGCCTAACTGAATTGCCAGGAAAATTCTTATATTTTGACATAAGTATCTTTAACTTAATTTCCAAGGTTACTGTCTTGAAAATAGCATAATTATGTTGATATATGTTAATAGTAGATTCAGGAAATACATTATTTTAAAGAATAATTAATAAGCCTTAAGTTTTAGGTCAGTTTTAGGTGCACATTAAAATTGAGCAGAAAGTACAGAGAGTCCCCCCCAGACCAAACACACAGAGCCTTGCTCTTTTTGTCATCCCGCACCAGAGAGAGACATTATTTGCAATGGAGGGTTGTACAATGACTTGTCACTATTGACCAAAGTCCATAGTTTACATGAAGGATCACTTTTGGTGTTGTACATCCTATGGGTTTTGACAAATGCATGATGGGACACCATTACAGTGTCATATAGAGTCATTTCACTGCCCTAAACTTCTCCATGCTCTCCTTATTCATCCCTTCCTATCCCTAACATCTGAAAACCATTGCTATTTCTTAGTCTCCATAGATTTGCCTTTGCTGAATGTTGTATAGTAGGAATCACACCGTGTTTATCTTTTTGAATGATGAACAAATGAAAATTTCATGGTAATTGAATGCAGTTATCCAAGATGTTCTGTGTCCTTAGCGGTTTGTTGTTGTTGTTCATTAGCATCGTGTCTGATGACAAATGCCATACAAGCTAAAAGAGAGTGCTTTCTCTATGCATTTGCCACCTATTGGGGAGGGTTGAGGAAAGTGACCTGATGCACATCTGCAGACCACTAGGTATCTCTCCCAACTTCTCTCTGAGGTGGGGACAGATATGCTTTAGCAATGGAAGGAAGCAGCCTCCAGTGGTGATACCTTATATAACTGGAATCACAAGGTCTTTCTTACTTATTTGCCATTGGAAATGGGGACAGAAAGAGTCTGTTTCCTATGCTTTGCTTTGAAGGAAAATGTATTGCCTAGTCATCTAGCTTCCTTGTGGTAGAGTTTTCATCCTAAACTGGATACTCTTCACTCAAGAGCTAAAGATGCATTGTGTTATGGTAAAATAACTCTCTTCTTACTGCTTTTAGTGCGAGGAGTCCAGAAAACTCATTATATTTAAGTTTGACATGGTTAGTCTATGATTCTGCTTCCCTAAACGATGTAATTTTCTGTCAGTCTGATGGGGTTTGAATAGGATTATGTTCATTGTACATAGCAGTTCACAGGTAAGTATCAAATTTTGATACAGCCAATCCTTTCTTTTGGCCTTTGATATATTTAAAAAGAGAAAGTAAATGTTTTTAATGCAGTAATGGCCTACCAATAATATTTCCTCTTGTATAGTCTTCAGGTGTGGTCCCAAAGTTATACTTTCTAACAATGCATTCATCTGGTACTTTTAGAGTCCTGCATTTTTATTGCTTTAAAATGTCTTTTACTTTTTTTAAAATAGTTTTTGATACCTCTGAAGAAGACTCTTCAAGCAGGTAGGATTTTATGGATTTTTCAAAATTAATATGTCACTAGGAAAATGCAGAGAAAAGAAACTAACATTTCTAGAGTGTTCTACTGTGGGCTCGATCCTACCTATACTATGTAATTAACCTGTGTTATATAGTCATCACAATAACTTTGTAAAGTAACTGTGCTATTGTAGCCTACATTTTATTAATGAGACAACTGTGGTTCAGGGAGGTGGATGAATTGGCCCATGATTCCATAGTTAGCAAGGGCTAAGTCATGATTTGACTGCCAACCATTTTGGCTGCCAAATTATTCTCTTGTCCCTCAACATACACAGATAAGCTCCTGTGAAGCTCTGCCATGCATATATAGAGGGAAATCAGAGCAACTCAGAAAGTCAAATCTGATTGTGTGTTAACTCTGATTTAGAGTTTTTCTTAGAGTCCCAGTGAGTCTAAGCAGTTACCTTACTCTCCTAGACAAATGGAGTGGTAAATAGGACCTTGTTCTTCCCACAAAAGCTTCTAGGGCCCATCTCAGTTAGCTATGGCCACAGAACCAAAGATTTTACCTAAACAATGCCTAAACAGGCAAGTGTTTTTAGGTAAAATGATATCTATTCTTCTTGGGAGGAATTGTTTATCTGTGAGTAAACAATATCTATGTTATATTCATTACATTCAGCATGTAATTAGAGGATATTTCTAATAGATTTCTCTGTGCACTGATTTCCCAGTCTGGCTTTCCACTCAGGCTGGTATCTTTGCCTAGTTGTATGAAGGTTTGTTTTTTTTCTTTTCCCCTGGAGTCCTTTTTTCATCTTCCATTGCCTCCTTGATTCTTTTACTTTCTTCTCTTCTTTTTCTGGCATTTCTTTCGTTGTGTTATTTATTTGCTCTTCTGGCATCTCCGGTGTTCTTCATTTTTCTGTAGACAGAACGAAAGGCAGGTAGAATTTCAGGAGTTTAAAGAAGTTTACCAATTTATTAATCAAAACATCCTCCAGTTCTTCAACCTGTGTTTACCATCTTGGCCAAGTGGTGGTTCCTTATTTCTAACTTCCCCTACTTCAGATTAGTGACCTCAGCGTAGTTTCTTATCTGTTAGAGGACTTTAAATGAGCAATATCCAAGTGGGATAAGAGGTGGTCTTTTTTCTCTTTCATTTTAGCCTGTGAGGTAATTTACACAGATGGACACTTCAGCATGTAAATGGTCAACTCTAGACAGTCAAACAGGGTATTAACTTGGGGAGTATATCAAGTTAGCTATTTCAGTAACATAATTGTAGAAGCTAAGGGTGAAGTGACCTCTATGTTATATACATAGCCCTCATGCTTGGAGGCAATAATGAGTCCTCAGAGACAAACAAGCTTTTTCTTCAGCAAGTTACTGATGTCTTTTCTCAAGTTTGCTCTGGGCGCACTGCAGAAAAATATGTTTTGTTAGTGGTTTTAATTTGTGTTTGTTTTAAAATACTAGTTATCACTATATGAGGTTTAAAATCATCTAACTGTTACTTTTTTTATGACAGGTGAGATGCCATAGTTTGTGTTACGTAGTTTAGGGATGCCAGTCAGTCTCGGTCATCTGACTGGCATCACTCAAGGTTCAACTAGTTATAAGAAGCAATGGGGAAGATTCTTTATCTTAAAACTTTTAAGATTTTTACCCATTTCATTCCAAGAGAACTCCTATGCATGGGATTATAAATAAAGTCTCATCTCTGATTTTTCTAAGTATTTATTTTTGGTTTTGAAGTGTTCACTATAGCAGAAAAATCTGTAGTGTCTGTGGGTATTTCCTGTCCATTCCCCCTTGAATTCTTCAGGAATATAGAGGATTCTCTAAGTTCAAGGGAGACAATCTTCCCGCACAAGTCAGATGAAGAGGTGAAAAAGGACATTCTAACTTTTCTGTTGTTTGCATTGATTCTATTGCTGCTGACTTGACATTGAAACCCATCATATAGTCATGATTGATCTTTGCTCTCTGGTTGGCCCTGCCGATTCAGATTCCTGAGTCTTCATGTTGATTCACACTTGGACTTGAGAGGTACAGCATTTTTTTTTTTAGCTTATACTGAGTGGCCAGGTTATTATGACCACCTGATGTTTGTAGGCAAATTAGCTATAATTTCAGGCTGAAGTTGCTAGAGGGCCAGACCATTATAAATAAGGAAGCACGTTGTTTACCACGATAGTAGAAGTGATATTTTTCTGGTGGGGGTAGTGTTATGGATTGGGACTTGTTTTCCTGGCATGATTTGGGCCCTTTAATTCATGTGGAACAACGTCTGAATAGCACAACATACCTAAGTATCGTTGCTGATCAAGATTATCCTATCATGTTGATGGGCTATCCCAATGGAGATGGCTTCTTCCAACAAGAGAATGCGCCATGCCATGGTGCTCATATTGTGCAAGAGTGGTTTCAAGAACATGAGGGAGACTTCATCTTGCTTAGGTGGCCCCCACAATCACCAGATCTCAATCCAATTAAGCATTTGTGGGACGAGGTTGAAAGAGCCATCAGGCAGCTGATTCCACAACCATCAGATCTCACAGAAATGGACTGTGCTATTCATCAAGCATGGTGTCAGATTCCTTGCATCACCCCTAACATCTCATGGAGTCAATGCCAAGAAGAATCGCTGCAGTATTGAAGGCAAAAGGTGGCCTAACGAAGTACTGATGGGTTGGTCATAATAATCTGGCCACTCAGTATGTATATGTATATATATGTATATATATACACACTAGAAGCCCAATGCACGATGAGTCGTGCAAGAATGTGCCTTCCTTTCCCTGGCTGCTGGCACCGCCTTTCTGTTCCAGCCCTGGAGCTGCCTCTTTCCACTCTGGCCCCGCCTTCCCACGCTGCCCAGAGGACCTGAGTGTCTGGCATGTTTTGGAATCCTCCCAGCCGCTAGCACCTGCTTATGCAAATTAACCCGCCACCTTTGTTGGGTTGATTTGCATACTCACTCCTGATTGGCTGGTGGGCATCATGAAGGTACGGTCAAATGCATCTTTTTCTTTTATTAGTGTGTGTGTGTGTGTGTGTGTGTGTGTGTGTGTGTGTGTATATATATATATATATATATATATATATATATATATATATATTAGAGGCCTGGTGCATGAATTCGTGCATGGGTGGGATCTGACCAGCCTGCCAGGGGGAGGGGACATGGGTGGTTGGCCAGCCTACCTGCTGTCCAAACTCCTGGTCAAGGGAATAATTTGCATATTAGCCTTTAATTATATAGGATATACACTGAGTGGCCAGATTATTATGCGTTCAGAAATCATCATAATCTGGCCACTCAGTGTATATACATATACTTTGTGTGCTTGGCCACTATTCCAATTACTAGCACCGTATTCTGGAAGCTGGGCCTCCTAGTTTTACCCAACCGCAACACCCTCCACACCCCCCAAAACACACACAGGAAAGCTAATGTGGAGCTTACTTCTTAGCCAAGATCTTTTCAGACTAGTTACCCTTTAAGGTTCTTGGTTTGTTTGTTTTTCTACTGCTAGAAAGTGTTAGTTAGTTAGAAACATTCTGAGCTGCCAGGGATATTCACATAATGCTGTAGGAAAGGACCAGATGTTCCTTTCTCCTTTGTTACCAGATCCGCACCCCAAGGTCACTTTCTATTCTGTAGAGCACCTTTCTTTAGGTAGTGGAAGGTCCCACATCACTCTCTCAGAGCAGTGGGCACCAACTTGCCTGAGGTTCCATAACTGAGGTTGGCCCCTCAAGTGATCTCTTTGCCATAACAATGAAAGTTTCCCAAGTGACTAAAATTTACCTTAGGTTTCAGAGTATTTTAAATTATGCCTCACATAGAAATCAGTCAACAGAAAGCTCTGAATCAAAAGTAGGTTATTGGGACTTCAAAATTCTTAGGACACATCCATGACTCATACATATCCATGTGTGACAAGTAGGGTTCTATCTTCCAAGCCAATTTGGGGTGGACATGGAGATTAAGCATCATTTTCATAAAGATCTGCTGGTTCACAGTCTGAGGAGTTAGAGGAGAAATACTAGTAGTCCAGTCCTGGTCCTGGCTTCTATTAGTTTTCTGTGGTTTGTATGATTTGCCACATAAAGAAGGGAGCATTGTATTATCTGACTTCAGGGGGAAATCTATTTGTATATAAATTTAGTTGCCACTTACATAATAGCTGAGTTACCCTGAAATACAAACCACAACATAAGTTCAGGTAATAACTAAAATTCATAACATTTTCAGAAAACTGCAACATTTGAATATGAAAAACTATGAAAAATCCACATTGGTATTTATTTGGGAATCCAAAATAATTTCAAGAAATAAATGTCAGGACTAGATTTTTTCTTTGGTTTACAGCTTTCTGAGCATATCTTTTTGCTGTATCATCTCTCTTAATCCTCCTAACAAACTTCTAAAATAAGGCAGTAAGTTTCTTATTTTGTAGAGGAGAACTGAGCCAAAGATATGTGACTTGTTTGAAAACAAATAGCTGTTGGTTATAGAACTAGGGTGTCTGAGTTCTATAAACTTGTGATTATGTCAAGCTAACTCTAGTTAATTCACTGAATTATACTGCTCTCAACATGAAAGTTATATGTATATATTTTTATTTTGTACTTCATAAAACAGTTGTGGAACTTACTAATTTAAAGTGTATGGTATCGTTAACATTGTAATATTAGCTCTGATATTATCTGAAATATCCTAAGAATTTACTATATTTGGAAAATATTTTTATAATTAATATTAAGAGAGTAATGTTATTTATCACCATTTTTCTCCACAGCACGGAACAGATAACTTTTAAACGTAAAGAAGAAAAGAGACCTCAAAAATCTGAAAGTAGCACTCCTGGTAAGACTTCTGATAGTGAATTCCTCTTGGTGCTCCTAACATAGATGAATAAGAGTAAGAAAGTTTGATAATGAAAGAGCAGTGAAAAAATACCAAACAATGTGCAAGTTGCATGTATAGTTTTTCTTAATCTCTTTCTTAATAGCACAGTACTCAGTATTAATAACAAAGTTAAAATCTGGGGCAATATCGTTTGAAAAGGAATTCATTTAGTGAGTCCTGATCCCTAAAATCCCATAAGATATCTTGTGTAAAAATAATTATGTTAGGATGTTGTATGTTCTTCTATATTCACATTATACCAAATTGGACTTGTTCTAAAAATGGATCATTTATTTAGTTTTCACTGTGAATGGATTATATTTCATGAGTACTTGTTATTACATGGAGAGTTGTCTCACTAAAAAAAGGAACTAAAACTAGGAACTCAACAATACTTTCCTGATAGCACAAGCAAATGGCAAACAATAAGGTCTACACCACTTAGCCAGTGTGCAAGAATCTCAGTGAGGTTGTGTTTTAAAGATATCTACCCATCGGACAGAAGTCAGAAAAACAATGCCTGTTGAGAAGCACAGCGTATTTTTCACATTATACCAACAAGGTCTCATTATATCAACTTCAATCCTCACAAGTCAAACAGAAGGAGATACGTTGACCTCATTAATTTGATAGTTATCAGGACACTGGAATTATTTAGAACAAGATGCACTGTTGCCACTGGTAACAAATAAATCAGAATAAATATTCAAATAGCCCAACCTGGGACTCAACAAATTACAATGAACGTACAAAAATGTTACTCAATAACAAAAATGCCAGATATGTGACCTAGTTCATTGTGCAGCCTGAATTGTGTGAAGACACCTTGGACTTAGTAGACTTTATCAGAGGACTTGTGTAGGTTGGTTTTGCAAGTGATAGGAAACACAAAGATCAAATAGTGTTTTGACCTTGAAGGTATGCATAATATGGAAGAGCTTTCCCAGGTTTATTTCTCTCATTTTTTTTTTTTAAAACAGAATTTTCACAGAAAATATCAAAAATCAGTTATTCATTTTTTGGCTTAATTATCTACCATTTAACGCTCAGGTGTCTTTTAGGTACTTGTCACTGTGATGTTGCAGAATTCAAATACCATCCCTGCCTCCAAGAGCTTGTTATTATCATTGCCATGACATTATTTACTATGCTTTATTCAGTGTTTATTAGGTGCCATATCGCACTAGGTGCTTACAAATATTGTTATTTATTGGGTCATAGTGTGTGCCAACCACTTTAAATCCATGATGAGAATTAGAGTTTTTAAAATGTGGGTGAGGCTTTGGCTTGGTTTCTCATTTGCTTAAAGCTTTGTCCTGGACATACCTAGATTGTGCTTTTGATGCCTGGTCAGGGCACATACCAGAATAACCCAGTGAGTGCATAAATATGTGGACCAAGAGAGCAATGTTTTCTCTCTGTGTATCTCCCTTCCCCATACTCACTTTCTAATCAATCTATTAATTTTTTAAATGTGTGCGATATTTAAAGTAAGCATGCAGAGTATGAAGAAGTTCACCAGGTGAAGAGACAGACAGTGATGTTTGGCAGGAAGAACATGTATTGAGATTACACATTTGGCAGAATGAACCGCAGTGCAAGGGCTGGGATGTACAAGTGAACTTGGCGGGATTTGTGAGCAGTACAGTTTCCAAGGTGCCAAATGTGTGCTATGGGGAGTGTTGGGAATGGGTGAGTGCCTAGCAGCAGGCTTATGAAAGGCTCTAGTACTACACAAAGGACTTGATCTCTTTTATTTCATAAAATTTTTGTTAAAATGTAGTTGACACACAATATATTACGTTCTGGTATGCAAAATAACAATGTGACATCTACATTCCTTATGATGTGTCACACTGATAAGCCTAGTAACCATCTATCCCCTTGCAAAGTTATTACTACATTGGTCCATTCCCGGTTTTATACACTAGATCCATGTCGCTCATGTATTTTATAACTGGAAGTTTGCACTTCTTGTTTTTTATTGTCTAAAGTTTTACATAAGTCTCCTTTTTCCCCAGTTGACCGCCCCCAAGCCATTCCCACCCCAGGCAAGCCCCCACTGGCCCAGTTTCTGTGTCCATGATTTTGCTAATATGCATGCATACAAGTCCTTTGGTGGCTCTCTAACCCCTCACCCCTCCCACCATTTGTCTCTGGATCTATTCTTGTTCATCACATTATGTTGATCATTATATCCCACATATGACTGAAAGCATGTGATATTTATCTTTCTCCAACTGGCTTATTTCACTTAGCATAATGGTCTCCAGGTCCAACCATGCTGTTGAAAATGATAAAAGTTCCTTTTTTTTTTTAATATAGTGGCATAGTATTCCATTGTGTAGATGTACCACAGTTTTTTAACCCAGTCATCTGCTGATGGGCACTTAGGTGTTTGCAAATCATAGCTATGATAACTATGTTGTGCTGCTGTGAACATAGGGGTGCATATATCCTTTCTGATTGGTGTTTTTGGTTTCTTGGAATATAGTCCTAGTAGTGGGTCAAATGGGAGCTCTATTTTTAACTTTTTGAGGAAACTCCATACTGTCTATCACAGTGGCTGCACCAGTCTGCATTCCCACCAGCGGTGCATGAGGGTTCCTTTTTTCCACATCCTCACCAGCACTTGTCATTTGTTGATTTGTTGATGATAGCCATTCTGACAGGTGTGAGATGGTATCTCATTGTTGTTTTGATTTGCATATCTCAGATGTTTAGTGACTTTGAGCATGTTTTCATATGTCTCTGGGCCTTCTGTATGTCCTCTTTCAAAAAGTGTCTATCTAGATCCTTTGTCCATTTTTTGATTGGATTTTTTATCTTCCTTTTGTTAAATAGTATGAGTTCTCTCTAAATTTTAGAGATTAAATCCTTATCGGAAATTTCATTGGCAAATACGTTCTCCCAAGCAGTAGGCTTTCTTGTTGTTTTATTGATGGTTTCTTTTGCTGTGCAGAAGCTTTTTATTTTGATTTAATCCCATTTGTTTATTTTATCCTTAGTTTCCATTGCCCTAGGAGCTGTGTCTGCAAAGATATTGCTACGACATATGTCTGCTATTTTGCTGCCTGTGGAGTCTTGTAGGACTTTTATGGTTTCCCATCTTTCATTTAAGTCTTTTAGCCATTTTGAGTTTGTTTTTGTGTATAGTGCAAGTTGGTGATCTAGTTTCATTCTTTGGCATGTATCTGACTAAATTCCCCAGCATCATTTATTAAAGAGACTGTTTTGACTCCATTGTATGGAAATTTGCACTTCTTATTCATATCCTTCTGTTTTCTCACTCGCCTCAAGTCACTGTCCTCTGTGAACCCATCAGTATGTTCTCTGTAGCTATGGAGTCTGTTTCTGTTTTGTTTGTTTTATTGTTTTAAATTGCACATGTAAGTGAGTTCATATGACATTTGACTTTCTCATTCTCTTTTAATTTAGCCTAACACCCTCGCTTCCCATCCATGTTGCTGCAAATGGCAAAATTCCATTCTTTCTTATGCCTGAGTAATATAGTATTATATATATATATATATATATATATATATATATATATATATATATATATATATATACATATATATATATATGTATATATATATATATATAATACACATCTATATATATATATATCACATATACATAACACATCTTCTTTATTCATTTATGTATGGAAAGAATCCTAGGTTGCTCCCATATCCTGGCTATTATGAATAATGTTGCAGTGAACATAGGGTGCTCACATATTTTTTTTCAAAATTCATGTTTATATATACATCTGTTGGGTAAATACCCAGATGAGGAATGGCAATTCTATTTCTAATTTCTTGAGGAATCTCCATGCTGTTTTCCACAATTACTGGACCAATTTATATTCACATGAAAAGTGTGTGAGGCTTTGTCTCTTCTCCATGTTCTCAAAAACACTTGCTATTCATATTTTGAGCACAGCCATTCTGAGAGGAGTGAGGTGTGGTACTTCTCTATGGCTTTAATTTGCATTTCCCTGATTAGTGATGTTGAGCTATTTGTTTCCTTTAATTTTTTAAAACATGTTTTTAATTATTTTTAGAGAGAGAGGAAGGGAAAGTGAGAGATAGAAACATCAATGAGAGAGAACCATCACATGCATCGGCTGCCTCCTGCACGCCACTGCTGGTGTTGAGCCTGCAACTGAGGCATGTGCCCTGACTGGGAACTGAACCAGGTGATGGGGCAAATCTTTTTTTTATTTTTTATTTTTATTTTTATTTTATTATTATTTATTTTTTTAATTGTTTGAAGTATTCCAAATAGTAGTACATATGTCTCTTCCCCCCCCCCACATTGACTTCCCCCGGCCTCCCATTCCCCCCTGTACATGCCTTTACCTGCCCCTGCAAGTGTCTTTTAGCCATTGGTTATGCATATATGCATGCATACAAGTCCTTCAGTTGATCGCTTAAACGCACCCCCCCAAACCTCCTCTGCCTTCCCGCTGTACTTTGACAGTCTGTTCAAAGCTTCTTTTCCTCTGTATCTCTTTTTTTCCCATTTCTTCCCTTTAAAAAATCTTGCCTCTGCAGACTAGAAATAAACGTATAATAACAAAAAATGTTTGAGTCCCAATTTCAATGTCTAACTGTTCTGAGTCCCCGTTTTAATGTCAAACAGTTCCTTAAGTGTACATGTCAGCAATGATATCTGGATGGTGGGCACATGGTGGCAATGCAGGTCCGACCCTCTCTGGTTTGGTCCTAGGCAAGCTGCTGTGTCCCACAGCTGCTGACTGCTAGCGTGGCAAGGCGTCGTCAGCATCTCCCATCTCTGGACTGTTACTCCTCTTGTCTTCGTGGTTGGAGCAGACCTGTTAATTCCTCTCTGTTGCAGGAATCCCCATGGTCTTGGAGTTGTTTTCTGAAAATATACAAACATATTCTCGACCAAAAGTTAATAAAGGAAACTTTTCTGTATAATTGATTTGGGATCCTTTTATTTTTGCCCAAACGATTTTCCTTTGTCTGATTTAGACACCATGTGTGTTTTTCATGGGTCTCTTGATGTTAGTATTACAAATGAAAATTAATTTGGTAAAGTAAAGGTTTTCTATATGTAATTTACTTATAGGATATTTTTCCTTACATGATATTACCCTACTATCCCCCCTTTTTTGATTAATGGAGGCTTTTGTAAATTTTATATTGCATTCTTGATAACTTTAAATTTTAATTTTTTGCACAAAAATATGACTGCTTTAGTTTCATTGTATGTTCAGGAATTTTACCATGAGATGAACTACCAATAGAAATTTCAGTTACCACTTTAGGAACAGCTTTTTGTCCAGTACAATTAAATTTTCTTGAATATTCACTTATTTCTATTAGCCTATTTAAATTAAACAGAAAACTTCATTATTATTTTAGTGTCAAATTTAAAACTCTACCAACAATCTTAGTTTACCCTGTAAATATTAGTGGAAACGATTATTTGAATTCTTGAGTAGGCCCTGAGCATTCCTGGTGCTAGGCTGGATTTAGATATAGGGCAGCTGCTGTCGGCCAAGTCACTGTCTGTTACCTGTGTCCTGATCTGAGCTGGGGGTGGGAAGCAGAGCAGCCATGGGGGCAGAAGACCTCCCTCAGACGGGGTGAGGGTTCAGGCCTATGGGGCAACTCTTAATTCACTTAGCAATACTGGCCTGGCCTGTGGGTATATTTGTCCATGTCATGTCTACTCAAGTCTGCCATGGAAGTGTGAGAGCAGTCCTAGAGAATGTATAAGTGAATATGCATGACTGTGTTCCAGTGAGACTATTTGCAAAACCAGATGGCAGCTTGTATTTGGTCTGTGGGTCTTATTTTGCTGACCCCTCATGTAGAGGATAGATGGAAGGAAACCACATAAAGAGATAGGCGACCAAAACATATTTTGCCTCTGGACTAGCATAAGTCTACCATGAAGTTTTCATGCATCCATGCTGAAATGAGTCAGAAAGCTCAATTTATCCCATTTAAAATGTTGGTGTTTTTCTACGTTTTTGTCTTTCTCATTTGTTTTCCTTAAAAACCTTATTAATTTAAGAAAGAACAATAATAGTTGGTAGTATGTTCCCCGCTGTGAGAGCCATCTGCTAAGAGCCTGTGTTTGATTAGGGCAGTTGACAGTAGCAAAATAAAGCAGAGGTGGTAGGTTTTGTGATGATTGCACGTAAAGAGTTAGTGGGGAGAGAGAAATCTAAGGTGATTCATAGGTTTCCATGTCCTGCACTGGCATTTTTTCATTTGTTGTTGTTAATCCTCACACGAAGGTATTTTCCATTGATTTTTAGAGAGAGTGGAAGGGAGAGGGAGAGACCGAGAGAAACATCAAAGTGAGAGGGACACGGCAATCGGTTGCCTCCTCCATGCACCCCGACCAGGGTCAGGGATCCTGAAACCAAGGTACTTGCCCTTGATGGGAATCACACCTGGGACACTTCAGTCTGTGGGCCAAGGCTCTATCCACTGAGCAAAACCAATGAGGGCCTGCACTGGCATTTGGATTGGACATGAAGACTAGGACTTTAACTGATCAGCAGGAAAGAGCAACAGTTCATCCAGAAAGACCAGTATCTTTCCATACATGTTTAATTGGATGGTATATCCATGGATATGCCTACATTTTGGATACAATTTCTTTCACTTTTTACTTGTCCTGTCAACAACTGCCTTTAATGGGTGAGCCATGATATTAGTTTAATAAAAAAAATTTAAAAAGATTAGTAATAATAAAAAAAACAACAACAACTCTGCAATTATTAGAACTCTTTTGTTATATACTAGAGGCCTGGTTCATGAATTTGAGCATGGGTGTGGTCCGTCCAGCCCAACCCGATGGGGGTCGGTCATGGGCAGGGCCAGTGTGGGTGTCTAATATTGGAAGCTATAGCTTTCCTCCGGCTGGATCTAATTATACGTTAGGGATGGCCAAGAGAAAACCCAATACAGAACAGTTTTGCATTTCACGTGCCATGTGATGTAGTTGTTTATCTGTTGTTGCAAACATATATCAAGACGGATGATGGCCCTTTAATGATTTTTGCGTTCTTCCTGGGGCTCTACTCTGAGTTTCCCAATAAGATCTTCATGTCTATCTGCTTAAAATTTTTTTGTTTTTGAATGTGCCTACCCTTCGCTGTTGCTTCTGGCAGCCTGCAGGTCCTCTTTCTGCCCCTTTTAAAGAGAGATTGAAAGCTCACTTAATCTGCAAGGAACTGCCATTTCACAAAATCCCCACACAGCCTCTTTACATTCCTCAGCAAAGGGCTGCCATCCCATTAATGATTAGGTTGCCTTTTTGGCTAACTTGGAAGTTCTCCTGGGGCTGCAGACTGGGGAGGGAGAATTCCACACCCTGGCTGCAATATTAGCAGAGCCCTCTGGAGACTTGGGCCGGGGTCAGAAGAAACTGATAATTATTTTCTTGTGCTTGCACTAAATGTACATGCACCAGGGATCCAGGCAGTGATTTAGGGGTGTTGGGGGCCTATCGGAATGGGGACTGGCCAGGGGGAAGGGCTGCAGATGGTTGGCGGCCAGCCAAGCTCCTGATTGGTGTTTTGGGTGCTGATAGGGGGCCGGGCCCGCTGTGAGGAGAAGCCAATCACAGCCCGGATCAGGCTGGTTGGCTGCTGCAGTGTGAGTCATAGCCACCAGTCATTTTGGTTGTTCCGGTTGTTAGGCCGTAATGGTCCCCGGGCTTTTATATGTATAGATGACAATTATTGTTTTTTGCAGTTATACCAGTTAGTTGATTGGTTCATAACTCTTGTAAAAGGGAATTAAACCCTGTTCAGTTGGAGAAATTTGTCAGTGAGATGTCTTCCTTTCCTTTACAGGAACTTTGATGCTATAGAACATAGTGTCAAGCATTAGGATTCTGTATTTCTTATTCTGACTAAATAGGAATGTTGCAAGTTTCACATAACTTTCTGACATCATTGATTCATTTATCCCTTTCATGTCTTTATTCCAATTGTTATAGATCTACAGAAAACTCAAAAACAAGCACGGACCGAAAAAAAATCAAGCACAGGTATTCAGTGAAATCAACTTCTGTATTGTGATCATGTATAATACATCAATACAAATAATATTTTTACATAATTAAATTTTGTTAGATGTTTCTAAACACACCTCTAGGTTTGTTTATTCATTGGAAAAATTTACAGGACCCATCATATAGGTGTGCTCACAGATGAGTTTTATTAGTTAAAGGTTTAAATCAAAATCAGCAAAAGAGAAAAGGTGCATGTGACAAACTGTGGCAGACATCTGGTACAAGCTTCCAAGAGTCCTCACCCTGTGGAGTTACCAGGATGTGTTAGTTATTCCAGTGTCAAATTCTGACAACACACATGAAATATGTCATCTACCAGTCTGGTTAGACTCAGTGCCAAGGTTTTTATGGCACGCTAGTCACATAGGCATCTTCCCCATAGCATGTACCAAATTCTAGATTCCCAGAAGGAAAGCAGGTGTACAGTATGAACCCGATCGGTTATACAAAGTGTTAAGGCACAGGGGGCCACTCTCCTCTGTTAGGGAAAGGTGGAAACCCTCACCAGATTCAGGTTTTCAGACTCCAACTGAAGTATAGCCATTTAAGCAGTACGTTCTAAGGATTGCAGTCTTAGGCCAGCTACATGGAAATTTTCTGCACAGCAGGTACAGCTCTGACTGAATTTTTGGCTTTAGCCTAAAATTTTGTTTTTAAAGCAAGTAATACGATAACACTAGAGGCCCGGTGCATAAAAATTCATGCACTGGATGGGGGTGTCCCTCTGCCTAGCTTTCCCCCTCTCACAGTCCAGGAGAGCTCAGGGGTGGGAGGCGACCAGGTGATCAGGTGAAGGTGATGCCCCCATCACACCTCTGCTGCTGCCACTGCCAGCAGCACAAGCCTCGGCTGGCCCTGGTTACCTGAACCTCGGGTAGCTCTGGGTGGCTGGGCAGCCCCCATCCAAGGCTTGCCTGCACCTCAGGCCTGCCCTGGGTGGCTGGGCAGCTGCCATCCGAGGATTGCCTGTGCCTCAGGTGTCGGCTGGGCATCTGCCATGCAATGCTTGCCTGTGCCTCAGGCTGGCACTGGACAGCGGGGGGGCTGAGGGTGGGTCGGGCCACACCATGCACCTGCCACCCCCATTTCAGCGGGGCTGAAAGGACTGGGGACTCTGGCAGGGCTGAGGGTACTGGGTACCACCATCTTTTAGCTATGGGTTCTGCCATATTTGTGACAGTGTGACAGCCAATTTGCATATTCCCTCTTTATTAGATAGGATAACATGGTACTGGTTTCAGTTGCATCATCTATAATTGCTTGCAATGCTGGCCATTTTTGTTATTCTTGGTGAGCATTTCACAGGTGTTTGTATATAAATCACTAGGGCAATATTAGGCAATGATCAGCTTTCCTTTTTATCCAATTAACTAGAGGCTTGGTACACAAAATTCATGCATGGGTGGTCTCCCCTCAGCTCAGTTTGCACCCTCTCCAATCTGGAACCCCTCAGATTGGGCCTAAACCGGCAGTTGGACATCCCAATCACAATCCAAGACCCCTGGCTCCTAACTGCTTACCTGCCTGCTGTCTGACCACCCCTGAATCACCGCCCTGCTGTCCTAGTTGGCCCATGCAGCCTGCTGTTCAGTCTTTTAGTTGTCCCTCACTAAACCTCCTACTGGCCTCATCGCCCCACCCAGCCTGCTGTTTGCCGTTACTCTTATTGTTACGGCATCCAGGAAATTTGCATATTCCTCTATTAGTAGTATAGTTGTTTCAAGATAATTTTTACATAAAATTAGTATAATGATTTCTGATTTTATAGAATAAAAAGTGTCCTTTAATATGGATGATTCATATTTTATATTTCACTAAATTCCTGTTTATAATTACAAAGCAAGTTATTCAATAATATTTATTAGTTATTTCCTTGCCCTAGTATACATTTAACACTATTTGCTTTATGACTTTCCATATGCTTCACTACATTGTGAGGATAATTCCCATTTTTTGATACTTGGATCTTTATCTTAATTTTTAAGGTGACTGTGTCTTGAAAACAGCATTAATATGTTGATATATGTTAATAGAAGATTCCTTGGTACATTATTTTGAAGAAAAATTACTAAGACTTATTTTTTAGAGCCGTTTTAGGTGCACAGTCAGACTGAGCAGAAAGTACAGTGTGTGCCCATAAACCACACAACCCCAAACACACAGCCTTGCTCATTTTTCACATCCTGCACCAGAGAGGTGCATTTATAACAATGGATGTGTGTGCACTGAAAATGTATGATGGCACATACCCACCCTTACAGTATCATACAGAATCACTTCACTATCCTAAAAATCCTCTGTGCTTTGCTTATTCATCACTCCCTTCTCCCTAATTCCTGGAAAACAATGATCTTTCTTAGAATCTATAGATTTGCCTTTTCCTGAATATTGTATAGTTGGATTCATACAGTGGGTACCTTTTTGAATGTTTAACAAATGAAAATTCCAAGGTAAATGGGTGTAGTTATCCAAGATGCTTTTTATCTTAGTTATTTGTTGTTGTTGTTCATCAACATAGGATCTGATGACATGTCCCATACCAGCTGAAAGAGAAGGATTTCTATAGGCATTTGCCAGCTAAGGGAGAGGGTTGAGAAAAGGGATCTATGCACTGGTGCAGAGCACTAACTGTGCGGACCACCCTGCTCTATGAGGTGGGAACAGATATACTCTAGTAATGCAAGAAGACAGCTCAAGGGGTTCTACTGCATACAACTAGAATCACAAAGTTTTTCTACTCATCTTGCAATATGAAATGGGGCCAGAAAGAGTCTGTTTTCTATGTGTAGCTGTGCTGCAAAGTGTAGTGTCTAGAGTATTTCATCTTAAATTATCTAGTCTTCACTGAAGAGCTAGACAATTTGTATCATGTCACAGCAGAATAAGTATACTCTCTTCTAACTGCTGCTGATGGGAGGAGGCCAGAAAACTCATGCTATTTAAGTTTGACATGGCTAGTCTATGATTCTGCTTCCACTGACAACATAATTTTCTGTCAGTCTAATGGGGTTTGGTTAGGATTACTTTCATCGCACATAGTAGTTCACAGTTAATTATAAATTTTGATAGACCCCATTCTTTTTTTTTGCATTATATATGTTTAAAAAGAGAAAGTAAATGTTCCTAATGTATTAATGGCCTACCAATAATAGGATTATTGTTTAATATAGTCTTCAGATGTGGTCCTGAAGTTATGCATTCTAATAATACAGTAAACCGGCACTTTTAAAACCCTGTATTCTTATTGTTTTAAAATGTATTTTACTTTTTTTTAAATAGTGATTGATGTCTCTTCAGACAACTCTTTAAGAAGGTAGGATTTTATGGATTTCTAAAAATGTTATGGTAACTAAGGGGATGCAGAAAAAATAAACTAACATTTCTAGAGTACTCTACTGTGGGCTAGACCCTATAATATGTAGTTAACCTGTGTTATATAGTCATCAAAATAGTTTTGAAAAGTAGGTGTGCTAATGTAGCCTACTTTTCTTTAATGAGGCAACTGTGGTTCAGGGAGGTGGATGAATTGACCCATGATTCCATTGTTAGCAAGGGACTGACTGATGATTTGCCTGTCAACCAGCCTGGCTCCCAAATTATTCTGTTGTCCCTCTACATACACTGATAAGTTCCTGTGTAGCTCAAGGTACTAGATAGAGATGCAAATCCAATCACCTCAGAAAATCAAAGCTGACTGTGTGTTAAATCTGATTTAGAGTTTGCTAAGAGGTCCAGTTAGTTCTACCATTTATCTTACTATTCTTGACAATTGTAGTGGTAAATCAGACCTTGTTTTTCCCACAAAAGCTTTTAGGCCACAACTCAGTTAGCTATGACCAAAGAATAAAAGGTTTCACCACAGCTTGTCTTAATCAGGCAAGGGTTTTCAGCTTAAATGATATGAAATCTTCCTTGAAAGCATTGCTTATTTGTAAGCAAAGAATATCTATGTATAGTTTATGTTATGTTAATTAAATTCAGCATCTATTTTGAGTATATTTTTAATAGATTTCTCTATTGGCTGATTTCTCAGTCTGTTTTTCCCTCCAGGCTGGTATTTTTGCCAAGTTGTATGAAGTTTTGTCTTTTTTCCTAGAGTCAATTTTCCCTTTTCTATGATTTCTCTTGATTGTCTTACTTTCTTCTCTACTTTTTGTTGTTGTTGTTTCTTTTTAGTGTTTCTTTCATTGTGTTATTTTTTTCCACTTCTGCTCTCTCAGGTGTTCTCCATTTTTCTATAGACAGAATGAAAGGCAGGTGAAATTTCAGGATTTAAGTAAGCCTAGCAATTATTTAATCAAAACACTGCAGTACCGCAACCTGAGTTTAACATACTTCTGATTAGTGACCTCAGCATGGTCTCTTATCTGTGAGAGGACTTTAAGTTAGCAATACCTAAGTGGGACAGAGCTGCCCTTCTTTGCCATTCATTTTAGCCTTGGATGTAGTTTACACAGATGAACACTTCAGCATATAAATGGTCAATTCTAGACAGAAAAGCAGGGTATCACTTGGGAAGTATATCAAGTTAAATAACATAATAAAAGATGCTGAGGGTGAAGTAATCTCTGTATTATATATACAGCCCTCATACTTGCTGGAAGTCATGTGTCCACAATTACAGTCAGGCTACTTTTTTAGCAAGGTACTGATGTCTTTTCTCAAGATAACTGTGGGTGGACTGCTGATGAATATGCTTTTTGAGTGGTTTTAGTTTGTGTTTGTTTTAAATGCTAGTTATCATTAAAATGAGGCTTAAAATCATTTCATTGTTCCTTTTTATATACCAGGTGAGATTTCATAGTTTGGTTCTGGCACTTTGGGAATGCCAGTCAGTTAGAATAGGCAATTAGCCCAAACCAAGCAAAGGCTCACCTAGTTTGAAGAAACAATGAGCCATATTCATTATCTCAGACTTGTTAAGATTTTTACCATTACTTTCCAAGTAAAACTTCTATGCATGGGGTTACAAGTAAAATCTCAGCTCTGATTTTTCTAACTATTTATTCAGGATCTTGAAGTGTTTAATGTAGCAGAAAAACCTGTAGTTTCTGGGGGCTATCTCATATACCCTCAGCCTTAATTTTTCAGGAACATAAAGGATTCCCTAAGGCCAAGGGAGACAATCTTCTTTCATAAAAAAGATGAAGATGTCAAAAAGTACATTCTAAATACTCTGTTGAATCCATTGATTATATTGCTGCTGAGTTGCCATCTAAACCATTCCTATAGTCACAATTGATCCTTACTCCCAGGTTGTCCTTGCTGATCCAGATTCCTGAGTCTTCATGTTCACTCACACTTGGACTTCAAGGTCACACCTATTTTTACTTTACATACATATGCTTGTTGGCTTAGCCACTATTCCAATTACCAGCACCCTATTCTGGCAGCTGGGCCTCCTAGCTCTAGCCACCCACAGCTTCCCTCACACACTGGAAAGCATATATGGAGCTCACGTCTTAGCCCAAAACTTTGAGGATGAGTTACCCTTCGAACTTCATGTTTGTTTGTTTGTTGCTGGCAGGTGTTACTTAGAACAATTCTACACTGCCAGAGAGATTCAAATAATGCTGCAGCAAAAGACCAGATATTCCTTTCTCTCTTATCATATTTATTTTACCATATCTATACTCCGAGTTCACTTTATATCCTATGAAGCATCTTTGTTTAGGTAGTGGAAGGTCACACATATCTTACCAAGTGTAGTAACACCAGCTTGCCTGAGGTTCCATAATTTAGATTGGACCCTCAAGGGATCTCTTTGCTATAACAATGAAACTTTCCCAGGTGACTGGAATTTACCTCAGGTTTTAAAATATTTAAGTTTACCTCACATAAAAGCCAGTCAACAGAAAGCTCTAAATCACAAGTAGGTTATTGGTCCTTATAATTGCTAAAGCACCACGCATAACTCATCAGTATCCACAGGTGACCAGTAGGATTGTATCTTCCAAGTCAATTGGGTTGGAAAGGGAGATTAAGCATCATTCTCATAAATCTCTGCTTGGTCACAGATTGAGTAGGTAGAGAAGGGATAGTCTAGCCCGGGCCAGGTCCTGATCTTTATTAGTTTTCTGTGGTTTCTATGATTGACTACATAAAGAAGGGAGCATGGTGTTATCTGACTTCATATTTTATATTAAATAACCTAATATAATATGCTCAGCGTGAAGTGATCTCTGTAATCTATTTGTACATACATTTAGTTACCAGCTACATAGTAGCTGAGATGCCCTGAATTACAAACCACAACATAAGTACAGGTAATAACCAAATTTCCTAACATTTTCTGAAAACTGCAACATTTGGATGTTAGAAACCATGAAAAGTTCTCATTGGGATTTAGTTTGGGTTCAAAAACAGCTTCAACAAATAGAGTTCATGACTCAATTTTTTCTTTTCTTTACCATTTTCTGAGCATATGTTTCTTGCTCTAGTATCCATTTAATCTTCCTACCAACCTTCTAAATTAAGGTAGTAAGATTCATATTTTGTAGAGGAGGACCTTGAGCCAAAAATGTGACTTTTTTGAAACAAAGAGCTATTGGTTATAGAACTAGAATGTGTGATATTTGCCATTATGTTAAGCTGACTCTAATTAATTCACTTAACTATACTTTCCTCACATCATGACTGTGATATCTTATTTTTATTTTATTTTATTTTTTTTATTAAGGTATTATATGTGTACATATCTTACCAATGCCCCCCCCACCCCACTCCCATACATGCCTCACCCCCCAATGTTTTGCATCCGTTGGTTACTCTTATATACATGCATATAAGTCCTTCAGTTGATCTCTTATTTCCCCCACCTCTCCCTAACCTTACTGCTGTAATTTGACAGTCTGTTTGATGCTTTACTGCCTCTGTATCTATCTTTTTGTTCATCAGTTTATAAATGTTTTTCATTATCCCCAAATGAGTGAGATCATGTGGTATTTTTCTTTCATTGACTGGCTTATTTCACTTAGCATAATGTTCTCTAATTCCATCCAGGTGCCTACAAATGGTAGTAATTCCTTCTTTTTTGTGGCAGCATAGTATTCCATTGTGTAGATGTACCAAAGTTTTCTGATCCAGTCATCTGCTGACGGGCACTTAGGCTGTTTCCAAATCTTAACTATGGTAAATTGTGCTGCTATGAACATAGGGGTGCATATATCCTTTCTGATTGGTGTTTCTAGTTTCTTAGGATATATTCCCAGGAGTGGGATTACTGGGTCAAATGGGAGTTCCATTTTCAGTTTTTTGAGGAAACTCCATACTGTTCTCCACAGTGGCTGCACCAGTCTGCATTCCCACCAGCAGTGCACGAGGGTTCCTTTTTCTCCGCATCCTCGCCAACACTTGTCATTTGTTGATTTGTTGATGATAGCCATCCTGACAGGTGTGAGATGGTATCGCATTGTCGTTTTGATTTGCATCTCTCGGATAATTAGTGACTTTGAGCATGTTTTCATGTGTCTCTTGGCCTTCCTTCTGTCTTCTTTCGAAAAGATTCTATTTAGGTCCGTTGCCCATTTTTTTATTGGATCATTTATCTTCCTTTTATTAAGTTGTATAAGCTGCCTGTAGATGTTGGAGATTAAACCTTTATCAGTGATAACATTTGCAAATATGTTCTCCCATACAGTGGGGTTTCTTGTTGTTTTGTTGATGGTTTCTTTTGCTATGAAAAAGCTTTTTATTTTGATGTAGTCCCATTTGTTTATTTTCTCTTTGGCTTCCATTGCCCTAGGGGCAGTATCACTGAAGAAGTTCTTTTGGCATATGTCTGAGATTTTGTTGCCTGTGGATTCCTCCAGTATTTTTATGGTTTCCCATCTTATATTTAAGTCCTGTACCCATTTTGAGTTTATTTTTGTGTATGGTATAAGTTGGTGATCTAGTTTCATTTTTTTGCATGTATCTGTCCAATTTTCCCAACACCTTTTATTAAAGAGACTGTCTTGACTCCATTGTATGCTCATGCCTCCTTTGTCAAATATTAAATGTGCATATTGGTTTGGGTCGATATCTGGATTTTCTATTCTGTTCCATTGATCTATATGTCTGTTCTTGTGCCAGTACCAGGCTGTTTTGAGGACAGTGGCTTTGTAATACAGCTTGAAATCTGGTATTGAGAGCCCTCCTACTTTATTCTTCTTTCTCAGGATTGCTGTGGCTATTCGGGGTCTTTTTTTATTCCAGATGAATTTTTGGAGAGTTCTTTCTAGGTCTGTGAAATACGCCGTTGGTATTTTAATGGGGAGTGCATTGAATCTATAGATTGCTTTGGGTAGTATGGACATTTTAATGATGTTGATTCTACCAATCCATGAACATGGTATTTTCTTCCATCTGTTTACATCTTCCTCTATCTCTTTTTTCAGTGTCCTGTAGTTTTCTGCATATAGGTCTTTTACCTGCTTGGTTAGGTTTATTCCTAAGTATCTTAATTTTTTTGGTGCGATGGAAAATGGGATTGCTTTTTTAGTCTCTCTTTCTGTAAGTTCACTGTTGGTGTATAGAAATGCCATAGATTTCTTGGTGTTAATTATGTATCCTGCTACATTGCCGAATTCATTTATTAAGTCTGTTAGTTTTTTGATGGAGTCTTTCGGGTTTTTTATGTACAATATCATGTCATCTGCAAATAAGGACAGCTTTGCTTCTTCTTTTACTTCTTTACTTCTTCTTTTCCAATTTGGATGCCTTTTATTTCTTCTTCTTGTCTAATTGCAGTGGCTAATACTTCCAGTACTATGTCAAACAGGAGTGGTGAGAGTGGGCATCCCTGTCTTGTTCCTGTTCTTAGGGGAAATGGTTTTAGTTTTTGCCCATTGAGTATGATGTTAGCTGTGGGTTTATCATATATAGCTTTTATTATGTTGAGGTATGATCCTTCTATTCCCACCTTGTTGAGAGTTTTTATCAAGAAAGGGTGTTGGATTTTGTCAAATGCTTTTTCTGCATCAATTGATATGACTATGTGATTTTTATCTCTCAATTTGTTTATGTGATGTATCACATTTATTGATTTGCGGATATTGAACCATCCTTGCATTCCTGAGATAAACCCTACTTGGTCATGATGTATGATCTTTCTGATGTACTGCTGGATCCGATTTGCTAGAATTTTGTTGAGGATTTTGGCATCTACATTCATGAGGGATATTGGCCTGTAATTCTCCTTCATTGTGTTGTCTTTATCTGGTTTTGGTATTAGGGTGATGCTGGCTTCATAGAAGGAGCTTGGAAGTGTTCCTTCCTCTTGAATTTTTTGGAATAGTCTGAGGAGGATAGGTTTTAGTTCTTCCTTGAATGTTTGGTAGAACTCTCCTGTGAAGCCGTCTGGCCGCGGGCTTTTGTTTGCCGGAAGCTCTTTGATGACTGCTTCAATTTCTTCCATAGTTACTGGCATATTGAGCTGTTTAGATTCTTCCTGATTGAGTTTTGCAAGGTTATATTTTTCTAGGAATATGTCCATTTCCTCCAGGTTGTCCAGTTTGTTGGAATAGAGTTGATTGTAGTATTTTTTAACAATCCTTTGTATTTCGGTGGGATCTGTTGTTATTTCACCTCTTTCATTTCTGATCTTGTTTATTTGGGTCCTCTCTCTTTGCTTCTTGGTGAGCCTGGCTAGAGGTTCATCAATCTTGTTTATCCTTTCAAAGAACCAGCTCTTGGTTTTGTTGATCTTTTGTATTGTTTCTTTGGTCTCTATGTCGTTTATCTGTGCTCTGATCTTTATTATTTCCTTCCTTCTGCTTACACTGGGCTTTTCTTGTTGCTCTTTTTCTAACTCTTTGAGTTGTTGGGTTAGGTAATTTATTACCCCTGTTTCTTGTTTTTTGCAGTAGGCTTGTAGAGCTATGAACTTCCCTCTCAAGACTGCTTTCGCTGTGTCCCATAGATTTTGGATTGTAGTGTTTTCATTGTCATTTGTTGTCATGATGTTTTTTATTTCTTCTTTGATCTCTCTGGTAACCCAGTCATGGTTTAATAGCATGCTGTTTAGTCTCCATGTGTTTGATTTCTTTGGGTTGTTTTTATTGTAGTTGATTTCCAGTTTTATGCCACTGTGGTCTGAGAAGATGCTTGATATGATTTCTATCTTCTTGAATTTGAAGAGACTTTGCCTATGTCCCAACATATGGTCTATCTTTGAAAATGACCTATGTGCACTTGAGAAGAATGTATATTCTGTGGCTTTGGGGTGAAATGTTCTGAAGATGTCAATTAATTCCATCTGGTCTAGTGAGTCATTTAGGATTGATGTTTCTTTGCTGATGTTTTGTTTAGAGGATTTGTCCAATGGTGATAGTGGGGTATTAAAGTCTCCTACTATGATTGTATTGCTGTCAATCTCTCCCTTGATATCCTCCAGGAGTTTTTTTATGTATTTGGGTGCTCCTGTATTGGGTGCATATATGTTTACCAGAGTTATTTCTTCTTGTTGGATTGCTCCCTTTAGTATTATGAAATGGCCTTCCTTATCTCTTGTTATGTCCTTCAGATTGAGATCTAATTTGTCAGAAATAAGTATTGCTACCCCAGCTTTTTTTTCAGTTCCATTTGCCTGGAAAACCTTTTTCCATCCCTTCACCCTCAGTCTGTGTGCGTCTTTTTTTCTGAGGTGGGTTTCTTGTAGACAGCAGATATATGGGTCGTGTTTTCTTATCCAATCCGTTACCCGATGTCTTTTGATTGGGGCATTTAATCCATTTACATTTAAAGTTATTATTTATAGGTACTTATTTGTCGCCATTCCTATTCTTTACCCCTGTGTTACTTCTTCGCTTCCTGTTTCTTTCTTTCTTTCTTTCTTTCTTTCTTTCTTTCTTTCTTTCTTTCTTTCTTTTTTTTTTTTTTTTTTTTTAAAGCAGACCCTTTAGCATTTCTTGCATTGCTGGTTTGGTGGTAATAAATTCCCTTAGTTCTTTTTTGTCTGTGAAGCTCCTGATTTCACCTTCAATTTTGATTGACAGCCTTGCTGGGTACAGTATTCTTGGATTCAGACCCTTCCTTTGCATGACTTTGTATATTTCATTCCATTCCCTTCTGGCCTGATGAGTTTCTGTTGAGAAATCAGTTGCTAGTCTGATGGGGGTTCCTTTGTATGTAACTTTCTGTCTCTCTCTTGCTGCTTTTAAGATTCTTACTTTGTCGTTGGTGTTTGCCAATTTAATTATAATGTGCCTTGGCGTCGGTTTTTTGGGGTTCATTTTGCTTGGGACTCTGTGAGCTTCTTGGATTTGTGTGGGTTTTTTCTTCCCTATATCAGGGAAATTTTCTGTCATTATTTCTTCAAAGAGGTTTTCTATTCCTTGCTCAGCTTCCTTTCCTTCTGGAACCCCTATTATGCGGATGTTGTTTTGTTTCGTGTTGTCCCAAAGTTCCCTTAGACTCTCCTCCTGCCTTTTAATTTTTTTTTTCTAGAAGTTGCTCTACTTGGGTATTTTTTTCCATCTTGTCTTCTAGCTCACTGATGCGGTCCTCTGCTTCTTCTAGTCTACTCTTGATGCTTTCTATTGAGTTCTTTACAGCAGCGATGTCATTTTTCATTTCTTCTTGGTTCTTCTTCATTTCCTCTTGGTTCTTGCTCATATTGTCGAATTTGTCTTCCATTCTTTTCAGCCACCTTATGACCATTTCTCTGAATTCTTTTTCTGGAAGGTTGCTTGCCTCCATTTCGTTTACTTCCTTTTCTGGTGATGCCTGCTTTTCTTTCATATGCGGGCTGCTTCTTTGTCTCCCCATGGTCTCTCTTCTCTGGGTGTCTGGTTATGTAGTTCTCTCTCTCCTGGGTTGATTTAAAGGCACAAAATACAGCACTACCAAGTACAACTCACAAGGCACTGAACAGGAATGTATTCACGATATTAATAACCTCCAATAAAGGTGAGAAAGGCAAATTAGGTGATAGGAGAGAAAGAAGAAGAGGAAAAAAGAAAGAAAGAAAAAAAGAAAAAAGGAGTGTGAAAATGAAATTGGGAAAAGGGAAAGTAAAGAAAAAAAAGTAAGAGAGACAAGAAAGTGACTAAAAGAGAAAGGGGAACAGACTATATATATTGGGGATAAAACTCCAATAGAACAATCACTAATCCCAGCAAATGCCAGCAACAAGTGCCTGGGGATTAGTACAAACTACAACACCAACTAATATGGAGTGAGGCAAGGGAAAGCTGAAGCACAAAACAAACAAAAAAATAGACAAAAGAAGAATAAGCAAAACAATCTCACAAAAAAGCATAAAAATTTGATATAATCTACATTCAAGCAAACAACAACAAAAGGACAGAGAGAAGGACAAGTTTATGGATAGCTCAGACAGCGAAGGGAGAGGTGTATGTGGACTTGGAGCAGGGGATTGGAGATTAGATATGTAAGTAGGGTGAAATTTTAACAAAGGGTAAACAGAAAGAATAGGGAAAATCTAAAGCAGTAAAAGGATAAGATAAACAGGACACTGAAAAGGGGGAGGTTAGGAAGAGAGTGATGGCCTAAAGGTAGAGTTGAGATAGAGTAAAACGATGTTAAAGGAAAGATAAAAATAGAATGTAGAACCCTTATCCCAAAATAAAATGAAGAGAAAATAAAATGACACTTAAAAAAAAAAAGATAAAATAGCAGTAGTAATAATACGGATTGAAAATAAAAATGTAATAATTAAAAAGGTAAAATCAAGTGATGAAAAAAGAAAAAAAAAAGTTTCTTGATTAAAAGATGCTAAAAATGAAAATAAAAAAAATAAAAAAATAAAAGCTAAAAATAAAATGTGAAGTAGTGAAGGTCATTCACTTCCTCTGTTTTTCTGTTTGGCACGCCTGTTTCTCAGTCCAGACAGTATTGCAGTTCCCTGCGATCCACTGCTCTTCAGTGTTGTAAGCCAGTCCTGATTTTAAGCAGGCGGTGTGTCTTAATTTCTCGTGTTCCTTTATTTTTGATTACACAAGAGTCAATTTGTGATTCAGCCCCTGGATGGCAGTGTTTCTGGATTGACTTCTGGGTCTATCTATGGCCTCTCTAGGCAGTGTTAGATCCTTCTTTCCCTGTGGCACTCACCACCGGTTTGTGGGAGTGGGCTGCCTCAGAGCTGACTCTCCGATGGTCACTCCCTGCTCCGATCCCCAGGTTCCAGAAAAACAACTTTCCCCTGCAGTCTCCCAGGGTGTCCCCAACTGGGTGATCCTATGTATTGGGCTTAGTAATCAGAAGCAAGAATTTCAAGAGGAAAAAGCCCAGTTGTGCAAACTCCGGGACTGCGCGTAAGCCCAGGCACCCAGGGAACGCAGGGGCTGTGCGTAAGTCTGGACTGCCTGAAATTCTTAGGGTGTCCCTGCACTTCAGATCAAAATGGGTTGCTTTTTAGAGTGCCCTTCTCTTGGCAGCTCTGAGGACCCCTTTCCACAATCACAGATCACGCCAGCCCCTACAGCCACGGATTTTTCTAGGCACAGACTTCCCTGGTCCTCCAGCTCCCGCAAAACGCGCGTTCCTCTCTCCCGCCGGGACCAGAGACCTCACCTTATCCCAGGCGAAATCTGACTTTTCCGTGGTGGAGTGTAGAGCTCCTCTGAACCCGTGTGTTTGCGCCAATTGGGGAACGTTGTTCTGGGGCTCGCAGCTGTTCCGTGGGTGCCACAGTTGTGGATTCTCAGGCTTCCGATAAGCTCCACTTTCCGGATCAAGATGGCGCAGACTCCGCGTCCAAGCCCGCAGCTCCGGGAGGGGACCCAGCCGCAGTTGGTGCTGCCAGGTCAGGGGAACCCCATTTAGCAGTCCCCCACCTCCTTCTGGAATTCAGCTGTCTCCCAACCAGCCAACAAACACTCCTTGTGCGACCCTCAGCTGTTCTTTCTTTCTGCTCCGGGACAAGGCTCGGAACACGTCTGTCTATTCCGCCGCCATTATTCCCTCCTCCAATACCAAGTGTTCTGATATCTTATTTTTAATTACATACTTTATTTTTTTAATAAATCTTTATTCAGATCATTACAATTGTTTCTCCTTTTTCCCCCCATTACTCCCTTCCATCCGGTTCCCACCCCACCTTCTGCCCTTCCCTCGCCCCAACTGTCCTCATCCATAGGTGTATGATTTTTGTCCATTCTCTTCCTGAACCCCTCCATACCCCTTTCCCCCTGAGAATTATCAGTCCACTCCCTTTCTCTGTCCCTTATTCTATTATATTCACCAGATTATTCTGTTCCTCAGGTTTTTAATTCACTTGATTTTTAGGTTCACTTGTTGATAGATATGTATTTGTTGTTCATAATTTTTATCTTTACTTTTTTCTTCTTCTTCCTCTTCTTTAAGAATACCTTTCAGCATATCATATAATACTGGTGTGGTGGTGATGAACTCCTTTAGCTTTTTTTTACCTGTGAAGCTCTTTATCTGCCCTTCAATTCTGAATGATAGCTTTGCTGGGTAGAGTAATCTTCGTTATAGGTTCTTGCTATTCATCACTTTGAAAATTTCTTGCCACTCTTGTCTGGCCTGCATAGTTTCTGTTGAGAAATCAGCTGACAATCGTATGGGTGCTCCCTTGTAGGTAATTAACTGTTTTTCTCTTGCTGTTTTTAAGATTCTCTCTTTGTCTTTTGCTCTTGGCATTTTAATTATGATGTGTCTTGGTGTGTTCCTCTTTGGATTTCTTTTGTTTGGGGTTCTGTGCGTTTCCTGGACTTGTAAGTCTATTTCTTTCACCAGGTGGGGGAAGTTTTTGGTCATTATTTCTTCCAATAGGTTTTCAGTATCTTGCTCTCTCTCTTCTTCTGGCATCCCCATAATTCTGATGTTGGTACGCTTGAAGTTGTCCCACAGGCTTCTTACACCATCTTCAACTTTTTGGATTCTTTTGTCTTTTTGCTTTTCTGGTTGAGTGTTTTTTGCTTCTTTGTATTTCAATTCTTTGACTTGATTCTTGTGTTTCTCTAGTCTGTTGTTGGGTCTCTGTATAATATTTTTTATTTCAGTCAGTGTATGTTTAATTTCTAGTTGGTCCTTTTTCATATCTTAGATGGTCTCATTATATTTATCGGCCTTTTTTAGGATATTCTTGAAAAGCCTTATAACCATGGTTTTGAATTCTATATCCAGTCATTTGTTTTCCTCCATTTCTTTCGTTTGTGATCTGTTTCTCTGATGCCACATTTCACTGCTTTCCTGAGTTGGTAGGGTAGATTTGTGTGCTAGGTTTCCTATATGGCCCAATGGGTCCGCCTCCGCAGTTAACCTGAGGTGGACACTCTTGGTGCACCCCTTTGAGGACTGTGTGCACAGCCTTGTTGTAGTTAAGTCTTGATTGTTGTTGGTATCACTGGGAGGAATTGACCACCAGGCCAGTTGGCTGTAAGGATCAGCTGTGTCTACACTGGGAGAAGTTTGGTGCTGGAGACAGCCTTATAGGATTAGACTTGCCAAATTGCAATAGCCTCTGTGCTCAGCTTGGATGGGGTGGAGTCTCAGGGCGGAGCAGACAGACTTGGCTTCCAGTCAGTCTTGCCCTTGCGCACGTGCGCACCTGTAGACCTCTACCTTCCCTGGCTCCCGAGTTTCCGCCCGAGAGTCCAGATTCCCCCACCGTAAGAGCGTGCGTCCCCAGGGCCTCGCCTGGAACTGGGGTTCAGTGCAGTTAAAACTGGGGTTCAGTGCAGTCAGGAGCTTCCGACTCCCTTCTGCTAGGGAAAGCCTGTGGCAACCTCCACAGCCTTGTGCACACTGGCGCACGCGCCTCCAGACCCCTGCCTGCCCCTGCCTGCCGGGGCTCCCCCGGGTCTCCCCCTGGTCTCTGAGTCCTCAGGTGCCTTTCTCTCTACCTGACAGTCCAGACTCCCCCTGTATGACCCTGGGTCCACGGGGTTTCACTCGGGACTGGGGTTCAGTGCAGTCAGAACTGGGGTTCAGTGTGGTCGGGGGCTTCCTTCCCCCTTCCGCCAGAGAAAGTCAGCCAGGCTCTCAGCCGCCCTTCCTCTCTGCGCGCAAAAAGACCCTTTGCTATACCTCCAATTCTCTGTGAGCTTTTCTCTTTCCTTCTAGTTGTAGAATTTTCACTCAGCAGCTTTCCTGTGGTTCTAAATGGTGTCTGTTCTGTCTTTTAGTTGTAGTTTTGAAATTGTTGTACGAGGCAGCAGTTTAGGTGCTTACCTATGCCGCCATCTTGGTTTCTCAAGACAGTTATATAACTTACAAATTTAAAGTGTATGGGATAATTAAAATTTTAATATTAGTTCTGACATTATCTGAAATATTCTAAGAAGTTATTACATTTGGAATATATTTTTATATTCATATTAAAGAGTAATATTATTTAACACCTTTTTTGTACACAGCAAACAACCACTAACTTCTAAATATAAAGAAGGAAGGGGGCCCCAAAAATCTGAAGGTCGCACTCCCGGTAAGACTTCAAATAGTGAATTACTCTTGGTGGTCCTACTATAGATGAAGTAAGGGTAAGGAAGTTGTGATAATGAAAGAGCAGGGAAAAAAATACCCAACAATGTGTAAGTTGCATGTACAGTTTTTCTAACTCTCTTTATTTATAGAATAGTAATCATTGTTATTAACAAAGTTAATTGTAGGCAATTTAACATGTGGGGCTATATCATTTGAAAGGATATTCATTTATTTAGCCCTGACACCTAAAATCCTATATGATATCTTTACGTAAAAAAGAAAAAAGATTTTAAGCTAAGATGGTGTATGTTTCCTCTATATTCACATTATACCAAATTGGACTTGTTCTAAAAACGGATCATTTGTTTAGTTTTAATTGTGAATGGATTACACTTAGTAAATGAACACTTGTTATTACATAGTGATTTGTCTCACTAAAACTAGGAACTCAACAATACTTTTCAGTAGCACAAACAAATAGCAAACACTTAGCCAGTTTGAAAGAAACCCTAAGAGATTGTTGTTGTTGTTGTTGTTGTTGTTGTTGTTGTTGTTGTTGTGTGTGTGTGTGTGTGTGTGTGTGTGTGTGTGTTTAAGATATCTACTCATGGTACTGAGGTCAGAAAGGCAATGCCTGTTGAGAAGCATAGAAAAATTTTCATATTATACCCTCAAGGTCTCACTATTATCAATTTCATTCCTCAGAAGTCAAAACAGAATGAGATATGTTGACTTAATTAGTTGGATAATTGTCAGGACACCGGGATTTCTTTACAACAGATGCTCTGTTGTCATTGGTAATGACAATGATAATAAATATTCAAAAAGCCCAACCTGGGACCCAACAAATTTTAATAAAGTATAAAATGTTTCTCAAAATAAAAATGCCAGATATGTTACCTAGTTCTTTATGCAATCTGAATTGTATGAAGACACCTTGGAGTTGGGATACCGTTATCAGAGGACTTGTGTTGCTTGGGTTTGCAAGTTATAGGAAACACAAAGATGAAATAGCATTTTGACCTTGAATGTACTAATAATATGAGAGAACTGTCCATGTTTTTTTTCTCTGTTTCTTTTTTTTAACCAATTATCAAACAAAATGTCAAAATTCAGTTATTCATTTTTCAGCTGAATGGTCTGCCATTTAACTTTCAGGTGTCTTTCAGGTATTAAGTGTTATTGTGAAGTTGCAGAATTGAAACATCCTATCTAATAAAAAAGTAATATGCAGGTTGAGCATCACTCCAACACACAAGATGGCTGCCCCTATGTGGTCAAAGATGGCTGTCCCCATGTGGACACAAATGGCCACCACAAGATGGCCAGCAGGGTAGGGCAGTTGGGAGGGACCAAGCCTGCAAGGGAGGGCAGCTGGGGGCGATCAAGTCTGCAGGGGAGGGCAGTTAGAGGTGACCAGGCTGTCAGAGGAGGGAAGTTGGGGGTGACTGGGCCTGCAGGGAGAGGCAGTTGGTGGGGACCCAAGCCTGCAGGGAAGGGCAGTTAGGGGTGACTAGGACTGGAGGGGAGGGCAGTTAGGGGTGAACAGTCCTGCAGCCCAGGGCAGTTAGGGGTAATCAGGCTGGCAGGGGAGTGGTTAGGGAGTGATCAGGCTGGCAGGCAGAAGCAGTTAGGAGCCAGCAGTGATACCCACAACAATGATACCAACAACAATCAGGAAGGAAGGCAGGCGAGCAGTTGGGAGCCAACAGTCCTGGATTGTGAGAGGGATGTCCGACTGCCCTCGAGGGGTTCCAGATTGGAGAGGGTGCAGGCAGGGCTGAGGGACACACACCCCTGCACATGAATTTCGTGCACCAGGAGTCTAGTTTTAGAGATAGTCCTTGCCCTCTAAGAGCTTGTTAGTATCATTGCCATTTCTATGATTTTCATTAATTTACTTATTGCTTACCATGTACCAGATCGCATTAGGAGCTTATGATTATCCTTCTTTATTCTTTTTATTGGTGTTTAGTATGTGCCAGGAACTTTAGGTCCCTGATGCATATTAGAATTTTAAAAATGTAGTTTAAGCTTTGGCTGGGTTTCTCGGTTGCTGAAAGCATTGTCCCTGATACGCCAAGGTTCTGATTTGATGCCTGGTCAGGGTACATAGGATACTCACACAATGAATTCATAAATAATTGGATCAACACATCAGTGTTTCTTTCTCTATCTATCTTTAATCATTTGTGGATCAGTTTTAAAATAAGCATGTAGATCACAAGGAAGTTTGCCAGGTAAAGGGGCAGTAGGGCTGATGTTCCGCAGGAGGGATATATAAGATGATTACACAGGAATGGCAGGGCAAGCGCTAAGATGACAAGTGAGTGTTGCGGGAATTATGAGCAGTACAGTTTTAATGTGCAACATGTGTGCTATGGGAATGGTTGGGAATGAGGTGAATGCCTAGCTAAGGCAGGCTTATGCAAGTTTTTACTACCACAGACAGGTGTGGTTCATATCATCCAGGCCTTGGGAAATTTATCAGATAGAATGCTGTCAGCTTCAGATAATAGGTGGCCTAATTAACAGAGGCTGAAACAATAGGAACCGGGATTGTTTTAGTGACTCAGTGATATCAGGATTCTAGTTTTTGTCCTTGGTTCAGCTGTGAGGTTGGCAGTGTTTATATCTGCTTTCCTGGTCAGTTATTAGTTTTGGCTCCAAAGCATCCTATTCTCACATAGCAATATGTGAAGGTCAAAAGGACTGCTTTTCCTTAGACATTTCTTTTTCACTCTTAAAACATTTGGATAAAGTAGAGTTGGCGCACATCATATTACTTTCAGGTGCACAACCACAGTGGTTTCACATTAAAATACCTTATGGTATGTTCACAATAATATGTCTAGTATCAATCTATCACTAAGCAAAGTTATTATGATACTAGAGGCCTGGTGCATGAAATTCGTGCATGGGGTATTGGGGGTGTCCTTCAGCCTGACCTTCACCCTCTCCAATCTGGGACATCCCTCTCATGATCCAGCAGTGCTGGCTTCTAACCACTAACATGCCTGCCTGCCTGATTGCCCCTAACTGCTTCTGCCTGCCAGCCTGATTGATGCCTAACTGTTCCCCTGCTGGCCTGATCACCACCACTGCCCTCCCCTGCTGTGACTCACGTCCTCCACCAGGATCTGCCTCCTCTGTGCCAGGCAGCAGAGTCGCTTGGCCCCGCCTCCGCATGTGGCCATCTTGTGACAGCTATCTTGTGATGGTCATCTTGTGACAGCCATCTTGTGATGACATGAGGGTGTGATGCCACCTAGGCTATTATTAGTATAGATTGACACATCCCCTGTTCTGCACACTACATCACTGTGGCTTATATAATTTATAACTGGAAGTTGGCACTTCTTATTCATATTCTTTTATTTCACACACCACCTCAGTTTACCCTCTGGAAACCATCAGTTTTTCTCTGTAGCTATGGGGGTCTGTTTCTGTTTTGTTGTTTAGATTGCACGTGTAAGTGTGACGCTATGGTATTTGTCTTTCTTTCTTATTTCAGTTAGTATAGGACCAACTCAGTCCTTCCATGTTGCCATAAATGGCAAAAAAACTTTATTTATGGCTTAGTAATTTTTATTATATTTATGTATATAAACATATAAACACACTCACACACACACACACACGCACACACACACATATATGTGAGTTTGACTGTGTGCCAATACATTTCACATCCTGGTTATTTACTTATCTATTGAAGGACACCTACCTTACTTCCATATCTTGGCTATTGTAAATAATGCTGTAGTGAACATAGTGGTGCAGATGTCTTTTCAAATCTGTGCTCACGTTTCTATTGGATAAATCCCCAGAAGTAGATAGCAGTTCTAGTTCTAATTTGTTGAGGAATGTCCATGCTGCTTTCCACAGTGACTGTGCCAATATACAATCACATGATCATTGCTGGAGGCTTTCTCTTTTCGCCACATCCTCCCAACACTTGTTATTAATTTATATTTTGATGATAGCCATTCTGTGAGGAGTGAGGAGATACGTCCTATGAGTTTCATTTGCATTTCCCAGATTAGTAATGTTGAGCTATGTGTTTCCTTAATTTTTTAAAAAATATGTTTTTATTGACTTTAGAGGGAGAGGAAGGAAAAGGGAGAGAGAGATAGAAACATCAATGAGAGAGAACCATCACATCCATGGGCTGCCTATTGTACAACCCCTCCGGGGGATTAAGCCACCCTGACACCTGCCCTGCCCTGGAATATCACCAGCGTTCTCTTGGTGCATGGACATTGGACTCCATCTACTGAACCCCACTGGCTGGGCCTATGTCTTTCTTTTAAATAGGAAGAAACTGAGAGTTGACTTCCCTAACTTTTATAGGATTGGGCTAATCCCATGCTCATTCCTAAACCAGTTAGTGGTAAACTAGTTACTCTGCTGAGCTTACCATAATCCTTTGTCTTTGGAGTGGGGGAGGTACCACTTTCTTTGTGTATCAGGATAGTAAATGTCCCAATAGAGTGTGGTTCTCCAGAAAAAATGAAGACTAAGGTAGGGAGCCAGCAATATATACTGCAGGATTTATTGGAGTTTTGAGATGAGGATCAAGATTAGATTTGATAAGGTCCCTGTGGCTGTGGTATGAAGCAGGCATCAGCAAGCTTTCTCTGTAAAGGTCCTGATTTTGGTTCAGGAGGTCTGTCATATCTACTCAAGTCTGCCAGTGCAGTGTGAGAGCAGTCCTAGAGAGTCTGTAAGGGAACAGGCATGGCTGTCGTCCAGTGAGGCTTTATTTGCAAAACTAGCTGGCAGCTTGTACTGGGCCTGTGGGCCCTAGTTGGCTGACCCCTTATGTAGAGGATAGATAGAAGCATAAAGAGACTGAGAGGCTAAAGGAACATTTTGCCTCCTTGGACTAGCCTCAGTCCATTAAGAAATTTTCATGCATCTGTGCAGAAATGAGTCAGGAAGCTCAACTTATTCCATTTAAAATATTGGTGTTTTTCTAGGTCTATTTATCTCTCATTTGTTTTGCTTAAACAGATCTTATTTATTTTAAAAAGACCACTAAATACTTGTTGGCATTTTGCCCCCTGAGAGAGCCATCTGTAAAGAGCTCGTGTTTGACTAGGGCAGTTGACAGAAGGAAAATAATGCAGAGAAAGTAGAGAGGTCTAGCTGAGAAGATAATTTTGATGATTGCAGGGGAAGAGTTAGCAGGGAGAGTGACATCTAAGGTGATTCATAGGTTTCCAGGTAGTGCACTGGTATTTAGATTGCACATGAAAGAGCAACAGTTCAACAGGAAAGACCAGTATTTTTCCATGCAGGTTGAGTTTAATGAATCTCTATGGATTGTGCCTAAACGGACATTGGGACATCCCTCTCACAATCCAGGACTGCTGGCTCCCAACCACTTGCCTGCCTGAATGATCACGCGCTAACCACTCCCCTGCCAGCCTGATCGACAACTAACTGCTCCCCTGCCAGCCTGATTGCCCCCAACTGCCCTATCTTGCAGGCCTGGTCCCCCTAAACTGCCCTCCCCTGCCAGTCTGGTCTCCCCTAAGTGTCCTCCCCTGCAGGCATGGTCATCCCTAACTGTCCTCCCCTGCAGTTCTAGTCACCCCCAACTGCCATCCCCTGCAGGCCTGGCCCCCCCCCAACTGTCCTACCCTGCAGGCCTGGTCGCCCCTCACTGCCCTCTCCTGTAGGCCTGATCACCCACAACTGCCCTTCCCTGCCAGCCATTTTGTGGCAGCCATGTTGTGTTCAAATGTGGGCAGCCATCTTTACCACATGAGGGCGGCCATCTTTTGTGTTGAAGTGATGGTCAATTTGCATATTACTATTTTATTCGATAGGATGCTTCAAGATAATTTTTAGGTAAAATCAGCTTAATGATTCCTGATTTAAAATTAGAAGAAAAAGTGTCCTTTATCATATGGATGATTCAGTTTTGATTTATATTGCTCTAAACCCCTGTTTATAATTACAAAGCAAGATATTCAATCATGTTGTTCAGTTATTTTCTTGCATTAGTATACATTTAAAAGTACTTGCTTTATTTATGCCTTCCATATGCCTAACTGAATTGCCAGGAAAATACTTATATTTTGACATAAGTATCTTTAACTTAATTTCCAAGGTGACTGTGTCTTGAAAATAGCATAAATATGTTAATATATGTTAATAGTAGATTCAGGAAATACATTATTTTAAAGAATAATTAATAAGCCATATTTTTTAGATCAGTTTTAGGTGCACATTAAAATTGAGCAGAAAGTACAGAGAGTCCCCCCATACCAAACACACACAGCTGTGCTCTTTTTGTCATCCTGCACCAGAGAGAGACATTATTTGCAATGGAGGGATGTACAATGACTTGTCAGTATTGATCAAAGTCCACAGTTTATATTAAGGATCACTGTTGGTGTTGTACATCCTATGGGCTTTGACAAATGCATGATGGCACATACCCACCATTACAGTGTCATATAGAGTCATTTCACTGCCCTAAACTTCTCCATGCTCTCCTTATTCATCCCTTCCTATCCCTAACATCTGGAAACCATTGCTATTTCTTAGTCTCCATAGATTTGCCTTTTGCTGAATGTTGTATAGTAGGAATCACACCGTGTTTATCTTTTTGAATGTTGAACAAGTGAAAATTTCATGGTAATTGGATGCAGTTATCCAAAATGTTCTGTGACCTTGGCGGTTTGTTGTTGTTATTCATCATCATAGTGCCTGATGACATATGCCATACAAGCTGAAAGAGAGTGCTTTCTCTATGCATTTGCCACCTATTGGGGAGGGTTGAGAAAAATGACCTGATGCACATCTGCAGACCACTAGGTATCTCTCCCAACTTCTCTCTGAGGTGGGGACAGATATGCTCTAGCAATTGAAGGAAGCAGCCTCCAGTGGTGATACCTTATATAATTGGAATCACAAGGTCTTTCTTACTTATTTGCCATTGGAAATGGGGACAGAAAGAGTCTGTTTCCTATGGTTTGCTTTGAAGGAAAATGTATTGCCTAGTCAACCAGCTTCCTTGTGGTAGAGTTTTCATCCTAAACTGGCTACTCCTCACTCAAGAGCTGGAGATGCATTGTGTTATGGTAAAATAACTCTCTTCTTACTGCTATTAGTGTGAGGAGTCCAGAAAACTCATTATATTTAAGTTTGACATGGTTAGTCTATGATTCTGCTTCCACTAACGATGCAATTTTCTGTCAGTCTGATGGGGTTTGAATAGGATTATGTTCATTGTACATAGCAGTTCACAGGTAAGTATCAAATTTTGATACAGCCAGTCCTTTCTTTTGGCCTTTGATATATTTAAAAAGAGAAAGTAAATGTTCTTAATGCAGTAATGGCCTACCAATAATATTCACTCTAGTATAGTCTTCAGGTGTGGTCCCAAAGTTATACTTTCTAACAATGCATTCATCTGGTACTTTTAGAGTCCTGCATTTTTATTGCTTTAAAATGTATTTTACTTTTTTTAAAATAGTTTTTGATACCTCTGAAGAAGACTCTTCAAGAAGGTAGGATTTTATGGATTTTTCAAAATTAATATGTCAACTGAGAAAATGCAGACAAAAGAAACTAACATTTCTAGAGTGTTCTACTGTGGGCTAGATCCTACCTATACTATGTAATTAACCTGTGTTATATTAGTCATCAAAATAACTCTGTAAAGTAACTGTGCTATTGTAGCCTACATTTTATTAATGAGACAACTGTGGTTCCTGGAGGTGGATGAATTGACCCATGATTCCATAGTTAGCAAGGGCTGACTCATGATTTGACTGCCAACCATTTTGGCTCCCAAATTATTCTCTTGTCCCTCAACATACACAGATAAGCTCCTGTGAAGCTCTGCCATGGAAATGAAGAGGCAAATCAGAGCAACTCAGAAAGTCAAATCTGATTGTGTGTTAACTCTTATTCAGAGTTTTTCTAAGAGACCCAGCAGTTACCTTACTCTCCTTGACAAATGGAGAGGTAAATAAGACTTGTTCTTCCCACCAAAGCTTCTAGGGCCCATCTCAGTTAGCTATGGCCACAGAACCAAAGATTTTACCTAAACAACACCTAAACAAGCAAGTGTTTTTAGGTAAAATGTTATCTATTCTTCTTGGGAGGAATTGTTTATCTCTGAATAAAGAATATCTATGTTATATTCATTACATTCAGCATGTAATTAGAGGATATTTCTAATAGATTTCTCTGTGCACTGATTTCCCAGTCTGGCTTTCCACTCAGGCTGGTATCTTTGCCTAGTTGTATGAAGGTTTGTTTTTTTTTTCTTTTCCCCTAGAGTCCTTTTTTCATCTTCCATTGCCTCCTTGATTCTTTTACTTTCTTCTCTTCTTTTTCTGGCGTTTCTTTTGTTGGGTTATTTATTTGCTCTTCTGGCATCTCCGGTGTTCTCCATTTTTCTGTAGACAGAATGAAAGGCAGATAGAATTTCAGGAGTTTAAAGAAGCTTACCAAATAATTAATCAAAAAACCCTCTAGTACTTCAACCTGTGTTTACCATCTTGGCCAAGTGGTGGTTCCTTATTTAAAACTTCCACCACTTCAGATTAGTGACCTCAGCATAGTTTCTTATCTGTTAGAGGACGTTTAATGAGCAATACCCAAGTGGGATAAGAGGTGGCTTTTTTCTCCTTCATTTTAGCCTTGGAGGTAATTTACACAGATGGACACTTCAGCATGTAAATGGTCAACTCTAGACAGATAAACAGGGTATTAACTTGGGGAGTATATCAAGTTAGCTGTTTCAGAAACATAATTGAAGATGCCGAGGGTGAAGTGCGCTCTGTGTTATATACATAGCCCGCATGCTTGAAGGAAATAATGAGTCCTCTGACACAGTCAGGCTTCTTGTTCAGGAAGGTATTGATGACATTTCTCAAGTTTACTGTGGGTGGACTGCAGAAGAATATGTTTAGTTAGTGGTTTTAATTTGTGTTTGTTTTAAAATACTAGTTATCACTAAATGAGGTTTAAAATCATTTCACTGTTACTTTTTTATGACAGGTGAGATGCCATAGTTTGGGTTAAGTAGTTTAGGGATGCCAGTCAGTCTCTGTCATCTGACTGGCATTACTCCAGGCTCAACTAGTTATAAGAATCAATGGGGAAGATTCTTTATCTTAAAACTTTTAAGATTTTTACTCATTTCATTCCAATAGAACTCCTTTGCATGGTCTTATCAATAAAGTCTCATCTCTGATTTTTCTAAGTACTTATTTTTGGTTTTGAAATGTTCACTATAGCAGAAAAATCTGTAGTGACTGGGGGTATTTCCTATCCATTACCCCTTGAATTCTTCAGGAATATAGAGGATTCTCTAAGTTCAAGGGAGACAATCCTCTCTCACAAGTCAGATGAAGAGGTGAAAAAGGACATTCAAACTTTTCTGTTGTTTCCATTGATTCTATTGCTGCTGACTTGACATTGAACCCCATCATATAGTCATGATTGATCTTTGCTCTCTGGTTGGCCTTGCTGATTCAGATTTCTGAGTCTTCATGTTGATTCACACTTGGAATTGAGAGTTACAGCATTTTTTTTAGCTTATACTGAGTGGCCAGGTTATTATGAACACCTGATGTTTATAGGCAAATTAGCTATAATTTCAGGCTGAAGTTGCTAGAGGGCCAGACCATTATAAATAAGGAAGCACATTGTTTACCGTGACAGTAGAAGTGATTTTTTTCTGGTGGGGGCAATATTATGGTTTGGGACATGTTTTCCTGGCATGATTTGGGCCATTTAATTCGTGTGGAACAACTTCTGAATAGCACAACATACTTAAGTATCGTTGCTGATCAAGTTCATCCTATCATGTTGATGGCATATCCCAATGGAGATGGCTTCTTCCAACAAGACAATGCGCCATACCATGGTGCTCGTATTGTGCAGGAGTGGTTTCAAGAACATGAGGGAGACTTCATCTTGCTTAGGTGGCCCCCACAATCACCAGATCTCAATCCAATTGAGCATTTGTGGGACGAAGTTAAAAGAGCCATCAGGCATCTGGTTCCACAACCATCAAATCTCACAGAACTGGACGGTGCTATTCATCAAGCATGGTGTCAGATACCTTGCATCACCTTTCAACATCTCATGGAGTCAATGCCAAGAAGAATCGCCACAGTATTGAAGGCAAAAGGTGGCCCAACGAAGTACTGATGGGTTCGTCATAATAATCTGGTCACTCAGTATGTGTGTATATAAAAGAGAAAGATGCAAATTGTCAGTACCTTCATGACACCCACCAGACAATCAGGAGTGAGTATGAAAATCAACCCAACAAATGTGTTGTGTTAATTTGCATATGCAGGCGCTGAGCATCTGGGAGCATTCCGAACCGTCTCTGCCACTCAGGGCCTCTGGGCAGCATGGGAAGGTGGGGACAGAGTGGAAAGAGGCAGCTCCAGGGCTGGAGCAGAAAGTCGGTGCCAGCAGACAGGGCAAGGAAGGTGCATTCTTGCATGAATCTTCATGCATCAGGCTTCTAGTGTGTATATGTATGCACACATATATATGCTGGCACCACCTTTGTGCTCCAGCCCTTGTGCCACCTCTTTCCACTCTGGCCCCGCCTTCCATGCTGCCCAGAGGCCCTGAATAGCTGGGACGGTTCGAAATGCTCCCAGCCACTTCGCGCTTGCATATGCAAAATAACCCACCACATTTGTTGGGTTGAGTTACATACTCACTCCTCATTGGCTGGTGGGTGTCACGAAAGTACGGTCAATTTGCATCTTTCTCTTTTATTAGTGTGTGTGTGTGTGTTTGTGAGTGTGTGTGTGTGTGTGTATATATATATATATATATATATTAGAGGCCCGGTGTATGAATTCGTGCATGGTTGGGATCTAACTAGCCTGGCCGGAGGAGGGGACAATGGCGGTTGGCTCGAGGGTGCAATTTGCATATTAGCCTTTAATTATATAGGATATACACTGAGTGGCCAGATTATTATGCATTCAGAGATCATCATCATCTGGCCACTCAGTGTATATACATATGCTTTGTGTGCTTGGCCACTATTCCAATTACTAGCACCCTATTCTGGTAGCTGGGTCTCCTAGTTCTACCCAACAGCAACACCCTCCCCACACCCCACCACACACACTGGAAAGCTTATGTGGAGCTTACTTCTTAGCCCAGATATTTTCAGACTAGTTACCCTTTAAGGTTCTTGGTTTGTTTGTTTTTCTCCTGCTAGAAAGTGTTAGTTAGAAACATTCTGAGCTGCCAGGGATATTCAGATAATGCTGTAGGAAAGGACCAGATGTTCCTTTCCCCTTTGTTACCAGATCTGCACCCCAAGGTCACTTTCTATTCTGTAGAGCACCTTTCTTTAGGTAGTGGAAGGTCCCACATCACTCTCCCAGAGCAGTGGGCACCAACTTGCCTGAGGTTCCATAATTGAGGTTGGCCCCTCAAGTGATCTCTTTGCCATAACAATGGAAGTTTCCCAAGTGACTTAAATTTACCTTAGGATTCAGAGTATTTTAAATTATGCCTCAAAGGAAGCAAGTCAACAGAAAGCTCTGAATCAAATTAGGTTATTGGGACTTAAAAATTCTTAGGCCACATCCATGTCTCATACATATCCATGTGTGACCAGTAGGGTTCTATCTTCCAAGCCAGTTTGGGGTGGACATGGAGATTAAGCATCATTTTCATAAAGAACTCCTGGTTCAGAGTCTGAGGTGATAAAGAAGGAATAGTAATAGTCCAGTCCTGGTCCTGGCTTCTATTAGTTTTCTGTGGTTTGTATGATTTGCTACATAAAGAAAGGAGCATTGTGTTATCTGACTTCAGGAGGCAACCTATTTGTATATACATTTAGTTGCCACTTACATAATAGCTGAGTTACCCTGAAATACAAACCACAATGTAAGTTCAGGTAATAACTAAAATTCATAACATTTTCAGAAAACTGCAACATTTGAATATGAAAAACTATGAAAAATCCACATTGGTATTTATTTGGTAATCCAAAATAATTTCAAGAAATGAATGTCAGGACTAGATTTTTTCTTTGGTTTACAGTTTTCTGAGCATATATTTTTGCTGTATCATCTCTCTTAATCCTCCTAACAAACTTCTAAAATAAGGCAGAAAGTTTCTTATTTTGTAGAGGAGAACTGAGCCAAAGATATGTGACTTGTTTGATAACAAATAGCTGTTGGTTATACAACTAGGGTGTCTGAGTTCTATAAACTTGTGATTATGTCAAGCTAACTCTAGTTAATTCACTGAATTATACTGCTCTCAACATGAAGGTCATATGTATATATTTTTATTTTGTACTTCATAAAACAGTTGTGGAACTTACAAATTTAAAGTGTATGGTATCATTAACATTGTAATATTAGCTCTGATATTATCTGAAATATCCTAAGAATTTAAAATGTTTGGAAAATATTTTTATATTGATATTAAGAGAGTAATGTTATTTATCACCATTTTTGTCCACAGCAAGCAACAGATAACTTTTAAATGTAAAGAAGAAAGGAGACCTCAAAAATCTGAAAGTAGCACTCCTGGTAAGACTTCTGATAGTGAATTCCTCTTGGTGCTCCTAACATAGATGAATAAGAGTAAGAAAGTTTGATAATGAAAGAGCAGTGAAAAAATACCAAACAATGTGTAAATTGCATGTATAGTTTTTCTTAATCTCTTTCTTAATAGCACAGTACTCAGTATTAATAACAAAGTTAAAATCTGGGGCAATAGCGTTTGAAAAGAAATTCATTTAGTGAGTCCTGATCCCTAAAATCCCATAAGATATCTTGTGTAAAAAAAATTATGTTAGGATGGTGTATGTTCTTCTATATTCACATTATACCAAATTGGACTTGTTCTAAAAATGGATCTTTTATTTAGTATTCACTGTGAATGGATTATATCTCATGAGTACTTGTTATTACATGGAGATTTGTCTCACTAAAAAAAGGAACTAAAACTAGGAACTCAACAATACTTTCCTGATAGCACAAGCAAATGGCAAACAATAAGAGCTACACCACTTAGCCAGTGTGCAAGAATGTCAGTGAGATTGTGTTTTAAAGATATCTACCTATCGAACAGAAGTCAGAAAAACAATGCCTGTTATGAAGCACAGCCTATTTTTCACATTATACCAACAAGGTCTCATTATATCAACTTCAATCCTCAGAAGTCAAAACAGAAGGAGATATGTTGACTTCATTAATATGATAATTATCAGGACCCTGGCATTTTTTTTAGAACAAGAAGTTCTGTTGCCATTGGTAAAAAATAAATCAGAATAAATATTCAAATAGCCCAACCTGGGACTCAACAAATTACAACAAACGTACAAAAATGTTAATAACAAAAATGCCAGATATGTTACTTAGTTCATTGTGCAATTTGAATTGTGTGAAGACACCTTGGACTTAGTAGACTTTATAAGAGGACCTGTGTAGGTTGGTTTTGCAAGTGATAAGGAAACACAAAGATGAAATAGTGTTTTGACCTTGAAGGTATGCATAATATAGAAGAGCTTTCCCAGGTTTATTTCTGTCTTGTTTTTTTTTTTAAGCAGAATTTTCACAGAAAATATCAAAATTCTGTTATTCATTTTTTGGCTTAATGATCTACCATTTAACTCTCAGGTATCTTTTAGGTACTTGCTACTGTGATGTTGCAGAATTCAAATACCATCCCTGCCTCCAGGAGCTTGTTATTATCATTGCCATGATATTATTTACTATGCTTTATTCAGTGTTTATTAGGTGCCATATCGCACTAGGTGCTTACAAATATAGTTATTTGTTTTTTTTATTGGGTCATAGTGTGTGCCAACCATTTTAAATCCATGATGAGAATTAGAGTTTTTATTTTTTTTATTTTTTTAATATATTTTATTGATATTTTACAGAGAGGAAGGGAGAGGCACAGAGAGCCAGAAACATCAATGAGAGAGAAACATCGATCAGCTGCCTCCTGCACACCCCCCACTGGGGATGTGCCCGCAACCAAGGTACATGCCTTTGACCGGAATCGAACCCAGGACCCCTCAGTCCGTAGGCTGACGCTCTATCCACTGAGCCAAACCGGTTTCGGCAGAGAATTAGAGTTTTTAAAATGTGGGTGAGGCTTTGGCCGGGTTTCTCATTTGCTTAAAGCTTTGTCCTGGACATGCCTAGCTTGTGGTTTTGATGCCTGGTCAGGGCACATACCATAATAACCCAGTGAGTGCATAAATATGTGGATCAAGAGAACAATGTTTTCTCTCTTTGTGTTTCCCTTCCCCCTACTCACTTTCTAATCAATCTATTATTTTTTTTTAATGTGTGTGATATTTAATGTAAGCATGCAGAGTATGAAGAAGTTCACCAGGTAAAGAGACAGACAGTGATGTTTGGCAGGAAGAACATGTATTGAGATTACACATTTGGCAGAATGAACCGCAGTGCAAGGGCTGGGATGTACAAGTGAACTTGGCGGGATTTGTGAGCAGTACAGTTTCCAAGGTGCCAAATGTGTGCTATGGGGAGAGTTGGGAATGGGTGAGTGCCTAGCAGCAGGCTTATGAAAGGCTCTAGTACTACACAAAGGACTAGATCTCTGTTATTTCATAAAATGTTTGTTAAAATGTAGTTGACACACAATATATTACGTTCTGGTGTGCAAAATAATAAGGTGACATCTACATTCCTTATGATGTGTCACACTGATAAACCATCTATCACCATGCGAAGTCATTACTACATTAGTCCATTCCCGGTTTTATACACTAGATCCATGTCGCTCATGTATTTTATAACTGGAAGTTTGCACTTCTTGTTTTTTATTGTCTAAAGTTTTACATAAGTCTCCTTTTTCCCCAGTTGACCGCCCCCAAGCCATTCCCACCCCAGGCAAGCCCTCACTGCCCCAGTTTCTGTGTCCATGATTATGCTAATATGCATGCATACAAGTCCTTTGGTGGCTCTCTAACCCCTCACCCCTCCCACCATTTGTCTCTGGATCTATTCTTGTTCATCACATTATGTTGATCATTATATTCCACATATGATTGAAAGCATGTGATATTTATCTTTCTCCAACTGGCTTATTTCGCTTAGCATAATAGTCTCCAGTTCCAACCATGCTGTTGAAAATGTTAAAAGTTTCTTCTTTTTTTAATAGCGGCATAGTATTCCATTGTGTAGGTGTACCACAGCTTTTTAATCCACTCATCTGCTAATGGGCACTTAGGTGTTTCCAAATCATAGCTATGATAACTAGGTTGTGCTGCTATGAACATAGGGGTGCATATATCCTTTCTGATTGGTGTTTCTGGTTTCTTGGGATATAGTCCTAGAAGTGGTCAAATGGGAGTTCCATTTTTAACTTTTTGAGGAAACTCCATACTGTCTATCACAGTGGCTGCACCAGTCTGCATTCCAACCAGCAGTGCATGAGGGTTCCTTTTCTCCACATCCTCTCCAGCACTTGTCATTTGTTGATTTGTTGATGGCAGCCATTCTGACAGGTGTGAGATTGTATCTCATTGTTGTTTTGATTTGCATATCTCAGATGATTAGTGACTTTGAGCATGTTTTCATATGTCTCTGGGCCTTCTGTGTGCCCTCTTTCAACAAGTGTCTAGCCTTGGGCAAACTACGACCCACGGGCCGGATCCCGCTGTTCTACCCGGTTCTCTTGCTCTCCCCTCCGCTCCTTTACTTTGAATTTATATTAGTTCACACAAACACTCCATCCATGCTTTTGTTCCGGCCCTCCAGTCCAGTTTAAGAACCCATTGTGGCCCTCGAGTCAAAAAGTTTGCCCACCCCTGAATCCTTTGTCCATTTTTTGATTGGAGTTTTTATCTTCCTTTTGTTAAGTTGTATGAGTTCTCTGTAAATTTTAGAGATTAAATCCTTATCAGAAATATCATTGGCAAATATGTTCTTCCAAGCAGTGGGCTTTCTTGTTGTTTGATAGATGGTTTCCTTTGCTGTGCAGAAGTTTTATATTTTGATTTAGTCCCATTTGTTTATTTTCTCCTTAGTTTCCATGGCCCTAGAAGCTGTGTCTGCAAAGATATTGCTACGACATATGTCTGCTATTTTGCTGCCTATGGAGTCTTGTAGGACTTTTATGGTTTCCCATCTTTCATTTAAGTCCTTTAGCCATTTTGAGTTTGTTTTTGTGTATGGTGTAAGTTGGTGATCTAGTTTCATTTTTTGGCATGTAACTGACCAAATTTCCCAGCATCATTTATTGAAGAGACTGTTTTGACTCCATTGTATAGAAGTTTGCACTTCTTATTCATACCCTTCTGTTTTCTCACTCTCCTCAAGTCACTGTCCTCTGTGAACCCATCAGTATGTTCTCTGTAGCTATGGAGTCTGTTTCTGTTTTGTTTGTTTTATTGTTTTAAATTGCACATGTAAGTGAGATCATATGACATTCGACTTTCTCATTCTCTTTTAATTTAGCCTAATACCCTCGCTTCCCATCCATGTTGCTGCAAATGGCAAAATTCCATTCTTTCTTATGCCTGAGTCATATATATATATTACATATACATAACACATCCTCTTTATTCATTTATGTATGGAAAGAATCCTAGGTTGCTCCATATCCTCGCTATTATGAATAATGCTGCAGTGAACATAGTGTGCTCACATATTTTTTTTTCAAAATTCATGTTTATATATGTATCTGTTGGGTAAATACCCAGATGAGGAATGGAAGTTCTATTTCTAATTTCTTGAGGAATCTCCATGCTGTTTTCCACAATTACTGGACCATTTATATTCACATGAACAGTGTGTGAGGCTTTGTCTCTTCTCCATGTTCTCGAAAGCACTTGCTATTTGTATTTTGAGAACAGCCATTCTGAGAGGAGTGAGGTGGTACTTCTCTATGGCTTTAATTTTTTTTTCCCTGATTAGTGATGTTGAGCTATTTGTTTCCTTTAATTTTGTAAAACATGTTTTTAATTATTTTTAAAGGGATAGGAAGGGAAAGTGAGAGATAGAAACATCAATGAGAGAGAACCATCATATCCATCGGCTGCCTCCTGCATGCCACTGCAGGTGTTGAGCCTGCATCTGGAGCATGTGCCCTGACTGCGAATTGAACCAGATGAATGGGGCAAATCTTAATCCATTTAGCAATACTGGCCTGGCCTGTGGGTTTATTTTAAATAGGGAAAAAACTGAGAGACTTGGAGTTGACGTCCTCTAACTTTTGATGGACTTGGGTTATATCCCATACTCATTCTTAAATCTTTAGTGGTAAACTAGTTACTTTAATGAGATTAGTATAATCATATCTCTCTTAGGAGCTGGGTAGATAACACCTTCTTTGTGTATCAGAACAGTAAATGTCCAAATACAGTTGTGGTTCTCCAGCAAAAAAGAAGACTAGGTAGGGAGCCAGCAATACTCACTACAGGGATTCATTGGAGTTTTTGGCAGAAGACTAACAAGATTACATATGATTAGGGTCCTCTGGTTGTGGTGTGAAGCAGGATCAGCAATATTTTTCTTTAAAAGGGCCTGATTTTAGTCCATGTCATACCTACTCAAGTCTGCCATTGAAGTGTGAGAGCAGTCCTAGAGAATGTATAAGTGAATATGCATGACTGTGTTCCAGTGAGACTATTTGCAAAACCAGATGGCAGCTTGTATTTGGCCTGTTGGTCTTATTTTGCTGACCCCTCATGTAGAGGATAGATGGAAGGAAACCACATAAAGAGATGGTGGACCAAAAAATATTTTGCCTCTGGACTAGCATAAGTCTACCATGAAGTTTTCATGCATCCATGCTGAAATGAGTCAGGAAGCTCAATTTATCCCATTTAAAATGTTGGTGTTTTTCTACGTTTATGTCTTTCTCGTTTGTTTTCCTTAAAAAACCTTAATAATTTAAGAAAGAACAATAATAGTTGGTAGTATTTTCCCTGCTGTGATAGCCATCTGCTAAGAGCCTGTGTTTGATTAGGGCAGCTGACAGTAGCAAAATAAAGCAGAGGTGGTAGGTTTTGTGATGATTGCACGTAAAGAGTTAGTGGGGAGAGAGAAATATAAGGTGATTCATAGGTTTCCATGTCCTGCACTGGCATTTTTTCATTTGTTGTTGTTAATCCTCACACGAAGGTATTTTCCATTGATTTTTAGAGAGAGTGGAAGGGAGAGGGACAGACCGAGAGAAACATCAATGTGAGAGGGACACAGCAATCGGTTGCCTCCTCCATGCACCCCGACCAGGATCAGGGATCCTGAAACCAAGGTACTTGCCCTTGACGGGAATCACACCTGGGACACTTCAGTCTGTGGGCCAAGGCTCTATCCACTGAGCAAAACCAGTGAGGGCCTGCACTGGCATTTGGATTGGACATGAAGACTAGGACTTTAACTGATCAGCAGGAAAGAGCAACAGTTCATCCACAAAGACCAGTATCTTTCCATACATGTTTAATTGGATGGTATATCCATGGATATGCCTACATTTTGGATACAATTTCTTTCACTTTTTACTTGTCCTGTCAACAACTAACTTTAATAGGTGATCCATGATATTAGTTTAATAAAAAAATTTAAAAAGATTAGTAATAAAAAAAAACAACAACTCTGCAATCTTTAGAACTCTTTTGTTATATACTAGAGGCCTGGTGCATGAATTTGAGCATGGGTGTGGTCTGTCCAGCCCAACCCGATGGGGGTCGATCATGGGCGGGGCCAATCAGGGTGTCTAATATTGGAAGCTATAGCTTCCCTCCAGCTGGATCGAATTATACTTTAGGGATGGCCAAAAGAAAACCCACAACAGAACACTTTTGCATTTCACGTGCCATGTGATGAAGTTGTTTATCTGTTGTTGCAAACATATATCAAGATGGATGATGGCCCTTTAATGATTTTTGCGTTCTTCCTGGGGCTCTACTCTGAGTTTCCCAATATGATCTTCATGTCTGTCTGCTTAAAATTATTTTGTTTTTGAATGTGCCTACCCTTCACTGTTGCTCCTGGCAGCCTGCAGGTCCTCTTGCCGCCCCATTTACAGAGAGATTGAAAGCTCACCTAATCTGCAAGGCACTGCCATTTCACAAAATCTCCACACAGGCTCTTTACATTCCTCAGCAAAGGGCTGCCATCCTGTTAATGATTAAGTTGCCTTTTTGGCTAACTTAGGAGTTCTCCTGGGGGCACAGGCCGTGGAAGGACAATTCCACACCTTGGATGCAATATTAGCAGAGCCCTCTGGAGACTTGGGCCCGGGTCAGAAGAAACTGATAATTATTTTCTTGTGCTTGCACTAAATGTACATGCACCAGGGATCCAGGCAGTGATTTAGGGGTGTTGGGTGCCTATCGGGATGGGGACTGGCCAGGGGGAGTGGCTACAGGTGGTTGGCGGCCAGCCAAGCTCCTGATTGGTGTACTGGGTGCTGATAGGGGGCCGGGCCCGCTGGGAGGAGAAGTCGCTAGTCATTTTGGTCATTCTGGTTGTTCGGCAGTAATGTTCCCTGGGCTTTTATATATATAGATGACAATTACTTTTTTTTTTGCAGTTATCCCAGTTCGTTGATTGATTCATAACTCTTGCAAAAGGGAATTAAACCCTGTTCAGTTGGAGAAATTTGTCAGTGAGATGTCTTCCTTTCCTTTACAGGAACTTTGATACTATAGAACATACTGTCAAGCATTAGGATTCTGTATTTCTTATTCTGACTAAATAGGAATGTTGCAAGTTTCACATAACTTTCTGACATCATTGATTCATTTATTTCTTTCATGTCTTTATTCCAATTGTTATAGATCTACAGAAAACTCAAAAACAAGCACGGACCGAAAAAAAATCAAGTACAGGTATTCAGTGAAATCAACTTCTGTATTGTGATCATGTATAATACATCAATCCAAATAATATTTTTATATAATGATATTTTGTTAGATGTTTCTAAACACACCTCTAGGTTTGTTTATTCACTGGAAAAATTTACAGGACCCATCATATAGGTGTGGTCATATATGAGTTTTATTACAGTTAAAGGTTTAAAGCAAAATCAGCAAAAGAGAAAAGGTGCATGTGACAAAGTGTGGCAGCCATCTGGTACAAGCTTCCAAGAGTCCTCACCCTGTGGAGTTACCAGTATGTGTTAGTTATTCCAGTGTCAAATTCTGACAACACACATGAAATATGTCATCTACCAGTCTTGTTAGACTCAGTGCCAAGGTTTTTATGGCACGCTAGTCACATAGGCATCTTCCCCATAGCATGTACCAAAGTTCTAGATTCCCAGAAGGAAAGCAGGTGTACAGTATGAACCCTATCAGATGTACAAAGTGTTAAGGCACAGGGAGCCACTCTTTTCAGTTAGGGAAAGGTGTAAACCCTCCCCAGATTCAGGTTTTAAGACTCCAACTGAAGTATAGCCATTTAAGCAGGACTTTCTAAGGATTGCAGTCTTAGGCCAGCTGCATGGAAATTTTCTGCACAGCAGGTACAGCTCTGACTGAATTTTTGGCTTTAGCCTAAAATTTTGTTTTTAAAGCAAGTAATACGATAACACTAGAGGCCCGGTGCATGAAAATTCATGCATTGGATGGGGGTGTCCCTCTGCCTAGCCTTCCCCCTCTCACAGTCCAGGAGAGCTCAGGGGTGGGAGGTGACCCGGTGATCAGGTGAAGGTGATGCCCCCATCACACCTCTGCTGCTGCCACTGCCAGCAGCACAAGCCTGGGCTGGCCCTGGTTACCTGAACCTCGGGTAGCCCTGGGCAGCTGAGCAGCTGTCATCCAAGGCTTGCCTCACCTTGGGCCTGCCCTGGGTGGCTGGGCAGCTGCCATCCAAGGCTTGCCTGCACCTCGGGCCTGCCCTGGGTGGCTGGGCAGCTGCCATCCAAGGCTTGCCTGCACCTCGGGCCTGCCCTGGGTGGATGGGCAGCTGCCATCCAAGGCTTGCCTGCACCTCGGGCCTGCCCTGGGTGGCTGGGCAGCTGCCATCCGAGGATTGCCTGTGCCTCAGGTGTCGGCTGGGCATCTGCCATCCAATGCTTGCCTGTGCCTCAGGCTGGCACTGGGCGGCTGGGGGGATGAGGGTGGGTCTGGATGCACCATGCACCTGCCACCCCCATTCCTGCGGGGCTGAAAGGACTGGGGGACTCCAGCAGGGCTGAGGGTACTGGGCACCACCATCTTGTGGCTATGGGTTCTGCCATATTTGTGACAGTGTGACAGTCAATTTGCATATTCCCTCTTTATTAGATAGGATAACATGGTACTGGTTTCAGTTGCATCATCTATAATTGCTTGCAATGCTGGCCACTTTTGTTATTCTTGCTGAGCATTTCACAGGTATTTGTATATAAATTACTAGGGCAATATTAGGCAATGATCAGCTTTCCTTTTCATCCAATTAACTAGAGGCTTGGTACACAAAATTCATGCATGGGGGGTCTCCCCTCAGCTCAATTTGCATCCTCTCCAATCTGGAAACCCTCAGATTGGACCTAAACCGGCAGTTGGACACCCCTCTCACAATCCAAGACCACTGGCTCCTAACTGCTTACCTGCCTGCCTGTCTGACCACACCTGAATCACCGCCCTGCTGGGATAGTTGGCCCATGCACCCTGCTGTTCAGTCGTTTAGTCGTCCCTCACTAAACCTCCTACTGGCCTCATCGCCCCACCCAGCCTGCTGTTTGCTGTTACTCTTATTGTTACGGCATCCCAGAAATTTGCTATATTCCTCTATTATTAGTATAGTTGTTTCAAGATAATTTTTACATAAAATTAGTATAATGATTTCTGATTTTATAGAATAAAAAGTGTCCTTTAATATGGATGATTCATATTTTATATTTCACTAAATTCCTATTTATATTTACAAAGCAAGTTATTCAATCATATTTATTAGTTATTTTCTTGCCCTAGTATACATTTAACACTATTTGCTTTATTTATGACTTTCCATATGCTTCACTACATTGTGAGGATAATTCCCATTTTCTGATACTTAGATCTTTATCTTAATTTTTAAGGTGATGTGTCTTGAAAACAGCATTAATGTGTTGATATATGTTAATAGAAGATTCCTTGATACATTATTTGCAAGAAAAATTACTAAGACTTATTTTTTAGAGACGTTTTAGGTGCACAGTCTGATTGAGCGGAAAGTACAGTGTGTGCCCATAAACCACACAACCCCGAACACACAGCCTTGCTCATTTTTCACATCCTGCACCAGAGAGGTGCATTTATAACAATGGATGTGTGTGCACTGAAAATGTATGATGGCACATACCCACCCTTACAGTATCATACAGAATCACTTCACTATCCTAAAAATCCTCTGTGCTTTGCTTATTCATCACTCCCTTCTCCCTAATCCCTGGAAAACAATGATCTTTCTTAGTCTCCATAGATTTGCCTTTTCCTGAATATTGTATAGTTGGATTCATACAGTGGGTACATTTTTGTATGTTTAACAAATGAAAATTCCAAGGTAAATGGATGTAGTTGTCCAAGATGTTTTTATCTTAGTTATTTGTTGTTGTTGTTGTTGTTGTACATCAACATAGGATCTGATGACATGTCCCATACCAGCTGAAAGAGAAGGATTTCTATAAGCATTTTCCACCTAAGGGAGAGGGTTGAGAAAAGTGATCTATGCACTACTGCAGAGCACTAACTGTGCGGACCACCCTGCTCTATGATGTGGGAACAGATACACTCTAGTAATGCAAGGAGACAGCTCAAGGGGTTCTACTGCATACAACTAGAATCACAAAGTTTTTCTACTCATCTTGCAATATGAAATGGGGCCAGAAAGAGTCTGTTTTCTATGTGCAGTTGTGCTTCAAAGTGTAGTGTCTAGAGTATTTCATCTTAAATTATCTTGTCTTCACTGAAGAGCTAGACAATTTGTATCGTGTTACAGCAGAATACGTATACTGTCTTCTAACTGCTGCTGATGGGAGGAGTCCAGAAAACTCATGCTATTTAAGTTTGACATGGTTAGTCTATGATTCTGCTTCCACTAACAACATAATTTTCTGTCAGTCTGATGGGGTTTGGTTAGGATTACGTTCATTGTACATAGCAGTGCACAGGAAGGTTTCCATTTTTGATACATCCCATTTTTCTGTGTGTGTGTTTGATATATTTAAACAGAGAAAGTAAATGTTCTTATGTATTAATGGCCTACCAATAATATGATTAATGTTTACCCTAGTATAGTCTTCAGGTGTGGCCCCAAAATTATACTTTCGAACAATGTATTAGTCCAGTACTTTTAAAGTCCTGTATTCTTATTGTTTTAAATTGTATTTTACTTTTTTTAAAATAGTGATTGGTGTCTCTAAAGAAGACTCTTTAAGCAGGTAGGATTTTATGGATTTTTAAAAATTATAGCTCACTAAGAAAATGCATAGAAAAGACACTAACATTTCTAGAGTGCTCTACTGTGGGCTATACCCTATACTATGTAATTACCCTGTGTTTTAGAGTCATTACAATGGCTTGGCAAAGTAGCTGTGCTAATGTCACCTATTTTTTATTAATGAGGCAACTGTGATTCAGGGAGATGGATGAATCGACCCATGATGCCATAGTTAGCAAGGGGCTGAGCCATGATTTGACTGGCAAACAGTTTGGCTCTGAAATTATTCTGTTGTCCCTCAACATACACTGATAAGTTCCTGTGAAGCTCTGCCATGGAGATAAAGTTGCAAACCATATCATCTCAGAAAGTCAAATCTGATTGTGTGTTAACTCTGATTTAGAGTTTTTCTAAGAGGCCCAGTGAGTCTAAACATTTATCTTACTCTCCTTGACAACTATAGTGGTAAATAGGACCTGTGCTTCCCACAAAAGCTTTTAGGGCCCATCGGGGTTCACTATGGCCACAGAACCAAAGGTTTTTACCTGAGCAAGGTCTAATCGGGCAATGGTTTTTAGGCAGAATGATATACGTTCTTCTTGGAATTACTTATTTATCTCTAAGTAAAGAATATCTATGTGTAGACCATGTTATCTTAATTGGATTAAGCATATTTTTAGAGGATATTTCTAATGGATCCTCTAATTACTGGCTTCCCAGTCTGGTTTTCTCTTCAGGCTAGTACCTTTTCCTCGTTGTCTGAGGTTTTTCCTTTGTTCCTATAGTCTTTTTTCCCCTCTTGCATGAGTTCTTGATTTATTTTATTTTATTCTCTGCTTTTATTGGTATTTTTTTCTTTGTGTTATTTTTTTCCAATTCTGCCAACTATGGTGTTCTCCATTTTTCTATAGACAGAATCAAAGACACATAGAATTTCATAATTTTAAGGAAGCCTAGCAATTAATTAAACAAAATCTTCTCTAGTGCTTCAACCTGTGTTTGACATCCTGGCCACGTGGTTGTTCACATGGAGTAATGGGAGCACATTAACGTGACTCACTGAGATAATAAGAAGTGGTGGAACAGAGATGTAAATTCAGGTTGCTAAATGCAATGCTCGTCCCTTTATTTTCATTCTGTTCGTGAGTTTTCATAACAGAAACAGAGGGAGTGGGTTGTGAACACAGTCCATAGAGGATAAGAATGGAACGAGCAGGGAATCCCAAGTTTCAAGGGGAACAACACTGGGTTGGGTTTGAAATAAGAGTTCTGGAAAAGAGATGGAAATACTGAAGTTTATGACAAGTTAAAGGTAAGTTTTAAGAAGAAGGACACTGAAAGAGGGTGGTTCTCCAGAAAGGCAGGTTAAAATATGGGCAAAGATGTCCTGAAGAGGTTGCTGGTCTTTTGCTTGGTTGTTTAATTGGAGGAACTAGCAGCATTCAAGGTTTCTTTAGAAAAATAAGAAAAGAATTTGAGCCACTGGGAAGATTCTTTTGATCGCATAAAGGACTATGGTCTCATCTACCTGACTCACAGAGTGGGGCTTAGGTCCCCTTGAGTCCTAGGGAATGGAGATTGCTGAACTACATAGATCTATGGCCCAAGGCAGGTGTCTTCTCTGCTTTACCTGGTTTCCCAATTAGCTGATGTGCTTCCCTTGTACATGGAGGTTTGAGGAGGGGCAGGACTAGATGCCAATCAGAAATGGAGTTGGGTAACACTAAAGCATTTTTGTAAATAGAGCCCCACCGTTAATTATATCAAGAATCATTATTTGATATGCAGATAGCTAATCTTTGACTTAAACTTTTTGTTGCTTGTTTTAAAGAAATTAACTCACTCATTTTTGTTGTATATTTTACTGTAAAGACTTTGCAGCAAATCTGGCATTGATGATTCAAGGCCTACATCACACAATGAAGACTTGAAGGTAAAGTGCTCCCTTGTGAAATTACTTGTCCTTCTGTGTGGCCCTTACTCTTATAATTTTGTAGCAGCCTACCTGTCATTGATTTATGTTTGTAATGCAAAATTAGTCTTTTTATTGTTAAATTCTCAACCGAGATATGCCTTTTTAAAAATTGATTTGAGAGAGAGAGGAAGGGTTAGAGGGAGAGAGAGAAAGAGAATCATTGACATGAGAGAGAAACATGGATTGGTTTCCTTCCCCTTGGGCCCCCACTGGGATTAAACTGACAACCTGTGTATGTGCCCTGACTGGGAATTGAATTCGTAACCCTTTAGTACATGGGACATCGCTCCAACCAGCTGAGCAACACAGGCCAGGAAAGAAAACATGTTTATTTTATTGTGTGATTCCTTTTATATGTCACTTCCACAATAAGTGACTACATAGAGACAGAAATCAGAGACTGCGGTGGGGGGATGGGGAGTTCCTGTTTCATGAGAATGAAGTACCCTTCTGGAGTGATGAAAATTTTTGGAACTAGATAGAGGTCATCATTGTACAACATTATAAATGTATCAATTTTTTCACTTTAAAATGGTTTATTTGATTTTTGGTGAACTTTACTTACTACAAAAAGAATACTCTCATAATAATAATTAATCGATCAAATTAAGATCATGTTACACCTTTAAAAACAATCCAACAGGCTCATTTAAACAGGTCTTCTGGTGAAAGGTTACATTGTTAATTTGAGATGCTTCTTGTTTCTTGAGGTAGGCCTGCATTGGTTTGAATTTCCCTCTTAGGATGGCTTTCGCTATGTCCCATAAATTTTGCCTTGTCATGTTCTCATTTCATTTGTCTCAAGGTATCCTTTGATTTTTTCCTTGATATCATTGTTAACCCATTCACTGTTTAGTAACAGGTTATTTAGTCTCCATGTGTTTGTGTGTTTTCTTTGTGTGTGTGTGTGTGTGTGTGTGTGTGTGTGTGTGTAAATGATTTGTAGTTTGATAACATTATAAATGTGGTTGGAGAAGATGTGTGAAATGATTTTAATCTTTTAAAATTTCCTAAGGCTTTTTTTATGGTGTTACATGTGGTCTACCCTAGCAAATGTCCCATGTGTACTTGAAGAAAATGTATTCCCTGCAGTGTTACAGTGTAATGCTCTGAAAAAATCAATGAGATTCATCTGGTAAAATGTGTCCTTTAAGGGTGCTGTTACCTTTTTTATTTCTTTTGGAAGATCTATCCATTGATGTCAATGGGGTGTTAAACTGCCAACTATGATTATATCAATATTTACTGTATATAATTAGGTGCTCTTATGTTTACAAAGGTTATTTCTTGTTTTTGGATTGATCCCATTATCATTATACCAGAGGCCCGGTGCACGAATTCATGCACAGGTGGGGACAAGCCAGACCGACCCGATAGGGCTAGGTGGCCTGGGAGAGGGGCCACAGTTGGTTGATGGGATAGCCCCGCCTTTGGTTGAACTCACAGTTGAACTCCCGGTTGAATTCCCAGTCCAAGGGACAATTTGCATATTAGCCTTTTATTGTATAGGATAGTGACCTTCTTTATCTCTTGTTATAGCCTTAGTTTTAAATTCCATTTTACCTGATATAATTATTGGTATCCTGGCATTTTTTTTGTTTATATTTTGAAAAACATTTTAATTTATTTTTTTACTTACTGATTTAAGAGAGAGACCAAAGGAGAGATACAAAGAAAGTGTGTGTGTGTGTGTGTGTGTGTGTGTGTGTGTGTGTGTGTGTGTGTGTATGAGAGGGAGAGAGAGATAGAGAGAGAGAGAGAGAGAGAGAGAGAGAGAGAGGAAGAGAGACACAGAGAGAGAAACATTGATTTGTTGTTCCTCTTAATTATGCATTCATTGGTTGCTTCTTGTATATGCCTTGATGAGAGATTGAACTTGCAAACTTTGTGTATCGGGACAATGCTCTAACCAATTGAGTTACCATGCCAGGGCCTTTTTGCTTTGCATTTTCAAGAAATATAATTTTCCATCCCTTTGCTTTCAGTGTGTGTGTATCTTTCACTAAGGTTGGTCTGTTGTAGACAGCACATATAGGGGTCTTATTTTCTTATCCATTCATCTATTTGATGCCTTTTGATTGGAGCATTTAAACCATTCACAATTAAAGTGATTATTGATAGGTACATACTTTTTGCCATTTTATTCTTTATAATTATATTCCCCACCTTTTTTCCCTTTTCCTTTCTGTAGAAGTCCCTTTAACATTCCCTTTAATACTGGTTTTTTGATTATGAACTTCTTTAGCTTATGAGGGGAGCTCTTTATTTCTCCTTCAATTTTGAATAATAGCCTTGCTGGGTAGAGTAGTATTGGTTGTAGGTCCTTCTTTTTCATCATTTGGAATATTTTATGCCAATCCCTACCAGCCTGAAATATTTCTGCTGAGAAAGCATCTGACAGTCTTATGGGGGCTCCTTTGTAGTTAACTATCTATTTTTTTTCTCTTTTAGCCTTTAAGATCTTCTCTTTGTCTTCAAGCATTGCCATTTTAATTATGAAGTGTCTCGGAGTGGGCCTCTTTGAATTAATCTTGTATGGGACTCTGTGTCCTGCACTTGTGGTTCTTGTTTTTCACCAGGTCAGGGAAGTTTTCAGTCATTATTTCTTCAAATGGGTTCTCAATTTTTTGCACTCTCTCTCCTCCTTCTCCTACCCATGCAATGTGGATGTTACTATGGTTTGTGTTGTCCCTGAAGTCATTGAAAGTAGCTCATTTAATTTTTTTTTCTGCTCTAATTGGGTGCTTCCTGCTACCTTGTCTTCTAAATCAAATATCCTATTCTTTGCTTCATCTAATCTGCTGTTGATTCCTTCTAGTGTATTCTTCATTTCAGATATTGTATTCTTCATTTCTGAGTGGTTATTCTATGTGGTTTCTTTGTCCTTTTTTATACTTGCTATCTCTGTGTTAAAGTTATTACTACATTCCTTGAGCATCTTTGTAACCATGTTCTTGAATTCTGTATCTTATGCATATTTTCCCTCCATTTCATTTAGCTGTTTTTTCTTGGAATTTCTTCTGTTCTTTCATTTGGGGCATATTTGACTCCCAATTTTGGCTGCCTCTCGCTATTTGTTTCTGTATATTAGTTAGATCTGCTTTGCACCCTAGTCTTGGTATGATGGTCTTATGTATTAGGTGTCTTTGAATCTCATTGGCACATTCTTTCTGGTCACCTCAGTTAGGTGCTCCTGGAATGTTCCTTGTGTGTGAACGCTCCTTTTGTAAAGCCTTGATTGCTGTTTGCCTGTTTGTGGATGGATTGATCTTCTGGCTGGCTGACTACACACAGTATACATACAAGCTGCTGTGCAAAGGCTGACCCCATGTTGAGCAATCCATGCCGGCTCAGTTTGCTGTATGCCTAGATCTTCATTTGTGTGTTCTGCTTGTGGATCTAATTGGGTCATGCTCTGAAGTCCCCTCCTCCCCAACCCTCGGGTGTGTTGGTTCTGGAGCCTCTTGCAAGGGACTCTGCTGCAAGTCAATGTCAGTCTCTGGCTGTGATTTCCCTTGGGCTACCTGTGTGGAGCTATAAAGAGATCCAATATTTGTGACGCCTCTGCTGTGCCTGGGTGCACCTGGGAGGGGCCAGCTGCACCTGGGAGGGGCCAGCTGCACAGCAATGCCTCCTACCACCAGCATCAAGCCCCTGGGGCAGCTGAGCAAAAAGCCCAAGTCGCTTGGAGATCCACCTGTGCCTTCAAGCTTTCTGTTGGGGTCATTCACTTGAGAGAGTGCCCATTGGTATGTGAGTTGCATGAGGTAAGTGACTCATCAGGTAGGTGCAAGTGTTGTTTACCATGTTCATACAGATTCAAACTCAGTTTCATTTTTGGGTGTGAGGCCACTCAGCACAAGTCCCAGGGTACACCAATGCCACTTATCACCCACCAGATACCTGAGGTCTGTTGTGGTTGGGTGGGGCCTCAGGAAGACATTAGGGGAAGGCTATAAAAATTCATTGAGGCCCCAAGACCGAGATTTGGCTGTATGAAGGGAGAGCTCAGCACTGGAATGGTGGCTTTAGTTAGATCAGCAAGGGAATAAAGACCCCCAACCCAAAGTCACACAGCACAGTCTGACACCCCCTGAGTCCACCCAGACCTGCTTAAGAGATCTCCATGAAACACCATGGGCCCGCACTCCTTTGCAGTGTGTAGCTCCACAGGGTTGGGGATAAGGATTCAGGATGTTGGTCTACATTCCCCAGGCTGAGGCCATAAGAAGCGAGGGCTTGACCCAGGGGTGATGGCATCTGTGTGCATTGTGGGAGAGGGACTCAGCACAGGGAGGGCACCCAGAGGCCATCCCCTCAGCGCTCTCTCCCAGAGCCACACAAAGCAGCCTCCTCACATGACTCCCAGGCCACTCTAAGCCACCCTTTCTTCTTAGGCCCAGGGTAGGTGGTGGGAAGGCTACTTGTGTGCTGGCCCTTTACGAGGGCTCCTGGGTTTCTAGCAGACTCCCACCTCCTCCTGGAGGCAGAATCCCTGCTGATTTTCACAGCCAGATGTCCTGTGGGCTCCTCTTCCAGGCTCTGGCCCTCAGGGCTGGGAGCCCAGTGTGGGGTTGAGACAACACGCTCCTCAGGGGGACCATTGCACTGAGACAGGCCTCGGCATTCTCAACCACCACAAGTGAATGCAGGACCAGCCCTTTCTGAATCTCTGTTCTTCCTACCAGTCTAGCTGAGGCTTCTTCTGTAGATCCTCGGTTATAAGACTGACATTCAGCTAGTCTTCAGTTAGTTATTCAGGGTAGTAGTTATATAATTGAGTTGTAATTCCAATCTGGTCCATGGAGGAAGTAAGTGTAACTTTTACCATCTTGGATCACCCTAAAAAATTCTGAAATGCACTGCAGGGGCTCACTATTTAGGATATGGTGAGGTGAAATATTTTAAGTGAGGAAGGCATTGTAATGTTAAAATTCAGCTACTAATTTATTTCTAATAGATTTAGCATCCAACAAATTCTTTGGCTCCAATAGTGTTACAATTAGTTGAGGGCACATGTTTTTATTTTAACTTAGATCAAGGCAAGTTTTTCTTGTCTTCTTTCTTTCTTTCTTTCTTTCTTTCTTTCTTTCTTTCTTTCTTTTTCTTTCTTTCTTTCTTTTTTACTTCTCAGTTACAATTCATTGATTTGGGGAATAGGTAGTCATAGATTAAGAATTCTAATAGTTAATTTTAAATTAAATTCTAATTTTTCTTTGTCCATACTTGATTACTTAAGGATAAAGTTATTTCAGAAACACGTACCCGGACAGCAAAGACATTTAAAAATCTAAGGAAGCATATTCATCTTCCACCTTTGCATCTGAAAAAAATGTCTCAAGAATCACAAATAAATAGGGCATGTGACAAAGAGGATACATCTGCGTATTCAGGACACCCTTCTGTGCAAAAGAATAAGGAAATGTGCATCAAACAAGGCACATTAGAACAGAGGAAGCATTTACAACTTTCCAAAGATGAGTCAAAGCAGAAGTCACATAAATTTTCTGTAAAGTTCAAAACGACGGATTGTCCTGAGAAAGAGCCACTACGTGATAACTCTAAAGAAAGAGCAAGTTTAAGACAAATGCCTTCTAATTTGACAAATAAAATGCTTGATTGGGAGGGAAAAGATGCATTTGGAAAGTCTATCTCTGCAGCATTACAAACATTTCCTAAACGAGAAGAAGCCACTCTCAAAATTCTTTCTCCATCTCATGCAGACCCCGGGTCCCCAGAAGACTCTCCGTGGTCATCTTCTTCTGAACTTTGTTTAAAAGAAAAGGAATTACACTCTGAAAATGATCAGAAACGTAATCATGTTTTGAACAAAAATGAGAGTTTTTATAATGAAACAGAAAATAACAAAGTAAGGACCCCAGTAGTTACATCCGGGGTGAAAGAAGACCAAGAGTTTGCTATGCAGATGACAAAAAATATGAACCCAAATACCATGGATTGGAAACTAGGCATCGGACCTACACTTCAGTCTCGTGATCCGAAAAGCTATCTTGAATTGCAGCATCCCTGCTGCAATGAAGCAAAACTCATCATTGAAATAAAAAACCATGATATGCCTGCTGTTACAAATACTATTAAGGAAACAAAGACAAATCAAGACTTGTTCCAGAAGCCATTATGTGCAGATAATGGCAATGCTAATTATTGTAAAAGAATGGACTCTAAATTAAAAGATAAGAGTTCCTCTGCACTGCACAATGACAGAACACCTGGAGTAAACGCGATTGAAGAACTACAGCAAGATATACAAAGGCTTAAGAATGATGTAGACATGTTGAAAGTAGAGATCCTTGCTTTGAAAAAAGAGAAAGTTCAACTTCAAAAAGAGGTAGAATTTCACTTGCTGCTACTCTTTGTTTTCTCTCTTTATCAATTCTCTGATCCACTCTGATTTTCCACTTCTGAAAAATACATTGTATGTAAAATGAGGCTGTCTAAATATGTAATTGTATATATAAATAGATTATGTCAACTAAATAACAGGAGTTCAAGAAAATATTCTTCTGTTCTTTAATTGACTTAAGTCTCTCTGTCAGTCTTTTCTCTGAATTGGGCAACTAATTTAGCTATGTACCATGTAACCTATGTACTATGAACCAGTGAAAAGTATAAAGGAAATTGTTTAAAAAATGTAATAAGTACTATGCTGTTGTTTTTTTAAGTCCATTGGCTTAAATTTACATTATATCTCATAGCTCAGGGAGTGTGACTCAGTGGTGGAACATTGACCCATGAATCAAGTTGGCCCTGATTGGATTCAGGGTCAGGGCACAGTGTTGTGGCTGTATCCATAGTAGGGGATGTGCAGGAGGAATCCAATCGATGTTTCTCTCTATCACTCTCCCATGCTCTCTTCCTACAATTTAAAAAACCATAAATTGCATCCCAGAAATAATAAAGTGGAAGGAATCTATAACTGGGAGAAGGGTTATAAACAAATATCCCCAGCTAAACTCATCTATTTTGTGCTATAGTGTGTACAATCTTCTATGGTTTACTCAAAACCTTGGAAATTAGAATTCTAATATGATCGCTTCAGGATATTTTTATTTCATTTTAGTTACAGTTTACATTCAATATTATTTTGTGTTAGTTTCACATGTACAACATAGTGGTTAGATAATCATATACTTTACAAATTAGTCTCCCCAATATTTCAAGTACCCGCTTGCACTGTACATCATCATTGTAATTTTATTGAAATATTTTACTAACAAACATATATACTTCCACATATATTTTTATCACCACTCTCAGATGTGTTTGTTGAGTCAAAGCTTTACATTACGTTGTTTAATAAAGTATGGTACTGCCATAAAAAAAATGAAACCTTACCATTTGTGACAGCATAGGTGGACCTAGAGGGCATTATTCTAAGTGAAATATATCAGACAGAGAAAGAGAAGTCCCATATGATTTCACTTATATGTGGAATGTAAAGAGCAAAATAGATGAACTAAGAAATTTAAGAGAGACTCATAGATAACAGATCTGACTGATGGATGTGAGAGGAAAGGGAGTCAGAAGACCGGGCAAAAGGTAAGGGGACTAAGAAGTACAAAATGGTAGTTACAGAATAGTCACCAAGATGTCAAGTTCAGCATAGAGAATGTAGACAATCCTATTGTAATAAGGATGAGTGGTGTCAGGTGGTTGCTTGAAATATCAGGAGGATCACTTTGTAAAGTATCTGATTGTCTAACCACTATGCAGCCCAACTGAAACTAATACAAATAATGTGGAATGTGAACTGTAGTGGAAAGATTAGAAATATGGAAACATAGAATACCTTCCAAAAATAAAAGCATGGCAATTATCATTTTGACATGTATATATCATATAGGTCACATAAATTATTTGCAATAAACTCAATATTTGTCTGTAAAGGAGAAAACTGAGTTTTGAGGTGGAAAAAGTTTGAGACAATATGCTCCTTTATAAGAAAAAGTGGATGAGCCCTCTCATTACACTAAGGCATTAAATTACTTTTCAAAAGTCATATTTAATTTACCTGGTTAATTCGATGAAATTTTCTGTTTATTTATCTGATTCAGCATTATAGAATTCCTAGAGGCCCAGTGCACAAAGTTATGTACCAGTGGAGTCCTGCAAGATCAAGCCAAAACCGGCTCTCCTACATACTCCAAGAGGTCCCAGATTGCGAGAGGGCACAGGCCAGGCCAAGGGACCCTACTGGTGCATGATAGGGGCCGGGGAGGGTCACGAAAAATTGGCCAGGAGTGGAGGGACCACAAGAGGGCTCTAGGGCATGTCCAGCCAATATTGCTCAGTCCCAATCAGCTGGATCCCAGCAGCAAGCTAACCTACTGGTCAGAGCATCTAGCCCCTGATGGTCAGTGCATGTCATAGAGACTGGTCAACTGGTCAACCGTCTGCCCCCTGGTGGTCAATGCACATCATAGCGAGCAGTTGAGTGGCCTTAGCATATCATTAGCATAGTATACTTTGATTGGGTAAATGGCTGACTGGACGACCTTACACTTAGGCTTTTATTATATGGGACTAGAGGCCTGGTACATGAAATTTGGGCACAGGATGGGGAGGTCCCCCAGCCCAGCCTGCACCCTCTCACAATCCAGGATCTCTCTGGGTATGTCCGACTGCTGATTTAAGCCTGATCATGCAACCGGATCAGGCCTAAACCAGCAGTCAGCTATCCCTCTCGCAATGCAGGACTGCTGACTCCTGACCATTCACCTGCCTGCCTAATTGCCCCTAACGACTCTTCCTGCCTGTCTCATCACCCCTAACCACTTACCTGCCTGGCTGATCACCCCTAACCACTCACCTACCTGCCTGATTGTCCCCAACTGCTCGCCTGCCTGCCTGATCACCCCTAACCACCTCTGCCTGCCTCATTGACCCTAACTGCTCACCTGCCTTCATGATTGCCTCTAACCACTTGCCTGCCTGCCTGATCACCCCTAACCACCTCTTCCTCAGCCCCCACCACAGCTGCTTCATCTAGAAAGATGTCTGGAAGGTCATTCAGCTGTCTGGTCTAATTAGTATATTACACTTTTATTATTATAGACTAGAGGCCCAGTGCACAAAATTCGTGCACAGGGGGTGGGGGGTTTCCCTCAGCCTGGCCTGCACCCTCTCCAACCTGGGACCCCTCAAAGGATGTCCTACGGCCGGTTTACAGGGATTGGGCCTAAACCAGCAGTCGGACATCCCTCTCGCAATCCGGGACTGCTGGCTCCTAACCACTCACCTGCCTGCCTTTCTGCCTGATTGCTTTTAACCACTCTGCCTGCTGGCCTGCTCACTCCAAACTGCCCCCCCGCTGTCTTGATCACCTCCAACTGACCCCCACTGATGACCTGTTCACCCCCAAATGGCCCCCTTGCTGGTCTGCTTACCCCCAATGGCCCCACCCTCCCACCAGCCTGATCACCCACAACTGCCCTTCCCTCTTGGCATCTAACCACCTCTACCTTGGCCCCGCCACCATGGCTTTGTCCAGAAGAACATTCGGAAGGTCTCCTGGAAGGTCTCCAAGTCTAATTAGCATATTACCCTTTTATTAGTATAGATAGAGGCCTGGTGCATGGGTGGGGGCCAGCTGGTTTGCCTTGAAGGGTGTCCCGGATCAGGGTGGGGGTTCCTTGGGGCATGGGGAAGCCTGGGTGAGGGGCCTGTGGTGGTTTGCAGGCCGGCCACACCCCCATGGGGTGAAGGTCCCCGCTGGGGGGCATGGCCAGCCTGGGTGAGGGGCTGAGGGCTGTTTTCAGGTGGCCACACCCCCTTCAGGGTGGGGGTTCCTGCTGGGGTGCCTGGCCAGTCTGGGTGAGGGGCTGAGGGCTATTTGCAGGCTGGCCAAGCCCCCCAGTGGGGACCCTCATGCCATGGGGGTGTGGCCAGCCTCGGTGAGGGGCTGAGGGCTGTTTTCAGGCTGGCCACGCCCCCCGGCGATCCAGGCTCTCAGCCCCTCTTTTTTTTTTTCAGGGCCTCCTTGAGTGGAGGTCGGGGCTGGCTGGAAGCAGGTATCTGGGATTTATTTATATTCTATAATTGAAACTTTGTAGCCTTGAGTGGAGGCCAGGGCCGGCCAGGGCAAGTGGGAAGCTTGGCTTCCTCCATCGCTGAGGGCAACCCAAGCCTCCTGCTCACTCCAGCTCTGTGGCCACCACCATCTTTGTTAGTTAATTTGCATACTCACTCCTGATTGGCTGGTGGGTGTAGCGGAGGTACGGTGTAGATAGCCTTTCTTTTGCTGCCATAAAATACTAGGTAATGCATGGACAGATCATTAAACCTTGGTTTTATTTCCATTATCCATAAATATGGGCTAAATTAAGTAAATGACTACTTCTATATCCTTCACCTATAAGATTTTATAGTGATTGTATGTGACATTAGGGGAGTATTACTCATTTTTCCAGAATTGTACATTAACCAACAATTCATTGGTTTCCCTCTGCTCCAGTGTTGTGGTAAACTTTTATTAATATGTTTTATGAATACCACCACTTTTTTGATACCCTCAAAGATCTTAAAGAAAAAAGAATTGTAAATGGCAACAGGGGAGGGAATAGCTTCATGCAGACACAGGAAAGCTTCTTATTTGTTTCTGAGGCACAATGTCACGTCCCCTAAATCTGGCTGTACTGCAAGACCCAAGTGGGAAAGACAGAAGAGGACACATTTGGCATCTCTGTCCTTTTACTTCTCTGTCTCTGCTAGATTAATGGGGTAGGGTGGGTAAGGGGAATGCTAGGTAGCAAAGAGTGGATGTGATGTGAAAAAGAGCATAAAATGAAGACAGCCCTTTAAAAATCTTGGAAAATTCTGCTTCTTTACTGAAACAGAAATAAAGCAGAATTTACGCTTCAATGACCTATAATGATAGAAACACAAAATCTTTTTATTGATTAAATTCATGGCAATTGAACAAAGAGCCAAATGATAAAATTAATGAAAACATAAACAGTCTTTTTAATGACTAAGGTCATAACAATATCTTTAATACCAAACTTTCATCAAAGGTTGAAGAAGAAAAAAAGAAGCAGAAAACCGGTAAAAGGAAAGTGTCAGGAAACTTGTCTAATGCTGCTGCTGATGACAGTGATGCATGGAGTCAGCAAAGCAAAGTCGAACACACTGAGAAGCAGCAGCTTCCTGTTATGGAGAATGAAGACTCTGACAGGTAAGCCTACAGCAGGATTTAATAGTAGGTAATTATTCTTTTCCTGTCAAACAAATTCCAATTTGAGCAAATATTCATGATTAACAAATCTTATATTTTTACTGGGGAGATTGATTCTTGCCTGGTAATCAGAAAAATGTAAATCAACAAACAATGAGATACCAATTTTTGAATTTAAAGTGATAACTATTTTATTTTAAAAATAACAACCAGAATGGGCACATGGGAGGAAAAGGCATGCCCCTGCACTACTGGTACGTGAAACTGGCACATCTTTTCCAAAGGGTAATTGGGCTAGTTTTGAAACTTCAAGTATGTCATTTCTTTAGCCCAATAGATTCACTTCCAGAACTAGATCCTACAGGGAAACATGACTTGGATATACACACACATACATATCCTAAGGACATCAATTATATATTATTATGTATATAAAACATACATTAGGTCATTATATGTATTTTATTCTATGGTATAAAAAGCCTGTGGTCATGACGACCTCACGCCGTAACGACCTATCACCAGCAGGCCAGGAAGCTGCGTGCACAGCAGGCATGCACGGGTGGGCGGGACTGTGTGCACGGTGAGGCACATGCGGGTGTGCGGGAACTTGACTCTGCGTTCCCATGGGTGCTGGTGGGGGCTTGATGCTGTGTCCATGGGCGCCGGCACGCCTGGGTCTCGTGCGATTTAGAGGCTCTCACAGGTGGGCAGGGACTTGACCCTGCTTCTCCGCGGGTGCCCGCCCAGACTCTGACAGAAGGGAGGAGGGAGCTGGATACACGCACCCAGAACCCAGACAGCAGGGCGGCGGGAGCCCCATCCCTCGTGGAATTGGCCATTTGTCAGCTCGCTGTCAGCTGCCTGAGAGTCAGGAATCCCATTCACCTGCACCCAGGAACCAGCCAGCAGGGTGGGGGGAGCAATATAAAAATATCTCCTCTAGCCCTAACAGTGTGGCTCAGTGGATAGAGCAGTGGCCTGTGGACTGAAGGGTCCCCGGTTTGATTCCGGTCAAGGGCATGTACCTTGGTTACGGGCACATCCCCAGTAGGGGGCGTGCAGGAGGCAGCTGATCAATGATTCTCTCTCATCGATGTTTCTAACTCTGTATCTTTCTCCCTTCCTCTCTGTAAAAAATCAATAAAATATATTTTTTAAAAAATAAACATTTAAGATTCCTCCACATCTGCCTGGCTGGTGTGACTCAGTAGTTGAGACCCCAGGCTGGCGCTGGGAGGGGGTCACTCCGTGGGGGTACAGGTGCTTCCAAGGCTAAGACCTGAGGCTGCAGGTGTGTGTGTGTGGGATCACTCTGTGGGGAGTGAATTTGTTGTTGTTTTTCATAAAGGGTCAGGAGGGCCTCTGGGCAGCATTCCGCCAGGCTGCTTACGCTGCCGACTCTCAGCGGCAGCCCTCCCTGGGACTGGGGGACTCTGACGGGGCTGAGAGGACTGGGCGCTGCCATCTTGTGGCTATGGACGCTGCCATTTTGTCATGGAGTGATGGTTAATTTGCATATTACTCTTTTATTAGATAGGATATATATATATATATATATTATGGCAGATGTTAAGGATATATAATATACATTTATGCATTAAGGATACTAACATAAATGTTACATATATACATATGTATAAGCATATTTATTACAACATTGCTTACCAAAAAATTGTAGGTAGTGTAAATACCTATCTATAAGGTAGTACATTATTATACCGATAAAATAATGTAGTATGCAGTCACTGGAAAAATGGGGGTAATTCTGGCCTACAGTATACTGATTGTTTCACAATTGACTTGAATTTAAAGCGTTGGGTTTAATGTCATGTCTTAAGCAAATTTTGTGAGAATACTTTTAATATACGTTCAGTTATAAAAGGAAGTTATATACTACACTGTCACTCTACTTTGTTTCCACCTAACTGGTGAGTTACTAGATTTTTGTGTTTTGTTCCTGATACCTGAGTGCTCAAATATTGGACACTCAGGTTAATCTGAAAGCTGAGGGATTTCACAAGGCAATTTGTTCCATATCTTATATAAAAATTTCAGCCTATTGTGTAAAACCTATTGAAACACATCAAGGGATTAATCTGCAAGGTGAGGGGCTGACAGACCTTTTCTCTAAAGTGCCAGATAGTCAGTGTTGTAGGCTTCGTGAACCATCGGGTCTCTGAAATCTGTCATAGACACTAGGTAAGGGAGTGGGTGTGGCTGTGTTCCAATAAATCTTTATTTACAAAAACAGGCTCTGGGCTGGATTTGGCCTGAAGGCATTTCTTTGCTGACCTTTGCATTATAAACCAAGGGGCTCCTAATTTAGTGAATCTTCTTTTTGAACGGTATCCTGCACACATGCCTTTATCCTTCCTGTTTAAGTAGAATAGATTTCAGTATGCACCACACCCAGTTTTTCAACAGAGACTTCATATTATACAATTTACAAAAATTCAGTTTATAAAGTAAGGGTATTGCCTGCATGCTTCCCCCTTTATTTCTGTTACAATTTTAACATTACTAATTACAGTGTACTGTGTAAATTTGAGTAGTGTAGCATATTCTGGGTTTGGATGATTTTCATCTAGCAAGAAATCCTTCTGTCATCTTTATAAGCATGAGAACCATCACAATCAGGTTATATAATATTATATATCTAGAAAAATGTCATGGGGTCGTTTAGTTGTATAATATTGTGAATTTGTTAAGTAATACCTAGTCTGGCATGTTTTAAACCATGTAATGTCACGGTTATGTAATAAAAAACTTTTAAATATTACAAAAATACTCCATAGTCACTATGGAAGGACTGAAAGCTATAGCTAAACATGGGAAGATGAGATCATCCAAGGTCATGCCATTTAGCTACAAAGTCCTTGAACAACTATCTCTACTCACTGATTCTAATTTCCCTTCCATGCCCTCTTGAGCCCACTCTAGTAATTTTCAGTCCCCCTCTTCTCCAAAACTATTTTCCTCAAGGTTAGTATTTGTTTTCCCTCGAATAAATCTAGAAATAATGTTTAGACCTGGTTTGCCATAACCTATCAGCAGTATTTGACCCAACGGGAAACCCTTTTTTCATTTGGCTTTTAGGACTTTGAGTTTTCAGGGTGTGAAAACACACTCACCTGGTTTCCCCTTGCCTGCCTAGCCTGTCCTTCTTAGTCTGTTTGGCTTCTCCTCATCTCCCACCTTTTACACATTCAAGTGTCCTGGGATTCAGTCTTTGGTCTTTTTTTTTCTACCAACATTGACTTGTACTACCTTGTATATACTAATGATCTTCAAATGTATATCCCCAACCCAGATCTCTCTCCTTAATGCCAGACCTATATATCAAACTGTCTGCTTAATATCTCTTTTTAAAATATGTATTTCTATTGATTTCAGAGAGGAAAGGAGAGGGAGAGAGAGAGATAGAAACATCAGTGATGGGAGAGAATCACTGATAGGCTGTCTCCTGCACACCCCCTACTGGGGGTCCAGTAATGTGTCAGCAAATCTTGTGAGATTACTTTCAAAATACAGTGGAACCTGCATATTAAAGACTAATTCGGTCAAGGGGTGTACTTTAAAGATGAAAGTCAGTTATATAATAAAGTAGGTTTTCTGAATGTGTATGTGTGAAAAAAATTGACAAATTAGTTTACCTGCTTTTACATATGTAGACACGTTTGTGTAATTAAAATTAAGTATGTATGAAAAGTTTAATTTCACAGAGAAGTTTTCCAAACACATTATTGCTTGGAAACACATTATTCACTGTAGTTTTGAGACTACAATAAGTATACAATCTAAATGGAAATAACCATTTTGCAGAAAATACATTTTAATTATTCTTAATTAAATAAATGAACAAGGTTCTAAAAACAAAACAAAATTTAAATTTTATAAAAACAGAAAAAAAGTTTTCCTATTTAATCGTCTTTGGATGATGATATATCCAGACACTATTGCTGAGGTGTCACTTTAATGTTTGATTTTGAGGGGCTTGCTTTAGGTAATCCTTCTTTGAAAAAACTATCATGTTTAGCTTGAACATTTGAGGTCTGCTATTTTTTATAATTAACTCCCTAATACTTTGAAAATGGGTTTAATGAAGCTGAATTTCATTATCTGATGAATTGTCAGTAAATGTTATTAGATTGTGGAGATAGGATCCAAGCACTGATAACTTTGTGTTTGTGGTGTGTTGTTTCTTCTTCCTCCTCATCTTCACTCCCATCCTCATCTTCCCAGGTCATCACCTCATCTGCTACTTCACTTTCAGTCACAGTGGGATACCCAGGGTCACCTTCCTCTTCTAACCACTGTAAAACATCTTCCTCAGCTCCTTCTTCTCCACCAGTATTCTGTGTTGTCCCGCAGTAATCAGTAACCTCCAGCCCTTCTAAATGCAAGTCTGCCTTCCTTGTCAAGTAAATTCTTCCAACCATTTTCCAGTCTTTGCACTTTCACTTCTTTTCATGCTGCAGCAAAATTTAAAAATTGCTGATTTTAAACGATAATTCTTTAAAATGATAAGTTTTGTAATATACGCTGTCCTCTTGTATGTTCATCATTACCTTCATTCTGCAATACAACCACTACTTCCTCTAAAAACTTTTTACAGATATTCATTTGGTTGCCCTAATTATATTTAAGGTTAGGGTTGGAATTGTGTGTTTTAAAGTACATACATAATTTTAACTTTATACTGAATAGGTCTAGTAATGTGTGCATTCTCCATTCACCAAGAATAAGCAAATGCACACGGCGGGAGCATGGCTCAGTGCACATGCGAACATCGGTGGCACATGTTAAAACTTCTGCAGAAAGTCACTCTACTCACCAACAAAACCAACTACCCACACGCCATTTAGTGTGATCACATCCTGATCATATGCTGAACATTGTTTACGAACGGTGACTCTTGGATTTAAATATGCAGACTATAGTTGTCAATAAGTGGTGAGATTACTACAGTGGTTTTACAACATATGGCCTATTTGATAAAATTTGTTAAAAATAACTGTGAAGTGCTGGGGGGTAGGGGACGTGGCGGGGAGGTCAGTGGGGGAAAAAAAGAGACATATGTACTACTATTTGTAATACCTTAAACAATAAAATTAAAAAAAATAACTGAATTAATCACAAAAAACAACCTGTTAATTTAATTATAAGCATTTTCAATTTAATGGTTGTATTTGTTAATTTTCACATATGACATATGGACCAGAAGTTTTATCTCTTAAATCCAAAGTCTGTTAATTCAAGGTCCACAAAAGTTTCGAGTTTACTGTACCAGTATATCCAGAATCCAATCACATCTTCCAGGCCAGGTCACTACCATCTGCTATCTAGATTGGCTTAATGGTCAACTAATTGATTTTCTTCTTACTTTTTTCCTTCCTTCCTTCCTTCCTTCCTTCCTTCCTTCCTTCCTTCCTTCCTTCCTTCCTTCCTTCCTTCCTCCTTATTCCCTCCCCTACTACCTGCTTCTCTCCCTCCCTTTTCTTCTTATTTAATTTCTTTCCATCAATTCTAGTCTTTTGTTCAATTCTAAACACAGTGGGCCTATTAAAAGATAAGTCAGATTGTATTGTTCCCCTGGTTAATACCTTCTAATTGTCTGTTTCCCTCAAAGTACATGCCTCCCACAGGCCTCCCAACTGGGGATTGAACCCAAAACCTGGGTAGGTGCTGTTCCATCAGCTATGTTCAAAATGAAAACTATTTCATATTCAATAATTATAGACTTATTTTTGAAGTTTGGGTCAAGAGGAATTGTTTAATAATTGCTCTCAGAAATATCCTTTTTAATATGCTTTTATTAATTTTAGAAAGAGAGGAAGGGAAAGGGAAAGAGAGATAGAAACATCAATGATTAGAGAGAATCATCAATCAGCTGCCTCATGCAGGCCCATTACTAAGGATCAAGCCAGCAACCCTGCATGTGCCCTGACTGGGAATTGATCTGGTGCCTCTTGGTTCATGGGTTGATGCTCAACCACTGATGTTTAGTGTTTTAATGTTTAGTTTTAACGAGGAGAGTAATTTGTATAACTATACAATATATAGGTTATAATTTTATTTTAAACCTCACCCAAGAATATATTCTTAACTAGTGGCCCCGTGCACAAAATTCGTGCATGGGGGGGGAGAGTGTCCCTCAGCCCAGCCTGCACCCTCTCCAATCTGGGACCCCTCGAAGGATGTCCTACTGCCAGTTTACAGGGAATGGGCCTAAACCAACAGTCAGACATCCCTCTCGCAATCCGGGACTGCTGGCTCCTAACTGCTCACCTGCCTGCCTGATTGCCCCTAACCACTCTGCCTGCCAGCCTGCTTGCCCCCAAATGCCCCCCACCAGCCTGATCACCCCCAACTGTCCTCCATGCCAGTGTGCTTGCCCCCAACAGCCCCTCCTGCTGGCCCGCTCACCCCAACTGCCCTCCCTGCTAGCATGCTCACCCCCATCGTCCCTCTCCACTGGCCTGCTTGCCTGAACTGCCCACCTCCTGGCCTGCTCTCACTCCAAACTGCCCCCCGCACTGTCCTGATCACCCCCAACTGATCCCCACTGATGGCCTGCTTGCCCCCAACTGGCCCCCCTGCTGGTCTGCTCACCCCCAACTGCTCCCCACCAGCCTGATCACCCACAGTGTCCCCCCCGCAACTGGCCTGATCACCCACAACTGTCCTCCCCACTTGGCCTCTAACTGCCTCTACCTTGGCCCCGCCACCATGGCTTTATCCAGAAGAATGTCCGGAAGGTCTCCTGGAAGGTCTCCCAGGCTAATTAGCATATTACCGCTTTATTAGTATAGACAGAGGCCTGGTGCACGGGTAGAGGCCGGCTGGTTTGCCCTGAAGGGTGTCCAGATTAGGGTGGGGGTTCCCTTGGGGCGTGGGGTGGCCTGGGCAAGGGGCCTATGGTGGTTTGCAGGCTGGCCACACCCGCATGGGGTGAGGGTACCCACTGGGGGAGCATGGCCAATTTGGGTGAGGGGCTGAGGGCTGTTTTCAAGCTGGCCACACCCCCTTCAGGGTGGGGGTTCCTGCTTGGGTGCCTGGCCAGTCTGGGTGAGGGGCTGATGGCTGTTTGCAGGCTGGCCATGCCCCCCAGCGAGGACCCTCACCCCATGGGGGCATGGCCAGCCTTGGTGAGGGGCTTGTGGTTGTTTTCAGGCTGGCCACGCCCCCCAGCAGGGACTCTTACTCCATGGGGGCATGGCCAGCTTTGGTAAGGGGCTGAGGGCCATTTTCTCTCTGTACCCCAACCCCATACACCAACTGCTTATAGGGGGTAAAAATACAAAGATTACATGGGGAAGCAGGCAAAATAAATTGGAATGGGTATGATGCAAATGCAATAAAAATGGGTATTACAGGCATGGGAAAGTAGTCAAAAGGAATAAAAATGGGTATAATGGTTACAGATTACACCAATCAAGGCTGGGATGCCATTGTTTCATCAACAAGGTTGTTAATCTTTCCATGATAATAGGTAGTTAAGGAGGATGGACCACATTTCCAGGTTAACTGCCAAGTCCAAGGGGGCTGGGAGGAACTCCCAGACAGATGAGACTATGTTTCCTTTAATCAGAACAAAACCATCACGGTTAACAGAGCATGATTAATATTTGTTATAACTATGGCTAGTCTCTACTATTCTATTTCTGCCCCTAGCAGTAGGATTTCCTTCTTTCTCTTTCCCTGGAAATATTCCACTGTGTGTGTGTGTGTGTGTGTGTGTGTGTGTGTACAGATTTACTATATAAACACACATATACTCATACATTCCCATACTTAATACACACACACACACACACACACACACACACACACACACACACACCACATCCTCTTATCTGTTCATTTATTGGTGGACACTTAGTTTATACATCTTGGCTATTGTGAATAAGGCTGAAGTGAATATGGGAGTGCAGCTATCTCTTTGAGTGATAAAAAATGTATGACTATTCTCTAAATGTATGACTATTCTCTAAATGTATGACTATTCTCTAAATGTATGATTATTCTCTAGATGTTTGTTATATCCATTGGTCTAATGTTTGGTTCAAGTTTAACATTTCCATCTCTTCACACTGAGCCTTTAAGTGTCTTTAAGAATGAATTGAGCCCTGGCCTGTGTGGCTCAGTTGGTTGGAGCCCCATCCCTTATACCAGAAGTTTATTGGTTTGATTCCCAGTCAAGGCATATTGGTTTGATTCCCTAGGTTGTGAGTTTGATCTCTGCTTTGGCTATGTATGGGAGGCAACCAATTGATGTTCTCTCTCACATTGATGTTTCTCTATCTGTCTGTCTCTCTTTCCATTCTCCTCTATCTAAGATCGATGGGCATATCCTCAGGTGATGATTTAAAAAATTAAGAATATGAATGAATTGAGTATCTCGTAGGCAGCATATAGTTAGGTCTTATTCTAATCCTTCAAGACATTCTCTACTTTTTGTAATTGAATTTATTGAGGTGCCTCTGGTTAACAAAATTATACAGGTTTCAGGTGCACATTCTACAACATGTCATCTATACACTGCATTGTGTGTTCACCACCCCAAGTCATCCTATGCCTTTTGATTGGAGAATTCAATCCATTCACAAAGTAATTATTGGCAGGTAACGGCTCACTAATGCTATCTAGTTGTTTTGTGGCTGTTCTGTAGTTCCATTGTTCTATTCTTCCTCTCTTGCTGCCTTCCTTTGTGAACTAAAGGTTTTCCATAGTGTGCTTTGATTCCTGCTCTTTCTCTTTGGTGAATCTGCTGAAGGTTTTTACTTTGTGTTTACCATGAGATTTATATAAGACATCTTATAATATAACAGTTTATCTTATGTCGATCACATCTTTGGTTATATTTAACTGCAGATTTACCTTAAGAGAAGAAATAAAGAAGAGACACAAAGGAGATCTGTTATGTGAAAAAGATAGGGTGCAGTTAAGAAAGAAAGAAGAGCACTCTATTAAAGAAGTTGAAATGAACCCACAACTTGAAACCACCATTAGAGCACAAAATATCACACTGGCGATTATAAGAGAGAAAGAGGTAAATTTATCTTTGGGGAAAATCTCTTATTTCTAACAGTACTTCATCAATATTTATATCCCTGTCACTTAATGTATACTATTGATTTAAAACAAACCAAAAAAATGTTCTTATTTAAAATGTGAACTGTGACCTTTATGATTTAAATTATTATTACCTTATTATTATCCTTGGCATCTAATAGATGCTCTGTGAATGTTTTCTAAATGAAGAAATAGAAAATAAATCGAGCCTACCCATTAACATAAATGTTAATTCTGGATCATAAAAAATGTTAACATACAGGCTAAATTCCCTTGAGACTGTGATGGAACTAGTCAAATGTTCATAAAGAAATTTTATTTCAGAATACTGTAGTTTTGCTCTATGACAAATGTAGCTATCACTTACAATTTTAGTTTTTCATGTAAAGGAAAGATCCTTGTACTTTAAAAGGCTACACCCTTTTCACAGTTTGTTTAAGGTACTGCTCTTAAGCTTTGGACTTTTTTTCAATGAAATGAGACCGAAAACTAAATGAAATGTGTCCCTAGGTTGTAGAAGAGCACAATTACACTCAGAGACAACTTTCTCAAGAACAGAATGCCAGCAAATTACAAGATGGAATTCTGACCAAATACTTTCGAAAACCAAAGGTGATAGAAATAGCTCATAAGAAAATGAATTCTGAGATAGTTTATTTAGTCTTTTTCAAATGTGTGTATGTGTTAGTTTGTATATATTTAAAAAACCAATACTGTACATATGGAAACTATAAAGGATTTAAAAAGCATATCTGTGTGTGTGTGTGTGTGTGTGTGTGTGTGTGTGTGTGTGTGTGTGATAGACAGAGAGAGAAAGGGAGAGAGAGAGAGGGAGAGGGAGAGGGAGAGGGAGAAAGAGAGAGAGAGATGGCTTTTTGGGTCCATTGGATAAAATGATATTGCTAATCCAAATCCGTTTGTCTCAAGTAGTGACATTCACAATGGCCTCATCCAAAGAGAAGGCTTTTAATATTTTCCATAAGAATTGTTGTGTTGTCCATGATCTCAAAGGTATTGCTACTAACAACAGATGTTCCAGGTTTTGGCAGTGATTTTATTGCCTTGATATATTAATATAGAGGTTAGTTTTCACTTCCAGTGATGGTACGGAGGAAAGTATAGCAGGTCCAGAGATCATATATTAGATGCCATTCTTCTACTTTTGAGAAAATAAACAATTTGTTCTAAGTAGTATCCCATTTTAATACAAGAGACTTCAGAAGAGAATGCAGGCCATAATATATATTTAGTGATAATTTATTGGTAAGTATTTTATTCCTAGTAAAGTAGTTCAGTGTATACCCCCCATTTCATGTTTTGTTTTTTACTAATAAACCTTTATTGTTCAGATTATTACAGTTGTGCCTCTTTTTTACCCCCATAGCTCCCCTCCACCCGGGTCCCACCCTACCCTCTGCCCTTACTGCTCCCCCACACTGTCCTTATCCATAGGTGTACGATTTTTGTCCAGTCTATTCCCACACCCCTTTCCCCCCGAGAATTGTCAGTCCACTCCCTTTCTATGCCCCTGATTCTATTATATTCACCAGTTTATTCTGTTCATCAGATTTTTTATTCACTTGATTTTTAGATTCACTTGCTGATAGATATGTATTTGTTGTCACTTAGTTGTTCATTATTTTTGTCTTTACCTTTTTCTTCTTTCTCCTCTTCTAAAAGAATACCCTTCAGCATTTCATACAATACTGATTTGGCAGTGATGAATTCCTTTAGCTTTTTCTTATCTGTGAAGCTCTTTATCTGACCTTCAATTCTAAATGATAGCTTTGCTGGATAGAGTAATCTTGGTTGTAGGTTCTTGCTATCCATCACTTTGAATATTTTTTGCCACTCCCTTCTGGCCTGCATAGTTTCTGTTGAGAAATCAGCTGACAGTCATATGGATACTCCTTTGTAGGTAACTAACTGTTTTTCTCTTGCTTCTTTTAATATTCTTTCTTTGTCTTTTGCTCTTGGCATTTTAATTATGATGTGTCTTGGTGTGGTCCTCTTTGGATTCCTTTTGTTTGGGGTTCTGTGCACTTCCTGGACTTGTAAATCAATTTCTTTCACCAGGTAGGGGAAGTTCTCTATCATTATTTCTTCAAATAGGTTTTCAATATGTTGCTCTCTCTCTTCTTCTGGCACCCCCATAATTCGGATGTTGGTACGCTTGAGGTTGTCCCAGAGACTCTTTACACTATCTTCATATTTTTGGATTTTTTTTCTTTTTGCTTTTCTGGTTAGGTGTTTTTTGCTTCTTCATATTTCAAATCTTGAATTGATTCTTGGGATCCTCTAGTCTACTGTTGGATCTCTGTATATTATTCTTTATTTCAGTCAGTGTGTGCTTAATTTCTAGTTGGTCCTTTTGCATATCCTTGAGGGTCTCACTAAATTTATTGGCAGTTTCTAGAAGATTCTTGAGTAACCTTATAAGTATGGTTTTGAACTCTATATCCAGTCATTTGCTTTCCTCCATTTCTTTCATTTGTGATCTGAATCTTTGTCTCTGCATTTTGGCTGCTTCCCTGTGTTGATTGTGTGGCTTTGTGTGCTAGGTGTCCTATAGGTCCCAGTGGCTCAGCCTCCCAGTTACCTGAGGTGGACACTTTTGGTGCACCCCTTTGTGGGCTGTGTGTACAGTCTGTTGTAGTTAAGCCTTGATTGTTGTTGGTATCACTGGGAGAAATTGACCTACGGGCCAATTGGCTGTGAGGATCAGCTGTGTCTACAATGGAAGAACTTCTCTGCAGGAGACACCCTTATGGGGCAAGACTTGCTTCAGTGGGGCTTTGGCACTCAGTGAGCCTGCCCCTGAGTGTGTCTCTTATGGATCTGAAGAGTTGTAGTCTGAACGGTCTCTCTCTGATCACTGGGTACACTGGCTCTTGGATATCCAAGTAGAGAGGCCACCCAGCAGGAACTATGGAGAGATCTGCAGATTCCTTCCCTTTGGGGTTTGGAGGTGCCCAGATGAGGCCCAGCTATGAAGCAATGCAAGCTTCTGTCTAGCCTGCCTTGGGTCTTCCTTTGGAGGCTCTGGGGCTCTTTGACCCAGCTTCAGTACGTTAGGTTTCAGATTGCAAAGGGCCAGGCCATTCATATGCAAAAGCCTCTGTGTACAGCTTGGGTGGGGTTGTAAATTGGGTGGGGTGGGGTCTCAGGGAATCACCAAGGTGGAGCAAACAGCAATGGCTGATCGTCAGCCCTGACTGGAAGAGGTCCCGTGTCTCTGTGTACTGCGGCATAATGATTGCTGTAAGCACCTCTTAGAGAAAGCCGCCCTCAAGTTCTGCCTGATGCCAGACAGACCAGTTTCTCCCTGTATGAGTCTGGGTCCCCAGACACTCACCCCAAACTGGAATTCAGAGCAGTCGAAAGCTTGTATCTCCCTCCCAATAGAAAAAGACAGCAGCATACTCAGTTGCCAGCCCTTGTCACGTTTGCGCACCTCCGTACCTCTGCACTTCACTTCTGCACCTCTGCACCTCCTCCGAGTCTCAATGTGCTTTTCTCTTTCCTTCTAGTTGTGTAATTTCCACTCAGCCAGCCTTCCTGTGGTTCTGGATGATACCTGTTTTGTTTTCTGGTTGCTGTTTTGAAGTGGTTGTGCGAGGCAGCAAGTTCAGGTGTTTACCTATGCTGCCATCTTGGTTTCTCCCCCATTTCACGTTTAATACTACTCTAAACATCATGAACAAGAAATAAAAGTTATTGAAGCAACAAATAATCTCATGGTTTTCTAAAAATACCTCTGTAGGAGAAACCAAGATGGTGGCATAGGTAAACACCTAAACTGCTGCCTCACACAACAATATCAAAACTACAACTAAAAGACAAAACGGAGACCATCCAGAACCACAGGAAAGCTGGATGCATGGAAATTCTACAACTAGAAGGAAAGAGGAAAGCACATTGAGACACAGGGGAGCTGCAAAAGGCTGAGTTATGGAGATGCACACGCGGAGAGGACAGGTGCATGAGTGCACTGGCGACTGAGTGCAAGGCTGGCTTTCTAAAGCAGGAGGGAGACGGAAGCTCCCGACTGTGCTGAACTCCAGTCCCGGGCAAGAGTCTGGAAAACCATACTCATTCGGGGAGAATCTGGATTGTCAGAAAAAGAGAAAGCACACTGAGACTCAGGGAAGCGGTGTAAGGCAGAGGTCTGAAGGCAGACGCACGCAGAGAGGACTGACTGCTGAGTTCATGGGTGGCAGAATGCGTGGCTGGCTTTCTAAAGCAGGAGGGAGACAGAAGCTCCCGACTGCACTGAACTCCAGTTCCAGGCAAGAATCTGGGAACCCAGACTCATTCGGGGAGAAACTGGACTGTCTGGCAGCAGGCGAAACTCGTGAGCAGCTTTCTCTCAGAGGTGCTTGCAGCAATTACCAAGGGACACTGAGAGCCAGGGGCCTCATAAGGCAGGGCTGACAGGAAGCCAAGGCTGTCTGCTCAACCCTGAAACTCTGCCCCATCCAAGCTGAGCACAGAGGCTTTTGCAATTTTGCAAGTCTTGTCTCATAAGGGTGTCTCCAGCACAGAAGTTCTCCCAGTGTAGACACAGCTGATCCTCACAGCCAGTTGGCCTGGAGGTCAATTCCTCCCAGTGATACCAACAACAATCAAGACTTAACTACAACAAGGCTGAGCACACAGTCCACAAAGGGGTGCACCAAGAGTGTCCACATCAGGTAACTAAGGAGGCTGAGCCACTAGGCCCTATAGGACACCTAGCACACAAAGCTACTCTACCAATCAGGGAAGCAGGGAAATGCAGATACAAAGAAACAGGTCACAAATGAAAGAAATGGAGGAAAGCAAACAACTAGATATAGAGTTCAAAACCATGGTTATAAGGTTTTTCAAGAATTTCCTAGAAAAGGCCAATAAATTGAGCGAGACCCTCAAGGATATGAAAAGAGACCAACTAGAAATTAAACATACACTGACTGAAATTAAAAAATATATATATTATACAGAGACCTAACGGCAGACTAGAGGGCTGCAAGAATCAAGCCAAAGATTTGAAATACAAAGAAGAAAAAAAAAAAAACAAAAAACAAAAACACAACAACACTCAACCAGAACGGGCAAAAAAGAAAAAAGAATCCAAAAATTTGAAGATAGTGTAAGGAGCCTCTGGGACAACCTCAAGCATACCAACATCCAAATTATGGGGGTGCCAGAAGAAGAGAGAGAGCAAGATATTAAAAACCTATTTGAAGAAATAATGACAGAAAACGTCCCCTACCTGGTGAAAGAAATAGACTTACAAGCCTAGCGCACAGAACCCCAAACAAAAGGAGTCCAAAGAGGACCACACCAAGACACACCATAATTAAAATGCCAAGGGCAAAAGACAAAGAGAGAATATTAAAAGCAGCAAGAGAAAAACAGTTAATTACCTACAAGGGAGCACCCATATGATTGTCAGCTGATTTCTCAACAGAAACTATGCTGGCCAGACGGGAGTGGCAAGAAATTTTCAAAGTGATGAATAGCAAGATCCTACAACCAAGGTTACTCTACCCAGCAAAGCTATCATTCAGAACTGAAGGTCAGATAAAGAGCTTCACAGATAAGAAAAAGCTGAAGGAGTTCATCACCACCAAACCAGTATTATATGAAATGCTGAAGGGTATTCTTTAAGAAGAGGAAGAAGAAGAAAAGGGTAAAGATAAAAATTATGAACAACAAATACATGTCTATCAGCAAGTGAATCTAAAAATCAAGTGAATAAAAAATCTGATGAACAGAATAAACTGGTGAATATAATAGAATCAGGGGCATAGAAAGGGAGTGGACTGACAATTCTCGGGGGGGAAAGGGGTGTGGGGGGTGCAGGAAGAGACTGGACAAAAAGCGTACACCTATAGATGAGGACAGTGTGGGGGAGGTAAGGGCAAGAGGGTGGGGTGGGACCCAGGTGGAGGGGAGCTATGGGGAAACAAAAGAGGAACAATTGTAATAATCTAAACAATAAAGATTTATTAAAATAAAAAAATAAAAATACCTCTGTAAATTTTATATTATTCACCATTTGTTTTTTTGAAACATAGGCTTATTTTGTGTTTCCATGTCTACATAGACAAGATTGGTGCAAGAGCACTAATTGTGGAGTCTGAAAACCTGGGGAAAATCCTGAACTTGCTTATGTTTTTAACCCCTCCATTCCTGATTTTGATAACTGAATGAGTTCATTGATGGATGTAGAAGTGCTTAGGAAAATGCTTGATTATCAGTTATTAGTAGAGGTAGTTTGTATAACTAACTATGAAAGTATTAGAAAAGTAGAATATCTATGGGATAATATTGGGGGCAAAATAATTTTAGGAAATTTAGTTTATCCTAATATATGCATGGTTAATACTATTACTGTGGGATAGCTATATGTTTAGACTGTAATCTCAATTTGTAAGTGTAATTAGAGTTATTAATCTTTTACTTAAATGCATTCTGGGCTTGTGATGATTTAGAAAAACCCTTTCTAATTCTGAGACTATAAAAATTCTGTTGTGGTCTTTTTTTCCACTTAAAAAATTCATCATATTATATTACATTTTTGAACTTTGGAGAATTTATGCTTGTATAAAGTTAGAGGTTTGGATCCAAGTCTATTGTTTTCCAGTGGGATATCCACTTATTGGAACTTTTTATTATAAACATGGGTTACTCTTTAATTTCAGAGGCTATCATGACATGTCATTTCAATGTTTTAGCTAAAAGGCTCCTTTGTGTTACTTAGGTTTCTGAGAGTTCTGAAAAAGAAAAAAGTCTATTGTATGAAAATCGCATGTTGTGGGATGAAATTGCCAAGCTAAGACTGGAAATAGACACAGTAAAAAAACAGTCCCTGGAAATGGGAAAAAAATATTTTGAGGACATTGCAATTGACAAAGAAAAGAATGACCATCTTCAAAAGACAATAAGAGAAACAGTATTTCAACACAATGCACAGCTTGAAGCTCTGAGAGCTGAGCTTATGATGCTAAAGTGTAAACTGGAGAATGAACAACAAAACAGAATAAGACTGGAAGCAAAAGTTGAATCATATCGGTGTAGACTGGCTACTGCTGTACAGGATCATGAGCATTGTCAGACATCAAAAAGAGACCTACAACTTGCTTTCCAGAGATCAAGAGATGAATGGTTTTCTTTGTGGGACAAAATGAATTTTGATATGTCTAACCTAAAACATAACAATGAGATTCTTTCCCAACGACTTTGTGAAGTGGAAAGTAAAAACAATAGCTTAGAAATTGAGCTTCATCACACAAGAGATGCTCTCAAAGAAAGGACATTGGTTTTAGAAGGTGTAGAAAGAGACCTCAGTCAAAAACAGTGTCAAACGGAGGAAACTGAACACGTGAATCAAAAGGAACAAGGGCAAGTAGATAAAGACATTGGAAAGCAGGAATCCTTAGTGGAGAGGCTATCTCACCTAGAGACTGAAATTATGCTGATTCGACAGCAACTGGATCAGGCTCCCAACAAAGCTGACAGAGAAGAAAAGACAACAATTAACGTCCAAGATCAGATTCCAGATACCATAAAAATATTTGATCATGAAAATTATGTTCTTATGCTGCATGAAATAATTAAGGAGTTAATCAACGAATGGCATCATTTTAAAGAAAGAATACATCAGTATGAAAATGATAATGGAGAAAGAAATGTAAGTATCCAGACAGATAAGTATTTTTCAAATTTTCTAAGAGAAAATTCAGAGTAATATTTGATGATGGCTAAATGTTGAATCTAGTTGAATATTAAAAATGTAAAGATTATAGCCCTAGCTGATTTGGCTCAGTGGATAGAGCATTGGCCTGAGGATTGAATGGTCCCAGGTTCAGTTCCGGTCAAGGGCACATGCCCAGTTGCTGGCTCAGTCCCCAGTAGGTGTGTGCAAGGGACAGTCAATCAATAATTCTCTCTCATCATTGATGTTTCTATCTCCCTCTCCCTTCTTCTCTGAAATATACATACACACAAACACACACACACACACACACACACACACACACACACATATATACATTTAAAATGTATACTTTATATCCATTGTATCCAGTAGGTGAACATTAGACGTGAGAGGTGCTTTGTTTTGAGTAAAGACATTGTGCTGCCCATGAAATTTTAAGAGGTTACGTTATAGATTATTAATAGATATAGATTTATATTAATAACTTAGTCTTATATTGACAGAATAATAATTTTAACCTTTCTGTCACCACATTTAAAACAATTAGGAAGTAGATAAATGGAAATGCGCTACCTAAAATGAGTATTTTGAAATTAAAATTCAATTAAATAGATTAATTTGACAGCTAAATTCAGATTTCCCAGATGAACTGAAATGTAGATCCTATATCATATAGTACCTTTCCTTCAGTAGCATCTTATACATTTTAGTTGGTGTAATGTTATTTTTATTTATACCAATTTTAATTAAATTTGGAAATATTTCAGTCTCAAGTAATATATTCATATGACCTCTCAGCTCTTTTAAAAGCATCTACTTTTCATTAAATCATAATTTGGGACAAATATGATGAATTTTAGCAAATCTATATCTGATTTAATCTTTCCACTACTATTTACAATTTTCTTTGAATACTTTTACAAATAATGTGCTCATGTTTCTCACTTTGAGGCCTAATTACTATCATTTGGAGATAAGTTTGTCCAAGACAGAGAGAATTGTAGCTCTCTGTGATTTATTAACTTGGCATTGGATCTCCATTTCAGATTAGTGAGGGGTGGCAGGGTTTATGTGTAGCAGGGAGGGAGGTGAAGGCCTGGTTACCTAGGACCATGGTCGGCAAACTGCGGCTCGCGAGCCACATGCGGCTCTTTGGCCCCTTGAGTGTGGCTCTTCCACAAAATACCACGGCCTGGGCGAGTCTGTTTTGAAGAAGTGGCGTTAGAAGAAGTTTAAGTTTAAAAAATTTGGCTCTCAAAAGAAATTTCAATCATTGTACTGTTAATATTTGGCTCTGTTGACTAATGAGTTTGCCGACCACTGCCCTAGGACCTTGAAGGCCATTGGAATGACTTCTAAGTTAGGAACCTATTGGGAGGATTTGAGCAGGAGATTGAATATGTGAGGAACTCTGAAGTTAATTGAAGCCTCTGGTTAAAAAATAGAGAAAACTTTTCATAATATTGAATTTACAACTACTTGATCCATCTGCATGCCCATTTCTCTTTGAGATGTCAGTAGATTGTAAAGCTTTGAGATTTATGGTGGAGGGGGATTGAGAGTGGGGCTGAATCAGCTGTCTGATGAGGCAGGAGGATTAAATTTTCTGTGACTTTAACCTGATTAAGCAAACATGAGCATGTCCATATGAGGAAAAGAAGGTGAATTGATGTAGCTGGTGATATTTCTCCAGTCATAGATTATTGTCATAACATTATGATAATAATATATGACTCTAACAAGATACATCCAGGGTGGGGCAAAAGTAGATTAATAGTTGTTTGTATGGAGAATAATACAGTCATTAGTCAATTATTAACATAATTTAAAATAAGGTGATTTATAAAATCAGTAACAGAAATATCTTACTAGGCAGTCATGAGACAATGTCAACAAGAACTGGCTGATACCAAAAAAAAGCTATCTACAATAGAGGTTTTTCTGGAGATTGAATCACGTCATCATATACATTTGGAAGATAAGAAACAAGATATCAAGAAAAAACTAGATCAAAGCAGAAGTCAAGTATGTATGAAATTTAACCTGTCATCAGTTAATCTATAGCTGGTTAAATAATATAAAGTATTTTAGGGTACCACTTTTCATGGCAGCTTTCTTGTGTATTTCATTGTGATTAATCTATATATAAAAAGCCAGTGCCCCGAACGACCATAATGACCAAACGACCAGTCGCCATGAAGTGGCATTGACCACTTCTCGGTCCCTCCCCCCAACCCTGAGAGGGGGCGGGGCAGGACTGGGGACTGGCGAGCAGGCTGAACTGCTGACCTTTTGGTCCCTCCTCCAGTCCCACAGGCTCCAATGGGTCAGCGATGGTGATCAGGGAAATCGGGTTGGGTGGTGGGAGGACCAGGCTGGCTGTCAGGCCACTGGGGTCACCAGTTCATCCCAGGCTGCAGGGAGCTCAGGACTGCGGGAAAGCAGGAGCCGGCAACTTCACCTCCATGCATGTGCGCTGAGCTGGCCACTGACGGAATGCGCTGCCCACTTGGGGCCACTCATGCCAGGGTGGGTAGGTCACGGGCATGCCCCGCAGCCTCCGTCAGTGCCTCTAGCCCCAGCAGCAGTGGCAGTAGCAGCTGTGGCAGCGGCGCCCACGTGAATGGCCCAAAGCAGGCAGCACGTTCCATCGGCGGCCGGCCCAGCGCACGCACATGGAGGTGAAGTTTCCAGTGCCCGCTTTCCCGCAGGCCTGAGCCCCGGAGTAGCCAGAGATGAGCTGGTGATCCCAATGGCCTGACGCCCGGCGGCAGAGGCAGCGTTAGGCCTGGGAACTGGCAAATGGGCAGAAGATGGCCCTGATCGCAGGAGGTTAGGCCAGTGGTCGGTAAACTGCAGCTCGTGAGCCACATGCGGCTCTTTGGCCCCTTGAGTGTGGCTCTTCCACAAAATACCACGGCCTGGGTGAGTCTATTTTGAAGAAGTGGCATTAGAAGAAGTTTAAGTTTAAAAAATTTGGCTCTCAAAAGAAATTTCAATCATTGTACTGTTAATATTTGGCTCTGTTGACTAATGAGTTTGCCGACCACTGGGTTAGGCCTAGGGACCCTACCCACACAATTTAATTGTGTGCCGGGCTTCTAGTTTATTATAATTGTATTATCTTTATAGTGCACTTATATCTTAAACCCTGGCTTTTATTCTGCCATTTGTACATATTTTTTTATATTTACCCTTAGGAAAGTTGAGAATTGTGCATCATTCTTCATAGAAGTCAAGAGGCTTTGTTTTCTACTAAATAACATTGCAGTTCATGCCATTTGAAAAGCCACCTCACAAATTGTTTTCAGATAAGCTCTTCACCTGGGGCTTTCTGGATGTGTTTTAGGACAGTGCCTTTAAAATTCTTACATTCTGAAAATCCTTTGAGGCATCACCTAAAGGTTTCTGAGGTCTTAAGGGTTTTATAAGTCTTGGCTTTATCCTTAGACCATGTCTTCCTGGACACCCTGGATTTGATGTTAGCCCAGAAGCCATTTCTTTATTTTAGCACTAGAGGCCTCGTGCACAAAATTGTTCACCGGTGTGGTCCCTAGGCCTGGCTGGCAATTAAAGTGCAAGTGTCTGGCATGGAGAGGCAGGTCCGTGCTGACCCCCAGGCCCTGAGCAGCAGCTGGGCCCCAGGTCCCGGCATGCCCCCTTCTGCCTGAGTCACAGTGCCCAAGTCCCCACACAAAGATGCAGTGAGCATGGCTGGACCCCACAGGCCAGGGCACAGCATAGGCATCTGTGCTGCCCAGTGGTGCCACACAAAAGCCGGGCGAGCAGCGTGCACTCCCTCAGCTGGCCTTGCAGACCAGCTCCTGCATTAACCCATGGGGAGCCTGACCGGCCCCTGTGGTCCAGGCGCTGTGGCTGGCTCACTCGGAAGACACCACGTGGGTGCGGTGTGGGCTCCTTGCGGGCACCTGGCACCTGAGCACGGGGACTTCCCCAGTGTGTAAGCCCTGGTGTCCCAGTGGTGGGTAGCAGGGGGAGTGAGAACGAGCTTGGTGGAACCCCGCATTCTCACCGCACCTCAGTCCCCATCACCCCTACCCCCAGGTAGCCAGTGAGAGGTTGCAGCCCCACGTCATAGTGCGCAGTCAAACTCCTAGTCTCCCCGTCGAACTCCCAGTCAAATGACCGCCCCATGGGCAAATTTGCATATTAGTCTTTTATTATCTATAATAATAAAAGTCTAAGCGACCATTGCAACCGAACAGATGACTGAACAGGCTGCGTGGGGCAACTAGGCCAGCAGGGGGGTTAGTAAGGGGTGACCAATGACTGAGCAGCAGGCTGCATGGGGCGGGCAACCAGGCTGGCAGGGGAGTTAGTGAGGGGCAACCAAGCGACCCAACAGCAGGCTGCATGGGGCAACCAGGCCCAAGTGGGGGGGCAGTTGAGGCAACCAGGCTGGTAGTGGGGGCAGTGAGGGGCGACCAGGCTGGCGGGGAGGGGCAGTTGGGGGCAACCAGACTGGCAGGGGGGGGCAATAAGAGGTGACCAGGCAGGCGGGGGGGGGGGGAGGGCAGTTTGGGGCGACCAGGCAGGCAGGCAGGTGAGCAGTTAGGAGCCAGTGGTCCCAGATTGTAAGAGGGATGTCTGACTGCCAGTTTAGGCCCAGTCCCCAGGATCGGGCCTATACTGGTAGTCAAACATCCCCCAAGGGGTCCCAGATTGGACCAGGTGTAGGTTGGGCTGAGGGGACCCTCCCCCATGCACAAATTTCGAGCACTGAGCCTCTAGTATAGAATTATATGACAATTGGACATGTGGGAGAAGCTATAAACGGGAAATGGATATTTGAAATCCTTAAGTCCTGTTTCTTTTATATTTAACTAGAGCCCGGTGCACAGAAATTCATGCCCTTGCGGGGGAGGGTGGTTCCCTCAGCCTGGCCTTCACACTCTCACAGTCTGGGAGCCCTCAGGGGCCTAAGCCACAGTCTGGCCTACCTCTGCAGGAGGCGACCGGTGGGCCAATGGGGGACAGCACTGGCAGGCGAGCGGCCAGGCCCGCCCCCCAATAACCCCTTCACCGCTGCTGGTTGCCACCACAGTCCCCTCCCTCTGCCCTCTGGAACCCACCTTGGTTGGCCTGGCACTGCCCACTTTCCAGTTCCGTCCTCGCCAACCATTCTGCTGTTCAGTCATTTTGCATATTAGACTTTTATTATATAGGATTGTCTTTCTTTAGCTTATCTTTCTCATCAATTTCACTTACACCTGCTTCCTAGCAAGAATCCCTGTCATCCTCGTTTCAGTGTCATTTTATTCACTTGTCCAGAAGACCTTGCTGTCAGCCTCCTCAGGGGCCCTCAGGCTTCCACTCACCATTTCCTGGAGGCCCTTCTGGTTTTTATTCTCATGCTTCTCTACGTTATGTCAGGTTCCATCCACCTCCAGTTTAAAGGCACTCCCAACATGTGTGTGTGTTTCTTTTTTAGTGTCAGCACTCTGTTTTTATTTTATTTTATTTTTTATTGTTTAAAGTATTACATATGTCTTCTTTTTCCCCCATCGACCCCTCCCCAGCCACTCCCACCCCCAGGACAAGTCCCCACTGCCCCAATGTCCATTTCCACTGATTATGCTAATATCCATGCATACAAGTCCTTTGGTTGATCTCTTGCCCCACACACCCCTACCCTCCGTGCATTTCCTCTGGGGTTTCATGGTCTGTTTGCTGTTTCTCTGTCTCTAGATCTATTTTTGTTCATCAGTTTATGTTGTTCATTATATTACACAAATGAGTGACATCATATCATATTTATCTTTCTCCGACTGGGTTATGTAGCTTAGCATAATGCTCTCCAGGTCCACTCATGCTGTTGCAAATGGTAAAAGTTCCTTCTTTTTTATAGCAGCGTAGTATTCCATTGTGTAGATGTACCACAGTTTTTTAATCCACTCATCTGCTGATGGGCACTTAGGCTGTTTCCAAGTCTTACCTATTGTAAATTGTGCTGCTATGAACATAGGGGTGCATATGTCCTTTCTGATTGGTGTTTCTAGTTTCTTGGGATATACTCTTAGAAGTGGGATTACTGTGTCAAATGGGAGTTCCATTTTTAACTTTTGAAGAAACTCCATACTGTTCTCCACAGTGGCTGGCACCAGTCTACATTCCCACCAAAAGTGCACGAGGGTTCCTTTTTCTTCACATCCTCACCAGCACTTGTTGTTTGTTGATTTGTTGATTATAGCCATTCTGACAGGTGTGAGATGGTACATCATTGTTTTGATTTACATCTTTCAGAGGATTCGTGACTTTGAGCATGTTTTCATATGTTTCTTGGCCTTCTGTATGTCCTCTTTTGAAAGGTGTCTATATAGGTCCTTTGCCCATTTTTTGATTGGATTGTTTATCTTACAATTTTTAAGTTGTATGAGTTCCTTGTAAATTTGGAGATTAAACTCTTATCAGAGAACAGTGGCTTTGTAATAGAGCTTGATACCTGGTAGTAAGATTCCTCCTACTTTGTTCTTCTTTCTCAGGATTGCTGCAGCTATTTGGGGTCTTTTTTTACTCTAGATGAATTTTTGGAGAGTTTGTTCTAGGTCTGTAAAATATGCCGTTTGTATTTTAATGGGGAGTACATTGAATCTATAGATTGCTTTGGGTAGTATGGACATTTTAATGATGTTGATACTACCAATCCATGAACATGGTATGCTTTTCCATCTATTTACCTTGTTTTTTCAGTGTCCTGTAGTTTTCTGAGTACAGGTCTTTTACCTCCTTAGTTAAGTGTATTCCTAGGTATCTTAATTTTTTTTTGTGAGATGGTAAATGGGATTGCTTTTTTAATCTCTCTTTCTGTAAGTTCACTATCCGTGTGTAAAAATGCCATAGAAGTCTTGGCCTTAATTTTGTATTCTGCTACATTGCCGAATTCATTTAGTAAGTCTAATAATTTTTTGATAGAGTGTTTAGGGTTTTCGATGTACAGTATCATGTCATCTGCGAATAAGGACAGTTTTACACTTTCTTTTCCCATTTGGATACCTTTTATTTATTCTTCTTGTGTAATTGCTATGGCTAGCACTTCCAGAACTATGTTGAACAGGAGTGGTGAAAGCAGGGATCCCTGTCTTGTTCCTGTTTTAGGTGAAATGGTTTTAATTTTTGCCCAATGAGTATGAAGTTGGCTGTAGGTTTGTCAAATAAGGCTTTTATTATGTTGAGGTATGAACCTTCTATCCCCATTTTTCTGAGGGTTTTTATCAAAAAACGGTGTTAGATTTCTGTCAAATGCTTTTTCTGCATCGATATGACTATGTGATTTTTATCTCTCAATCTGTTTATGTCATGTATCATGTTTATTGATTTGTAGATATTGTACCATCCTTGAATCCCCAGGATAAATCCTACTTGGTCATGGTGTATGATCTTTCTGATGTAATGCTGCATCTGATTTGCTAGAATTTTGTTGAGAATTTTGGCATCTATGTTCATGAGAGATATTGGCATGTAATTCTCTTTCATTGCATTGTCTTTATCTGCTTTTGGTATTAGGGTAATGCTGACTTCACAGAATGAGCTTGGAAGTGTTCCTTCCTCTTAATTTTTTGGGGATAGTCTGAGGATAGGTTTTAGTTCTTTCTTGAATGTTTGGTAAAACTCCTCTGTGAAGCTGTCTGGCCTTGGGCTTTTGTTTGCTGGAAGATTTTTGATTACTGCTTCAATTTCCTCCATAGTTATCAGCCTATTGAGATTTTTAGAATCTTCCTGATTGATTTTTGGAAGGTTGTATTTTTCTAGTAATATGTCCATTTCCTCTAGTTTGTTGGAATAGAGTTGTTCATAGTATTTTTTAACAATCCTTTGTATTTCTTTGGGGTCTGTTGTTATTTTGCCTCTTTCATTTTGGATTTTGTTTATTTGGGTCCTCTCTCTTTGTTTCTTGGTGAGCCTGGCTAGAGGTTCATCAATCTTGTTTATCCTTTCAAAGAACCAGCTCTTGGTTTCATTGATCTTTTGTATTTTTTTCTCTATGTTATTTATTTCTGCTCTGATCTTTATTATCTCCTTCCTTCTGGGCTTTTCTTATTGCTCTCTTTCTAATTCTTTAAGTTGTAGAGTTAGATGGTTTATTAACATTTTTTCTTGTTTTTTGAGGTAGGCCTGTAGAGCTATAAACTTCCCTCTCAGGACTGCTTTCATTGTGTCCCATAGCAATTGCATTGTTGTGTGTTTATTGTCATTAGTCTCAGGATATTTTTAATTTCTTCTTTAATCTCGTTTGTAACCCAATCATTGCTTAATAGCATGCTATTCAGCTTCCAAATGTTTGAATTTTTTTATTGTTTTTGTTGTAGTTTATTTCTAATATTATGCCATTGTGGTCTGAGATGATGCTTAATATGATTTCAATCTTCCTGTATTTGGAGAGACTTTGCCTATGACCCAATATGTCATCTATGTTTGAAAATATCCAATGTGCACTTAAAAAGAATGTACATTCCAAGGCTTTGGGGTGAAATGTTCTGAAAATGTCAATTAAGCCCATCTGATCTAGTGGTCATTTAGGATTGCTGTTTCTTTGCTGATTTTCTGTCTAGAGGATTTATCCAGTGATATCAGTGGGGTATTTAAGTCCCCTACTATGATTGTATTGGTTTTTTAAAATAAATCTTTATTGTTCAGATTATTACAATTGTTCCTATTTTGTTTCCCCATAGCTCCCCTCCACCCGGTTCCCACCCCACCCTCTGCCTTTACCACCCCCCCCCTCCGCACTGTCCTCATCCATAGGTGTACGCTTTTTGTCCAGTCTCTTCCCGCACCCCCCACACCACTTTCCCCCCAAGAATTGTCAGTCCACTGCCTTTCTGTGCCCTTGATTCTATTATATTCACCAGTTTATTCTGTTCATCAGATTTTTTATTCACTTGATTTTTAGATTCACTTGTTGATAGATATGTATTTGTTGTTCATAATTTTTATCTTCACCTTTTTCTTCTTCTTCCTTTTCTTAAAGAATCCCCTTTAGCATTTCATATAATACTGGTTTGGCAGTGATGAACTCCTTTAGCTTTTTTTTTTTTTTTAATCTGTGAAGCTCTATATCTGACCTTCAATTCTAAATTATAGCTTTGCTGGGTAGAGTAACCTTGGTTGTAGGTTCTTGCTATCCATCACTGTGAATATTTCTTGCCACTCCCTTTGGCCTGCATAGTTTCTGTTGAGAAATCAGCTGTTAATCATATGGATGCTCCCTTGTAGGTAATTAACTGTTTTTCTCTTGCTGCTTTTAATATTCTCTCTTTGTCTTTTGCCCTTAGCATTTTAATTATGATGTGTCTTGGTGTGGTCCTCTTTGGATTCCTTTTGTTTGGGGTTCTGTGCGCTAGGCTTGTAAGTCTATTTCTTTCACCAGGTAGGGGAAGTTTTCTGTCATTATTTCTTCAAATATGTTTTCAATATCTTGCTCTCTCTCTTCTTCTGGCACCCTCATAATTTGGATGTTGATACACTTGAAGTTGTCCCAGAGGCTCCTTACACTATCTTCATATTTTTGGATTCTTTTTTCTTTTTGCTTTTTCAGTTGGGTGATTTTTGCTTCTTCGTATTTCAAATCTTTGACTTGATTCTTGGGATCCTCTAATCTGCTGTTGGATCTCTGTATATTATTTTTAATTTCAGTCAGTGTATGCTTAATTTCTAGTTGGTCTCTTTTCATATCCTTGAGGGTCTCACTAAATTTATTGGCCTTTTCTAGAAAATTCTTGAAAAACCTTATAACCATGGTTTTGAACTCTATATCCAGTCATTGCTTTCCTCCATTTCTTTCATTTGTGACCTGTTTCTTTGTCTCTGTATTTTGGCTGCTTCCCTGTGTTGATAGAGTGGCTTTGTGTGCTAGGTGTCCTATAGGACCCAGTGGCTCAGCCTCCCCAGTTACCTGAGGTGGACACTCTTGGTGCACCCCTTTGTGCACTGTGTGCACAATCTTGTAGTTAAGCCATGATTGTTGTTGGTATCACTGGGAGGAATTGACCTTCAAGCCAATTGCCTGTAAGGATAAGCTGTGTCTACAATGGGAGAACTTCTGTGCTGGAGACACCCTTATGAGATAAGACTTGCTTCAGTGGGGCTTTGGTGCTCACTGAGTCTGTCCCCTGAGTGTGTCCCTTAGGAATCTGAGTTGTAATTTGGATGGTCCTACTCTAACCCCTGGGTACACTGGCTCTTGGATCTCCAAGGAGATTCTAATTTAGCCTATTCCTGAGGCCACTCCGCAGGAGCTACAGAGAGATCTGCAGATTCCTCTTCTTTGTTTGGGTTTTGGAGGTGCCCAGATGAGGCCCAGCTGTGAAGCAATGCAAGCTGCTGTTGGGTCTTGGGCCTTCTTTTGGATGTTCTGGGTCTCACTGACTCAGCTGCAGTTAGTTAGGTAAGTTTAGAATTCAAAGGACCATGCTATTCATGTACAAAAGTCTCTGTGCTCAGCTTGGATGGGGCGGAGTCTCAGGGCAGAGCAAACAGCAATGGCTTCCTGTCAGCCCTGCCCTAAGAGGCTCCTGGGTCTCAGTGTCCCATGGTAATCGCTGCAAGCACCTCTGCCAGAAAGCCGCCCTCGAGTTTCGCCCACTGCCAGACAGTCCAGTTTCTACCCAAATGAGTCTGGGTCCCCAGAGTCTCGCCCGGAACTGGAGTTCAGACATTCGGAAGCTTTTGTCTCCCTCCCAATTGAGAAAGCCAGCCATGTACTCAGTTGCCAGCCCTCCCCGCATGCACGCCTCCGGACCTCTGCCTTCTGCAGCTCATCTGAGTCTCAGTGTGCTTTTCTCTTTCCTTCTAGTTGTAGAGTTTCCACTCAGCCAGCCTTCCTGTGATTCTGGATGATATGTCCGTTTTGTCTTTTACTTGTACTTTTGAAATTATTGTGCGAGGTAGCAGTTCAGGTGTTTATCTTTGTTTCTCCCCTATTATGATTGTATTATTGTCAATCTCTCTGTTGATATTTTCCAGGATTTTTTTTTATATGTTTTGGTGCTCCTGCATTGGGTGCATACTAGAGTTATATCCTCTTGTTGTACCGATCCCATTAGTATTGTGAAGTGGCCTTCCTTATCTCTTGTTATGGCCTGCATTTTGAAGTCTATTTTGTCATATATAAGTATTGCTACCCCAGCTTTTTTTCATTTCCATTTTCCTGAAAGATGTTTTTTCATCCCTTCACTTTCAATCTGTAAGAGTCCCTTTTTCTGAGGTGGGTCTCTTGTAGACAGCATATCTATGGATCATGATTTTTTATCCATTCAGTCACTTGATATCTTTTGATTGGAGCATTTAGTCCATTTATGTTTAAACTTATTATTGGTTGGTACTTATTTGTAGCCATTTTTATTTTTTGTGCCTGTGTTTCTTCTTCCCTTCCTATTTTTTTTCCCTTTTACAGCAGTCAATTTAGCTTTTCTTGCATTGCTGGCTTGGTGATAATAAACTCACTTAGTCCTTTCTTGACTGTGAAGCTCCTGATGTCCCCTTCAATTTTGAATGATAGCATTGCTGCATAGGGTATTCTTGAATTCAGTTCCTTGCTTTGCATCACTTTGTATATTTCATTCATTCCCTTCTGGCCCGATGTGTGTCTGTTGAGAAATCAGTTGATTGTCTAATGGGAGATCCCTTATAGGTAACTTTCTGTCTCTCTCTGACAGCCTTTAAGATTCTTACTCTATCATTGGTGTTTGCCAATTTAATTATGATGTATGGTACCTTGGTGTTGGTCTTTTGGGGTTCATCTTGTTTGGGACTCTGTGTGCTTTGGACTTATGTGAGTTTTTTCTTCCCAATATCAGGGAAGTTTTCTGTCATTATTTCTTCAAACAGGTTTTTTATTCCTTGCTCAGTTTCCTCTCTTTTGGCACCCCTATTATGCAGATGTTGTTCATTTCCTGTTGTCCCATAGCTGCCTTAGGCTCTCCTCCTGCTTTTAAGGTGTGTTTTTTTTTCCAGTTGCTGTTCTGCTTGGGTGTTTGTTTGTTTGTTTACCTTGTATTCTAGCTCACTGCTGCATTCTCAGCTTATTCTACTCTACTGTTGATACTTTCCATTGTGTTCTTTATTGCAGCTATGTCATTCTTCATTTCCACTTGGTTCTTCTTTATTTCCCCTTGATTCTTACACATGTGGAATTTGTCTTCCATCCTTTTCAGTGTCCTTATAACCATTGCTCTGAATTGTTTCTCTTACAAATATCTTGCCTCCATTTCATTTAGTTCCTTTTCTAGCGATTCCTCCTTTTCTTTTATATGTCAGCTGTTTCTTTTTCTCCACATTTTTGCTGTTCCTTTGTGTGTGTTTTTCTATGTATTAGATCAAACTTCTATGTCACCCAGATTTTTTTGAGTTTGTCTTGTATAGTAGATGTTTTGTGGGACCCAGTGGTGCAACTCTCAGGTCTTCTGGCTGGATAGTCTACGGATGCTCCCTACTTGGGATATTTGGGTTCTCCTGGTATAGTTGTGTCTTGAGTGTTATTGTCCCATTCAAGGATGGAGTCTCCTCCCCAGGTGTCTGGTTATGTGGCTCACTGTCTACCACATTGACAGAATAGCATAAAATAGAGCTTGACAATACATGACACAAAGGGAACAAAACAAAAATGTACTCACAAGACCAATAACCCCAATAAAAGTGACAAACAGAGGAAAGATAATTAGGAGAGAGAAAATAGAGCAAATATGGTACTGAGAAAAGGTAAGAGAGAAAAGAAAAAGAAGCAAAATGAAGAAGAAAAAATATACATATATAGGGAGAAAACACCACAAAACAAACAAATAAACCAAAAAAATACAAAAAACAAACACCCAGAAAAAAAGGGGGGTCAGAATCTGTAGAGGCAGAGCTTTTATCCAGAAAGTGAGGTAAAGGAATTGAATGAATAGGGCAATTGCCATGGTTCAGTATAGAGGAGGTAGAAAGAGAATGAGTGGATAAAAAGAAAAGTAAAAACAAAATAATCAATAAATAATAAATAAAAAGATAAGAAAATGACAAAAAAAATTTTAAAAACTTATCTATCTATATATTCATCTATTTTTGGAAAAAAGAATAGAGGAGAGTGCAGATGGAATTGAGTTTAGTGAGTGGAACTAATTAAGCCATTAGGAGAAGAGAGCAAGAGAAGAGAGGAAAAACAAAAGCATAAAAAAATGACTAGAGAAGAAAGAAAAGAGATGGGTGCATGGACTTGAATCAGGGGAGAGGAAATTAGATACATGAGTAAGCCAACAGAGACTACAATAATAATAACATGTAAATAAAGCAGATAAAGAAGATCAATTTTTAACAGGGAGTACGAAGAGAGGAGAGAGAAAAATATAGCAGGGATAGGAGAAGAAAAACAGGATGAAAAAGGGAGAAGTGAGGAACAAAAGGGTGGAAAAAAGAAAAAATAAGATAAAAATGATAAAAAATAAAAATGGAATGAAGAAACATAATACAAAAAAATACAAGGATTAAGAATAATAAAGAAATAAAATTGAGTAAAAGATAAATATGAAAAAGTGAAATGTCATTCGTTTCAGCCCAGTTTTAATGTCCCATGGGGGCTGGTTTAAGACCCCTCTCTAATGTTCTGTCTGCCCCTTCTCAGTTTCCTGTTAGGTAGTCAGCACGTGCAGAAGTTCCCAGTGATTCACCGCTCCTCTGCTTCTGTCTCCACAGCCTTGGTTGCGGGCAGGTGGGGCCAATCTGCCCACTTTGTTTGTCTGCCTGCTTTCATTCTTATTTACACCAGCATCTATTTCTGACATGGGCTTTAGGTGGGGGTGTTGCTGTATTGGTTTCTGGGACAAAACAGCACCTCAACCCAGTTCCCAAGGGCTCCCTGAGGCTATTCAGAGTCTTTGTTTCCTCTGCAAAGCTTGAGGCTGGGTGCAGATGCACTAGTTGCCCTGTGGGTGCTGGGAGGGGCTGGCTCTTCAGGAGAAAAATGGCTGCTTAGGATTGGAGGGTCCGGAATGTGCCAGTGCCAGATCCCTGGTCACCTTTCCCTATCCTGCTCTTCTCCCCAACCTCTCCCCAGCCTCCACCTGCACTGCAGCCTTGGTGAGTGTTTGTAATTGAAAGGTCCTATGAACTGGGTTTAGTGCGTAAAAGCAAGGAAAACATAAAGGTGAAACAGCCGCACCACTGCGAGTTTCTCTCCCCATTACTGGGCTCAGGCAGTTCTTCGGCTGCCTTTCTGGGTGCAGCCCCTCATGGCTGTGGGCTTAGATCTAGATTCCCCACCCACCAGCCGTTCTGTGGACCCCCTCCCACAGTCGAGTGTTACCCGTGTCCCCAAGGGACACACACTTGGTGCAGCACAAGTTCTCTCTGACCCTCTGGTCCCAGTGGTGGCGAATCTTTCTCTCCAGCCCAGATCCCCGATCCCACCATTCTCCAGGTGTTCTCTGTCACTTCCGGCCATGGATTGTCTCACCAGCTGTTTAATTCTCCAATTCCGGGTGGATGTTATTCAACTTAGTTGTCCCTTCTATCTGCTCCATGAGAAGGCGCAGGACATGTCTGCCTATGCGGCCACCGTTTTGAAAACCAGCACTCTGTTCCTAATGTCAGTATCTGTGCCAGTTAATTGTTCCTGCTTAATAAAGCACCTCCAAACCTCGTGTCTTAAAGCAGCACTTACCTTGTGCACAACTCTGCAGTGAGGCCAGCTCATTTCTTTCCCACTTGCCACCAGCTGGGATGACTTGAAGGTGGGAAGTGGAACCATCTAAGGCTTGTTCATTCACGGGTTTGTCAGGTGAAGTGGGCTTTTGGTCGGGATGCTCACTGGGGCGGTCTCAGCTGGGCACCTGTATGAGGACTGACCATGTGGCCTGGGCTGCTTCGTTCTTCACAACATGGTGGCTGGGTTCCCAGGGTGAGCTTCCTGGGGAGAGAGTCAGATGGCACCAGACTTAGCAGTCACACAGCAGTCACCAGTATCACCGACCTTCCTGCAAGTTTGTTGTTAATGGTGATGATATTGTTTCGTTTACTATGTTCCCTTATTTTGTGGGAAGTAACAAAGAATTTCAAGATAGCATTATTGAATTAAGCCTCCCACGCCCACTTTTTTGGTTCTAAAAAATGTAGTGCTATGTCGCTAAACTTTAACAGTAAGAGTTTTAATTTCTCCATAATTCAGGGAATCATTTCTTCTTGGAATGCAGTTCAAATTAGAATCAAATGTTTCTGGTTCAGTAAAATACCTATGACATTAGAATTGGTATTTATAAGATTCATTAATTAGTCTCATTTTGAAAGTCTTATCTTGGGAAGCATTGGATGACAGTTCTGAAAACCATAATATGATATCTCTAAAACTTTTTTAAAGATTGTGAAGAGTTAAGATGGAGGAAGAGGTAAGAGACTTTCTACTAAGGGGCAACGTGTAGTCATTTTTGTGGAGGAAAGACATGAAACAGTCATAGAAAAAGGAACATAAAGTCAAGTGCAGGCGTTGTGTGGCAAAGACGACAACAATAAGTGTATTTTTGTGACTCCTGGTCGTTTGAACTTTGGTTTTGATTCTGACTAATTCAAGGCTCCACATTCCAAGACTCTACCACCGTACAGATAATGTTTTATTGCAACTGAACTCATTTCAAAATGTCATACTGGTGAACACACCTCCATAACCAAACTACATCCTTTTATTCATGCAGAATGATGATCTTATAGCAAAACTGCCACCGTCATCTTCAAATGAAGAAAAGACACCTCAACAGCAGTTAACAGTGGACGCGCTTCTAAAGGAATGTAAAGAACTAAAGGCTGAAGAAAAGAAGTGGAAACAAATGGTAGTAAACCTCAGAACATATAAGGAAATGCATATGGCAGAAGACTGTGAAGTAGAAAAGTATAAACTGAAGATTGAACAAAGTGCAAAGGATGTAGCAGACAAAGTGACACAACTCGACTTATATTTACAGGTTAATTTATTGATTTAATGTCCTATAATTCACTTCACTGCAAATTACATTTTGGATAAAAACAGTGTTTTTGCCTTTCCTTTACTTCCTTTAATAGCAATTTACTTTATAGATTTCTGGAAGGAAGGTGGCATTTGTTTTTCCTTTTTAGTATTTCAGTTCCCATCATTATTATCACTGAATTGATCTTTCCAAATGATTCTTAGTAGAGGATCATTTTATTTTTAAGACCAGTTAATGTTAAACAAGACTATTTGAGAGAAAAGGGGGGATGTGATTTAAAAATTGTTCCATACTCTTGAATTGTTATATCCTTCTACTTTAAAAATTTTAAACTGATTCTATTATTCTTTGAATTATCAGATTACATGGGTGCTAATAGAAGAATGATTAACTTTATAACTCAGATTTAATTCAGTGGACATTGATGATAAATATTTTAAATGTCAGCTTTTTTTCACACCTAAAGCTGATCTCTGAGTCGTTGACTCAAAACTAAAGAAAACAATTATAACTGTTCAGGTTATACTTACTTTAAAAATGTATTCTTTTTATTTGCTTTAGACACAAAGCATCTCAAGAAATCTCAGAGGCGGTAACATGAATTCATAATGCTTCAATAAGAAGTCATTTGGAACTCAGAACTCCTTTATTGCAAACTTCTCAAGATGATAGCAAAAAGTGTATTGGAAAAATATGTGCAAATCCACCAAGAAGAATTGGAATGCAGCAAATTATTGGAAAGGAAATGAACTTTGTAAGTCAAATGAAGAATCAGAGAAAATAAATTTAACCCAGTAATTAGCCTCTAAACTTAAAACATAATTACTATTGTGCCAGGTTCATGAGATTAGTGGAGCGTGAAAGCTAACTAAATAGTATAACTTTGGCAAATGATGTGAGTAAATAAACTTACCATTCAAATGTTCTTCCAGGACAGTTGCATCTCCCTCCTTTTTTGGTTTTATGTGCCTTTAGTTTTTTCCCCTTAATATTTTCATGTAGTTAACCTGGTCTACCAGTCTATAAGCTGAATGTCTTGAAGCTCTAAAATTTAGCAATCCTATATAATAAAAGGCTAATATGCAAATAGACTGAATGGTGGAACAACTGGTCACTATGATGGGCACTGACCACCAGGGGGCAGATGCTCAATGCAGAAGCTGACCCCGGTGGTCAGTATGCACCCACAAGGGGAGCGCTGCTCAGCCAGAAGTCACACTCATGGCTGGCGAGTGCAGCGGTGGTGGCGGGAGCCTCTCCTGCATCCACAGCAGCGCTAAGGATGTCCGACTGATGGCCTACAGCAGCGCTAAGGATGTCACTGACAGCCTAGGCCGTCAGTCGGACATTCCTCGAGGGCTCCCACACTATGAGAGGGCACAGGCTCAGCTGAGGGACCACCCTCCGAGTGCATGGATTTCGTGCACCGGGCCTCTAGTATTATTATAACATCGCTTGTTAGAATTCCTGTAAATAGAAACATTTACGATAACAACTTAAACACAATGGGTGAAGTTACTCCATTACAACCTGGTACTTGGTAAATTTACTTTCTTGATTATGACATTTGTTATTATCACTAGAGGGCACCTTTAGACAAACTATCCTTTATAGTTTTCTACTCTATATACAGACATACATGTTAAATAGGGAAATATTAACATAGGGGTGAGGGGCAGTGTAATTGACAAAGTGGCTAAAATTAATGTGATCTGCAGGAGGAGGGTGTGGGGATACAGAAAGGGCAGATCCCACCTCCAACGCCTTGGAAACAATGTTATAAGCAATGGCCTCTGGAGCTGTTTTCGATCATTTGATCACCAGCCAGGCTATCTTGTTCTCCCTTAGAGGTTCTTGCTCTAAATTATGCCTTGGAGTCAATGATTAACATCCCCAAGGTAACGAGTGTATTGTACAAGGGTGGTGAAGGCCAATGCTTGGCAATGTCTTTGAGGGATTTTTTTTAAATCTCCAAAGTGGCTGCTAAATATGTCCAAGGGCATCTTCAAGGATCTTGCAAGTACAGCTCTTCCTGAGGCAGCAAGTATTACCTGATAAGCCGACTGCATCACTGACAGCCTCCCTGCTTTGGATTACTTAGCTGGGACCCCTCTCCCCGCTCCCTGGAAACATCAGTACTTCCCAGAACAGTTTAGAACCTATACTTGACTAGGGTAGCTCTGCTCTGACACATTCTCTTTGTTAAAATGCTATTTAATGGGAAACTCCATTTACTGTTGTGGCTACTTAAAAACATGCAAGTCACTCAGGGAAAAATAAAATAGTTAGCATCTGCTGTTTACAGTCTGCTCAGGGCTCAGAAGCAGCTAGCAGAGGTCAGCACCGAAGTGCTCCTTCTTGTAGGAGCAACAAAACAGATGGCTGAGCGCTACTAATATGAGGCCAGTCCTGGAGACACCTTGTGGTGGAAATCCTGATAATAGTTTTGCAGGCAATAGACAAAGTGGTGATTCCTACTCTGAGAATCTTTTCTTATGAATTAAATAAACTTGAATACTAAACTGATTAATTTCTGTTTTTAAGTGAAAATTTTTGTCATCTTCTTATGTAAAGAACATTCTGAATTGCTACTTTCCTTACAGCATTTTTATTTCAGTTTTTATAAAATGTCTTGCTGAGCAGTTGTATGTTTTCTAAATAGTGAAATGAAGAAAATATTTGAATTTTTATTTTATATCTTTGCATTTTTAAATGAAGTTTACTTATGTCTGCATCTTGCCAGCCCTTGATGACTGACGACTAAGATGGCAATGTCAGGCCATCTTGACATAGCAACTAGCTTTCATTGTGTATCAGTTATTAATACATCCATTCATTATCTCATTCATGGAGCTTTTAAGTTCCATAATTAGTTTGGTTCTTTCATAGTTTTTATCACTTTGGTAAAGCACTTCTTTTGTTCATTCATTTTATTCCTGAGCTCATTGAACTGCCTTCTTGTATCTCGTTGAGTTTCTTCATGACTGCTGTTCTGATTTCTCTCTCCTTCATATCGCAATCACCCATTATTTTGAGTTCCTTTCTGGAGAATTGTCATTGTCTTCCTGCGTAATTGTTACCTTGGTGGTCCATGCTGCTTGATGGGCTGTTCCTCTGCGGGCACATTTGAAGTGGTGAGCACTTTTCTTATTTAGGAACATTTTCCTTTCCACAATTCAGCAGGTTGATAATTTGAGGTCTTTCTTTCGTTATCCAGTAGATGGTAGAACAGCGCAGTTTTTGTTTTCTCTTACCCATACTACTTAAGCTTGGGGAGGAGGATGCTTGTGAGTAAAGGTGTAGGAGGCTTTGCCTTGGACATGGGAGTGGAGGTGGGGTGACCGGGTAGTGGGTCCTGGTGCTGGATCCAGGTTGCCTGGGTCTCAGGGCACCCCCCGCCCCCCGAGGCAGGGGATGTGGCTAGTTGAGGGGAGCCAGTTTGTGAGCCCACTGAGCTGCTACCTCATTCCTTATGGCCACTGGCAGCAAGGTACTGTGGCCTGGAGGCTGGAGACTTTGCTTTGCTGCTGCTGCTGGTCTGTGAGGGCGTGAGCACAGCTGCAACTGGGGAGGGGTCTGGAGTTGGGGGGTGGGAGAGTTAGGAATGCTGCTGGCAGTTGCCCCGCACTGGTTTGTGGTGTGGGAGCTGCACCCCGACTCAACCACTGCTTCTGCGTTTGCTGGGCCTGTAGGGTCAGCCTTGCTGCAGTGATGGGTCTGTCCCCGTTGTCCCCTCTACCCGCCTCTCATCCTGCCTCTCCTACACATTCCAATGTGCCCACCTTCGGAAGTACTGGCCCATGGACCTTTTAGCGTGGGGCGCACAGGAACCTTTGTTGGGTTCTGGATGTCCGACTAGTTGTCAATTTCAGGGGACATACTAAGGAGGTCTCACTTCACCATGATGCTGTCACTTACTAAAATACCCATTTCAACCAGTGCAGGTTGGCTTTTATGGTCTTACTGCAGAGAAAAACAGCACAGGCCGGTGCTGATGAGGCTTCAACCTTGTGTTTCCATTTGGCTTCATCGGAACACATCACAGAAGAGCAAAGCTGGGGCTTTTTAGACCAACTTTTGGGGAAATAGGGTCTAAGTGCTTCAAAGTTGTGAAACTGGACTACTGGGTACAAAAGAAAATGAATGGCAAATACTGCTGTAAATGGGTAAGCATGAGGCAAACCTAAAATGTCCCTGTTAGTTCTCACCCGGAAAATCAGAGAATGTCTTACTTCAGAAGATGAAGACGAAAGAGTGTGTAGCTGCAGAAGCAATACAAAAGAAGATATTTGTGAAAAAGTTTTATTTAATCTTTTGGAAAGAAAGAAGTGTTTTTGTTTTTCTAGTGTTTCTAGATAATTTGAAAAAAAGTAGTTTGAACTTAATGTTGGTTCTAAGGTATGAGTATTTCCTTGTGGGGGTATTGGTTCACCAATCATGCTAGTCTTCATAGAGAGTAAAAAAGCGCCACTTTATCCAGATACAGAGATCAGTCACACATCCCTGCAGAGTGCCTGGAAAGACTTGTTATACAGCTGTTGTTTACAGAGTCCTTAGACCTAAGGCAGAAGGTGCCTCTAGAGCTGCTGGGAATTTAATTATTGCTGCTAGGACAACATAAAGTGACTAGAGGCCCAGTGCACAAATTCGTGCACCAGTGGGGTCCCTTGGCCTGGCCTGTGTGATCCAGCTGAAACAGACATCCCCTGAGGCATCCCGGATTGCAAGAGAGTGCAGGCCAGGCCAAGGGACCCCACCAGTGCATGATCAGGGCCAGAGAGAGACCCTGGGAGGGCTCCAGGGCATGTCCAGCCCATGTCACTCAGTCGGGATCGACTGGACCCCAGCAGAAAGCTAACTTACCAGTAAGAGTGTCTTCCCCCTGGTGGTCAGTGCATGTCATAGCAAGCAGTTGAATCACCATAACATATCATTAGCATATTACACTTTGATTGGTTGAACGGTCAACTAAACACTTAGCATATTAGGCTTTTATTATATAGGATACTATGAGAGGTGGCAACATGCTCAATTGGAAGAATGGGGTGGGTTCTAGGATGGGCCATTACAAAACAACAGATTTATACAGATTTTTAAGCTGTGATTCTGGAGAGTAAAATGTTAAAAACGCCTTAATATTGAAATTGTTTTTCAATCCCCTTTATTTGCAAGGTTTCAACATTTTGGACTGTCCCTACCTCGTTTTTCCAACTTTAAGCACAATAATTATCATAAACAATCACTAATCGGTGCTTTCAGTTTTCTCCACTTTCAGAATATTTAGATGTGTTGCTTCTCTCACCATAACATGAAGGTTAGCCTTGCCCACTTGATTCCATTTAGTGGTATAGATGACTGCGTATCTGTTTTGATGATTTTTACCTTTAATACTTACATTCTAGTTTAATTCTGGGCTGTTTATTCTATACATCAGAAGTAATTTCAGTGTTATGTAATGGTATTATAAAATACAAAAGATAAAATTAGGACAGATATATCACTAGTTAGATTTTCTTTATTTTTTCCTTTAATCCTCATCCAAGAATATGTTTTTTTAATTGTTTTTGAGAGAGTGAGAGAAACATGGATCAGTTGCTTCCCAACAATTGATCGAATCAGCTACCTAGATGTGTGCCCTGCTGGTAATGGAAGCTGCAGCCTTTTGGTGTATGGGACGACACTCTAACCAACTGAGCCACCTGCCAGGGACTAGTTAGATTTTCTTGCACATAAAATATTTTACTAATAACTGAAAACTCGAAAATTTGCTTCAGGAAATTTTTTAACAGATGAAATGTCTTTGGTTTCAAAATATTTTATGTTTAAATGTTTTTCAGTATTTGTGTTTCTAACACAATTCATGGCATGACACTTCCTGAATCATTGCTCTTCAAATCTGTGTTAAATAGGGAGACTCAATTTTACATTGATTGATTTTAGACTTTTGGTCCATTTGTGACACTTCCATAAAATATTAGAATTCTAATTATTTATTTAAGTTTTTCCATTTCTCAAATGTGTATTCAATAGTTTAGCCACTCTGTATACAAATACATGAAAGCTAAAACAGTTACTATTCTTAAGACTTTAACTTTGTACATGGAAGACAGAACATTGTGTCTCAACAGAATGTGGTCAGATATCTTCCTGACTAAACACAGGCCTCATGCATACATCACCAAGGCAGCGCCTTCTACTCTGAATTTTAACTCTATTCAAACTATCACAGTAGTTAAGCTAGTTTCTCGTAAGGCAGAGATGAGTTTAATCAACTTGTTTTTGTATTGCTCTATGTAATTGCTCATGACCTCACTTCACTTTGCTCACTTAGACGATTGTCCCGTAGTCATTTTATCTTTTGAAGGATACAGATATTTACTCAACTTATCCCTATTCTTTTTTTTCATTCATTTTCTCTGTCTTAACTTTTTAGCTCCTTGGTTAATAAATTAATTTTTCCTCATTTTTTTGCAGCAAAATACATGTTTTTAATATTTATAAACTGCTTACTGTATTTCCTTTTGCACATTAATCAATTCACAATTGGATAATGAATTGCAATGCTTTAAATGGGCAAATGTACTTGATTTTATTTCATTTTATATTACATTTATTTCTATAACATTTAAAATAAGAATATCAAAATTTAACTTAAAAGTATCAACAGTTACTGAAAATATATTAAATTTGAAAATGTGTACATGTGTGTGGTTTGTATATGTTTATCATATTGTTCTCAGAGAGAGAATGCAATATTTTTTCCAACCTATAATCTCAGATATAATTTAATGGTAGCTTATCAATAAATTAGTGTTGAATTAATGAGCATCCACTTGTATTTGTTGTGCTTTTGTTGGTATTGGCTTCATCATAATTCTTTCTAAAATGTAACTTTCCCCCAGTTAATAGGGAGGGGTTGTTTTAGACAATGTACATTATTATAAAATCAAGGAAGAAGAAACATTTTTGTAAGTGTTGTGTTGTCATCTTTCTTGTTGGAGCTATGGTCGGGTAGGTGGCAAATGACTACCCTTTTTCCATTCTGATATTAGAACCTAGGAGTCAGGCAGATGGAGGTGAAATGACTAGCTTGGTTACTAACACGTCAAAATGAATTGGAGGATGAGGTTCAGATGTGCGGCCACATTGGTCTTTGGAACACAATACAAGAGAAAATGTTTTTTAAAATGGTATACTTTAGTGATGTATTATAGGGTATATGAATTACATCTTAATAAAGCTATTACAAAGATCCTATTTTGTTTTTCTTAATTTTAAAATTTTAAATTAAGATGATGTACAATATTATATTTGTTTCAGGTGTACAACCACATTATTAGACATTTGTATAACTTAGGAAGTGGTCACCCAATAAATCTAGTACCCATCTCACATCATATATAGTTATTAAAATATGAGAGGCCCAGTGCATGGATTCGTGCACCAGTGGGTCCCTTGGCCTGGCCTGCGAACATCCCCTGAGGGGTCCCGGATTGCAAGAGGGCACAGGCCGGGCTGAGGGACCTCAGCAGTGCGTGATCAAGGCCGGGGAGAGACCATGGGAGAGCTCCAGGGTGTGTCGGGCCCATTTGGCTCAGTCCCAATTGGCCAGACCCCAGCAGCAAGCTAACCTACCCGTCGGAGCATCTGCCCCCTGGTGGTCAGTGCACGTCACAGCTACCAGTCGATCAGTGGAACAGTCAAACAGTTGGTCACTTAGGCTTTTATTATATAGGATTATTGACAACATTCCCTGTGTTGCACTTTACATCCCTGGGACTATTTTGTAACTCCCAATTTGTACTTCTGAATCTCTTCAACTTTTTTTATCCTTCCTTCATCTTTTCCCTGCCACACCATACTGGCAAGTCTCAAAATGTTTTCCGTATCTATGAGTCTGTTTCTGTTCTGCTTGCTCATTTATTTTGTTCTTTAACTTCCACATATAAGTGAAACCAACTGGCATTTTTCCCTGTCTGACTTATTTCACCCAGAGTAATATGAAGATTTTGTTCTTTATTATGGCTGAGTCATATTCCATGCACCAATTCTTTATCCATTCATCTATTTTTAATATGTTTTTATTGATTTTTCACAGAAAGGAAGGGAGAGGGATAGAGAGTTAGAAATATCAATGAGAGAGAAACATTGATCAGCTGCCTCCTGCACACCTCCTACTGGGGGATGTGCCCACAACCAAGGTACATGACCTTGACCAGAATCGAACCTGGGACCTTTCAGTCTGCAGGTCAACGCTCTATCCACTGAGCCACACTGGTGAGGGCTATCCATTCATCTATTCATGGATACTTAGGTTGCTTCCATATTTGCTATTGTAAATAATGCTTCAATGAACATATGGATGCTTATATCTTTTTGATTTAGCCTTTTATATTTATTTGGGTAAATACCCAGAAGTGGCGGTGCTGGGTCCTTCTTTGTCTTTTGTTAGATAGCCTTTGTTTTAAAGTCTATTTTGACTGGTATAATTATTGCTATTCCAGCTTTTCTGTTTCATTTCCATTTTCATGAACTATCTTTTCCCATCCCTTTACTTTAAATCTGTGTGCTCATTTCAACCTGAAATGTGTCTCTTGTAGACATCATAAGTAAGGGTGTTGTTTTGTTATCCATTCAGTCACCACATGTCTTTTGATTGGAACATTTAATCCATTTTCATTTAAAGCAACTGTTGATAGATTTGTACTTATTGTCATTATATTATTCATATTTTTATACACACACACACCACCTTTTTCTTCTTAAAGAAGATGCTTTCATTTTTCTTGGAATGCTGGTTTGGTGGTGATGAGCTGCTCCTTTAGCTTTGTCTTGTCTGTGAATAACTTTTATGTCCTTCAATTCTAAATGATAGCTGTGCTGGGCAAAATAATCTTGGTTGTAGGTCCTTGTTTTTCTTTTACTTTTAAAATATATTTTATTGATTTTTTACAGAGAGGAAGGGAGAGGGATAGAAAGCTAGAAACATTGATGAGAGAGAAACATCAATCAGCTGCCTCCTGCACACCCCCTACTGGGGATGTGCCCGCAACCAAGGTACATGCCCTTGACCGGAATCGAACCCGGGACCCTTCAGTCCACAGGCCGATGTTCTATCCACTGAGCCAAACCGGTTTCAGCTGTAGGTCCTTGTTTTTCATCATGTTGAGTATTTTGTGCTAGTCCCTTCTGTTCTGCAAAGTATTTGTTGATAAATCAGCTGATAGTCTTATGAGAGCTCTGGTGTAGGTAACTAACTGCTTTTCTATTGCTGCTTTTAAGATTCTCTCTTTGTCTTTAACCTTTGGCATTTTGATTATGTGGCCTGGTGTAGGCCTCTTTGGGTTCATCTTGTTTGGGCTCTCTGCAGTTATTGCATTTGTATGTCCATTTCCTTCACCATATGAGGGTAGTTTTCTGTCATTATTTCTTCACATAAGTTCTTCCTTCCTTCCTCTGTCTTCTCCTTAAGGCACCCCATGATGTGAAAGTTGGTCACCTCATGACCACTTGAAGTTGTCCCAGTGCATGTTAAACTATCTTCATTTCTTTCTTTTTTTTTTTTTTTTCTGTTCTGATTGTTTTCTGCTTTCTTATATTCCAAATTGCTGGTTTGACTCTTGGCTTCATCTACTCTACTGTTGATTCCCTGTAATGTATTCTTCATTTTAATAAATGTATTCTTCATTTCTGCTGTTTCTTTTTGTTGTTCTTGCTGTTATTGTTGTTTTAGCTTTGCACATCCTTTTTTATGCTGTTGAATTTCTCACTAAGTTCTTTGAACATCCTTTGAACAATTGCTTTTAACTCTGTATCTGCTTACCTCTCTTTCATTTAGTTCTCTTTTTCTGAAGACTTCTTCTGTTCTTTCATCTGGGATCTCTTTTTGTGTCTTCTCATTTTGGCTGTTTTCCTGTGTGTGTTTCCATGTATTAGATCTTGGTGTAGTGGCCTAATGTAGTAGGTTTCCTAATAGGACCTAGTGGTGCAGCCTCCCCAGTCTGAGCTGGTGTGCACCGTATGTGTGGGCTGTGTGCACTGTCCTGCTGTAGTTGAGTCTTGCTTGTTGTTGGCAAGTCACTGGGAGCGACTGACCCCAGGCCAATGGGCTGTGAGGACTGGCTGCAACTATAGCTTAGGATCTGTTGGACAGGGGCTGACTGCACAGAGCAGAACCTGCTTCAGTGAGCTCGGGTTTGGTGCCCGCCAAGTCTTCTCTTTGAGTGTGCTGCTTGTGGAGGTGGTTGGGTTGTAATTGGGCATGGTCTGAAGCTCACCACCATGTGCACTGCCTCTGGGGCCTCCCAGGAAATACAAGTTGAGCCACTGCCTATGGTCTGCCCAGGAGAGGCCAAGCTCTAAACTGAGGCTGACTATTGCTAGTACCAGGTCTAAGGCCACTTAGCAAGATGCATGGGGCTTGCTAGGGCAGATGCTGCTTGTTTGAGAAATTTTAAGAATGTTTGAAGCATGAGCCAAGACAGCCAGTTTGTATGGAAAAGTCCATAGAAACAACTTGGCTGGGCCCACAAGTTTGGTGAGGCTGGGTGTCAGGGAATCACTGGTGTGGGGCAAATGGTGGTAGCCAGGTTGACTCAGTTATGGGGCTTGCCTGCAGGCTGTTTGGGGAGGGCTCAGCAAAGGAACAATGGCCTTTGCCAGCACTTTTTTCTGGCAGAAATCTGCCCCTCCAGCTCTTGCCCTGATGCCAGACAACTCAGTTCCTCCTTGTGTGTGCCTGTTGCCCCAGTGCTGGAGATCAGAGAGAGTGAGTCTGAGTAAGTCTGTGCATGGTCCTTTTCAGAGGATCTGCCTGAGACTCCAGCAGCTCTCTGTCTCAGTCGGCCACAATCCCTGCTGGTTTTCACAGCCAGAGGTTTGGGGACTTCTCGTCCTGATACTGGAACCCTGAACTGGCAGGCCTGGTGTGAGGCTGGGACCCCTCACTTCTTAGGGGAGACCTCTGCAGGCGAGGTATCCCTCCTGATTTTTACTCATCACACATGGGTGTGGAATAAGCCCATTTTGTGTCTTCATCCCTCCTACCAGTGTCAATGTGGCTTCTTCTGTATATGCTTAGTGACAGAACTTCTGTTCAGCTAGTTTTCAGGCAGTTTAGTTGTAATTTTGATATAGTTGTTGGAGGTTCTAAGTATGGTGTTTATCTATGTTGCCATCTTGACCGGAACTTTTCAAATCATTTCTTAAATGCACAACTTACAGTATCTTACATTTTAAGCTTCCAAGAACATAACTCAATAGACACATTTTTAAATAAATCTTTATTGTTCAGATTATTACAGGTGTTCCTCTTTCCCCCCCATAGGTCCCCTCCACCTGATTCCCACCCCACCACATGCCCTTACCCCCCGCCACTGTCTTCATCCATAGGTGTAAGATTTTTGTCCAATCTCTTCCTGCACCCCTCACACCACCTTCCCCCTGAGAATTGTCAGTCCACTCCCTTTCTATGTCCCTGATTCTATTATATTCACCAGTCCATTCTGTTCTTCAGGTTTTTTATTCACTTGATTTTTTAGATTCACTTGTTGGTAGGTATGTATTTGATGTCATTTTGTTGTTCATAATTTTTATCTTTACCTTTTTCTTCTTCCTCTTCTTAAAGAATACCCTTTAGCATTTCATGTAATACTGGTTTGGTGGTGATGAACTCCTTTAGCTTTTTCTTGTCTGTGAAGCTCTTTATCTGACCTTCAACTCTGAATGATAGCTTTGCTGGGTAGAGTAATCTTGGTTGTAGGTTCTTGCTGTTCATCACTTTGAATATTTCTTGCCACTCCCATCTGGCCTGCATAGTTTCTGCCAAGAAATCAGCTGACAGTCGTATGGGTGCTCCCTTGTAGGTAACTAACCGTTTTTCTCTTGCTGCTTTCAAGATTCTCTCTTTGTCTTTTGCCCTTGGCATTTTAATTATGATGTGTCTTGGTGTGGTCCTCTTTGGATTCCTCTTGTATGGGGTTCTGTGCGCTTCCTGAACTTGTAAGTCTATTTCAGGTGGGGGAAGTTTTCTGTCATTATTTCTTCTAATAGGTTTTCAATATTTTGCTCTCTCTCTTCTTCTGGCACCCCAAAAATTCGGATGTTGGTACGCTTAAAGTTGTCCCAGAGGCTCCTAACACTATCTTCATATTTTTGGATTCTTTTTTCTTTTTGTTTTTCTGGTTGGGTGTTTTTTGTTTCCTCATATTTCAGATCTTTGGTTTGATTCTTGGGGTACATTGATCTACAGTTGAGTTTCTGTATATTCTTTATTTCAGACACTGTATGCTTAATTTCTGACTGGTCCTTTTCCATTTTTTTGGCATTCTCATTAAGATCCTTAAAGGTCTCAATAAGTTCCTCAGTGGTTTTTAGAAGATTCTTGAGTAACCTTATAAATGTGGTTCTGAACTCTATGTCGTTCAGTAGTTTGCTTTCCTCCATTTCTTTCATTCGTGACATGTTTCTTTGTCTCCGCACTTTGCTGCTTCCCTGTGTTGATGGAGAGGCTTCGTGTGGTAGGTGACCTATAGGGTCCAGTAGCTCAGCCTCCCCAATCACCTGAGGTGGATGCTCTTGGTAAACCCCTTTGTGGGCTGAGTGCAAAGTCTTGGTGTAGTTAAGCCTTGATTGCTGTTGGTACACTGGGAGGAATTGACCTCCAGGCCAATTGTCTGTGAGGACCCGCTGTGTCTATGCTGGGAGAACTTCTGTGCTGTAGACACCCTTATGAGACAAGAACTGCAAAATTACAAAAGCCTCAGTGCTCAGCTTGGATGGGGTGGAGTTTCAGGGTGGAGCAGACAGTCTTGGTTTCTCGTCAGCCCTGCCCTATGAGGCCCCTGGCTCTCAGTGTCCCTCGGTAATCGCTGCAAGCACCTCTGAAAGAAAGCTGCCCTCGAGTTTCGCCCACTGCCAGACAGTCCAGTTTCTCCCCGAATGAGTCTGAGTTCCCAGAAACTCACCCGGAACTGGAGTTCAGTGCAGTCAGGAGCTTCCATCTCTCTCCCGATTTAGAAAGCCAGCCGTGCACTCGGCCACCCGTGCACTCAGCAGTCAGTCCTTCCTGCGCGCGCACGCCTCTGGACCTCTGCCTTCCGCAGCTCCCAAGTCTCAGTGTGCTTTCTCTTTTCCTGACAGTCCAGAATCCCCCCAAATGAATCGGGTTTCCCGGAGTCTCACCCTGGACTGGAGTTCAGCTGCGCACTCAGCTGCCCGTCCTCTCCACGCGCCAGTCTCCGTACCTCAGCCTTTTGCAGGTCCTCTGAATCTCAATGTGCTTTCCTCTTTCTTTATACTTATAGAATTTTCACTCAGCCAGCTTTCCTGTGGTTCTGGATGGTGTTCTTTTTGTCTTTTAGTTGTAGTTTTGATATTGTTGTGCAAGTCAGCAGTTTAGGTGTTTACCTATGCCGCCATCTTGGTTTCTCGCTTTCCAGATTTTTTCAATTAGTCTTATGTACTAGCTGTTTTGTAGTACCTCGTGGTTCAGTCTCTCAGGTCATCAGGGCTGGGTATTCTAGGGAGGCATCATACTTGAAATATTTAGGTTACTCTGATATGATTAGATCTTGAATGTTATTATCCATTTCAAAAATGGAATCTCCTCTTAGGGTGTCTGATTATGTGGCTGGCTTCCTACCACGTTGTGCCAGTGGATGTAGAAGCACTGAGCTAAATGCACAAAATACAACAGGACAAGACACAACACAGGAGGAACAAAACACGAATGTACACAAGACACCTATAACCCCTATAACCAGAGAAAAGATAATTAGTAAAGATTAAAGAGAGGAAGAATGATAGCAATGAGTAAAAAAAGAAAGAAAGAAAGAAAAAGTAGGGGAAGAAAACACAACAACAACAACAAAAAAAAAAAACAAAGCAAAAGGGACAAACAAGAAACACCCAGGAGGGGAAGATGGCGACCGGCAGGAAGGTAGGGAGGGAGTGTGAGAGAGTGAGGGAGCAATAGAGGAGTGTGTAGACATGTGTGATGTGTGTGTATATGAGCTAAAGACCATTAGATTCTGCAGGTCTTCCAAGGGCCTGACAAACCGGGCAGGCTTAACCCCGTGCACAATGCAGACACTTCTGGGCAGCCAGAGCGGGCACAGAGACCATGCCATCTTGAGATACAGAGCTGCTTGAGACTAGGATCCTGGCCTCAGCACCACCCAGTCTGGTCTCAGAAGCAAACCAGGACCCTGCAGCCCCTGGGGAGAGAGACCTGCGACCACAGCTGTAGACCAACAGACAACAAGAATCCAGAAATCCCCGCCACAGATTTCTGTGAGTCAAGGAGCCTAGCCCCAACCCGCAGGCTCGCGGGCAGTGCCATAGTAACTGACAGACCCGCCCCTCACACGGGCCACAGCGCCGCTACGGGAATTTGAGCCTGGGAGTGCGTGCACAGGCTGCAGCCCCGCTACAGGAATTTGAGCCTGTGCATGCACAGAGACTGGGAATCTGCTTCCTGCAACGCAATCGGGCGACCAAACCCGAAGTCCATGCAGGGCAACATTGCCACCTGACTTCGATTCTGGGCAAGCACACACGGAAGTCTGTTTTCCGCAGCCCCGGAGCGCACCCTTGGCCGACACAGTGCTATTGTGCAACCCCAAGGTGACTGGGACCCCTATTTTCTGAGCAGGAGGCAGCACTGAACACCACTGACTTGACTCTGTTTCTTATCGCGTGTACCTGGGATCCCTGACTCGCAGCGCAGTCACACTAAGAGCCAGTGACTCCAATTCTTGGTGCATGCACACACAGGGGCCCTGATTCTAAGCAAGAAGCTGCACGAAGCAACAGAGACTCTGCTACTCGATTCCTGGTGCAGACACAGAGGAACTCTGACTCCTGGCACGCACTAGGGGACTCTGATTTTTGGCACACACCTACAGCGCGGTGCAGGCGGGGTCCCTGATTCTAGGTGCACACATGAGACCACACTGAGTGCAGATAACACTGACCCTGGGCGAGCCTGGTTCCCACCAACCCACAGCAGCCACACATCTTAGTATCAGAGCACTTCAGTGACACTTGGATGGTGCGAAGCTCCCACTGCACATTTCCCAGGTCCATGCAACTTGAAGTTTGAACCTTCTGGTGATAGTCAGAATGGGGAAACGACACAATCCCCAAAGGAAAAAAAAATGAGGAGTCACCAAGAAAGGAAATTAGTGAAACTGAAGCATGCAACATGACTGAAAAAGAATTCAGAGTAATGGTCATGCAATTCAAACATCGGATGGATGAGAAAATCAACAACCTATGCAAGAATCAGGAAGAAATGAAAAGTGATATAGCTACAATCAAAAACACCATGGAAATTTTCAACAGTAGACTAGAAGAAGCAGAGAATCGAATTAGTGAGTTAGAAGATCAGGTACAGAAACAAGCTCAATCTGAACAGCAATTGGAGAAAAAAATTAAAAAGCAGGAGGAGAGCCTAAGGGAGCTTTGGGACAACATGAAATGAAGTAACATACGTATAATAGGCCTGCCCAAAGGACAAGAAGAGCAGCAAGGATTAGAAAATCTATTTGAAGAAATAATGACAGAAAACTTCCAGGATATGGGGAAAAAAGAAGTTACACAAGTACAGAGAGTCCCAAGCGAGATCAATCCCAAAAGATCCACAGCAAGACACGTCATAATTTCAATGGCAAGTATTAACGACAAAGAGAGAATCTTAAAGGCTGCAAGAGAGAGACAGAGAGTTACCTACAAAGGATCCCCCATCAGATTATCAAATGATTTCTCAATAGAAACACATCAAGCTAGAAGGGAATGGAAGGAGGTATACAAAGTGTTGCAAAGCAAAGGACTGAATCCAAGAATACTCTATCCAGCAAGACTATCAATTGAAATTGAAGGGGAAATCAGGAGCTTCGCAGACAATAAAAGGCTAAGGGAGTTTATCACCACCAAACCAGCAATGCAAGAAATGCTAAAGGGAATGCTGTAAAAAGAAGAAATAAAAAGGTAAGAAGGAACACTGGCACAAAAATAGAAATTACTATAAACAAGTACCTTTCAGTAATAACTTTAAACGTAAACAGACTAAATCAAAAGACATCGAGTGGCTGAATGGATAAAAAAAACACGACCCATATATATTCTGTCTACAAGAGACTCAACTCAGAACAAGGGACTCACACAGACTGAAAGTGAAGGGATGGAAAAATATCTTCCAGGCAAATGGAAATGAAAAAAATGCTGGGGTACCACTACTTATATCTGACAAAATAGACCTCAAAGTGAAGGCCATAACAAGAGATAAGGAAGGCCACTTCATAATACTAAAGAGATCGATACAACAGGATATAACCCTGATAAACATATATGCACCCAATGCAGGAGCACCCAAATACATAACAAAACTCCTGGAAGATATCAAGAGAGAGATAGACAACAATACAATCATAGTAGGGAACTTTAATACCCCACTGACATCACTGGATAAATCCTCTAGACAAGAAATCAGCAAAGAAATAGCAATCCTAAATGACTCACTAGATCAGATGACTTAAGTGACATCTTCAGAACATTTCACCCCAAAGCCATGGAATATACATTCTTCTCAAGTGCACATGGGACATTTTCAAAAACTTTGGGTCACAACAAAGTCTCCCAAAATTCAAGAAGATTGAAATCATACCAAGCATCTTCTCAGACCACAATGGCATAAAATTAGAAATAAACTACAATAAAAACAATCCAAAAATCTCAAACACTTGGAAGCTGAATAGCATGCCATTAAATAATGACTGGGTTACAAATGAGATCAAAGAAGAAATTAAAAACATCCTGGAAACTAATGACAATAAAAACATAACAATCCAAAATCTATGGGACACAATGAAAGCAGTCCTGAGAGGGAAGTTTATAGCTCTACAGGCCTACATAAAAACAAACAAACAAACAAACAAAATAAAATGAAAAGAAAAAAAGAAAATATGGTAGTAAATCATCTAACTGTACAACTCAAATAATGAGTAAGAGAGCAACAAGAAAATCCCAGAGTGAGCAGAAGGAAGGAGATAATAAAGATCAGAGCAGAAATAAATGACATAGAGACCAAAATTAAAAACAATACAAGAGATCAATGAGACCAAGAGTTGGTTCTTTGAAAGGATAAACAAGATTGATGAACCTCTAGCTAGGCTCACCAAGAAACAAAGAGAGAGGACTCAAATAAACAAAATCAGAAATGAGAGAGGCGAAATAACAACAGACCACACATAAATACAAAAGATTCTTAAAAAATACTATGAACAACTCTACTCCAACAACCTAGACCACCTGGAGAAAATGCACACATTCCTAGAAAAATACAACCTTCAAAACTCAATCAGGAAGAGTCTAAAAATCTCAATAGTCTGATAACTATGGAAGAAATTGAAGCAGTCATGAAAAATCTCCCAGCAAACAAAAGCCCGGGGCCAGAAGGCTTCACAGCGGAGTTATACCAAACACTCAAGGAAAAACTAAAACCTATCCTCCTCAGACTATTCCAAAAAATTCAAGAGGAAGGAACACTTCCAAGCTCCTTCTATGAAGCCAGCATTACCCTAATACCAAAACCAGATAAAGACAACACAATGAAAGAGAATTATAGGACAATATCCCTCATGAACTTAGATGCCAAAATCCTCAACAAAATTCTAGCAAATCGGATCCAGCAGTACATCAGAAAGATCATACACCATGACCAAGTAGGATTTATCCCGGGGATGCAATGATGGTACAATATCCACAAATCAATAAACGTGATACATCACATAAACAAATTGAGAGATGAAAATCACACAGTCATATCAATTGATGCAGAAAAAGCATTTGACAAAAATCCAACACCCTTTCTTGATAAAAATTCTCAACAAAGTGGGAATAGAAGGATCTTACCCCAACATAATAAGCCATATATGACAAACCCACAGCCAACATCATACTCAATTGGCAAAAACTAAAAACATTTCCCTAAGAACAGGAACAAGACAGGGATGCCCACTCTCACCACTCCTGCTCGACATAGTACTGAAGTACTAGCCATTTCGATCAGACAAGAAGATATAAAAGGCATCCAAATTGGAAAAGAAGAAGTAAAACTGTTCTTATTCACAGATGACATGATATTGTATATAGAATACCCTAAAGACTCCATCAAAAAATTATTAGACTTAATAAATGAACTCGGAAATGTAGGAGGATACAAAATTAATGCCAAAAAATCTATGGCATTTCTATACACCAATAATGAACTTACAGAAAGAGAGACTAAAAAAGCAATCCTATTTACCATCGCACCAAAAAAAATAAGATACCTAGGAATAACTTAACTAAGGAGGTAAGAGACCTATATGCAAAAAACTATAGGACACTGAAAAAAGAGATAGAGGGAGACATAAACAGATGGAGGGAGACATAAACAGATGGAGACATACTGTGTTCATGGATTGGTAGAATCAACATCATCAAAATGTCCATACTACCCAAAGCAATCTATAGTTTCAATGCAATCCTCATTAAAATATCAACTGCATATTTCACAGACCTACAACAAACTTTCCAAAAATTCATCTGGAATAAAAAAAGACCCCGAATAGCTGCAGCAATCCTGAGAAAAAAAGAACAAAGTAGGTAGGATCTAAATACCAGATATCAAGCTGTATTACAAAGCCACTGTTCTTAAAACAGCCTGGTACTGGCACAAGAACAGACATATTGATCAATGGAATAGAATAGAGAACCCAGAAATTGACCCAAACCACTATGCTCAATTAATATTTGACAAAGGAGGCACGAACATACAATGGAGTCAAGACAGTCTCTTCAACAAATGGTGTTGGGAAAAATGGACAGATACATGCAAAAAAATGAAGCTAGATCACCAACTTACACCATACACAAAAATAAACTCAAAATGGATACAGGACTTAAACATAAGATGGGAAACCATAAAAATACTAGAGGAATCCACAGGCAGCAAAATCTCAGACATATGCCAAAAGAACTTATTCACTGATACTGCCCCTAGGGCAATGGAAACTAAAGAGAAAATAAACAAATGGGACTACATCAAAATAAAAAGCTTTTGCACAGCAAAGGAGACCATCAATAAAACAACAAGAAAGCCCACTGCATGGGAGAACATATTTGCCAGTGACATCAACAATTAGGGTTTAATCTCCAACATTTACAGGGAACTCATACAACTTAACAAAAGGAAGATAAACAATCCAATCAAAAAATGGGCAACAGACCTAAATAGATACTTTTCAAAAGAAGACAGAAGGAAGGCCAAGAGACATGTGAAAACATGCTCAAAGTCACTAATTATCTGAGAGATTCAAATCAAAACAACAATGTGGTACCATCTCACACCTGTCAGAATGGCTATCATCAACAAATCAACAAACGACAAGTGCTGGCGAGGATGAGGGGAAAAAAGGAACCCTCGTGCAGTGCTGGTGGGAATGCAGACTGGTGCAGCCACTGTGGAGAACAGTATGGAGTTTCCTCAAAAAACTAAAAATGGAACTCCCTTTTGACCCAGTGATCCCACTTCTAGGAATATATCCTAAGAAACTAGAAACACAAATCAGAAAGGATATATGCACCCCTATGTTCATAGCAGCACAATTTACAATAGCTAAGATTTGGAAACAGCCTAAGTGCCCATCAGCAGATGAGTGGATTAAAAAACTGTGGTACATCTACACAATAGAATACTATGCTGCGTTAATAAATAAGGGATTCTTACCATTTGCAACAGCATGGATGGACCTGGAGAGCATTATGCTAAGTGAAATAAGCCAGTCAGAGAAAGATAAATATCACATGATCTCACTCATTTATGGAATATAATGAACAACATAAACTGATGAACAAAACAGATCCAGAGACAAAGAAGCATTGATCAGTCTGTCAAACCTCAGAGGGAAGGTAGGGGAGGGTGGGGGTAAGGAGGAGAGGTCAACCAAAGGACTTGTATGCATGCCTACAGGCCTAACCAATGAACACGAACACCAGGGGGCGTGAGGGCATGAGTAGGGGGATTTTGGGGATTAATGGAGGGATGATGATACATATGTAATATCTTAATAAAGAAATTAAAAAAATAAAGTTAAAATACATAATACCAAACAAACAGTGGAGAGATCCAAGATGGCGGCGTAGGTAAACACCTAAACTGCTGCCTCGCACAACAATTTCAAAACTACAACTAAAAGACAAAACGTCTATCACCCAGAACCACGGGAAAGCTGGCTGAGTGGAAGTTCTACAACTAGAAGGAAAGAGCAAACAGCACTGAGGGGTGCACAAGCGCTGAAAAGCTGAGGTACGGAGACACGCGAATCGGGCTGGCGACGGGTGACTGGGAGCGCTGCTGTTTTCAACCCGAAGGAAGATAAGCTCCCGATTACTCCGAACTCGTTTCTGGGGAGACGCGGGGGACCCAAACTTCTATGGGGAGAAGCTGGACTGTCTGCCGTGGGGTCGGAAAGTGAGGGAGGCTTGCTTGCAGGGCTGCTCGCAGGAACAATTGTTTATTGTGCTGGGGCGTGGGACGCGGGGACGCAGAGCCGCAGAGCTGGCTTACTGGCAGCCATCGCTGTTTGCCACGCCCTAGCCTAGTCACGCCCTGAGACCCCGCCCTGCACAATCTACGAACCCACCCAAGCTCCAAGCAGCGGCTTTAGCATATGAATGGCCTGCCCTATCGCAGCTTAACCTAGCAAACTTGCAGCCCAGGTCAGACAGCTCCAAAACCTCCAAACCCCAAGCAAAGAGGAGAAAACTGTAGTTCTTACAGTAGCTCCTGCTGGGTGGCCTCAGACAGTAGCTGACCTGCACCCCATTGGAGATCCAGAAGCCAGTGTACCTAGTGGTCAGTGTGAGACACCAAATTTCAACTCCTCATATCCATAAGTGATACATTCAAGAGGCAGACTCAGTGAGCACCAAAGTCCTGCACCATAAGCGTGTCTCCAGCACAGCAGTTCTTCCATTATAGACACAGCGGGTCCTCATAGCCAACTGGCCTGGAGGTCAATTCCTCCCAGTGTACCAACAGCAATCAAGGCTTACCTACACCAAGACTTTGCACTCAGCCCACAAAGGGGTGTACCAAAGGCGTCCACCTCAGGTGATTGGGGAGGCTGAGCTACTGGCCCCTATAGGTCACTTACCACACAAAGCCACTCCATCAACACAGGGAAGCAGCAAAATGCGGAGACAAAGAAACATGTCATGAATGAGAGAAATGGAGGAAAGCAAACTAATGGACGACATAGAGTTCAGAACCACATTTATAAGGTTACTCAAGAATCTTCTAAAAACCGCCGAGAAACTTGATGAGACCTCCGAGGAGCTTAGTGAGACCTTCAAGGACCTTAATGAGAATGCCAAAAAAATGGAAAAGGACCAGTCAGAAATTAAGCATACACTGTCTGAAATAAAGAATATACAGAAACTCAACTGTAGATCAATGTACCCCAAGAATCAAACCAAAGATCTGAAATATGAGGAAACAAAAAACACCCAACCAGAAAAAACAGAAAGAAAAAAGAATCTAAAAATATGAAGATAGTGTTAGGAGCCTCTGGGACAACTTTAAGCGTACCAACATCCGAATTTTTGGGGTGCCAGAAGAAGAGAAAGAGCAAAATATTGAAAACCTATTAGAAGAAATAATGACAGAAAACTTTCCCTACCTGGTGAAAGAAATAGACTTACAAGTTCAGGAAGCACACAGAACCCCATATAAGAGGAATCCAAAGAGGACCACACCAAGACACATCATAATTAAAATGCCAAGGGCAAAAGACAAAGAGAGAATCTTGAAAGCAGCAAGAGAAAAACGTTTAGTTACCTACAAGGGAGTACCCATACGACTGTCAGCTGATTTCTTGGCAGAAACTATGCAGGCCAGAAGGGAGTGGCAAGAAATATTCAAAGTGATGAACAGCAAGAACCTACAACCAAGATTACTCTACCCAGCAAAGCTATCATTCAGAGTTGAAGGTCAGATAAAGAGCTTCACAGACAAGAAAAAGCTAAAGGAGTTCATCACCACCGAACCAGGATTACATGAAATGCTGAAGGGTGTTCTTTAAGAAGAGGAAGAAGAAGAAAAAGGTAAAGATAAAAATTATGAACAACAAAATGACATCAAATACATACCTACCAACAAGTGAATCTAAAAATCAAGTGAATAAAAAACCTGAAGAACAGAATGGACTGGTGAATATAATAGAATCAGGGACATAGAAAGGGAGTGGACTGACAATTCTCAGGGGGAAGGGGGTGTGAGGGGTGCGGGAAGAGACTGGACAAAAAGCTTACACCTATGGATGAAGACAGTGGCGGGGGTAAGGGCATGGGGTGGGGTGGGGAATCAGGTGGAGGGGAGCTAGGGGGGAAAAAAGAGGAACACCTGTAATAATCTGAACAATAAAGATTTATTTAAAAAAATTAAAAAAAAATAAAACTTAGCCTAGGAGAGGCTCCAGAATCTGCCTCGCTGAACTCTGCACAGGGCCTTTCTGGGTTTTGCTTGCTGAGGTGAGCACCTCCGCACACCCTGGGACATCCTTCCTGTGGTCACAGTAACTCTCAGGCTCCAGGGTGCACCGTCATCTCCTGGGGATCTTGCTGAACTGCAGATTCCACCTCAGTAGCCCGAGGTGAGGCCTGAGCTTCCTTCCACATTTCTAGCAAGCCCCAGAGCAGAGGGATGCTGTACACACCGAGCATCCAAGGAGTGCCGGGATCTTCTGCGCCCTGACATCCCCCCTCCAACCACACCTTTTCGGTGACCTAGAGCCAGGGAGCGTTCAGAGGGAAGGGCTGCTGAGAGAGAAACTGCCCTGGAAAACCACTGGGGTTTTATAAAGTCCAACATTGCCTTGAAATTGGGTACTTGCTCATGAACTCTCACTGTCACCGGAAAAAGCCAGACTTGCAGTTCTGCAGCTCGAATCATCCCTGAGAAAGGAAAGTCACCTCGGCCTGGCTCCAGGGCCGAACTCGCACCTCCCCAGATCCCTGACTCGCAGGAGAAAATGCCCAAAGCCCCTCCAGGGAATCGTGTGTTATTTACCTGCCAGGTGCCCAAGCTCACGATGGGCACCTTGGCTTTGGTGCTGAGCCTCACAAAGGTGGCCATGGTTGTGCTGTCGTTCTGAGTGCTCAGGGGGGTGGCCGTGCCCAGGTAAGGCCTGGCAGCGGAGAGGAGCCGGAGGCTGGTGGCTGGTGGCTGGTGTCCATTGCCTGCCCTGAACAGAAAGTCTGTCCAGCCCTTTGCAAGATTAAACAATATTCATGAACCAGCAGCACCGCAACTTGGGGCACAGTTTTCCCAGTGACAAAACACATGTATTATTTATGAGAGTGATGCTTAAGAGGTTTCATCAATTTTCTTGTTACTTTTGCTAGTTTAATAAATGGAAAATAAAAGTAAAAAAAAAAAAAAAAAAACAAACAAACAAAAAAAGGAACACCCAGAAAAAAAGTGGGGGTGGAAAATCTGTACATGCTGAGCTTAAATAAAGAAAATAAGGTTAAGCAATTAGATAAATAGGGAAAGGACCACAGTTTAGAACAGAGGATGGAGAAAAGAAATGAGAAGGCAAAGAGAAAATAATTTTTATTTTGCAAAGGGGATTAGAGGAGACAGCAGAAAGCCCTAAATTTAAGAAGTGAAGCAAGTTAAAAAATTAGGATAAGAAAAGAGAAAAACAAAAGAGAAGGAAAATAAAAAGCAGAGTGAAGAAAAAGAAAAGAGAAGGGGAAGTGGAGTAGGATCAGGAAGAGGGAATTAGATATGTAAATAAACCAACAGAGACTAGAATAACACACCAATACAGCAGATAAAATAGGTCCATTTGTAAAAGGGGAAGAAGAAATAGAAAAACTAAAATGGGTAAAAGAGGTGAAAAATGGGAATAACAAGTGAGAAAGAAAAAGGTGCAAAAATAAGATGTAAATAAAAACAAAAATAAAAAATTTAAAATAATAAAAAAAAAGTGAAGTGTCGTTCACTTCAGCTGAGTTTCAATGCCCCATGGCTGCTGGTGTAGGACCCCACTCTTCTGTCTGCTAATTCTGGGCTTCCTCATAGGGACCGAGGTGCTGTCCCCGTCAGTCAGTCTTTGACTTTTAACTCCCTGCTTGAAGCTCCAAGCGATCCACGGGTCTTCTTCTAGTGTCTGTCTCCACAGGCCTTGGCTCCAAGCAGGCAGGGCCAATCTGCCCTCTTTGCCTGTCCTCTGGCTGTCAGTCTTATCACTCAAGCATCTGTTTCTGACAGGGCTTTAGGTGGGAATTGTGCTGTTTCTCTTTCAGGGAATAAGATGGGTGTTTTTTTCCTGACTCAGAGCTGCTCGTCCACATGTGTCCCAAAATATTGCTCTGGTCTTGGCTGGTCAGAGATCCTTGTATTGAGACCAATGGGGCTGGTTGGCAACCTGGAGTTTTTATCAGTCTGATTCCCTGAATAGCAAGGTGGACCCGCCCCTCTTCCAATCCAGTCACTGAGGGCTCTTTGGGGCTATTTAGACCCAGAAGCTTGGCCTCTGCCTTTGCTTCCTAGGTAAAACTCAAAATGCAGGGTGTGGCAGGAAGTATCTCCTGCCCTGAACCTAATGGGAGGGGCTAGCTCTTCTGGGGAGAAATGGCCACTTAGGTTTGGAAGCTAAGATTGTCACACTTCTAGGAAAATAGCCCAAAAAATCAGAAACACCAACATGAAAGGATATATGAACCCATATGTTCAGAGCAGCACAATCGTAGTTATCATAGCTGATTTGGAAACAGTCTAAATGCCCATCAGCAGATAAGTAGATTAAAAACTGTAGTATATCTACACAACGGAATACTACGTTGCTGTAAAAAAGAATGAACTCTTACCATTTGCAACAGTATGAATGGACCTAGAGAGCATTATGCTAAGGAAAAGAAGGCAGAGAAAAATAAATATCATGTGATCTCACTTGTGGAAGATAATGAACAACATAAACTGATGAACAAAAATAGAGCCAGCATCATAGAAGCATTGAACAGACTGTTCAGACTAAGAGGAAAGGCAAGGGAGGGGGATGGGGTAAAAGATCAATTGAAGGACGTGTATGCCTGCATATGAGCATATCCAATGGGCATAGACAGCAAGGAGGGGAGGGCATGTGCTGGGAGACTGGTCAATGGAGGGAAAAGGAGACTTATGTGATAATTAAAAAAATAAAGCAATTTAAAAAACAACAAACAATGTCCCAATGCAGGACTCCTGGACACCTCTCCCTGCCCTGCTTTCCTCCCCAGCCTCTCCTCAGGCCCCTCAAGTCTGTGCCTCTCTCCCAGCCCCAAAGCTCCAGGTGAGTGTTTGCAATAGAAAAGCCCTGTGTTCTGGGCTTAGAGAACAAAAGCAGACAAACCAAACCAATGAAACTGCTCCTTGTCTCCCCAGCACCGCGCTGTCTGGGCCGCCTTCCATGGGGCAGCCTTTCAGGGACCATAGTGTGCTTTGGTCCAGTTCCCCCGGCAGCCAGCTGCCCCGTGGCTTTTCCTTTACACAGTTGGATGTTACCCAGGTCAAGAAGGGACACAGCTTTGGTGCAACACAGCTCTCTCCTCACCCTCTTGCCCACTGGCTGGCTGTCACTCCAATTCCTAGTTCTTGCTGTTCTCCAGGAGTCCTCTGTCCTTCCTTGTTGTAAACTGTCTCCTCAGCTGCATGTAATTTGTTAATACCACGAGGATGTTCTTCGATTTAGGTGTATTTCCAGTCTGCATCAGGACAAGATGCACAATACCTATTCAGCCACCATTTATTTTTATTTTTTACCACATTCTGATGTTCGCTGTTAAAACTGGCCACGCTGACCTCCCTAAAGCTCACAAATGCACAGGGAATGCTCCCTGCAGGCTACCACCTAAAGCCTGCCACCCCTTCCCAGACTTCCTCAGTGAAGACCCCACTGACCAATGCTGGTTTCACCTTCCTCCATCGCTGCTGTCACCTGTCACAGGTATCCTGGTCCATTCTTTGTGGACTGTCCTCCACTTGAATGCCAGTTCCCAAGGATAGGGGACTCTGTATTTGGGTTCTCTGAAACAGTTGGGCTCCACAGTATCCACAGCCTCAGTCTTTATATGTCTCCCTTATGCCCACCCATGCCTGCCGAGCCTCCATCCAGCCTGATTCAAGTCCTCATCCCTACAGCCTTCCCTCAGCCCACCCACTCAAGGAACCTGGCCCATGGGCTGGCAGAAACACGTTCACAGTCACCCAACCTCTCTGCCCCTCAACCACACACCCCAGCAGCACACTATTCCCAGGAATCCAGGAACTATCACCTCATTTCAGGTCTTCGATGCCCAGGCAAAACTTAGGGAAGGGACACACCAATCACAACTCATCCTCTGAATGTGGAATTATATTGAGACCAAGCCTCTCCTTCTGGAAACACTTGAATTACAGAATGTTCTCACCATTGAAAATACACAGCACCATTTCATGGAGAATCCATGCTACCTCCAGGACTGGCTGGTTGAGGGATTGGGGAAAAGGGGTGCTCAATTTTTAATAAAATTAAAGTGCAAAATAATCCCTAAAATGAAAAAAAAAAAAAGACTTAAACACCAGTGGCTCTCAGGGGTGTGAGCAGGTTGGCTGGAGGCAGGATTTTATAAAGCTGAACTGATTTGAGAACCGAACGCATCAGGGGGCTTCTCCCAGATACAGAACTAGGTTCATTTGTATCAGGCCTGGTCCCTGGGGGTGGGGAAGAGGAGGCTGGAGAGACCTCTGTATGGAAACAGAAAAGCCCTGGCCAGCACATCTCAGGCAGACACAGAACACAAATCCCTCCCAGGGCCTTGCCTGGCGCTCCTCTCTACCAAACCCTGGGAAAGACATAGTGTGCCCAGCTGCAGTGGGAACGTCCCAGGCAAAGTCAGTAAAGACTGAGGAAGGGTGGTTGGGAAGGTAGAGGCCCCAACTCAGGGCAGCAGGGTGAATGTTTCAGTTTTTTTTTGGTAAGCCTCATCTGAGGATATTTTGCCATTGATTTTTAGACAGAGTGCAAAGGAAGAAGGAGAGTAAGAGAGAGATTGAGAGAGATATCAACATCATAGAAAACAAAAAGTTAGATGCCTCCTACATGGCCCCATAAGGGCTGGGATCAAACCTGCAAATTAGTACCACAAAGTCATGCAGTCTTTCTTTCAAGGCCTGGGGAAGCAATGCAAAATAAGCCAATATTGGTCAATGAGTGATTTTATGGCATTATGCTGTCCCTCCTAAAGCACAGAAACGTTGGGATCCATGCCATATCTGTTAATTCTACAATGATAGATCACAATAGTGACTGAAAATCATCCCTGGAAGTGAATATAACCAACACAAGTTAAAGGTACGAAAGAAAAAACACCTTTAATAAAGATCACAAAGCAGAACAGAGGACAGCAAGTGCTTTGCAGGCTGGTGAATTAGAACCTGAAATAATTCATCACAGCATAATGTGAGAACCACAATGTCCCTGAAAGAGGCAGCACTTCTTAGTTGAAGATGGTTGCCCTGGAAGAATCCTGGGTCAGGTGCATTACTTAGTCAGAGAAAAAGGAATGAAGATCCTGTCAAGAGCTGGAGTAATCATAATGTTCTCAAGCACAAGTGAGGACACAAAATACATTTACCCTGAGCCCAGAGGGTTTGTGACTGATACACACTCTTCAGGTGAGCCAGGTTTTAAACGTGACATCTCTTCAGCCACAAATCATTCAGGTAGTAGATCTGGGCATCTTACCAACTGCAACGCACCTCCTTCAAGCTTCACTTGTATTGAAAACTTATGAGCAATGTAGAAGAGTGTATGTTCCATTAAAATGGGTTTAAATTCAGGAACATCAGTCGCAGAGTCTCCTCCATTGTTCTTATATTAAGTGAGAAAAATAAAACGTTCCCTGAACATTTAACACTTCTCTCCAGTATGAACTCTGAAATATTTAGTAAGGTGAGATTTTTGTCTAAAAGACTTCCCACATTCAGTACACTCATGTGGCTTCTCTCCAGTGTGAACTCTGAGGTGTACAGTGAGGTATACCTTTAGTCGAAAAGACATTCCACACTCAATACACTGTACGGCTTTTCTCCATTGTGAACACTGTGGGGTTGTTCAAGGTAAGACTTATCACTGAAGGGCTTCCCACAATCACGGAACTAATATGGCTTGTTGCCATTATGAACTCTCAGGTGTCTAATAAGTTTAGACTTTTGGCTAAAAGACTTCCCACATTCAGTACACTCATATGGCTTTTCTCCAGTGTGAACTCTGAGGTGTTTATTGAGTGTACTTCTGTCACTAAAGAACTTCCCACATTCAGTACACTCATAGGGCTTCTCTCCAGTGTGAACTCTCTGGTGTACAGTGAGGTGAGCCCTTCGACGAAAGGACATCCCACATTCTCTACACTCATATGGCTTCTCTCCAGTGTGAACTCTCAAGTGTTCTGTGAGGCGAAACCTTCGAGGAAAGGACATCCCACATTCAGTACACTCATATGGCTTCTCTCCAGTGTGAACTCTGAGGTGTACTGTAAGGTCAGACCTTTGATGAAAGGATATCCCACATTCTCTACAATCATATGGCTTCTCTGCAGTGTGAACTCTGAGGTGTCTAGTGAGCTGAGCCCTTTCAAGAAAGGACATTCCACATTCTCTACAATTAAATGGCTTTGCTCCAGTGTGAACTCTCTGGTGTTTAAACAATGCACTTTGTTCACTGAACAATTTCCCACATTCAATACACTCATGTGGCTTCTCTCCAGTGTGAATTCTGAGGTGACTAGTGAGCTGAGCCCTTTGACAAAAGGACATTCCACATTCTCTACAATTAAATGGCTTTGCTCCAGTGTGAACTCTCTGGTGTTTAAACAATGCACTTTGTTCACTGAAGAATTTCCCACATTCAGTACACTCATGTGGCTTCTCTCCAGTGTTAATTCTGAGGTGACTACTGAGCTGAGCCCTTAGACAAAAAGACAGTCCACATTCTGTACAGTCATATGGCTTCTCTCCAGTGTGAACTCTCTGGTGTTTAAACAATGCATTTTGTTCACTGAAGAATTTCCCACATTCAGTACACTCATGTGGCTTCTCTCCAGTGTGAATTCTGAGGTGACTAGTGAGCTGAGCCCTTAGACAAAAGGACATCCCACATTCTCTACAGTCATATGGCTTCTCTCCAGTGTGAACTCTCTGGTGTTTAATGAGTGCAGGTCTTTCTCTGAAGAACTTTGCAGCTTCATTACACTCATCCCACTTTTCTCCAGAGCGAACTCTCTTATGTTGAATGACTTTAAAGTTTCGTCTAAACACTTTCCTACATTTGTTACACTCATAAATCAGTTCTCCAGAACACACACCCTGACACTGAACAATTTTCAAGTTGTGGCTGGCAGCGTTTTCACACTGGTGATGACTTTTTCCATCAAGATATTCCTGTGAAATCTCACTGCCACAGTGTAGCTCCTCAGTGTTGAGAGTGGCTTGGTGCTGGGGACGCTCTGAGTTGTACTGCAAGTCTTCCCTACAGAATTCTTTCTGCTCAAAATATGCTGCATGAGATCCAGTCAGGTGCAAAATACCTTTTAACACAGAGAAACACTGCTTACACAGAAGGATCTTCTGGGTGCTTGGAGCTGTCTTAGAAGCCCTGACCTGTGACTCTCCTTTTATAGATATACTCTGATCAGAACAGGCCTCATCACCATCGATTTTATGACAACAACCTGAAAAGTGAGAAAGGGTAAGGAAATGAATGTTGAAGGTGGTGATAGGGGGAAGTCCCATTACAAAAATGTTACACATCACACATTGTTTCCATGCAATTGTCTGAAAATAAGAGATGTGCAGGAAGGATTACTAAGAGGCTCTTGTGACTTTCTGGGCTAAGGAAGATCACAAAAAGCGATTTCTCAACAGAAATATGACACAAACATGGAAAGCACCACATGGATTAGAATATGGATCTCCAGCTCATCCTTCAACTAATAGCGTTCAGCATGTCTTGTCTGCTGGAGACAGGAGAGAGCTGTGCAAGAGGTTGGTTCCTTCTTACGCCAAGTAAAATTCAATAAAGGAGTAGCTGGTTTCAAGGACTACTTAACACGTATGTGCACATCAGAACACATGTGCAAGTCAATGCTGCAGAGTACTGCAGAGAAACAGGTGATACAGAAGTGATTAGTTAGCACTGGGCCAGAGCAACACAGCTTGCTATAGTATTAAGGGAAGAAAATATTACAAACACTTGAATGGTGGCTTTACAGGAACAGCGCATGGTTCATGTAGATAATGACCATCACATGGCACAGGCTGTCACAAAGATCCTTTACCTAGAGAAAGAGGGCAGAAGTTGAAGCCATGCATGTGGACACGGTCAGCCTCTAATGAAGAGACAGTGCAAGCTGGGACCCATTAAGCTCACTGCAAGACTTCTGACCCCCTAACACTTACTGTACTTTTTGAGGTTATGGGTGTTAGGGATATTTGTGGAGTCCTTTGCTCAGGGCTCCCCATCCAGCTCATCCCTGGTAGCCACAGCACATTTGACAGGACAGTGGGGGAAATTAGATTAGCAGAGGCAATGTTCTGGCTGTGGGAGAGAGAAGCTACAGCTGACGAATAAAGGAAGAGAGGTCATCACCTCAGGACACTTGGAGAATGTGAAGGTCTTACCTACAGATGATACAAGTGCAAACACTTCCAGCATCACATCGCAGTACAGAAGTCTCTGAGCCTCATCAAGGAGCACCCACTCCTCCTGAGAAAAGGCAATGGCCACGTCCTCAAAGTTTACATCCTGTCATAATGGGGAGAGTACAGCCCATGATCAGATTCACTCCTAAGACTATAAGTCTGTCATACTCCCCACCCTCCACACCCATCTGCTCTTTCCACTCTTCACATCTGAGAACATACCACGCCTTCATCCCATGAAGCCAATGTCTTATATTCCTGCTGATATTTTTCTTCCCACAAAAATTAAGACAGTTGAGAAGATAGAAGATACCTGAGGTCTGGAACCCCATGTATGTCACACTGCCTCTTATCAATAGAGTGGGTGTCAAAAACATAGGTTAGAGAGGGATGTTGGCCATAAAGAGAGTATGAGTGATTTGATACTGGTATTCTCAGGAAATAGCCTTGTGGTCCCTCTGATTGTTCCTTTAAGACACCAAAAACATGGCATCACACTTCATCAGCTTGACCTTATTCCCAAGGTGTTGAAGCCATCACTTTTCATAATCTGCTGCACATAGTTCTTTGAAAACACTTCTCTAACACAGCTTCATTCCCAGTGGCACAACTTCAAAGGTAATGCAAATTTGTCATGGTGTGGGGAAATTTTTTCCTAATCACCCTCTTTTCCAAAAATATAGGTCACCACCTCCATAATATATTTACTCTTACCCTTCTTCCTTACCCATGCAATTGGAAATTTACAATCCTGGGTAACACTGATGAATGCTATCTCATTCCCATCAACCAGTGTGTCACTCCCAACAACAAAAGGCAGGAGGTTAGTTAAATGGCACCTGAGCTCTTTACCTAGAGTGTAGCAGCCAAACCCCTCTCTTTACAGGCAATTACCCTAAAATTCACCTTATTGTTACATCCAGGCACCACCAGAAAGAGGCTCTTCCTTCATTCTCTCTTATGTCAGGGTGCTGTGGCCATGAATTCACATTCCCTCTCCAAGTGCATATCACTCTTTCCACCACACCTCTCTCACACCTGCACTTCCACAGCCCTGGCCCCCATACTCATCTCCTGGCCTTTTACTTATTACTCAGCATGTGTGGTCCAGAGGATGGTTGCCAAATGGAATCAGTATCAAGCACTGCCCAGACTCTGATAGTCCACACTCATAGAGGCAGCCTTGAGTCCTGCTATGTAGGCCTCTCTCCATGGCTGTTTTTTTCCTTCAACCTCAACTATTAACAACAACAATCAGATCCCAGATATCCATAGGCCACCTCCTGTGATGCTGCACTTGATGTCCCTTCACCAGTCACAGACAACATCCCTCACTTAACCTTCACTCAAGTCCCAGCCCAGATGGCCCTCTGTACCATGCCCAGGGAGTCTAAGGAGGAAAGCTCAACCCTCTAAGCTAATCCACAAGACTGACTGTAAATTCTCACAGCCAGGCCACACCAAGTGTCACAAAAAAATCCTGATGAGAGTTTAGAAAAGGTGATATTTACCAGCCCTAGCTCATCTTGTTTGAATTACTCTTCGGCCTCCAATTAATCTCAAGTCCACTCATCTTTTAAAGGCCTTTGCCACTGCAAATCCATTATCTCTTCTCCACACTCTGCATGACAACGACTGTCCCTAAGCTGTGTTGTGACACCCACCTGCCACAAACAATGGCCCCAGAAAGAAAGCCAGTCCTCAGGCTCACACTGTCCCTTCTGAGCTCCTACTACCATTACCAACCTGACCATGATTCCCTGTATGTAAGTGATCTACAGTCCTGGCCGATGTGTCTCAGTTGGTTGAGCATAGACTCATCCACTGGTCAGGTCACATGCCTGGGTTGTGGGCTGGATCCACAGCAGGGTTTGTTCACCTGGTAACCAATCTTTGTTTGTTGCTCATCCCTGTTGCTCTGCCTCTTTCCCTCTCCCTTTCTTTCTACATCTAAAATCAATAAAAATATAGATGTATTTTAAAAAAAAGACCTGCAGGTTCCTGACTCAGCTCACTCCTCACTCCAAGCCTTGGCACATTCTGGACCCTATGTCTGGAGGACCTCGCACTCATCACACTGGTGGCCAAAAACAAGGTCCATATCCTGAAGCCTTACTCCTGGCCTTAGGAGACTGGCTTAGTGTCTGTTCAAAGTGCCCAGGTCCAAGGGACACGAGCAACTGACAGTCCCAGGACTCTCCTATCTCAGAGGCCACAAGTGTGTGAGGCCCTGAAATAAGCTCCACAAACCTGTACACCTAGCGATTCTGCATTTGCAGGAATTTGTGGAAAGAAAAGGGTCTGTTGGGAGCCTGGCAACCACCAGGCTCTATGGCTCAGGCTGCTCAGTGCCCTTGCCCAGCCCAGAGGCCAGGTGCCCTCCAGATCCTGTATGATCTCAGGGCTCAGTCCTCAGTGCTCACTCTTGCCAGTCCCCTTACCATTTACAGGACTTCCCCTTCCTGTCCACAGCTGCTGTCCTCTGTCTTCTAGTCTGTTCTTCCTCTGAGCAATGTTAGGAACAGTTAGACCCTTACCCCAGAGAATGTCCCTCTTTCTTTCACAACCCACTGTCCTGAGAATGAAAGGAAAACTCCTCACACAAAACCACACCTCATCTTTGTTGCCTTTAGACCCAAACAGGCCCGGGTTTCCGAATCCTCCCAGCTCAGTCGCACCATCACGTCCTTACAAGGTGGCACTGCAGCCTTCCACCCTCTTCCCCCATCACCCATGTGTCACCACGAGGGACTCACCATCCTGAACGCTGGGACCTGGGCGGCAGGACCTGAGAGGCGCGGGTCCCCCAGGCTGGAGGGTGAAGTGGGGTCAGGCTGCGGGAACGCTGTGAGCAGAGAGGAGTCCGGGAGGCACGGAGACCCGATCTCGGTCTGTTGGGGCTCAAGGAGCCTCAGACACACCCCGCACCGCAGGCAGCTGCCCCCCAGGCCTCCTCCTGCTCCCGACCAGCGCCCTGAAGCCTGTGACTCTGTGAACAGACCTAAGAGGTTAAAATGTCCACTGGGAGGAGGAAGCAGGAAGTCCCGCCCTTCCCGGATGCGCAGACACCAAAATGCCCTTTAGCTCCGCCCACACGACTGCAGTTCCTTCTGGGTAATGTAGTTTTCTCAACCAGCCAGGAGAGTACTAGCATCCTGGTCAATGACTTAGGTCAGTGGTCTGCAAACTCATTAGTCAACAGAGCCAAATATCAACAGTACAACGATTGAAATTTGTTTTGAGAGCCAAATTTTTTTTAACTTCTTCTAATGCCACTTCTTCAAAATAGACTCGCCCAGGCCATGGTATTTTGTGGAAGAACCACACTCAAGGGGCCAAAGAGCCGCATGTGGCTCGCGAGCCACAGTTTGCTGACCAAGGACTTAGGTGAATGAAGATGTTGTGGACCAGCAAGTGACACCTGGGGAGAAACTAGATGGGACCAGAGGCCTGGCTGACTGGGGCAGACTAACAGATCTCTGAGGGGAAGAAGGTGGGAGGAATGCAAGAGATCCACCAAGAATATATACAGAGGGGGATATGGAAGAAATCTATAATACCATCAACAATAAAAAACATACATATTTTCTTAAATTTTAAAATAATGTAGTACAGCTTGTGTAGCTCAGTGGTTGAGCCTCAACCTATGAACCTGGAGGCCATAGTTCTTTTTATATTATTCTTATTTTTATTTTTTAAATTAGTTATTGTTTAAAGTATTACATATAGTATTACATATAACTCCTTTTTCCCCCATTAAGCTCTGCCCAGCCACCCTGAGGCTCTGCAAATGCCCTTACCCCCCATTGTGTCTGTGTCCATTGCTTATGCTTATATGAATGCATGTAAGTCATTTGGTTGATTCCTTACTTCCCCCCTCCCTCCCTTGAATTCCCTGTGAAGTTTGACAGTCCGTTCAACACTTCTATGTCTCTGAATCTATTTTTGTTCATCAATTAAGGCTGTTCATTATATTCCATAAATGATGAGGTCATGTGATACTGGTTCTTTTCCTGGTCAGGGTACATTCATGGATTGCAGGCTCAATTTCCAGTGTGTAGGTGGAGTCATACACGAGGCAACTAATCAGCAATTGTCTCTCATCATTGATATTTTTATCTCTCCCTTCCACTCTCTAAAATCAACAAAAATATTTTTAACTAAATATATACATATTTGCATAAGCCATGGATATATACCAGCCATGGGCAAACTACGGCCCATGGGCCAGATCCGGCTGTTCTCTCCGGTTCTCTTGCTCTCCCCTCCACTCCTTTACTTTGAATTTATATTAGTTCACACAAACACTCCATCCATACTTTTGTTCCGGCCCTCTGGTCCAGTTTAAGAACCCATTGTGGCCCTCGAGTCAAAAAGTTTGCCCACCCCTGATATATACAGTAATATGGTGAGGGACTAGAAGCAGTGGGGGCAGGGTAGAGAGAGAAAAGGGGCAAGAATGGGAGGAAATTGGGAACATCTGTAATAGAGTCAACAATCCTATCTAATGAAACAGTAATATGCAAATTGACCATACCTCCGCTACACACACTAGCCACGCCAGCCAGCCAAGCAGGAGCGAGTATGCAAATTAACCCAAACAAGATGGCTGCAGCCACGGAGCGAGCAGGAGACTTAGGTTTCCCTGGCAATGGAGGAAGTCAAACTTCGCGCACACCCTGGCCGGCCCTGGACTCCACTCAAGGCTACAAAGATTCAATCATAGAAGATAAATAAATCCTAATAAAACTGGTGTCAGCCACGGAGCTGGAGAGAGCAGGAGACTTGAGTTGCCCTGGGCGATGGAGGAGCACAGCTCCCGCAGCCCTGGCCTGCCTTGGCCTCTGCTCAAGGCTACAAAGTTTCAATTATAGAAGATAAATAAATCCCAAATACCAGGGCCTCCGCTTGGGTCGCTGGGGGACATGGCCGGCTGCAAACCCCTGCACCCAGGCCGCCCCATGCCCCAAGGAAATCCCCACCCTGATCGGGGACACCCTTCAGGAAAAACCAGCTGGCCCCCAACCATGAACCAGGCCTCTATCCTATCTAATAAAAGAATAATATGCAAATTGACCATCACTCCAACATACAAGATGGCTGCCCCCATGTGGACACAAGATGACCCCCAAGATGGCCAGCAGGGGAGAGCAGTTGGAAGGGACCAGGCCTGCAAGGGAGGGCAGTTGGGGACAATCAAGCATGCAGGGGAGGGCAGTTAGGGGTGACCGGGCGTGCAGGGAAGGGCAGTTGGGGGGGACCCAGGCTGCAAAGGAGGGCAGTAAGGGGCAAACAGGCTGGCAGGGAGCAGTTAGACATCAATCAGGCTGGCAGGGGAGTGGTTAAGTGGTGATCAGGCTGGCAGGCAGAAGCAGTTAGGGGCAATCAGGAAGGCAGGCAGGTGAGCAGTTGGGAGCCAGCATTCCTGAATTGTGAGAGGGATGTCTGACTGCCCATTTAGGCCCGTTCCAAGTCAAGGCACATATCCAGTTTGGGGGCTCCATTCCAGTAGGGGGAATGCTGGAGGCAGCTGGTCAATGATTTTCTCTAATCATTGATGTTTCTAGCTCTCCCTTTCTCTCTAAAAAATAAAAAAAAAGACATTTAAAAAATGAACAGAGTTAAGATTGATTTGACTCAACAACAAGAAAGTGATTGTCAGCCATCACGTTTTCTTCCAAATCTTGTAAGCAAAAGCATGCCTTGTTCTGTCTTTATACAGGACTAGAGGCCTGGTGCATGAAATTCATGCATGGGGGTGTGTGTCCCTCATCCCAGCCTGCACCCTCTCCAACCTGTGACCACTCGAGGTATGTCTGACTGCCCGTTTAGGCCTGATCCCGGTAGGATCGGGCCTAAATGGGAAGTCAGACATCCCTCTCACAATCCAGGACTGCTGGCTCCCAACTGCTCACCTGATTGCCTTCCTGATTGCCTCTAACTGCTTCTGCCTGCCAGCCTGATCACCATTTAACCACTCCCCTGCCAGCCTGATGGATGCCTAACTGCTCCTCTGCCAGCCTGTTTGCCCCTAACTGCCTTCCCCTGCAGGCCTGGTCACCCTTAACTGCCCTCCCCTGCAGGCTTGGTCACCCCTTACTGCCCTCCCCTGCAGGCCTGGTCCCCCCCAACTGCTCTCCCCTACAGGCCTGGGTTCCCCCCAACTGCCCTTCCCTGAAGACCTAGTCACCCCCAACTTCCCTCCTCTGCCGGCCGGGTCCCCCCCTAACTGCCATCCCCAGCAGACTTGATTGCCCACAACTGCCCTCCCTTGCAGGCCTGGTCCCTCTCAGTTGCCCTTCCCTGCTGGCCATCTTGTGGTGGCCATCTTGGAGTGATGGTCAATATGCATATTACTCTTTTATTAGATAGGATAGAGGCCTGGTGTATGAGTGAGGGCCAGCTGGTTTGTCCTGCAGGGTGTCCCTGATCAGGGTGGGGGTTCCCTTGGGGCATGGGGCGGCCTGGGCGAGGGGCCTGTGGTGGTTTGCAGGCCTGCCATGCCCCCTGGGGACCCAAGCCGAGGCTATGGTATCTGGGATTTATTTATCTTCTACAATTCAAACTTTGTAGCCTGGAGTGGAGCCAAGCCTGCTTACTCCGTGGCGGCAGCCACTTCTGTTGGGATTTATGTATCTGATGTAACTGAAACTTCGTAGCCTTAAACGGAGGCCAAGGCAGGCCAGGGCTTCCTCCATTGCCGTGGGCAACCCTAGCCTCCTGCTCTCTCCAGCTCCGTGGCTGATGCCATTTCTGTTGGGATTTATTTATCTTCTATAATTGAAACTTTGTGGCATTGAATGGAGGCCTGGGCTGGCAAGGGCAGGCGAAAAGCTTGGCTTCCTCCATCACCAGGGAAACCCAAGACTCCCTCCTGCTCTCTGTGGCTGCAGATATCTTGGTTGGGTTTATTTGCATATTCCCTCCTGATTGGCTGGTGGGCATGGCTGGTGCGCATGGCTTGTGGGTGTAGCAGAGGTACGAGCAATTTACATATTGCTCTTTTATTAGATAGGATGTCCCAGGCATAACTTTTAGGGAACCAGGAACCAGCCTAGAGTTGGTCTGCCTCAGCTTGGCCTCTAATGTTTGAATTCTTGACTTTATGCAGAAAAGATTTCACAACAGGAGTTCAGAGACTTGTATTTATTTTTCTCCCTTTATTGATTAAGTTATTACAAACGTGTCCTTAACCCCCCATTTTCCCCTCACCCCACCAATTTTGCCTTCACCCTCACCCCCTTTTGCCCGCTGTGGAAACGCTGCTCATCCTGGTCAGCTTGGCAGCATTCCCACTGTGGGAGCATACTTACCACCCAGTAGCAGTTCCTACTTTGAGTGTCCGTCCCCTGGTGGTCATTGCGTGTCATAGCAACTGGTTGACTGGTCATCGTTCTGTTCATTCCACCATTTGGTTGCTGTGCTTTTATTATACAGGATGTGAACAAGCCTTGTTTCATTACTAAGAACTAGGATATTTTGTGAGTTTAAGGATTGGTTTATCTAACACTCATCTACTGAAAAAGTGTTTACTGAGAAAGACCATGTGGTTGGGGCCCATGTGTCAACTCACCTGGACTTCTGGCTCAGCCAATGGACAGCCATGTGACTTGAGTCTTCCAAGCCTCAGTTTCCACTTCTAGAAAGCAGGGCTGGGCATGGCTCTGACCTTGTTTCCTTTTCTGCAGATCAGAGATAGGGGAGGCTGGGGAAGCCCTTAGGAATGTGTGACAAACAGGAGAAGGGGTCTGGTGGGGCAACAGGAGAGCAGGGCAGAGGCCGTTGCAAGAACTTGGGCTTTTATCCTGGAGGCACCTGAAGGGTTCTGAATGGGTAAATGGCATGGGAAGTCTTCATGCTAATGGTCCCTTTGGCTACAACATAGAAGATGGAGGCGGTCAGGCAGGTAAACCGCCTTTCTTGAGTTAGAGATGGTGGTGGGAGGATTATCTCAGTTGCAGTGGGTGTGGGTGTGGGAGTGCGGACTGGTCAGGTAGGTATGGGTGGGAGGGAAGGCCAGGGTCAGCCCATGTTCTCAGCTTGGGCCTTCAGTGGACAAGAATACATGCAGGAGACCCAGGCTCAACAGTGAAGATGCGCTCTTTCCTGAAATTCTGTAATATTCACTGGGAGGAGTTATGGTCTGTGCCCTCTGAGGAGGTCCTGAGGCCCTGAGGTGGGAAGCCCCAGGGTTATAATCACTGACATTCAGACTTTTGAGAAGAAGAACGGGAGGAAGGTCACTAGAGACAGGCCATAGTGTTTCAGAGAATTTTCCCCTGTATTGAATGCCCAGAGGTCAGGTTTAAAACACAGAAATCAGCCTGGCCAATGTGGCTCAGTGGTTGAGCATGGACCTATGAACCAGGAGGTCCTGGTTTGATTCTCAGTCAGGGTACATGCCCAGGTTGCAGGCTCCTTCCCTAGTGTGGGGCATGCAGGAGGCAGCTGATCAATGATTGTCTCTCATCATTGATGTTTCTTTCTCTCCTTCCTCTTTCCTCTCTGAAATCAATAATATCTATGTATATGAAAAGCCAGTGTCTTTAATGCCGTAATGAGCATAATGACCAAACAACCAGATGTCCGGTTGCTATGCCACCCACTGTGGCCAGTGAACTGACAATCAGGGGGTGGGGCCTGCTGCCCAAACTACCTCGGCCCCTCCCCCTGGCCGACCCATCCCTGATCAGACTCTCCCACCCAATGAAGGAAATACCTGCAGACCCTCCCCATGGCTGGCCCTGCACCCAATTAGCACCCTAACCCCAATAGGGTTGGAACCTTCTATCCAATTGGCCAAGGACCATCCCCCCAGCTGGCCATACCATGATAAGGCCTGATCGGGGCTGGCCAGCCAGCCAACCTCCTGCCATCTCCTCCTCCTGACAGGCCCAGCCCCGATCCTCCCTAATTGGGTCCGGGTAGGTTGGACACCACCTGTGCACAAATTTGTGCACTGAGCCTCTAATATATATTTGTTTGTTTTGTTTTGTGTTAATCCTCACCCAAGTATATTTTTACAATGACTTTTTAGAGAGAGTGGAAGAGAAAGGGAAAGAAAGAGAGAAATATCATTTTGAGAGACACCCACTGACATTTCTATCCCCCTCACCCTCTCCCTTCCTCTCTGAAATCAATAAAAAAAATAAAAAGTATATATTTATATATGTAATCATGCTGGTTTAAATGTAAAATGGATAATTGCTTAGATAACAAGACACCTCAAATGCTCAAGTTGCACAAAAATACAAGGATCCCTTGTTTTTCACTCTCCATGTACCTGGAAAGTCACCATCCTGGTTAAACGCACACATCTACAGGTGAGCAGATTCTGTCTCTACCAAGGAGTTCCCAAGCAAAGTCGCCAGCACAACACCTTCTCCCCCCCAACATGGAGGCTGCTCTCGGGCTATGATCTTCCCTGACACGGCATTGAAACTTGTCTTTAGACTCACTCTGTGCTAAGTCATCTCCTCACTGGAGAAACAGATTACTCAAACTTAAAGATGGAAGGTACTAGACATTGTGGGGATACAATAACTATACCAGCAGTTTTGAGGAAATCATTCCAAAATGAAGCTGTAAGTCGGGTATCAGCAAAATTTACCTCAGTAACATAATGGACATAAAAGCAATAAGATTTTTCTAACTTTTATTTAAAAGACATTTTTTATTGATTTCAGAGAGGAAGGGAGAGGAAGAGAGAGATAGAAACATCAATGATGAGAATCATTGATCAGCTGCCTCCTGCACAACCCCTACTGGAGATGGAGCCCACATCCAGGGCATGTGCCCAGACTGGAAATTGAACTATGACCTTCCAGGTTATAGGGTGACGCTCAACCACTGAGCAACACCACCAGGGCCCAGCAGCATATTTTGAAGGCAGGGGTATAGGTAGGACCATGTTGGCTGTGTGGGGTGAAATATTTCCAAATATCTTGAGTTCAGGGCAGCCATTACCCTAAATAAACCAACAAGGCAAAAGTGAGAAGAAAGAATCAACATTGAGATTACTTTTAAAATAAAAATTGCTGAGGTCTCTGCTGCCACCATAATGAGGGCAGGATGTTAGCATGTTCTTGCCAGGAGGCGGGGGATGTGGCCTCCAAGGCCCCTCGGGGCTGGCACTGGGGCAGGCAGTCTGCCAAGGGGAGAGGAGACAAGTGCCAGGGAGGAGACACAGACAAGCCCTTGATTTTTGTCACAGCTTGTGCTCTCATCACCCTTGGAGACACACACACACACACACACACACACTCACACACACACTCACACACACACATACTCACACACACACACAGTCACACTCACACACACTCACACACACACACTCATACACACTCACACACTCACTCACACACACACACACACGCACACACACACACTAACACACACACATTCACACACACACTCACACACACACTCACACACACACTCATACACACACACACTCTCACACACACTCACACACACCGTCACACACACACACACACGCACACTCACACACACACTCACACACACCCTCACACACACACACACACTCATAACACTCACACACACACACACACAATCACACACACACACACTCATACATACACACACACTCACACACACACGTCACACACACACACACTCACACACACTCACATACACACTCACACACACACTCATAACACACTCACACACACACTCACACACACTAACACACACACATTCACACTCACACACAATCACACACACACTCATACACACACACACACACTCACACACACACACTCACACACACACACACACACACTCACACACACACACACACTCACAGCTCTAGACCTGACGCCTTGCTCGGGCCTGAGAGAAGCACAGCCCATGCAGTTGCACCTGGTCCTCTTGGTTAGCTCAGCCCTGCGATGCTCACCAGGGCGGCTGCCTCCGGAAAGTCCCCAGAGCTGGGCCCCGTGACAGGCGAGGCTTGTCTGGCTTTGGATTTCTACAAAAAGGTCACTCGGGAGGCTGCATGGGGTTGGAAAGAGCACCCTAGAGTTGGGGGTCAGTCAGCCCCGAGTTCAAGCCTCACTGTGACTTCTAACTGGCTACGTGACCTTGGGCCAGTGAGCCGCTCCGTGAGGAGCTGAAGCCCGAACCAAGAGTGCCTTAGGCTGTGACTTGCGCGATGCTCTTTGGAACCACACTCTCCATTAGTTGAGGGCAAGCATCGGTGGGCTATAAATACACCTGTTTAGTAAAAACCAATGAGAGCTTTCTAAGGGAATCAATGGGCGGTGTGCATACATGTATATATACATGTGTATGTATGTGTGTGTATGCATACATGTAAACATATTCCCTCCTCTTCCTCTGGTTGGTTGGTAAACATTTGGCTGGATGCTTCCTTCCCAAGGCTTGTGCAATGTTTACGAATTTTCTCACTCTGCTGTTCTCCCAGGGGGAGCCCCTCTGGTGCCACAGGTGATCCCACCCTCTCTGCATAAAGACTTCAGCCCTGAGCTGTCATTGGATATTTCCCACCCCCCAGATCACACAGCTCCCAGGCCAGGGTAGAGGTGGGGCCCTGGAGCTCAGCGGGGTATGATATGGGATTCCACCTCAGCAACGGGACCCCATGGTACTGCCCAGGGGGACCCACCTCCTGGGCTTGTTTGGTATGTGAGGGAGACATCAGAGTTGGAAGCAGCTGAGGGAGTGATGGACAGGACATGGGAAAGGGAGAGGGAGGCCCAACATGGTCTGGAGGAAGGGGACAGCGGTGATGAGAGGAGGAGCACAGAGGCTTTGGAGGGGGAGGATGGTGAATGGTGTGCTGAGCATTTTGTTAAATATATTTATTGATTTCAGAGAGGAAGGGAGAGGGAGAGAGATAGAAACATCAATGATTAGAGAGAATCATTGATCGGCTGCCTCCTGCATGTCCCCTACTGGGGATAGAGCCTACAACCCGGGCATGTGCCCTTGGCCAGAATCGAACCTGGGGCCCCTCAGTTCGCAGGCCGACGCTCTATCCACTGAGCAACACCGGCCAGGGCATGAGCATTTTGTTTCGGCAGTGTCTTGGGTCATCCAAGCTGGAAACAGATCTGGAGGTTCCCAGGAGAGGCTGGACCTAGAGGTGTTTGAAGCCTTCTGGGAAGATTGCAATGAAAGCTGCAGATGTGTACGAGCTTGTCTGGGGCTGGAGGCAGAGGTGTGGGGAGTGACAGAGGATTGGGTGCACCCTGAAGTGACCCATGGAGAAGCTACATCGCTAAGAAATGGTGTAGCTAGTGTGGAGGCTGAGGGAGGGGAGGTTCAAAAAGGAAGGTCACCCTGGGTGAATGCCAAGATTTGCCATGGGGCTGAGAAGTTGTGGGAGGCAAGCAGACCAGTTGACAAGACCCTGCCAAGACCCAGGGACAGGGGTGTTGGGGGGACCTGGGATGAGAACAGTCAGCTAAGATGGGCAGGCAGATTCCAGACTTATTCCCAGCCTCAGGGGAGCGATCACCTGTGGGAAGTGGAGAGGGGAGGAGTCCAGCCTGCACCACGGGCTTTTGGCTTCTGTGATTGACAGCTGTGTGATTGGATAAGTAGGGAGCCCAGAGGAGGCGGCAGAGTGGAGGAAGCCTGCAGGGAGGGCAGGGGGTCTGAAGGCAGCCGACCTGAGGCCTGAAGCTCAGGAGTGGTCAGTGCTAGGGGAGCAGGTGGTCAGCCCTGCAGAGGGGCAGGGAGGGAGCTGCCTCCACGGTGGAACCCGGCAGTGAGCACACAGGAGCGTTCAATGAGTGTTTGTGGAAGGAATGAGTGAGTGACAGAGCGACTGGCCAGTGAGAGCCCTGAAGAGCTGTCCCAGAGGAGAGAGAATCATGGGACAGAGGCTGAGAGCTCCAAGGGGTGACTGGCCGGTGTCAGATCCTGCAAAAGCCAAAGGCGCAGGGGAGGAGGCCTGCAGGTGCAGCTGCTCAGTTTGGCTCAAAGCATTTGGGAGGGCAGCTCGCTGAGTGGGCAGCTCCCACAGCTGCAGGACCCCAGGGAAGATGGGAAAGGAGGTGAGAGGAGGCACCTTACAACAGGAGAGGTTTGGTGAGGAAGAAGGGGACATGCAGGTGGCAGCTGGACAAGACACCATTAGATTAGGTCAGGAGGGGATTTCTACATGCCTTTCTCCCTCCCTCCTCCCTCTGACACTTCCTGGTTGAGTGGCCTTGGAAAAATCCAATGGATCACTTTAAGGTGACCTCCTGTTGTGATATAAATCCCATATCAAAATGAGATTCAACTAATAGGAGCGAAAATAAATGCTCTTGTATGGTAAACAGGAAACCTCACTTTCCCATGCTCTGACCTCATGGCAAAGGGAGCTGGTGGATTCCCGGGGCTGGGGAGACTAGGCGGGGGGCTGAGCAGGGAACCCGGAGACTCAATGCCCCAACAGCAATGCCAGTGACAAGAGGTGAGGAAAACTAGGACTCAATTCTACAACATCTCATTTTATTACAAACCCATCCTTGTGTTCCACAATCAATAGCTATTTAATACACAAATCAATGCACTCAGAAAATTGACCATCTTAACATTTCTTTCTCAGTACTTTAGCTCAATTGGAGAAAATCTTTATAGAACCCAAATTACCAGTTTAGAACATCCCACAATGAGCACCTTTAGTGAGCAAGAGGAAAGAAAATGTGTCAGGAACCCGGCCAAACACACACAGCAGCAGGTGAGACTCCCGATGCAAACAAATGACTCCCTATAGAACAGAAACATGGAGTGTCCCCCAAGAAAGGTACACAGAGGTCAGGCTCCTGATAAACATGAGTGACTCCCTATAGAATATAAACATGGAGTGTCCGCCAGGAAAGGTATACAGAGGTCAGACTCCTGATAAACATGAATGAGTCCCTATGGAATGTAAACATAGGGTGCTCCAAAAAATGTGTACAGAGTGAAAAGGTATATATCAACTCCCACAGGGAAAGAGTGACTGCCTGTTGAACATAAATACAGGGCGCCCACCCACCCCCAAATGTACAATCAGGGGAGACTCTGGTGGAAGAGAATGACTCCCAATGGAACAGAATGTAGAGTTCCAAAAAATGTGCTCACACTTTAACAGCTGATAACTCACTGAATTTTCACCCCTTTTCAAGTTTAACTGATTGGAAGAAATGGGTGTAGCCAGACTACGCTTTGAACGAAGAAAATTTCTCCACTAGGCTTTTTATGGGGATCCATAAAAGATAAAGTTGACGGTGGACAACAGACAACAGTTGAGGAATCCAGGGCAGCTATGCAGAGATAAGTACAAACACCAATCCGAAGGAATGATTCTTGTTGTTTGCGCCTCCATCGCTCGCCTTAGTTCTGGTCCAGGTGCTGCTGCTGAGGAAGCAATGGAATCGCAAACACCAAGATCGCTGCCTTCTGTTTGTGCACATCCTCTGTCAACCGCGGCCTCGATGCCTGGACTGTGGCCCATTCTGTACCTGAAACCTCATCCTTTCTGTGTCCCCAAAAGAAAGTCCAGAGGATACACCTTCTTTGTTCAAAGCTTAGTCTGGCTTCACCTATTACGTCAAATCCGTTAACCCTGAAATGGAGTGAAAATTGAGTTACCAGCTGTTAAAGTGTGTTTACATTTGGGGGGAACACCTTGTAGTATATATATTTGGGGGACACCTCAAAGCACATATATTTCAGGAGTGTGAACACATGTATGTAATAAATTTGGTTTCTTCCCCAGGAAGTCACTCAGAAATAAAAAATTAAAGTCTCATCCTCGATGGGGGACACTGGGGCGCTGCAGCCACTTTCCAAATCAAGCTGCACCTGCCTCTCACACACGCTCCCCTCTGCACACTGTGGACACTTGCTTGGAGGGGGAGGGCAGGGCTTTTCTCGCCCCATCACCCAGGCCGGGCAGAACCAGTGTTGATAGAAAAGTGAGCAGGGGAGGCAGTTCCCTGTGTGGCCCCAGGAGCCAGCTGGAGAGAGGCAAAGCCTGAGGCCACCTGCCTGGAAGACCACCGAGGCCTGAAGGACGTGGGGCCCAGGCCTGGCTTGGCAACACTAAGGGTTAACAGTGAGCCTGACTCTAGGGTCCACCCAGGTCCTTGAGGTCTTCGTAGTTTGACTGGCCTGGGCTTCTCCTGGGACCACCAGGCCTCTGGGAGAGGCAGTCGAGTTTCCGGACCACGAGGGCCCAGCCCTGAGCAACTGCATGCATCTATGTACCTGCTCACCTGCAAATGCACACGCACACGCACATACATGCTTTAAAGTGGTGAAGTAGCTAACACGCGTTGTAAAGGGCAAGCTCACATGGTGTCTGCCTCTAGGAAGTTGGTTTGTCATTGCATTGTGAGCATCCCAGGCCACAGTGGATTTGTTCAAAATATACCAGTGTCTGGAGGCACAGACAGGAGTTCCACATATGGGTGTGTGACCCTTAGGGCTGGTGCAGCGTTGTCACTAGCAGAACAGATGGAAGCAGTGTGGGAACCCCTTTCCTCGTTCCACAGCCGCTCCAGCAGGCAGACAGGAGAGGAGGCCGTTGTCCTCAGAAGGCGCGTTGGTACTTTGAAGGCTCAGGAGTTGCTTTGGGGTCAGGAGGGGGGGCCACTATGGGTCCTCTGGCCTTTCGGTACGGGTCATTGGTGGTCTTTTATGTGTTTTCTTTTTGATGATTTTTGTTTGTTGGTTTTTTGTTTTTCATAAACGAGGGAGGGTATTTGGGGGAGGCACTGGTAATGGGAAAGGAATTGCCAGTGTCTGGACAAGGGAGAGTCTATTCAGAAGGGGGTGGGATGTCCAAGGAAGACGAGGACTGAAAGCGTTTCAACAACGCCGGGCGGGCCGCTGGAGGCTTTTCTTTGTTCTTCCCTTCGTTGTTTTTGCGCCGAGCGCCTAAATGGTTATCCCAGATAATGGTGAGAAGAAGGAAAAGAGAAACAACACAAAGCGGCAAATGAATGAGTTGAATAACAAGAGACGCTACATTGGCTAAAAGCACTTGGGAAATGAGAATCCTGGCCAGCCCAGGAGAGATGGAAACAATACCCACGGCACAACCAGAACCAGGACTTGGTGAATCATTTAGGCTCTGACTCCATTGAGTTACTTCAGCGGCATCCTTGTGCCCAGTGGTCGGCAAACTCATTCGTCAACAGAGCCAAATATCAACAGGACAACTATTGGAATTTCTTTTGAGAGCCAGTTTTTTAAAACTTAAACTTCTTCCAACACCACTTCTTCAAAATAGACTCGCCCAGGCTGTGGTATTTTGTGGAACAGCCACACTCAAGGTGCCAAAGAGCCGCATGTGGAATGCGAGCCGCAGTTTGCCGACCACTGCTTGTGCCAATGCTTTACTTACCACGTGAGGAGAAGTCTGTATTGCTCTAGGAGCTGATGTGTTAGACCATTTTTAATTTCAATGTGTTAAATTATTAAGTAAGGATGTTTATTAATTTAGGCTTTTCTCACTCATCCTTTTTTAAAAATATGTTTTTATTGATTTTCAGAGAGAGGAAGGGAGAGGGAGAGAGAAATAACCTTTAAATTATCGTCTGACCAGAGCAGACAATTGGTCTAACTTTCTGAGCATGTCATGTGCGTGAACATAACTGATTCACCCGATTTCTGATTGAGGATTCAAGTCCAGAGAGGAACCTTGGTTGCTTCTTTCCCCACAGCGCCACCTGCTGACCACAGCTCACACCACAGGATAAGGACCCACTACTCAATTCTGGGCCCCAGGCTGGTTCAGCATCTGCAGGGACCAAAGCAGCTTGAAGTGCAGGCAGTGCTCACAGGGGTTAAAGTTCAGGCCCCCTAATCCGTGAGACCCTGGTTCGGATCCCAGCTCCAACACTTATTCTCTGGGCCCGTGCTTAACCCTGTCAAACCTCACTTTCCCAGCTCTGTACAAGGGATAGGAATCGTGCCTACCTCACCCGGCAGTTAGGACTAAAGGCGATAGATAGAGCAGGTCAACTCCCTAAAGGGTGCTGAGCCCAGGAAGCACCATTGCATGGCTGGTGTTACTAATATTTACCTCTGACCTGCTCATTCCTGGATCCAAAAGACAGTTTTCATCTGTCAAGCATTTTTTTCTTTGAAAGGTTTGCTAACTCAATTCAGTTAATTCTATTCATTAAGTCAATTCAGACAATAACACAAGTTGAGGTGATAAATGTCACAACATTCAAGGAGCCAGTATGAAAACCTGAGGCAACAGAACCCCTCTAGATAAAACAAATGTTAATAAGCTTCATTAGCATTTACCTGCACCTGGGCATTTGAGCTAATTCACCTGCTGTAAAGACTGGGAATGCAAGCATTGGTTCCCACCAGTGGGCATGCGTGTGCACACTTCATGTTTCATCTGCAGTGACACACCGGGACGTGAGGTGGTGAATGCCACCCGGAGAGGCTTGTGCACAGGTCACACTCAGAAGGCAGCTTGTCACAGGCCCTGGGTCCAGTCAGGTACTGTAATGCCAGCCATTGAGAGCACAGGAATCTGTCATGGCCCTGGTCTTCAGAAAGCCCTAGTGTCCTTCATCAATTTTAACTTATTCAGGGGGCATGCTGGGCAGTTTTATAGGTAAATAATCACCACAATGATATTTAAAAGGGAATTTGAAAACTAAACCATGTTTAAGACAATGGCTTTGTTTAATCGATGCACATTTTCACCCCCAAACCTTACTTCTCTGTAGTCAGGATGCAGCTTCGAGCATCTCTCACAGTCACTGTCGGCTAGGTGGCAATTCTGACATCATCGTCCCTGCCACCACCCATTCATTTCCTTGTTATGAGCACATAATCGTGCAGCTTATAACTGAAAGCTTCTCAGATCTGATGAAATACATGCAGCTCATGCAACTAGAAAACCATTTCGGAACCTCTGGCACACTCCCAACGAAAGCCGTAAATGACCAGGAAAACCATGACTAGAAAACCATGTTTCTGTTTTGGGAAGGAAGTTTGGGCCAGACACCTGCCTAGCACCCAGGGTCTTCAATCACAGGAACCTCGAGGTTTCCCCTACATTCCTCTAGAGTCTCTGGACAGTGCACACCTGATGGGAGGACTCAAGGCCAGGTAGGTGGGAGAAGAGGACCGCACCTGCTTTTCAGAGGGACGGAAATATCAGAGCCTGAGGCCTTTCTGAAGACCTTGCACATGTCCATGACATGTTAAATGCACCGGGATCTCCCTCCAGAAATGGCTTATCCTAGGCCTGGCAGACACAAGAAACCGAGAATCTTACCCTCGTGAACTCTCTCTACAGTAACGGTATGGAGACCTGCTCTGCACATTCCAGATCCCACCACCTGTATGTGATGGGCGAGACTTGTCATGCTAGCAGAACTAAATTGTTGTGGGACACAACTGCCCCTCACTGACATGGGTTTATATTTTCTATTTGGTTGTTCACATACCTAAGGGGGGAGCACACCCCCTTCAGGCTCCTACACACGTGTGCACACCCAGAACGCCCTCTCGTTGGTGCTGCCCTGCCCATGAGGGAGACCTGAGATCCTCCCCTTCATTTCCCACCTGCAGTCAGGTCACCCCTCCTACCTGTTGGAGGTGGCCCACTGGGGGCGTCTTGCTCTTCTGCCCAATATGAGCATGAGGGTGTGGCCTCCAGTGTCCCAGGAGGGCTGTCTGAGGTTGCCTTCGCTGGTTCTCTAGAATCGTTGTTTTTGCATTGGAAGAATTTTACAAAGGCTCTTCTTGCTCGATTCCACCACTTTTTCCTATTAGAAGTAGAGGTTTAGGTCACTGCCAACCATCACTGTCCCTGTAGCCAGACAAGTGGCTGTTAATTTGGGGTTCAGAAGGATGGTGCTTTTCGCCAGCACCACAATGTTCATATGTGGGGCTCAGGGGGAAGAACACTATTTGCAGTAAATTCACACAGACCCAGGGACGGCAGAAGCATTCATTGTGGCAGAAACCCACACGAGCCTCACGGGAAATGGAACTTCAAATACCAATCAGGTTCATCCCTGGCCTCAGTCGGAGTGTGTACAGGATGGCAACCAATCGATGTGTCTCTCACATTGATGTTCCTCTCTCCCCCCTCCTTCTCTTCTACTCTCTCTAAATATCAATGGAAAAAACATCCTCAAGTGAGGTTACAAAAATTAAAGAAGTAAATGAAAACATTGAATTGAAAGGGTAAGTAATACATTGCAGATAACCAGAAATAGAGGCATTTGAATAGAATAAGAACCACATGTGGGTTCTAAGCCAGGCTCTGCCACAGAACAGCACCGCGCTTCCTCATTGATGCCTCATTTCCCTGTCAACAGAAGGGTCAGGCAGAAGGTGGGAGATTCTGGGGTTCTGTGATTTCAACAGAGAGGTATTGCAGGATTCATGGTGATATGACCTCAAGGCTGGGCAGGGACAGGACAATCTGAGGGCCCAGCTCCTGGGTCTCAGGCTCGCACCAGTGGAAGCCCTGCTGCACGGAGGAGGCCGACAGTCTCAGGGACCAAGCCTGCTCCCTGCTCCCCCTTCCACCGGGGCTGCTACTCTAGAGAAGGAAATGTGTTTGTGAAACACCCTGGGGTCCAGAGACTCCAGAGGAATGTAGGGGAAACCTCGAGGTTACTGTGATTGAAGACCCTGGGTGCTAGGCAGGTGTCTGGCCCAAACTTCCTTCCCAAAACAGAAACATGGTTTTCTAGGTCCTGAAACCTGGGAGATACAACCTGATGGCACTGCTTTAGTGGCTCTAAATCACAGACTCTGCCCCATTAAACAGGCTCATGGCCAGCTGGCCTTCGCCATCCCTCATAGGATCACCCTGAGTACAAAGAGTGGGACCGAAAGAAACTCTACATTCTGTCAGTGCTGGGAGAGACCCGCACACAGGGGACCTGCCATAGAGGGGAAGATGCAGGCCCACCAAACTGGTCAGTGCTCAAGATGGCTACGGCTTTCCCCACTCGTGAAAGAGCAAGCTTTCTGATCTGTGGTTAAGTTACTGCCATGAAATCAGCTCACTTCCTAGGAACAGGAACCTGGGACTCGCAGGAATCCAGGACTGTTTCCTCCTCCTCTTCTCTTATTGTTGGTAAGAAATTTACGTTTTCTCTGTAAATAGAGGAGAAAGAAAAACAATCTGGTTTTAAAATAAAACACGTAAATTGACTCATTGGCCTAGCCTGGACCTGGTCCAGAAGGGCCGGCATTTTCCTGGGATTCAGACATCATGGTGCTCATGGCATTACTGATTGCCGAGCTGGGAATATGGGGATGGAAGCACATGACGTGGGTCCGGGAACCCTAACACGTCGAGGAGACCTGCTGAAGCACCGAGGATCAGGTTGAACTTCATCTCAGGAGAGTAAGCCACGAAGCATGTGAAACTCAGGGTCAGAAACCCGTGGGCCTTGACATCTCAGACCCTTGTTTCCTTGCTGGAAAATGAGTCCTCTGGATCAAGGCAGCAGCTCAGACTCCGTCACTCATGAAGCTGCCGAGGTCCCGCCAATACGATGAAATTTCTGCGAGTTCACCGTGAACTATGCACCCCATACAAAGTGATGGCTTGCAAACTGCTCGGCCCCTGAACACTAATCCTGCTCTGCTACCATCACCCTTGGCACTGTGTTGTTCTCTTCCCACAGCTGTGTTGCTTGGCCTTCTGCTAGAGCGCTTTCCTGTCTGGCTCTGACCAACCCTAAACCCTAGGCGCAAAAACTCATGGAGGGCAGGCCCTGTAACCCTCCCAAGACTGGAGAAGACTCTGCTTAGAGCAGGCTCAGCAAGCCTACCAACTCCCTGGTCTCCTGCAGACACCGTCTAATGCAAAACCATCATTAGATCACCCCCTGGGTACCAGTCCAGGACTCTTCTAGTTGGCACCTGCCCAACCTCTGCTGGTAATTTTTACCTGCTGCGTCACAGAGAGCCAACTCAGACCACAGTCATTTCACCCCCAAAACTACAGTGTGGCTTTCCATGTAAACCATCCTGGGTAGGTGGCCAACCACCTGTAGATGAGCAGAAGAATCCAGGACAAGAGTTAAGCAGCACCGTGAGCTCAGGGAGCTGGGACAGTGCCTCCGTGGTCACTGTAACTATGTCCCTCTGTCCCACATGGCCAGCAATTCCTGATCATTAGGATGGACAGTCCAGCAGCACAGCACCGAGGGGGGAAGACCACCCTGGACCCACAAGATGCATCTCGGATTACTTGACTTCCAACCACAAGATTTCCAACACCAAGGCTGTTCCTCCTGACCTCCTTTCTGGCAGCTCCCTGGGCCCTGTAGATCAACATCCCAAAAACACACTTCCCAGTGGACCCGACTCATTAGCCCTGCATGGAAGCCAAGTGGGGTGGGGGATCTGCCTGGCTTTCAGGGCTGTGATCTTTCTCATCCAGGGTAACGATTCTGGAAAAAGTCATCCAGGTTTGACAAATGGGGCCATGGACCTTTAGGGTTCCCAACTCCTGCTTCCCTGTTGTGTCTTGGGAAAGCACAGGGATCAAGCCATTCCAACCATTTGTAACCACCCTTCTGCAGGGCAGAGACTGAGAGTCTCACTCCCCCCTGAACCTTCAGGACGAGACTTCACACCCAGCAAACGTGTGCCAGGGAATTAAAGAGTGAGGGTCCCACTCAGGTGTCAAGACAAATGCACACAGAGCCACCAGCCTGTGCTGAAGGCACCTCCACCTCCCACCCTGTAGCCCTGCTGCAGACACACCAAGGGCTCCAGCTCTCTGTGCAACCAGCAGACACCACCGAGTAACTCAGGAGGTCTATCCAGCAAGGAGGTACCGGCAGAACGACAAGGAAGTCCTCCTTCAGAGCCAGTCAGATGCCACTTGCACAAACCTTCCCCATGTGAGCAGATGTTAAGAATATCACGACACTGTTATAACACATCATAGGGCCTGAAGGATAAGGCCTGTAGGCGCCTGGTGAGGGGTGGGCACCACACAAGTCTCCCGTCATTAGTCAGCTGGGGGCATTCCCACCACGTCTAGACACAGCACCACGCGCCCAGTAGATGCTCACTAAGCATCACGTGAATATGGGATGGGTGCAGGAGGAGGCAGAGAGGGGGATGCCAAGAAGCAGAGGGTGCTCATTCTGGCTGGAAGGACGAGTCTGGTAGGAGCAGATGTCTCGGTTCCCCCGGAGGATGGAGAACTGGGAGGATAAAGGGGTGGAAGGCCCTGGAGAGTGGACAGGAATGTAGGGGAAACCTCGAGGTTCCTGTGATTGAAGACCCTGGGTGCTAGGCAGGTGTCTGGCCCAAACTTCCTTCCCAAAACAGAAACATGGTTTTCTAGGTCCTGAAACCTAAAGACACAACCTGTTGGCACTGCTTTAGTGGCTCTAAATCACAGACTCTGCCCCCTTAATCAGGCTCATGGCCAGCTGGCCTTCGCCATCCCTCATAGGATCACCCTGAGTACAAAGAGTGGGACCGAAAGAAACTCTACATTCTGTCAGTGCTGGGAGAGACCCGCACACAGGGGACCTGCCATAGAGGGGAAGATGCAGGCCCACCAAACTGGTCAGTGCTGTAGATGGCTACAGCTTTCCCCACTCGTGAAAGAGCAAGCTTTCTGATCTGTGCTTAAGTTACTGCCATGAAATCAACTCACTTCCTAGGAACAGGAACCTCGGACTCGCAGGAATCCAGGACTGTTTCCTCCTCCTCTTCTCTTATTGTTGGTAAGAAATATACGTTTTCTCTGTAAATACGGGAGAAAGAAAAACAATCTGGTTTTAAAATAAAACACGTAAATTGACTCATTGGCCAAGTCTGGGACCTGGTCCAGAAGGGCCGGCATTTTCCTGGGATTCAGACATCACGGTGCTCATGGCATTACTGATTGCCGAGCTGAGAATATGGGGATGGAAGCACATGACCTGGGTCCGGGAACCCTAACACGTCGAGGAGACCTGCTGAAGCACCGAGGATCAGGTTGAACTTCATCTCAGAAGAGCAAGCCCCGAAGCATGTGAAACTCAGGGTCGGAAACCCGTGGGCCTTGACATCTCAGACCCTGGTTTCCTTGCTGGAAAATGAGTCCTCTGGATCAAGGCAGCAGTTCAGACTCCGTCAGTCATGAAGCTGCCGAGGTCCCGCCAATAAGATGAAATTTCCGCGAGTTCACTGTGAAGTACGCACCCCATACAAAGTGATGGCTTGCAAACTGCTGGGCCCCTGACCACTAATCCTGCTCTGCTACCAGCACCCTTGGCACTGTATTGTTCTCTTCCCACAGCTGTGTTGCTTGGCCTTCTGCTAGAGCGCTTTCCTGTCTGGCTCTGACCAACCCTCCAACCCTAGGCGCAAAAACTCATGGAGGGCAGGCCCTGTAACCCTCCCAAGACTGGAGAAGACTCTGCTTAGAGCAGGCTCAGCAAGCCTGCCAACTCCCTGGTCTCCTTCAGACACCGTCTAATGCAAAACCATCATTAGATCACCCCCTGGGTACCAGTCCCTGACTCTTCTAGTTGGCACCTGCCCAACCTCTGCTGGTAATTTTTACCTGCTGCGTCACAGAGAGCCAACTCAGACCACAGTCATTTCACCCCCAAAACTACAATGTTGCTTTCCATGTAAACCATCCTGGGTAGGTGGCCATCCACCTGTAGATGAGCAGAAGAATCCAGGACAAGATTTAAGCAGCACCGTGACCTCAGGGAGCTGGGACAGTGCCTCTGTGGTCACTGTAACTATGTCCCTCTGTCCCACATGGCCAGCAATTCCTGATCATTAGGACGGACAGTCCAGCAGCACAGCACCGAGGGGGGAAGACCACCCTGGACCCACAAGATGCATCTCGGATTACTTGAATTCCAACCACAAGATTTCCAACACCAAGGCTGTTCCTCCTGACCTCCTTTCCGGCAGCTCCCTGGGCCTGTAGATCAACATCCCAAAAACACACTTCCCAGTGGACCCGACTCATTAGCCCTGCATGGAAGCCTTCCACAGCTGAGTGCCACCTGCTGCAGCCTTCCCTCCTGCCACTGCCTGCACCTTCCCTGCACCCAGACCACCATTCTTCCACCATCACATTCCCCCACTGGCTAGCCCTGTCCCCATCCGGGTCAGCAGCAGCATCCCAACTCTTACCACCACACTTCCTTCTAGGCCTTTATGAAGCTCCTCAACATCTGTCTGCTCTGCACACAGCTCTGCTCACATCACATCACACATACTAGTTTTTGGCCTCTGGGTAACTGGTTCTGTGCACCTCGCAGGGCCTACGCCAAAGCCAGGAATGTGTCATGTCGTCAGAAGGGGGACAACCACAGTGCACCAAAGAACTCAATCCAGCCCATTCAGGGAAAACACACAGAAAGGGCTCAGCGCTCAATCTGAATTCCTTCCTTAGGCACTACTCTTTACCGCCATCATATTTTTAAAACTGAACTGAATTCCAAAAGCAGATTAAGAACCATCTGGCAGCCAATCACCCCTACTTGCAGAAATGTAGAACCATTCCAGGGAAAACAAGAGGAGGATGCACTGGGAAGATGGTCTGTCCCCTCGCCCTTGGGACACCAGTGCGCCAGGGAGCTCTCTGCCCAGCATATTGAGGCCTAGGCATGGAACTGGGAGCCAGGACCGCTTTGTTAACAGGTCAACCCACACCCCGTACATGCTCCGAGCCTTGTCTTACCCATTCTTTTTTAGAAGCTGCCTGTTCTTCTTGGCCAACGTCTGAATCTTCCTGCTGAGCCTACGTTTTTCTTCTTTGAAGTTCTCCTTCTCATGGGAGAGCACCTAAAACACAGGTCAACAATGTCTTACATACCATGTGCCCCTGTGATTCCACTGCTGGGAATCTGTTCCCAAAAGAAGAAAAAGGCCACATGCTCAAAGTTGGCCATTTTGGTATGATCTGCGCCAGTGGGAATGACCAACACAGCCAATGACATGGGGATGGCCAAGTGCACTTTCCAATCAGGCAACCACGGCCCTCCTGTGACCACCGAGCACTGAAAACACAGCCGGTCTGAGCTGAGATGTGCCACAAGTGCAACATATACAACAGATTCTGAGGCCTTAATCACAATCTTACAAAAGCAATGTAGAACCTCTTATTAATAAGCTGCCCCACTGGTGTGGCTCAGTTAGCTGAGCATCCTCCCATGCACCAAGAGATCCCTGGTGAGATTCTTGGTAAAGGACTATGCCCAGGTTGTAGGGTCGATCCCCATTAGGGGGCCCTCAGGAGGCAGCACATCAGTGATTCTCTCTCATCATGGATGTTTCCATTCCTCTCTCCCTATCCCTTTCTCTCACTGATATAAAAAAAATAAAATAAAAACATTTTTAAAAAGTATTCTTGTTTCACAGACATTATTCACCTGCTGTAAAGACTGTAAAGGGTCATGGGGGGAGGGGCTGGATATGAATTTCGGGCTGAGGTTGGTCTGCTCCTGCTCTAGAGTATCATCCTGGCTGGTCTAGCAGAAGAATCGCAACCTTTGGCTTCAGACAAACTGGGTTGCAACCCACTACTTAAGAGGGACAAGGATGGGAACCCCAGCTCACAAAATCATTGCAAGAAATAATTGAGCCCTGGCTGGTTTGGCTCAGTGGTTAGAGTGTTGGCCTGCGGACTCAAGGGTCCCAGGTTCGATTCTAGTCAAAGGCATGTACCTTGGTTGCAGGCACATAACCAGTGAGGAGTGTGCAGGAGGCAGCTGATCAATATTTCTTCTCATCGATGTTTCTAACTCTCTATCCCTCTCCCTTCCTCTCTGTAAAAATCAGTAAAATATATTCTTTAAAAAAAGAAAGAAAGAAATGAGAGGACACGGGTGAGCAAAGAGCAAAGAGCTCAGTCAACGATTCAGAAATAAAACAGTACTTGGCTGTTCCCATGCACCGCCCTGACCCTGCAAGAAGCAAAGGTCAGGTGAAAGGTGTTTTGTCATGGGGTTTGTCCCCTTCAAATGTCACACATGGTCTTTGAGCACAGACGCCAATGAGGAGCCATTCTGACATGGCTGAGCCAAGGCTGTCGCCCAGGGCACAGGCCCGATGTCCTGAGTCCACCAGCCCAGGCCTCACCTCACACTGGCTGCTCAGCTTCTTCAGCGAGATTTCCATGCTCTGCAGGTCCTCCTTCGCCCCTTCGGACTGCGCCTGCCAGAGCCTCACTTCCCACTGCAAGTTCTCCACGGAGGTTTCCATCTCTTTGCTCTGGGTGCACAGCTCCTTCTGCTCCCCCTTCATCGCCTGGCTCCAGAAGTTGACTCTGGGGGTGGAGAGCCACATGGCCAAGGGCTGAGGAGCACTCCCAGCCTCAGTCCCAGGTGTGCCCCTTAATCAAACCCACAACCTCTCTGGGCCTCCGTGTTTCCCATGTGTAAATGAGGGTTGAATAAAATCAGCGGTTTTCACACTGTGTCCATTGGGGTTCTAGGAGGCTGGCCCAGCTGCCCACCGTGGGCTGGGGGAGACAGGACAGGCAGGCTCAGACAGCACTTCAACAGAGCACCCTGTGAGAATCCTTCCCATGGAAGGCCTTGGCACACCTGCCGACTTGGAACAAAGGGTTCTTTGACGGAAATATTTTGAAATACATGGAATCAGAACATTTTTGCTCTAAATTTATATGTCTGTGCCCAGCTCTTCCAAGCCCTTTCTAGTTTCAATTCCTGAGACAAATAAAATATGAGATTGGGGAGTATTTTGTAAATCCACTGAAATCATCATCATCGTCATCCTAACTGCCCGACTAGGTTTCAGGGGGAAGATTTATACCAGAAAGCTCACATGACCAGAGGCTCATGGACTCAATTTGAACACAGATGTGCCCTGTTTGGCCCACATCATCTGTCTTTTACAATTTAAATTAATTATTTCATCCATGTTTAAAAATTTTTTAATTTCTCATCAATATTCAGGTATGAAGATTCTCAGAGGGTGGGAAGACGCATAAACAAAAGGCCCTGCAGGTGTGGCTCAATAGTTACAGCATCAGCCCATGTCCAGAAACGTCATGCGTTCAAGTCTCATCAAGGAAACAGACCTGAGTTGCCTGTTTGCTCCCCCATGTAGTTGGGGTATGTGCTGTAGACACCCAATAGATGTGACTCTCCCTCATCGATGTTTCTCTCTCTCTCTCTCTCTCCTCTCTCTCTCTCTCTCTCTCTCTCTCTCTCTATCCTTCCCTCCCTTTCACTCTCTATAAGACAATGGAAAAATTATCTTGGGAAAAGGATTAAAAAAATATTTAAAAAAGAATGACCTGGTAGCCCTGGCCTGCCTCCCAGCTGACAGCCCTCAGGGTGTGTATTCTCCACGAGGGTCTGCTCTAATGCTTACACTCCTTCCCTCACCTGTTGGACCTGCCTGGCCACTGGAGGCAGCTGAGTTTGTAGCCCCCAATACATATTAAAACAAGGCTGTGGGAAGGAAGGCTTCATATGACCATGCCTCTCGTTTGAGACAAGACCGGGAATTGAATCCTGACAGGGCCACTAACTAGGAGCATGAACTTAAACAAGTTATTTAATCTCTCTGAGCCTCTTTCCTCATCTTTTTTTTTTAAGGAATAACAATAGTGCAGTCAATTCTCGTAATTCTTGGTATAAAGTTCTAGCAAGCCACCACAAACACTCATTTAGTGGATACTGAAACTGTCCCTGCCGGTTCCTGTGAGTCTCTGGGCACATTTTTGTCAACTGACCAAGTCATCAAGACACCTTGTGTAATATACCCACAGACAAGAGCACCATACCCTGGAACAAAATGAACCTCACGTGCCACTCCTTCATTCTCCTCGAGGCCCAGGGCAGCCTTGCACTTGGGGACACTAGACTGCACTTCAGCACTCCTTTAGGGGGCCAATTCAAACAGCGACATCGCCACCAAAAAGCATGAAAATAGAACTCCATGGCACTCAATGGACCAGAAAAGGGACACTGGTTTGCAGTGTGAGAGTTGAAACAAGGCAGGAACCAAAGGTCTTGTTCAACCTCACCTACAAATGTGCCCATCAGGCGACTCCAATTTCTCACACACTGGACAGGCCCATGAAAGGCCGTGGGTACGATTTGGGGGTTCAGTGCATTTCAGTGAGGAGGTGACTTCACCAATAGGGAATGTGTGAATGCTGAGGACCGAGCGTCTCTCCCTCACGGGATGGCTGGTGTTAGAGGATGAAGGGGCCCACGCCCGATACAATCACCACCATCATCGAGGTGGGAGGGGTGGTCATCCAAGCCTAGACAATGCAGCATCCTGTGTTGCCATCCTTCCATCGCAGCCACCAGCTGGCGTGCCTTTACCTTGTGACCATCCGCTGGGACCATGACGGGCTGGTAAACATACACCATTACCAGGAGACTCCCTTGAGCTTAGTATGCTGGGTGCTGAGTGAGGTGCTATGAAGGAAACATCGCAGATGCCACTGCAGGCGGTGGAGGCAGTTACCTGTCTGCCTCCTGCAGCAGCCTCTCCTTATCCTGGGCGGCCAGGGCATTCGCCTCCTGCGCCTGCTTCAGAGCCTCCCTTTCGGTGTTCAGCTCCTGCAGCTCCTTCCTCAGCTCCTGCAGCGCTGCCTCCTGTTGGAGCTGGTCCTGCTCCCTGAGGAGGGACACACACCCACTAGGCACCCACACACAGGAGACTGCACAGCCTCTGTGAGCGGCTTCTCTCTGCAGAGCTGAGGGCAGCGGCGATGGGCAGGGGTCTCCTCCAGCCCCAGCATCGAGTGTCCCTCGTCCCACCCGACCCTTCTCCAGGGTCCCTTCCAGTCCCTGTGTAAGCAGCCTCTCTCCGTTAGCCTGCTGGGAACACCAACACTGTTTTCTGAACTCCTCGCCCTTCTTAAAGAAACCAGCACATATTCAGGGAATTCCACCCACGTTAGAGCTGATCCCCCTCACCAGGGCCAGGTGAGCCCTCCGCCCAGCTCCAGAGCAGTCTCCCTGTGCTGAGCCAGGCAGCATAGGGGCCAGAGGCCTGCCTGTCTGCTGGGGCCCAAGAAGCTGCCAGGGTCCATTGGCACACAGGCACATGCACACCCACACACCCTGCTCCTCCAGGCACCCCCAGTCCACCCCTTACCCTCCTGCTCAGCTCCCCTCAGCTCAGGGCTTTTATTTTCTTCCTGTCTCAGTGTGCATAGGATCCCGCATAGCCTCTCTGGAGGGCTGCAGAGAACAAGGGGAGTCCCTGACTAACTCCTGGCTGTCCCTTCCGCCTGCTGGAACCTCCCCTGTTCAGGGTGACTTAGCAGCTACTCCTGAGTCATCCCTTTTCACTCTTCCCCACGCAGGCAAATCCCTTTCCAGAGCCCCTTCCTGATGTTTCCACACCCAGAGACAGGCTGACAGAGACCACCCAGGGTTCCAGGGTTTGCAGCCTCTGTCTGCAGCCCTCCTCCTCCTCTCTACTGCCCCTATCAGCTGTCCTTGTACCAGCTGCCAGGAGCCAAGACCCCTGGTGACTCAGACTCAGAAACCTGCTGTGGCGGCTGCTGAAAGCCAAGCTTCCTGTGGCCTTTAGCCATGGGCGGAGGCTGCTTGGGTGTGGGAAGTGCCAAGTGGGGTGGGGGATCTGCCTGGCTTTCAGGGCTGTGATCTTTCTCATCCAGGGTAACGATTCTGGAAAAAGTCATCCAGGTTTGACAAATGGGGCCATGGACCTTTAGGGTTCCCAACTCCTGCTTCCCTGTTGTGTCTTGGGAAAGCACAGGGATCAAGCCATTCCAACCATTTGTAACCACCCTTCTGCAGGGCAGAGACTGAGAGTCTCACTCCCCCCTGAACCTTCGGGACGAGACTTCACACCCAGCAAACGTGTGCCAGGGAATTAAAGAGTGAGGGTCCCACTCAGGTGTCAAGACAAATGCACACAGAGCCACCAGCCTGTGCTGAAGGCACCTCCACCTCCCACCCTGTAGCCCTGCTGCAGACACACCAAGGGCTCCAGCTCTCTGTGCAACCAGCAGACACCACCGAGTAACTCAGGAGGTCTATCCAGCAAGGAGGTACCGGCAGAACGACAAGGAAGTCCTCCTTCAGAGCCAGTCAGATGCCACTTGCACAAACCTTCCCCATGTGAGCAGATGTTAAGAATATCACGACACTGTTATAACACATCATAGGGCCTGAAGGATAAGGCCTGTAGGCGCCTGGTGAGGGGTGGGCACCACACAAGTCTCCCGTCATTAGTCAGCTGGGGGCATTCCCACCACGTCTAGACACAGCACCACGCGCCCAGTAGATGCTCACTAAGCATCACGTGAATATGGGATGGGTGCAGGAGGAGGCAGAGAGGGGGATGCCAAGAAGCAGAGGGTGCTCATTCTGGCTGGAAGGACGAGTCTGGTAGGAGCAGATGTCTCGGTTCCCCCGGAGGATGGAGAACTGGGAGGATAAAGGGGTGGAAGGCCCTGGAGAGTGGACAGGAATGTAGGGGAAACCTCGAGGTTCCTGTGATTGAAGACCCTGGGTGCTAGGCAGGTGTCTGGCCCAAACTTCCTTCCCAAAACAGAAACATGGTTTTCTAGGTCCTGAAACCTAAAGACACAACCTGTTGGCACTGCTTTAGTGGCTCTAAATCACAGACTCTGCCCCCTTAATCAGGCTCATGGCCAGCTGGCCTTCGCCATCCCTCATAGGATCACCCTGAGTACAAAGAGTGGGACCGAAAGAAACTCTACATTCTGTCAGTGCTGGGAGAGACCCGCACACAGGGGACCTGCCATAGAGGGGAAGATGCAGGCCCACCAAACTGGTCAGTGCTGTAGATGGCTACAGCTTTCCCCACTCGTGAAAGAGCAAGCTTTCTGATCTGTGCTTAAGTTACTGCCATGAAATCAACTCACTTCCTAGGAACAGGAACCTCGGACTCGCAGGAATCCACAACTGTTTCCTCCTCCTCTTCTCTTATTGTTGGTAAGAAATATACGTTTTCTCTGTAAATACGGGAGAAAGAAAAACAATCTGGTTTTAAAATAAAACACGTAAATTGACTCATTGGCCAAGTCTGGGACCTGGTCCAGAAGGGCCGGCATTTTCCTGGGATTCAGACATCACGGTGCTCATGGCATTACTGATTGCCGAGCTGAGAATATGGGGATGGAAGCACATGACCTGGGTCCGGGAACCCTAACACGTCGAGGAGACCTGCTGAAGCACCGAGGATCAGGTTGAACTTCATCTCAGAAGAGCAAGCCCCGAAGCATGTGAAACTCAGGGTCGGAAACCCGTGGGCCTTGACATCTCAGACCCTGGTTTCCTTGCTGGAAAATGAGTCCTCTGGATCAAGGCAGCAGTTCAGACTCCGTCAGTCATGAAGCTGCCGAGGTCCCGCCAATAAGATGAAATTTCCGCGAGTTCACTGTGAAGTACGCACCCCATACAAAGTGATGGCTTGCAAACTGCTGGGCCCCTGACCACTAATCCTGCTCTGCTACCAGCACCCTTGGCACTGTATTGTTCTCTTCCCACAGCTGTGTTGCTTGGCCTTCTGCTAGAGCGCTTTCCTGTCTGGCTCTGACCAACCCTCCAACCCTAGGCGCAAAAACTCATGGAGGGCAGGCCCTGTAACCCTCCCAAGACTGGAGAAGACTCTGCTTAGAGCAGGCTCAGCAAGCCTGCCAACTCCCTGGTCTCCTTCAGACACCGTCTAATGCAAAACCATCATTAGATCACCCCCTGGGTACCAGTCCCTGACTCTTCTAGTTGGCACCTGCCCAACCTCTGCTGGTAATTTTTACCTGCTGCGTCACAGAGAGCCAACTCAGACCACAGTCATTTCACCCCCAAAACTACAATGTTGCTTTCCATGTAAACCATCCTGGGTAGGTGGCCATCCACCTGTAGATGAGCAGAAGAATCCAGGACAAGATTTAAGCAGCACCGTGACCTCAGGGAGCTGGGACAGTGCCTCTGTGGTCACTGTAACTATGTCCCTCTGTCCCACATGGCCAGCAATTCCTGATCATTAGGACGGACAGTCCAGCAGCACAGCACCGAGGGGGGAAGACCACCCTGGACCCACAAGATGCATCTCGGATTACTTGAATTCCAACCACAAGATTTCCAACACCAAGGCTGTTCCTCCTGACCTCCTTTCCGGCAGCTCCCTGGGCCTGTAGATCAACATCCCAAAAACACACTTCCCAGTGGACCCGACTCATTAGCCCTGCATGGAAGCCTTCCACAGCTGAGTGCCACCTGCTGCAGCCTTCCCTCCTGCCACTGCCTGCACCTTCCCTGCACCCAGACCACCATTCTTCCACCATCACATTCCCCCACTGGCTAGCCCTGTCCCCATCCGGGTCAGCAGCAGCATCCCAACTCTTACCACCACACTTCCTTCTAGGCCTTTATGAAGCTCCTCAACATCTGTCTGCTCTGCACACAGCTCTGCTCACATCACATCACACATACTAGTTTTTGGCCTCTGGGTAACTGGTTCTGTGCACCTCGCAGGGCCTACGCCAAAGCCAGGAATGTGTCATGTCGTCAGAAGGGGGACAACCACAGTGCACCAAAGAACTCAATCCAGCCCATTCAGGGAAAACACACAGAAAGGGCTCAGCGCTCAATCTGAATTCCTTCCTTAGGCACTACTCTTTACCGCCATCATATTTTTAAAACTGAACTGAATTCCAAAAGCAGATTAAGAACCATCTGGCAGCCAATCACCCCTACTTGCAGAAATGTAGAACCATTCCAGGGAAAACAAGAGGAGGATGCACTGGGAAGATGGTCTGTCCCCTCGCCCTTGGGACACCAGTGCGCCAGGGAGCTCTCTGCCCAGCATATTGAGGCCTAGGCATGGAACTGGGAGCCAGGACCGCTTTGTTAACAGGTCAACCCACACCCCGTACATGCTCCGAGCCTTGTCTTACCCATTCTTTTTTAGAAGCTGCCTGTTCTTCTTGGCCAACGTCTGAATCTTCCTGCTGAGCCTACGTTTTTCTTCTTTGAAGTTCTCCTTCTCATGGGAGAGCACCTAAAACACAGGTCAACAATGTCTTACATACCATGTGCCCCTGTGATTCCACTGCTGGGAATCTGTTCCCAAAAGAAGAAAAAGGCCACATGCTCAAAGTTGGCCATTTTGGTATGATCTGCGCCAGTGGGAATGACCAACACAGCCAATGACATGGGGATGGCCAAGTGCACTTTCCAATCAGGCAACCACGGCCCTCCTGTGACCACCGAGCACTGAAAACACAGCCGGTCTGAGCTGAGATGTGCCACAAGTGCAACATATACAACAGATTCTGAGGCCTTAATCACAATCTTACAAAAGCAATGTAGAACCTCTTATTAATAAGCTGCCCCACTGGTGTGGCTCAGTTAGCTGAGCATCCTCCCATGCACCAAGAGATCCCTGGTGAGATTCTTGGTAAAGGACTATGCCCAGGTTGTAGGGTCGATCCCCATTAGGGGGCCCTCAGGAGGCAGCACATCAGTGATTCTCTCTCATCATGGATGTTTCCATTCCTCTCTCCCTATCCCTTTCTCTCACTGATATAAAAAAAATAAAATAAAAACATTTTAAAAAAGTATTCTTGTTTCACAGACATTATTCACCTGCTGTAAAGACTGTAAAGGGTCATGGGGGGAGGGGCTGGATATGAATTTCGGGCTGAGGTTGGTCTGCTCCTGCTCTAGAGTATCATCCTGGCTGGTCTGGCAGAAAAATCGCAACCTTTGGCTTCAGACAAACTGGGTTGCAACCCACTACTTAAGAGGGACAAGGATGGGAACCCCAGCTCACAAAATCATTGCAAGAAATAATTGAGCCCTGGCTGGTTTGGCTCAGTGGTTAGAGTGTTGGCCTGCGGACTCAAGGGTCCCAGGTTCGATTCTAGTCAAAGGCATGTACCTTGGTTGCAGGCACATAACCAGTGAGGAGTGTGCAGGAGGCAGCTGATCAATATTTCTTCTCATCGATGTTTCTAACTCTCTATCCCTCTCCCTTCCTCTCTGTAAAAATCAGTAAAATATATTCTTTAAAAAAAGAAAGAAAGAAATGAGAGGACACGGGTGAGCAAAGAGCAAAGAGCTCAGTCAACGATTCAGAAATAAAACAGTACTTGGCTGTTCCCATGCACCGCCCTGACCCTGCAAAAAGCAAAGGTCAGGTGAAAGGTGTTTTGTCATGGGGTTTGTCCCCTTCAAATGTCACACATGGTCTTTGAGCACAGACGCCAATGAGGAGCCATTCTGACATGGCTGAGCCAAGGCTGTCGCCCAGGGCACAGGCCCGATGTCCTGAGTCCACCAGCCCAGGCCTCACCTCACACTGGCTGCTCAGCTTCTTCAGCGAGATTTCCATGCTCTGCAGGTCCTCCTTCGCCCCTTCGTACTGTGCCTGCCAGAGCCTCACTTCCCACTGCAAGTTCTCCACGGAGGTTTCCATCTCTTTGCTCTGGGTGCACAGCTCCTTCTGCTCCCCCTTCATCGCCTGGCTCCAGAAGTTGACTCTGGGGGTGGAGAGCCACATGGCCAAGGGCTGAGGAGCACTCCCAGCCTCAGTCCCAGGTGTGCCCCTTAATCAAACCCACAACCTCTCTGGGCCTCCGTGTTTCCCATGTGTAAATGAGGGTTGAATAAAATCAGCGGTTTTCACACTGTGTCCATTGGGGTTCTAGGAGGCTAGCCCAGCTTCCCACTGTGGGCTGGGGGAGACAGGACAGGCAGGCTCTGACAGCACTTCAACAGAGCACCCTGTGAGAATCCTTCCCATGGAAGGCCTTGGCACACCTGCCGACTTGGAACAAAGAGTTCTTTGACGGAAATATTTTGAAATACATGGAATCAGAACATTTTTGCTCTAAATTTATATGTCTGTGCCCAGCTCTTCCAAGCCCTTTCTAGTTTCAATTCCTGAGACAAATAAAATATGAGATTGGGGAGTATTTTGTAAATCCACTGAAATCATCATCATCGTCATCCTAACTGCCCGACTAGGTTTCAGGGGGAAGATTTATACCAGAAAGCTCACATGACCAGAGGCTCATGGACTCAATTTGAACACAGATGTGCCCTGTTTGGCCCACATCATCTGTCTTTTACAATTTAAATTAATTATTTCATCCATGTTTAAAAATTTTTTAATTTCTCATCAATATTCAGGTATCTAGATTCTCAGAGGGTGGGAAGAAGCATAAACAAAAGGCCCTGCAGGTGTGGCTCAATAGTTACAGCATCAGCCCATGTCCAGAAACGTCATGCGTTCAAGTCTCATCAAGGAAACAGACCTGAGTTGCCTGTTTGCTCCCCCATGTAGTTGGGGTATGTGCTGTAGACACCCAATAGATGTGACTCTCCCTCATCGATGTTTCTCTCTCTCTCTCTCTCCTCTCTCTCTCTCTCTCTCTCTCTCTCTCTCTCTCTCTCTCTCTCTCTATCCTTCCCTCCCTTTCACTCTCTATAAGACAATGGAAAAATTATCTTGGGAAAAGGATTAAAAAAATATTTAAAAAAGAATGACCTGGTAGCCCTGGCCTGCCTCCCAGCTGACAGCCCTCAGGGTGTGTATTCTCCACGAGGGTCTGCTCTAATGCTTACACTCCTTCCCTCACCTGCTGGACCTGCCTGGCCACTGGAGGCAGCTGAGTTTGTAGCCCCCAATACATATTAAAACAAGGCTGTGGGAAGGAAGGCTTCATATGATCATGCCTCTCGTTTGAGACAAGACCGGGAATTGAATCCTGACAGGGCCACTAACTAGGAGCATGAACTTAAACAAGTTATTTAATCTCTCTGAGCCTCTTTCCTCATCTTTTTTTTTAAGGAATAACAATAGTGCAGTCAATTCTCATAATTCTTGGTATAAAGTTCTAGCAAGCCACCACAAACACTCATTTAGTGGATACTGAAACTGTCCCTGCCGGTTCCTGTGAGTCTCTGGGCACATTTTTGTCAACTGACCAAGTCATCAAGACACCTTGTGTAATATACCCACAGACAAGAGCACCATACCCTGGAACAAAATGAACCTCACGTGCCACTCCTTCATTCTCCTCGAGGCCCAGGGCAGCCTTGCACTTGGGGACACTAGACTGCACTTCAGCACTCCTTTAGGGGGCCAATTCAAACAGCGACATCGCCACCAAAAAGCATGAAAATAGAACTCCATGGCACTCAATGGACCAGAAAAGGGACACTGGTTTGCAGTGTGAGAGTTGAAACAAGGCAGGAACCAAAGGTCTTGTTCAACCTCACCTACAAATGTGCCCATCAGGCGACTCCAATTTCTCACACACTGGACAGGCCCATGAAAGGCCGTGGGTACGATTTGGGGGTTCAGTGCATTTCAGTGAGGAGGTGACTTCACCAATAGGGAATGTGTGAATGCTGAGGACCGAGCGTCTCTCCCTCACGGGATGGCTGATGTTAGAGGATGAACGGGCCCACGCCCGATACAATCACCACCATCATCGAGGTGGGAGGGGTGGTCATCCAAGCCTAGACAATGCAGCATCCTGTGTTGCCATCCTTCCATCGCAGCCACCAGCTGGCGTGCCTTTACCTCGTGACCATCCGCTGGGACCATGACGGGCTGGTAAACATACACCATTACCAGGAGACTCACTGGAGCTTAGTATGGTGGGTGCTGAGTGAGGTGCTATGAAGGAAACATCGCAGATGCCACTGCAGGCGGTGGAGGCAGTTACCTGTCTGCCTCCTGCGGCAGCCTCTCCTTATCCTGGGCGGCCAGGGCATTCGCCTCCTGCGCCTGCTTCAGAGCCTCCCTTTCGGTGTTCAGCTCCTGCAGCTCCTTCCTCAGCTCCTGCAGCGCTGCCTCGTGCTGGAGCTGGTCCTGCTCCCTGAGGAGGGACACACACCCACTAGGCACCCACACACAGGAGACTGCACAGCCTCTGTGAGCGGCTTCTCTCTGCAGAGCTGAGGGCAGCGGCGATGGGCAGGGGTCTCCTCCAGCCCCAGCATCGAGTGTCCCTCGTCCCATCCGACCCTTCTCCAGGGTCCCTTCCAGTCCCTGTGTAAGCAGCCTCTCTCCGTTAGCCTGCTGGGAACACCAACACTGTTTTCTGAACTCCTCGCCCTTCTCAAAGAAACCAGCTCATATTCAGGGAATTCCACCCACGTTACAGCTGATCCCCCTCACCAGGGCCAGGTGAGCCCTCCGCCCAGCTCCAGAGCAGTCTCCCTGTGCTGAGCCAGGCAGCATAGGGGCCAGAGGCCTGCCTGTCTGCTGGGGCCCAAGAAGCTGCCAGGGTCCATTGGCACACAGGCACATGCACACCCACACACCCTGCTCCTCCAGGCACCCCCAGTCCACCCCTTACCCTCCTGCTCAGCTCCCCTCAGCTCAGGGCTTTTATTTTCTTCCTGTCTCAGTGTGTATAGGATCCCACATAGCCTGTCTGGAGGGCTGCAGAGAACAAGGGGAGTCCCTGACTAACTCCTGGCTGTCCCTTCCGCCTGCTGGAACCTCCCCTGTTCAGGGTGACTTAGCAGCTACTCCTGAGTCATCCCTTTTCACGCTTCCCCACGCAGGCAAATCCCTTTCCAGAGCCCCTTCCTGATGTTTCCACACCCAGAGACAGGCTGACAGAGACCACCCAGGGTTCCAGGGTTTGCAGCCTCTGTCTGCAGCCCTCCTCCTCCTCTCTACTGCCCCTATCAGCTGTCCTTGTACCAGCTGCCAGGAGCCAAGACCCCTGGTGACTCAGACTCAGAAACCTGCTGTGGCGGCTGCTGAAAGCCAAGCTTCCTGTGGCCTTTAGCCATGGGCGGAGGCTGCTTGGGTGTGGGAAGTGCCAAGTGGGGTGGGGGATCTGCCTGGCTTTCAGGGCTGTGATCTTTCTCATCCAGGGTAACGATTCTGGAAAAAGTCATCCAGGTTTGACAAATGGGGCCATGGACCTTTAGGGTTCCCAACTCCTGCTTCCCTGTTGTGTCTTGGGAAAGCACAGGGATCAAGCCATTCCAACCATTTGTAACCACCCTTCTGCAGGGCAGAGACTGAGAGTCTCACTCCCCCCTGAACCTTCGGGACGAGACTTCACACCCAGCAAACGTGTGCCAGGGAATGAAAGAGTGAGGGTCCCACTCAGGTTTCAAGACAAATGCACACAGAGCCACCAGCCTGTGCTGCAGGCACCTCCACCTCCCACCCTGTAGCCCTGCTGCAGACACACCAAGGGCTCCAGCTCTCTGTGCAACCAGCAGACACCACCGAGTAACACAGGAGGTCTATCCAGCAAGGAGGTACCGGCAGAACGACAAGGAAGTCCTCCTTCAGAGCCAGTCAGATGCCACTTGCACAAACCTTCCCCATGTGAGCAGATGTTAAGAATATCATGACACTGTTATAACACATCATAGGGCCTGAAGGATAAGGCCTGTAGGCGCCTGGTGAGGGGTGGGCACCACACAAGTCTCCCGTCATTAGTCAGCTGGGGGCATTCCCACCACGTCTAGACACAGCACCACGCGCCCAGTAGATGCTCACTAAGCATCACGTGAATATGGGATGGGTGCAGGAGGAGGCAGAGAGGGGGATGCCAAGAAGCAGAGGGTGCTCATTCTGGCTGGAAGGACGAGTCTGGTAGGAGCAGATGTCTCGGTTCCCCGGAGGATGGAGAACTGGGAGGATAAAGGGGTGGAAGGCCCTGGAGAGTGGACAGGAAGCACAGGGTGAGCGAATAAATGAATGTCACGGCCCCCACGCTCATGGCAGCATGAGGCACCCTCAGCAGGCTCTGCAGGCGCAACGCCCTCCTGGGACCCGTGGTGGAAACTCCCCGCACCTCAGCTGCTTCCACTTCTGAAGACCCTGTGTTCTCTCACCGTTTGTTGAGGAGGAATCAAGGGAAATGCTGTGAGCAGGGGCGTCTCACAAGCACAGGAAGTGGACGACAGCTCTGTCTTGTGCTGCTCCACGTGTGGGAGAGCCTCTCTTTAGCCACATCTCTCCCCCTCTCTCCTGAGTTGGAATCCATGCACATCACACCTCCCCAGGCTGTGGATGTCGCTGCACCTGCCCCGGAACCTGGAGCAATCAGGGATCTGCCAGAGCAGGAGCTTGGGCGACTCTGGCTGACCACACGCACACAAAGCCCTGATCTGGCAGAAGTGCAAAGTTGAGATTTGTGAATTTCAATGTTCATCACTTTTACCTTTAAAAAAGGAGTATTGAGGTGGAGAGTCAGAGGTAAAGATGACATGAGATTGTCAGAGTATTGGAGTACTGACATCGGGGATGAGTACCTGGGGCTCTCACAATACAGTTCTGTACATTTCCATATATTCAAAAGTTCCCCAAATAAAAAGTTAAAAACACACACAGAAGCCCAGTCTTTGAGACTTTGACAGGGGAGAAAAGGCGTGGAAGCTGGTGAAGTGCATCCCCATACATCAGCAGCTGTGTTGAACACCCCCTCCTTGTTCTTGGGTGGGAGAGAAGAGGAAGAGGGGGCAGGAATCCCCAGGCGAGCAGGGACCCCAATGCTGACACATGGTTTCCCTGAGCCTGAATCAGCTGGACACACCCTCCTCCCCTCGTGGACCCTCCTGCCCCTCAGCCTCCAGCTGCACCAACCCCACATCACTGAGGGGGGCGTTCCATTCACTTCTCTTCCCTGTGAAGCAGTGGATCCAGCGGAACCATGAGGGACTAGAGCAAAGGGGGACAGGAGCCTGGAGACCTCGCTAGTCACACCGACAGTTGCTGGCACTCACCTACGCCTGAACGCCTTGCTCTCTACCTCCAGGGAGCGACACAGCAGGGTCTTGTAGCGGCTGCGCTCCTCTATGAGGGCCTGGTACTGCACTTTATTGATGGTCTGTAAGTGCTGGCTGTTGTCTTTTTCCTTTTGGAGTTGCATCTCCAGCTCTTCCATCTGTAGAGCCAAGGACCCAGCCCGTGTCAAAGTCTAATTCGCAGAGTGAACTTTACTCTAAAGCAAACCCCAAACCTCTTACCTCTCAGAACACTTTAATGGGATTTTCTCAAGGAAAAACCTTCCTGCCCACTTCTTGGGGAGGTACAACAGCCATTGCCAAGGCTGGCAGAGCGGGAAGAGTGAAACCTGGCCCAGGGTGGCACCACTGAGCCACTGCCCCAGCGCTGGGCTGCCTTCCCTGGGACTTGTGATAGTGCCAGGCGAATCCACCCTGGTGTTGTGCCAGGGTTCTCAGGGTGACCTTGGACATTGGAGCAGGATCATTATTTGTCCCAGGGGCTGCCAGACATGGAGCAGCATCCCTGGCCTCACCGCACCACAGCCAGGAACACCTCCTGTCTCCTCCCCCCAGTCCTGTCAATCAAAAACAAGATTGCCACCCTGACTGGTTTGGCTCAGTGGATGGAGAGTCGGCCAGTCAAGGGCATGTACCTTGGTTGCGGGCACATCCCCAGTAGGGTTGTGCAGGAGGTGGCTGATTGATGTTTCTCTATCATCGATGCTTCTAACTCTCTATCCCTCTCCCTTCCTCTCTGTAAAAAAATCAATGAAATATACTAAAAAAAATACACACACACACACACACACACACACACACACACACACACACACCAAGATTGCCAATGATCCTGGGAGGCAATACCTGTCCCCATCCCACTGCTACGGCCCAGGATTGCTGCTCTGAGCTGCAGCTGAGCAAGGAAACTGGTCACCCAGGAAACACTGATCAATGACCCTGACATGTCTGTGATCCTGGAGGCTCCCCCTTGCAGGCAGGGGCGCCAGGGGAGGCATGAGCTCTGGGGGCCTACCTGCAGGGCTCTGTCCGCCTTCAGGGTGTCAACTTCCTTAAGCCGCTGCTCCAGGGCATTCACGAGCTGCTCAGTGAGGGTCTCCCACTGCTGGCTGTTCTCTTTTTCATTCTGGAGTTGTAACTCCAGCTCTTCCATCTGCAGAGCCAAAGACCCAGCTGTGAAGCGGCCCATTCGTGGTCCTACACACATGTCTGTGGCTTCCATGACTGCTTCCCTCCCAGGCCGGCCCTGTGCTTTCTAACAGGGTGCTGCGCTCCTTTCAGTAAGCACTTACAATGTGCTCGGACCCTTTCCCTACTCTAACTCATATGATCCTCACAGCACCTACAGGGGGCACATCGTTACCCCATTTCACAGATGAACATGAAGGCAGTGGGGTACAGAGACGTCCATAGTGTCCGTTCACTCTGCTGCAGGGACATGTCATGCCGCCTCAGGACTCTGCTGCATGAGGACTCGTGTCCCACTACCATGACTGTGGCTGCCCTGCATTCCGCATTTCTCTCAGCTGCCCATCCTCACTGACACCTGGGTGCTCCTCCTGGCCACCTGTTTGCCCATATGTTCCAGACACCACCCACCGTTACCTGCTTCCGGAGCTGCTGGTTCTCCTCCTGCAGATCCGTGCACCTGATGCTGCTTTCGTGCAGGGCCATGGAGGCACCCCGAAGCTCCTGAACCGTGCCCTGGAGGTTCTGTTTTTCTTTATCCAACTCTAGGATATGGCTGGAGGCTAAAGAGCAAAGTCTATTTAGAGCCCAGATTCCAGGGCCTGGGCTTCCAATCTCTGCCCCCAGCCCCAAGAAACCCATCACCCCGAGTCCTAGGTTGGAGGGGTCTGGGATGTTCGGCTGGGTGCCCTATGTTTTTCACAGGGTGCTGTTGCTGTCGGCACCTGAGGGTTCCTCGGGTGGTTATGGCCCCTCTGCTGGTTCAGCTGGGGCCTTTTAGGAAAGCAACTCAGAGCTTAAGAAGAAAGAAGGTGATGGTGGAGAGGCCAATGTAAACCCTCACGATGGTAGAACTGCTGGAACCACTTTTTACCAAGTTCTAACCTGGTCATCAAGTCCAGGATTAGTTATACTGGAGGTCAGTGACCACTGGGGAAGGCTCCTGCCATCCAGAGCTTTCTATCCCTCAAGGACAGATCTAAGACATCCTCTGGGTATCATCGAGCTGTCATCTGGAAGCTCCTGGGACTGTCCTCATGGGAGCTGAGAAATCTGGCAACACTTACTTTGTAGTTCATGTTCTGACATCAAAGCTGCCAGACCCTTCATGTCCCCCTTGGGGAGAATTGCAATGGAACAGTTCCAAATGGCCCTTGAATAAAATCCTATTCACTTGGGGTGATGATGGGCTGACACATGAGATTCAGAGCCAAGGGCTCAGCTCCCTGGATGAGGGAGAAGCCACAGCCAGGCTGGCTCCCAGGCACCAGGTGCTGCTACCTACCTTCTGACAGCTGCTCCATCTCCCAGCTCAGGAGGGCGGGCTGGTTCATCCTCCGGCCCTGTTCAGCCTCGAGGGCTATGCTGTCCCCCAGCAGCTCCTCAAGGAACTGATGGGGGATGTGTCCACAATCCTAGTGCAGGAAGAGGGATGGGGTGAGGATGTACCCCGGGGCACCCTCTGGACAGACCCCACCCCCCGTGCATCTACCCTACTTCCCCCAGGATGAAGGGCCTCCATGACCTGCTTGCTCACTTCCAAAAACACAGCTGCACAGAAGTGACTCCAACACAGGACCCAGCTGGGAGACCTACAGCCACTAAAAGACATGCTGACCCAGTGGCCTAGCTGATGAAGACACCCGACGTCTCTGAGTGGTGTCTGAACAAAGTGGCAGACAGCACAGGGCTTTAAAGCGAGGAATATGATGACTGGCAGCTCTGTGGACGCTTATCAGGTTTAACATGTCTTGGAAAGGTTGTAGGGTCTCCCAAATCACAGCTCAACCCACATGCTAAACAAGTAGAGACCCTTTTTCCAATAGTCACCACCTAATCCATCCTTACAGAACAGCAACCCAGCAGTCAAGCCCTATCTGGTTTTGAGTGTTTCTTAACACACACACACACACACACACACACACACACACACACTCATATACACACACACACACACACACATATACACACACACACACACACACACACACACACACACACACACACATATATATATAAATATATATATATACACACACACACACACACTGAGTGGCCAGATTATTTTGAGAAGGAGAGGGAGGGATAGAAACATCAATGATAAGAGACAGAATCACTGATTGGCTCCTCCCACAGGCCACCCCTGGGGAAGGAGCCCTCAATCTTGACATGCGCCAGCCAGGCAGGCCCTGTCTGTTTTGAGGTTCTTAAGTGTTGCCCAGTCAAGCCACTGAGCTTAACTAGGGACACTTCACCATCAGCAGGTCACTATGTCGGCAGTAGCACCAACCCAGTAGCAGAAAGTCAGAGAAGGGCATGACAGAAACCTAAAACTGCCCCAATCTGTTGTACATGTGGTGCAAGAGGCTCTGACATGTACAGCTGCTGACAGGCATGAGACTTCGCTGAGCCCACCTCCTTAACAAGGAAGTGGTGGGCTGAGAGTCTGTCCAGGGTTTGAGGGCTGAGTCTAAGCCTCTGGATTCCACAGTCACTCCACTGATCTGGGTGCTGGAAATGAATAGCTATTCGGGCAAGCTTTTGTTCAGCACACAGTTCCTGTCTGAACAGTTTACACACGTCCTCTTGGAAAACCAACAGCTCTCCGCAGTTTCCTGGACATGAGGGATAAGACACAACAAACAGTACTATGGGCCTCTGGGTGTCAGGCACCTGCTGGGTGTGGGACGCCATGGCTGCTCCCTCGCAGGCCCCCTCATGGGAGGAGTCTGCTGGACTTACTCCTGTCCCAGGGCCCAGCACACATGGGGGAGCCATTCAGCTCTTTCCCCTCATCTCTGCTCCCGCCCCAGGAGCCCTCCCAGAACCACCGGGTGTCTTAGGGGCTGAGTCTCCCCTGAATGCCTTCACAGTTTGGGAACACACATCCACGAGATGTGACCATTTCTCTCGGTGGGCCGTTTTCCAAGGCTGGCCCCACTCATGGGTTCTAACGACTGGGAGTGGGCGGTAGCTGCTGTTTTTCCATCTCCTGTTCATTTTCCCCGCAGGGTCCAGAACCCAGGATTCTTGGTAGAAGGGAAGCCGTGGACCTCCCATCAGTGGACACAGTTTTGGTCAAAGCCTGGCAGCAGGAAGGGTTTGATCACCTACTCTGGATTCACCTGGGCACCGTCTCTCTGCCCAGCCCCGGCCCTGCACTAGGTGCCCTCTGTCCTTGCCACATTCACTCTTCACAAAAGCCCTGAGAGGGACAGTCCCTTCTTACACATGAAGAGGCTCTGCACTCACCGACTCCGCGCTCACCGACTCTTAAGTTCACCGACTCAAAGTTTACTGACTCGAAGTTCGAAGACTCTATGTCCACCGACTCTGCACACACCGACTCTCCACACACCGACTCTCCACACACCGACTCCACACCAACCGACTCCACGCCCACCGACTCTGCACCCCACATTCCACTGTTTCCATGCCACCCATTTCAAACTGCTCTGTGCCCCGCATTCTAAACAGCTCTGCCAGTGGCTCATGCCCATGCTAACTGCTTTGGAATACACAAAAATTAGGACACTCTCCCCACAAAACCTAACATCTATCTGGATATATAAAATATAAAGAAACAAAAAGGTTATATATATATATATATATATATATATATATATATATACATATATATACATCCTACATGATTATAAATGGAAATTAACTACTTCATCCTAGTTTTGTCTACCACATTTCTACAAATTATTGTTTTCCCATCAGCTGAATTACAGAAATTCGATCCATTCCTTTTAGGTAACAACACATTCAGTTTATTTTGTGGAGTCTTACCTAGAGAGCTCAGCTCTGAAATTCTTCTCCCCATCAACTGTGAATAGTTTATACATTAGAACACCTGAACTCCACCAGTCAACGGCCTAAAATACAATTTGACAGACCATTCACTGATGTGTCATTTATAAGAAAAATGAACAAAGTAAAGCTGTATATTTGGAAAATACTTTATATACTTACTTTTAAAACATATAACTTTTATAAGTTCAAAGGGCAAAGGAGAAGGAGGGAGATATATAAACATCAATGATGAGAATCATCTATCTGCTGCCTCCTGCAGGCCCCATAATTGGGGATGGAGCCCGCTACCTGGGCATGTGCCCTGACCGGGTATGCAATGGTGATTTCCTGGTTCATAGTTTGATGTTCAATCACTGAGCCACACCGGCCAGACTGGAAAATATTTTAACAAGAAGATATTGTACATAGCTTTCTGTTCAAGGATTATTAAATTAGCACATGCAAGAAAGACATTTAGAGAACAAATGTGCAGGTATCCTCAAAATAGAACTTAAACACTTAGTCTGTAAATCAATGAGCTAAAAGTGTTTTAATTATTTCTAAACTAGTAATGGTTTACTTGGGTTAATTAAAAATTCATTCTTAATTTAAAATAAATATAAATTGTTTTAAGTAGATGAAATCTTTGGACGTATGATGGGGTGAGTAGTGATCAGCATTTATGTTAATTATCTAGATTCACTAACTGCTATAAAATTACTAAAAGTGAAACTGGACAACCAATGGGTCCATGTGGCTGGTTACTACTTCAATGGATGTAGCAGAGACTGGGTGGACTCATATATGGCGTTTATTCCATTAATGTGGGCAGAATGGGAGAGCAGCAGGTCATCCACAAACATCTGCTCTACTCTCCCCATAAGCCAGCTGCTTATCGTGGGTAGAATGACACAGATTCCATGGGAAAGTAGAAATTACACGCATGGGAAAGTAGGCAAGGTACAGTGGTTACAGGTTACAGGCAACGCTGGCTGGGGGGTTTGCAGAGGGCGGGTGCCTTAGGGAGCAGCTTAGGGGCAATGAGGTTGTTAATCTAGGCCGTTCTCAGGAAAGGAGGATGGCTGCATTCCCATGTTAGCTCCCACGCCCCAGGGCGTAAAACTCTCAAACAGATTAGAATGTGCTTTCTCTAATCAGAACAGAACTATCACAGTTAACGGAGCACAATTAGTATTTCTTTTTTTAATATATTTTTATTGATTTCAGAGAGGAAGGGAGAGGGAGAGAGAGATAGAAACATCAATGATGAAAGAGAATCACTGATTGGCCACCTCCTGCACAGCCCCCACTGGGGATCAAGCTCGAAACCCGGCATGTGCCCTTGACTGGAATCGAACCCAGGACCCTTCAGTCCACAGGCCGACACTCTATCCCTTGAGCCAAACCAGCTAGGGCATAGTATTTCTTATTATTGCAGCTAGTCCCCAATATTCTATTCCTGCCCCTAACCTGACCTCTGGGCATTCAATACAGGGGGAACTTCTCCTCTGGAACCCTATGGCATGTCTCTAGTGACCTTCCTCCCGTTCTTCTTCTCAAAAGTCTGAATGTCAGTGATTGTAACCCTGGGGCTTCCCACTTCAGGGCCTCAGGACCTCCTCAGAGGGCACAGACCATAACTCCTCCCAGTGAATATTACAGAATTTCAGGAAAGAGCCCATCATCGCTTTTGAGTCTGGGTCTCCTGCATGTACTGCTGTCCACTGAAGGCCCAAGCTGAGAACATGGGCTGACCCTGGCCTTCCCTCCCACCCATACCCTACCGGGACAGTCCTCACTCTCACACTCACACCCACTGCGACTGAGCTAATCCTCCCACCACCATCTCCGACGCCTGAAGAGGGGGATACCTGCCTTACCACCTCCACCTTCTACATTGTAGCCAAAGGGACCATTAGCACGAAGACTTCCCGTGCCATTTTCCCACTCAGAACCCTTCAGGTGACTCCAGGATAAAAGCAACCCTTGCAATGGCCTCTTCCCTGCTCCCTTTGTGGGCCCCACACAAACGCTCTTCCTGCTCCTCACACATCCCTAGGGGCTTCCCACACTCCCCTATATCTTATCTGCAGAAAAGGAAACGAGGACAGAGCCATGCCGAACCCTGCTTTCTAGAAGGGGAAACTGAGGCTTGGAAGACTCAGGTCACCTTGCTGTCCAGTGGCTGAGCCAAAGTCCAGGTGAGCTGATACCTGAGCCCTGAACCACATGGTCTTTCTCAGAAAACATTTCTGAACATATGAGTGTTAAATAAATCAATTCTTAAACTCACAAAACATCCTAGTTCTTAGTAATGAAACACGGCTTGTTCACACCCTTTATAGTAAAAGCCCAGCGACTGAACGGTGGAACATCCAGAACAACCAGAATGACGACCAGTCGACCAGTCGCTGGGAAGCTCATGACCACCAGGGGGCAGACGCTCAATGTATGAGCTGTCCCCTAGTGGTCAGTGTGCTCCCAGAGTGGGAGCGCTGCCAAGCTGACCAGGATGAGCAGCGCCTCCACAGCAGGTCGATCCCTGCAGGCCACACCCCCACCAGTACACGCATCCCATGAACTGGCCCACTGACCTATACTTATAAAAGCCTACTATGCTCATTGTCCCTGTTCAACCATTCGACCAGTCACTATGATGCACACTGACCACCAGGGGGCAGACGCTCTGACTGGTAAATTAGCTTGCTTCTGGGGTCCGGCTGATCGGGACTGGGTGAGATGGGCCAGACACGCCCTGGACGCCTTCCACGGTCCCTCCCTGGCCCCGATCATGCACCAGTGGGGTCCCTCTGCCTGGTCTGTGCCCTCTCGCAATGTGGGATCCCTCAGAGGATGTCGGGGAGCCAAATCCGTGCTTCGGGCCTCTAGTTTTAAAGATTAAAAAATCAAATCACAGAAGCAAAAGGAAACATATTACTAGGAAATGAAACAGCATTTACCCCACTTATTTCTATGTGCTGATCAGCTTCTGAGGATTTAGGCACTTAGGAGGCAGGTCGAGTAACTCGTCGTACCTGGTCTTGTCCTGGAACTTGCCGCCTGCCCCGCTGTCTTTGGCCTGGGGCTCTGTGATCACTTCCAGTGACAAAACATCATCTTTGCTCAGTGAAAAGCCCACATTTCTCAGCATTAATAGGATCCGTTCCATATCTTTCTCTGCGAAATTTCCAGTAAGTTTTTCCAAAATGTTGAATATGAGGAGACACCGTACCACATAGAAGTCATACAAATGGGAAATGATGGTGAATAGGTTGTCACACCCTTTGCCCTTGCTTTCCTTTTTATAGACGTCATCAAACTTCCTCACTGCGGCCTCCAGAAAGGGAGCTCTGACCTGCACAAATGACACAGACCAAATGTCATTGCAAACACCAATTGCAAATGACACAGACCAAACGTCATTGCAAACGTCAATTATGGCAGCAAGTTACTCTCAGGGATCCTTCTTTTCAACAAGCTGAAGTGTTTATGCTGAAAGAGTCAGTACTTTTAGAATCAAGGCATCAACATACCCATGGTAGGATGCACACGCCCACTGGGCATACATTTTGAAAACCAGTCTGAGTGTACAGTATTGATACACGGCAACACAGACTGGTGGATGCAGCACAGAGCAATCTGCCATAGCACTGTAAGCACACCCTCTCATCCTCTAAGTCAGTGGTCGGCAAACTGCGGCTCGCGAGCCACATGCAGCTCTTTGGCCCCTTGAGGGTGGCTCTTCCACAAAATACCACGGCCTGGGCGACTCTATTTTGAAGAAGTGGCATTAGAAGAAGTTTAAGTTTAAAAAATTGGGCTCTGAAAAGAAATTTCAATTGTTGTACTGTTGATATTTGGCTCTGTTGACTAATGAGTTTGCCGACCACTGCCCCAGAGTATCTCAAATCCTCCTCCTCCTTCACCACTCCTGATATCTCCAACCATCCCCGTCCCCCAGCCTAGGGCTTCTCTATCCCAGCAGGCTGAGAGTGAATTCCACCACCTCTACCCTTTCTCACACCTGCTCCGGAGCAGTTTTCGGCTCTCTTCCTCCCCCAGAGACCCACTGTAAATCTATCAGGAAGGGTAGGCAGGTCGCAGTTCTTGGGACCACATGATTCTCTGCTAGCAGGGCTGAGAAAGGCAGCCTACAAAACAGTTAATATGACTAATCTTAACCCAATAAGCCTTTGTTTAAATTTCTCTGGGTTGGCAACCTTCACAAATTTTATACCCTTAAATTAACTCTGGAATTCCAAAATTTTAAGTTAACACAGCAAAATTATAAACCAAGGAAAAGCAATTAAAAGTTCTCTACTGTGTTCCCCCTAAAGCAGGGTTTGCACTGTCTTTCACACATAGTCTCACACGTACATTTATACACCAGACAGTCTGAGTTTTGACAACATTTCTGTAACTCAAAAGCGTTAACGGAGGCTCCGGAGTCATCCGCTCGCCGCTTGAATTCCTGAAAATTTTTCAAAAACCATTGCAGGGGAGTACAGACAGAACATGAAGCAGACTGACCCATTCTAATGATAGAGACAATCAGACCACAATAACACAGAACAACAAAGACAATGACAACCAACTGAGGATCACCGGGCACCGTTGTGCACCGGGATCTGGTCTCGGAAGTAGCGCTGCGTCCAGCCTTCCAGAGAACCCAGATGGGCTCCCACAGAACTAGAAATACGTTTCTTACTGGTAAGAACCAGATCCAGGCGGCTCCGATCAGAGTCAATCAGGAAATTTAGCAGGCGGGGTCTCTGACCTCTACCAGTCCCGGGGCTGAGGAACGTCTCTCAGAGATCTCCCCCTGGGTCGGAGAGTCTGGGGACCCCAGGTGTGATGGGGGAAAGAGGTTAACAGGATGCAATACCTCCAAGTAAGGCTGTGATGGTGTGACTGAACCAGGAGGATTGGAAAACACAGGTTTTGATTTGTGTCTAAAGGCAACAAAGAAGAGGAAGCAGTTTTCCATGAGGAGTTTTACGTTTATTCTCAGGAAACAGGACATGGATGGTCCTGACCAAAAGAGGGTCATTGTGTGAGGTAGTTTTTTAAACTTTTCCCAAAGCAGCTCAGAAGAACAGACTAGAAGAGAGATGATAGCAGTTATGGACAGGAAGCAGAAGTCATGTAAAAGATAAGGTAACTGCCAAGAGTGTGCACTGAGGAATGAGCCTTGAGGTAATGTGGTCATCTCCAGGACACGTGGCCCCATTGGCTGAAAAAGAGTACTGAGCAGTCTGAGCCCATGGATCCTGGTGGTGGTGGCCAGGGTCTCAACAGATCTTTCTCTTACCACAGATTCCTGCAAATGCAGAGTGGTTTAAGAGTGCTATTTTGTAACTGATATCAGCCTCACACTCTTATGACTTCTGAGATAGTGGTATCCTGGGATTGTCCCCTCCTCTAGCCCTTGTATCTGGGGACCTTGATGAGACAGAATTCTAAGTACATGTCTAGGGTTGTATGAAGTGTTCCCTGTTTTTGGCAAACAGTGGGACCGGATGTGAGAAGTCCTTCCAGGCATAGGTTCCTATATGTGTAAAGATTTAGAGTCAACACTGAGCTCATTCAGGAACCAACTCTTGTCCTTTTTTAAAAAATATGTTTTTTATTGATTTCATACATGAAGGGAGAATGAGAGAGATAGAAACATAAATGATCAGAGAGAATCATTGATGGGCTGCCTCCTGCATGCCCCCAAATGGGGATGGAGCCCGCAACCCTGGTTTGTGCCCCTGACCAGAACTGAACTCGGGGTCCTTCAGTTCACAAGCTGGCACTTTATCCACTGAGCCACACCAGCCGGGAGTTTTACTTTCATTGTGTCCATTATTTTTTTTTTCAAATTTTTATTAAAGTATTATATGTGTACATATCTTACCATTGCCCCCCACCCCACCCCACTCCCATACCTGCCTTCAACCCCCCAATGTTCTGCATCCGTTGGCTACTCTTATATGCATGCATACAAGTCCTTCAGTTGATCTCTTATTTCCCCCACCTCTCCCTAACCCTACCGCTGTAATTAGACACTCTGTTTGATGCTTTACTGCCTCTGTAACTATCTTTTGGTTCATCAGTTTATAATGTTTTTCATTATCCCTAAATGAGTGAGATCATGTGCTATTTTTCTTTCATTGACTGGCTTATTTCACTTAGCATAATGTTCTCTAATTCCATCCAGGTGTCTACAAATGGTAGTAATTCCTTCTTTTTTATGGCAGCATAGTATTCCATTGTGTAGATGTACCATAGTTTTCTGATCCAGTCATCTGCTGACGGACACCTAGGCTGTTTCCAAATCTTAGCTATTGTAAATTGTGCTGCTATGAACATAGGGGTGCATATATCCTTTCTGATTGGTGTTTCTGGTTTCTTAGGATATATTCCTAGGAGTGGGATTACTGGGTCAAATGGGAGTTCCATTTTCAGTTTTTTGAGGAAACTCCATACTGTTCTCCACAGTGGCTGCACCAGTCTGCATTCCCACCAGCAGTGCACGAGGGTTCCTTTTTCTCCGCATCCTCGCCAACACTTGTCGTTTGTTGATTTGTTGATGATAGCCATTCTGACAGGTGTGAGATGGTATCGCATTGTCGTTTTGATTTGCATCTCTCGGATAATTAGTGACTTTGAGCATGTTTTCATGTGTCTCTTGGCCTTCCTTCTGTCTTCTTTCGAAAAGATTCTATTTAGGCCCGTTGCCCATTTTTTTATTGGATCATTTATCTTCCTTTTATTAAGTTGTATAAGCTGCCTGTAGATGTTGGAAATTAAACCTTTATCAGTGATACCATTTGCAAATATGTTCTCCCATACAGTGGGGTTTCTTGTTGTTTTGTTGATGGTTACTTTTGCTGTGCAAAAGCTTTTTATTTTGATGTAGTCCCATTTGTTTATTTTCTCTTTGGCTTCCATTGCCCTAGGGGCAGTATCACTGAAAAAGTTCTTTTGGCATATGTCTGAGATTTTGCTGCCTGTGGATTCCTCTAGTATTTTTATGGTTTCCCGTCTTATATTTAAGTCTTGTATCCATTTTGAGTTTATTTTTGTGTATGGTGTAAGTTGGTGATCTAGTTTCATTTTTTTGCATGTATCTGTCCAATTTTCCCAACACCATTTATTGAAGAGACTGTCTTGACTCCATTGTATGCTCATGCCTCCTTTGTCAAATATTAATTGCGCATATTGGTTTGGGTCGATATCTGGATTCTCTATTCTATTCCATTGATCTATATGTCTGTTCTTGTGCCAGTACCAGGCTGTTTTGAGGACAGTGGCTTTGTAATACAGCTTGAAATCTGGTATTGAGATCCCTCCTACTTTATTCTTCTTTCTCAGGATTGCTGTGGCTATTCGGGGTCTTTTTTTATTCCAGATGAATTTTTGGAGAGTTCTTTCTAGGTCTGTGAAATATGCTGTTGGTATTTTAATGGGGAGTGCATTGAATCTATAGATTGCTTTGGGTAGTATGGACATTTTGATGATGTTGATTCTACCAATCCATGAACATGGTATGTTCTTCCATCTGTTTACATCTTCCTCTATCTCTTTTTTCAGTGTCCTGTAGTTTTCCGCATATAGGTCTTTTACCTCCTTGGTTAGGTTTATTCCTAAGTATCTTAATTTTTTTGGTGCGATGGAAAATGGGATTGCTTTTTTAGTCTCTCTTTCTGTAAGTTCACTGTTGGTGTATAGAAATGCCATAGATTTCTTGGCGTTAATTTTGTATCCTGCTACCTTGCCGAATTCATTTATTAAGTCTGTTAGTTTTTTGATAGAGTCTTTCGGGTTTTTTATGTACAATATCATGTCATCTGCAAATAAGGACAGCTTTACTTCTTCTTTTCCAATTTGGATGCCTTTTATTTCTTCTTCTTGTCTAATTGCAATGGCTAATACTTCCAGTACTATGTCAAACAGGAGTGGTGAGAGTGGGCATCCTTGTCTTGTTCCTGTTCTTAGGGGAAATGGTTTTAGTTTTTGCCCATTGAGTATGATGTTAGCTGTGGGTTTATCATATATAGCTTTTATTATGTTGAGGTATGATCCTTCTATTCCCACCTTGTTGAGAGTTTTTATCAAGAAAGGGTGTTGGATTTTGTCAAATGCTTTTTCTGCATCAATTGATATGACTATGTGATTTTTATCTTTCAATTTGTTTATGTGATGTATCACATTTATTGATTTGCGGATATTGAACCATCCTTGCATTCCTGGGATAAACCCTACTTGGTCATGGTGTATGATCTTTCTGATGTACTGCTGGATCCGATTTGCTAGAATTTTGTTGAGGATTTTGGCATCTACATTCATGAGGGATATTGGCCTGTAATTCTCTTTCATTGTGTTGTCTTTATCTGGTTTTGGTATTAGGGTGATGCTGGCTTCATAGAAGGAGCTTGGAAGTGTTCCTTCCTCTTGAATTTTTTGGAATAGTCTGAGGAGGATAGGTTTTAGTTCTTCCTTGAATGTTTGGTAAAACTCTCCTGTGAAGCCGTCTGGCCCCGGGCTTTTGTTTGCCAGAAGCTCTTTGATGACTGCTTCAATTTCTTCCATAGTTACTGGCATATTGAGCTGTTTAGATTCTTCCTGATTGAGTTTTGGAAGGTTATATTTTTCTAGGAATATGTCCATTTCCTCCAGGATGTCCAGTTTGTTGGAATAGAGTTGTTCGTAGTATTTTTTAACAATCCTTTCTATTTCGGCGGGATCTGTTGTTATTTCACCTCTTTCATTTCTGATCTTGTTTATTTGGGTCCTCTCTCTTTGCTTCTTGGTGAGCCTGGCTAGAGGTTCATCAATCTTGTTTATCCTTTCAAAGAACCAGCTCTTGGTTTTGTTGATCTTTTGTATTATTTCTTTGGCCTCTATGTCGTTTATCTGTGCTCTGATCTTTATTATTTCCTTCCTTCTGCTTACACTGGGCTTTTCTTGTTGCTCTTTTTCTAACTCTTTGAGTTGTTGGGATAGGTAATTTATTACCCCTGTTTCTTGTTTTTTGCAGTAGGCTTGTAGAGCTATGAACTTCCCTCTCAAGACTGCTTTCACTGTGTCCCATAGATTTTGGATTGTAGTGTTTTCATTGTCATTTGTTGTCATGATGTTTTTTATTTCTTCTTTGATCTCTCTGGTAACCCAGTCATGGTTTAATAGCATGCTGTTTAGTCTCCATGTGTTTGATTTCTTTGGGTTGTTTTTATTGTAGTTGATTTCCAGTTTTATGCCACTGTGGTCTGAGAAGATGCTTGATATGATTTCTATCTTCTTGAATTTGAAGAGACTTTGCCTATGTCCCAACATATGGTCTATCTTTGAAAATGACCCATGTGCACTTGAGAAGAATGTATATTCTGTGGCTTTGGGGTGAAATGTTCTGAAGATGTCAATTAATTCCATCTGGTCTAGTGAGTCATTTAGGATTGATGTTTCTTTGCTGATTTTTTGTTTAGAGGATTTGTCCAATGGTGATAGTGGGGTATTAAAGTCTCCTACTATGATTGTATTGCTGTCAATCTCTCCCTTGATATCCTCCAGGAGTTTTTTTATGTATTTGGGTGCTCCTGTATTGGGTGCATATATGTTTACCAGAGTTATTTCTTCTTGTTGGATTGCTCCCTTTAGTATTATGAAGTGGCCTTCCTTATCTCTTGTTATGTCCTTCAGTTTGAGATCTAATTTGTCAGAAATAAGTATTGCTACCCCAGCTTTTTTTTTCAGTTCCATTTGCCTGGAAAACCTTTTTCCATCCCTTCACCCTCAGTCTGTGTGCGTCTTTTTTTCTGAGGTGGGTTTCTTGTAGACAGCAGATATATGGGTCATGTTTTCTTATCCAATCCATTACCCTATGTCTTTTGATTGGGGCATTTAATCCATTTACATTTAAAGTTATTATTGATAGGTACTTATTTGTCGCCATTCCTATTCTTTACACCTGTGTTCCTTCTTCACTTCCTATTTCTTTCTTTTTTTTTACAGCAGACCCTTTAGCATTTCTTGCATTGCTGGTTTGGTGGTAATAAATTCCGTTAGTCCTTTTTTGTCTGTGAAGCTCCTGATTTCACCTTCAATTTTGATTGACAGCCTTGCTGGGTACAGTATTCTTGGATTCAGACCCTTCCTTTGCATGACTTTGTATATTTCATTCCATTCCCTTCTGGCCTGATGAGTTTCTGTTGAGAAATCAGTTGCTAGTCTGATGGGGGTTCCTTTGTATGTAACTTTCTGTCTCTCTCTGGCCGCTTTTAAGATTCTTACTTTGTCGTTGGTGTTTGCCAATTTAATTATAATGTGCCTTGGCGTCGGTCTTTTGGGGTTCATTTTGCTTGGGACTCTGTGAGCTTCTTGGATTTGTGTGGGTTTTTTCTTCTCTATATCAGGGAAATTTTCTGTCATTTTTTCAAATAGGTTTTCTATTCCTTGCTCAGCTTCCTTTCCTTCTGGAACCCCTATTATGCGGATGTTGTTTTGTTTCGTGTTGTCCCAAAGTTCCCTTAGGATCTCCTCCTGCCTTTTAATTTTTTTTTCTAGAAGTTGCTCTACTTGGGTATTTTTTCCCATCTTGTCTTCTAGCTCACTGATGCGGTCCTCTGCTTCTTCTAGTCTACTCTTGATGCTTTCTATTGAGTTCTTTACAGCAGCGATGTCATTTTTCATTTCTTCTTGGTTCTTCTTCATTTCCTCTTGGTTCTTGCTCAGATTGTCGAATTTGTCTTCCATTCTTTTCAGCCACCTTATGACCATTTCTCTGAATTCTTTTTCTGGAAGGTTGCTTGCCTCCATTTCATTTACTTCCTTTTCTGGTGATGCCTGCTTTTCTTTCATATGCGGGCTGTGTCTTTGTCTCCCCATGGTCTCTCTTCTCTGGGTGTCTGGTTATGTAGTTCTCTCTCTCCTGCGTCGATTTAAAGGCACAAAATACAGCACTACCAGGTACAACACACAAGGCACTGAACAGAAATGTATTCACGATATTAATAACCTCCAATAAAGGTGACCACCAGAGAAAGGCAAGTTAGGGGATAGTAGAGAAAGAAGAAGAGGAAAAAGAAAGAAAGAAGAAGAAGAAAAAAGGGGGGTGTCAAAATGAAATTGGGAAAAGGGAAAAAAAGAAGAAAAAAAAGTAAGAGAGACAAGAAAGAGACTAAGAGAGAAAGGGAAACAGACTATATATATTGGGGATAAAACTCCAATAGAACAATCACTTATCCCAGCAAATGCCAGCAACAAGTACCTGGGGATTAATACAAACTACAACACCAACTAATATTGAGTGAGGCAAGGGAAAACAGAAGCACTAAACAAACAAAAAAATAAACAAAAGAAGAATAAGCAAAACAATCTCACAAAAAAAGCATAAAAATTCGATATAATCTACATTCAAGCGAACAACAACAAAAGGACAGAGAGAAAAACAATTTTTTGGATAGTTAAGACAGCGAAGAGAGAGGTGTGTATGGACTTGGAGCAGGGGATTGGAGATTAGATATATAAGTAGGGTGAAATTTTAAAAGGGGGTAAACAGAAAGAATAGGGAAAATCTAAAGCAGGAAAGGGGTAAGATAAACAGGACACTGAAAAGGGAAAAGTGAGGAAGAGAGTGATGGCATAAAGGTAGATTTGAGATAGAGTAAAATGATGCTAAAGGAAAGATAAAAATAGAATGTAGAACATTAATCCCAAAACAAAATGAAGAGAAAATAAAATGACACTTAAAAAAAAAAAGATAAAATAGCAGTAGTAATAATACGGATTGAAAATAAAAATGTAATAATTAAAAAGGTAAAATCAAGTGAGGAAAAAAATTAGTTTCTTGAGTAAAAGATGCAAAAAATGAAAATAAAAAAAATAAAAAAATAAAAATAAAATGTGGAATAGTGAAGGTCATTCACTTCCTCTGTTGTTCTGTTTGGCATGCCTGTTTCTCAGTCCGGACAGTATTGCAGTTCCCTGCGTTCCACTGCTCTTTAGTGATGTAAGCCAGTCCTGATTTTAAGCAGGGGGTGTGTCTTAATTCGTATTCTTTTATTTTTGATTACACAAGAGTCAATTTGTGATTCAGCCCCTGGGTGGCAGTGTTTCTGGATTGACTTCCGGGTTTATCTATGGCCTCTCTAGGCAGTGTTAGAGCCTTCTTTCCCTGTGGCACTCACTACCGGTTTGTGGGAGTGGGCTGCCTCAGAGCTGGCTCTCCGATGGTCACTCCCCGCTCCGATCCCCAGGTTCCAGAAAAACAACTTTCCCCTGCAGTCTCCCAGGGTGTCCCCAACTGGGTGAACCTATGAATTGGGCTTAGTAATCAGAAGCAAGAATTTCAAGAGGAAAAAGCCCAAGTGTGCGCACTCCGTGGCTGCGTGTAAGTCTAGCACACCCCTGAAATTCTTAGGGTGTCCCTGCACTTCAGATCAAAATGGGTTGCTTTTTAGAGAGCCCTTCTGTTAGCAGCTCTGAGGACCCCCTTCCACATTCACAGATCACGCCAGCCCCAGCAGCCACCGATTTTTCTAGGCACAGACTTCCCTGATCCTCCAGCTCCCGCAAAACGCGCATTCCTCTCTCGCGCTGGGACCAGAGACCTCACCTTATCCTAGGCGAAATCTGACCTTTCCGTAGTGGAGTGTAGAGCTCCTCTGAACCCGTGTGTTTGCGCCAATTGGGGAGCGTTGTTCTGGGGCTCGCAGCTGTTCCGTGGGTGCCGCAGTTGTGGATTCTCAGGCTTCCCATAAGCTCCACTTTCCGGTTCCAGATGGCGGCGACTCCGCGTCCAAGCCCACAGCTCCGGGAGGGGACCCAGCCGCAGTGGGAGCTGCCAGGTCAGGGGAACCCCGTCTAGCAGTCTCCCACCTTCTTCTGGAGTTCAGCTGTCCCCCAACTTGCCAACAAACACTCCTAGTGCGACCCTCAGCTGTTCTTTCTTTCTGCTCCGGGACAAGGCTCGGAACACGTCTGTCTATTCCGCCGCCATTTTTCTCCCTCTCCATTGTGTCCATTTCTTAAAATGGGAACTGGTGAAGTAGGACAGGAGTGAGGTCTAGAGGAGCTTTGTGATACCATTTGAGTCTGTTCTGCGGGTGAAAGAAGCAATGGAATATTTGGAGCAGCAGAGGCAGTTCATCCAACCCAGATCTTATTAGACTTTCTGTGGCTGAAGCATAACAAACCATATGAGTGTGCTGGAGGTGGTAGAAAATCTAAGATGGAAACTGCTATGGTAGTTTTGGTGAGCGTGATGGTAATTGGCCCATGATGATGATTGTGGAGGTGAAATAAGCAGTTGGATTCTGGATCAGTGTTTTAGGTTTGGCCACCGGGATTTTTGAATTTTGAGGTTGAAATGGAGAGAGGTAAGAGCGAGGGATGACTTAGAGGTCTGCATTTGGTAGCTGGAGGTATGGAAGCACCATCAACTGAGATGCAGATATTCATAGTAGAAGTATAATGTTCACTGGGGATACCAAACTTTTATATTTTAATCTGTTATGGTGTGCGATATTTCAGAGAGCAGTTCATGAGCATCTGGAACTCTGAGGACAAGTTCAGGTTGAAAACTTCTTTAAAAGGTAGTCGGGAGTGTAATGACCAGGGTAGAGTTGTAGATCATCTTTGTTTTTAAACTTTTTTTCTGTTTAATTGGAGACCAAAGAGCAATTAAAACAAGATGAGACTGCAGCTGTTGCATATTTACTTGTTAATCACACACCAGGATTGTGTTGAGAGCCTTGGTGTGGCTTGTAGTGTGGTCATTAGTCTGATTGATTTACATAAGGGCATGAGTGGTTATATGTGAGACACATTGGACCTGGGATAGAGGACCATAGGCCATGGGACTTGAGTGAGTAAGGCTGTGACAGGTGAAGGGACATCAAGTGCAGTACCAGAAGAGGTGGGCTCTGGCTATCTGAGATTCTCAATAGGTGAGGTTGAAGGAAACAACTATCAGGGAGGAGGCCATCATAGAAGGACTCCAGGCTGCCCCAATGAGTGTGGACTATGACAGTTGGTATAGAACTTAATTCAGTTTGAATTTTCCAGGCATTCACAAAACCGCACATGCTGAGTAATGAGTAGGAAGTCATGGAGATGATTCTGGGGGCTGGGACAGTGGGAGTGCTGGTGTGTGAGAGGTGTGGGAGAAAGAGTGATGTGCCCTTGGAGAGGGTATGTGCACTCATGGTTGAGGGTCCTGACATTGACATAAGAGGGAATGAAGGTGGAGTTAATTTCTGTCGATGTCTGGATAATATGAAATGGTGAATTTCAGATTAATTCCTGAAAAGAGCATCTGTTGTACTGGCACATTCTTGGTCCAGAGATTAGGTGAAATATATGTGCACACCTGCCTTTTGTTGAGGAGTGCTGTTACAGTGATCCATAGGAATGAGATAGCATACATCATTGTCATCTCAGCTGGCTTTGCGAAGGCTGAAGTGTAAGAGAGAAATACATTACAGAAATGGTGAACGGAGTATTGGAAATAAAGTTGATTAAGAAAAACTGTCCAAGTCACAATATACTTGTGTTATCTTTGCCATGATGCCTCTGGGAATGAAGCTATGTGAGAGAAGTGTGGTGCAAAGATTTATGTGAAGGAAGCAGTGCAAAGTGATGGCCTCAGCACCATAGGATTGCGGTCAAAAGGGTAAAGAGTGATGCCAAAAATTTCAGGGTCTTGAAATGAGAATTCTGGGGAAAACCAGGTTATCGCCTGACAAGAGCAGTGTCAAATCACTCACACTCTCATTATGGACAACTTCTCTCTGTACCCTATGTTCATGGCACCCACTGTATTGACAAGGGGTAGTGTGGCCTACATGTGAGTCCTAGAGCACAGGTATCATCTATATGCTCACTGCCCTTGTTGTGGGAAGACACAGCATCAGTAGGAATATAAGGAGAGAGTGACTTTGATGAAACAAAGGCCTGATATCTTCTCTGTATTCAGAAGTCCAAGGAGCAGATGGATATGGAATTTGGGGTGTATGATGAATGTAAAATCCGGTGAGAGAAGCTGATAATGGACTGAACTGTCCCATTATGACAGGATATGAACTTTGAGGATGTGGCCATCGCCTTCTCTCTGGAGGAGTGGGGGATCCTTGATGAGGCTCAGAGACTTCGGTACTGTGATGTGATGCTGGAAGTTTTTGCACTTGTGTCATCTGTAGGTAAGACCTTCACATCTCTCCTAATAGACTGAGGTGATGTCCTGTCTTCCTTTATTCTCCACCTGTAGCATTATCTCTCCTACAGCCAGACCATAGGCTCTGCAGATTGTCCTCACTGTCATGCTATGGATGCTAGTGCTGAGCTGTGTGGAGAGCCCTAGGAAATAGACTCCACAAACTTCTTTAACACTATTTTTCTCAAAAAGTGGATGATGTGTCTGGGATCCAGGAGTCTTACAGACAGGTTAATAGTCCCACTTGCTGCTCACCTCTCCCTGGGAGGGTGACTGTATCTAGATCCATGGCTTCCACTTCTGCACCCTTCCTCTAGATAAAGGTCCTTGGTGACTGCCTGTGCCAGGTTATAGTCTTTACTTTCATGAACCATGGGCTGTTCTTGAAAGACCCTCCTTCAATTGGTGTTTGTACTATTACCTTTGCAAGTGGAATTGCTCTGGACCAGGGCTGGCTGGTCACCTCTGTCATCTTTCATTAACTCTTGGAATATTTAGGTTTTATGTATTTGTAGAGAAGGTGGTGAGGGGAACCATAGTTTTTTTCACAGGGTGAACATGCAGGATGGTCTGAGGGAGGCCTGGTCCAGCTGACTGGCAACTAACAGAATATATGACACAAGGGCTGTGCTCCAATTATACCAGGAATCGGCTTGATTCCATCAGTGTGCAGATGCAGGTGCCACTGCCTACATCTCCTTTTTACCTTTCCTTTTAACTACTTTACACCTTCTGACTTGTCATTTCACCTGTGACTTACTAGCTTTTGGCTCTGTTCACATTTGTGGCATTTTTACATCACCTGTTCCTCTGCACTGATGCCTCTGCATTATTCTTCAACATTGACCTGAACATGTGTTATAAGGTGCATATACATGCTACGGTAGGCTTCAAACAGCAGCTATTTATTTATGGAATTTTTCTTGGAATAAGACATAAGCAAAATTCTGCAGAACTTGCCTATGTTATCCGCAGACAAGCCCTACTGAACACTGTTAGCCTAAGGAAGTACTGGATGTCTTACTTCACTTCCATGTGGTGCTTGCCATCTTTGTGTCATATTCCTGGTGTAGTCTTCCTTCCTTTATGATCTTCTGACGCTCAGAACTTCACAGAAGCCTCTTATAATCCTTCTTGTACATCTCTTCTTTTCAGAAAATTCCATGGAGCCAAGGTGTCATGGGCTACACAGTTTGTAATGGAACGTCCTCCTGTCACCACAGTCAACATTCATTTCCTCCCCTTTTCTTTCTGTTTTCAGGTTGTTGGCATAAAAATGATGATGATGAGTCCTGTTCTGATCAGAATGTATCTTTACAAGAAGAGTCACAGGTCAGATTTTCCAGTGGAGCTCTAGCAACTCAGAAATCCCATCTGTGTAAGTGGTGTTTCTCAGTGTTAAAAGATGTTTTGCACCTTACTGAGTCACAAGCAGAGTACTTTGAGCACAAAGGCTTCTTCAGTGACCCGTGTGTGAGAAACTTCTGTTTCAGAGCAAACCCTCACCAGCCACAGAGGGATGCCAGCGGAGAGACCTCCTGGAAAGAAGCTATGTACAAGGCCTCATTTGCAGCCAGGTGCAGCTTCTACTTATTAGAGGTGCCTTCAAACAGCAGGGAGGTTGGGGATGACTCCCAAGCTCCCTCAGAGCTTCTCCTGCATCAGACCACTCTCAACACTGAGGAGCCACACTGTGGCAGTGAGGTTTCACAAGAATTCCTTAGTGCAAAAAGTCATCACCAATGGGATAAATGTGAAAAAGCTGTCAGCCACAACCAGAAAGTTGTTGCATCTCAGGGTGTCTGTTCCGGAGAACTGATTTATGAGTGTGGCAAATGTAGTAAAGTTTTTAGACAAATCTTTAACCTCATTCAAAATAAGAGAATTCACACTGGAGAAAAGCAGTATGAGTGAAGAGAATGTGGGAAAACTTTCAGTCAAAAGTCTGATGTCAATAAACACCAGCGAGTTCACACTGGAGAAAAGCCGTATGTGTGTACAGATTGTGGGAGGTCTTTCAGTGAGAGTTCTAACCTCATTCAATATCAGAGAATTCACTCTGGAGAAAAACCTTATAAGTGTACCGATTGTGGGAAAACTTTTACCAGAAAATGTAACCTTATGAGACACCTGAGACTTCACACTGGAGAAAAACCTTATAAGTGTAGTGATTGTGGGAAGTCTTTTAGGAAAATAATCATTTCCTTTCCCATAAGAGAGTTCACACTGGGGGAAAGCCTTATGAGTGTCCAGATTTTGGGAAATCTTTTAGCCAAAAATGTAACCTTATAAGACATTGAGATTTCACACTGGGGAAAAGCCTTAAATGTAAGGGAATGTTTCATTTTCTTACTCAGAATAGCAACACTGAAGGAGACCCCATCTTACACATTTACCTTAATATAATCCCTTTTTATCAGGACATACACTCTGCTAGATTCCTCATAGGTTGCAGGTATAAGTTAGGTTTGAAGGAGCTGCTTTTACTGCTATCCTGCCCAGGTCTACTATCCAATTAATGTCACTGTGAGTGATTGTGGCTGAAGTGTTTTCCCTTCAACCACCTGGCTCACCTGAACAATGTGTATCAGTTACAAACCCCACATTCTCTCTTGTGCTTGAATAAATTCTAAATACTCTGAACGCTTTGCAGGATCTTTTTATATCTGAATAGGCAACGTGCCTGACTCAAGGTTTGTCCAGAATACCCATCTGCAGCAAAGAAGTGTCGTACCTCTTTAAGGTGGCTCTCACATTATGCTGTGATGATTTGCTTAGGTTCTAGTTCACCAATTTGAAATCCACTGGCTCTGATTTATGCTATTATGATAAAGGTGTTTTTCCTGTTGTACTTTCATTGTGTTGGTTCTATTCACTGCCTGCCGTGATTTGAAAGCACTGTTGTGATCTGTCAGCATGTAAATACGAACAGATATTGTGGTGACGTCAAACCTTCAGTGCTTCGGAAGAGAGAGCATGATGGCAGAAAATCACTCTTTGTCCACAACCTGCTTATTTTGCATTGCTGCCCAAGGCCTTGTAAGGAAGACTGCATGACTTCATAGTTTTAATTTACATCCCAGTACCTTGGTTATTGGTGAGGTCAGTGGTCACCCAGATGAGGAGGATTTTGCTGTCCTTCTGTTCACAATAGGAATTATGTTCTCTGTTCACAGTATGTGTTACATAACTCTCAGCACTGTTTAGGGGAACTTCTCCCATGTACTGCAAAGGAGCCATGTGCCATGAAGTACGAAATTTCATAGTCTTGTGACATTTGTTGTAAGACTCTGAGGTTAACCTACTATTGAGACAGAAACACTGTATTCACAGTGATGGGAGAGACTGCAGTAAATTAGATGGAAAGTGTCTCTATTGTATGTAAATCCACAAATGTTCCTGGGCCTGTGGCTTGTGTGACCTTTGTGTACAGACATTCTCAGTCCTCCAAAACTGTTTCCTGTAGCTGTAGTCAATGGCAGAGAAAACAATTTAATGGTTTTGTGGATTCCCCTGGTCTCTATAAAGTGTTCACCTCAATGTCATTTCTCAATATGTAAGAACTCGAGGCTGGAGGAAAGATAATCCTGTAATCAGTCCAGGATGTGACGTTTGTAGCCAGTCAACATACCTGTTGATTCCATGGCACTAGTCTTCACTGCTTGCCAATATTTGCTACCATTGAGGCAAAAGCTGCTCCTCCCAGGAAATGAGCACTGACATACAAGAAAGTGAACTTTTCTAATGTGTGTGATTTCGTGAGCCTTGACCTAGAGGTAAAGCATGAACCCACCACAGGTGAAATCTTATCTGTAACTCATAAAGGAGGTGTGGCAAAAGTATGCTTTCAGTTGTGAGTACACAAACCGCACCGCTTGTGCTTTTAAAAAATATTATTAAAAATACCTTTATTTTATTTATTTATTTATTTTTAGGAAAAAAAGGAGGGAAGGGGGATAGAGAGAGTTACACATACCTGAGCTCTCTCCTGAACATCCCTTACTGGTGACCAGGAGGAGCTGTGCTCTGACCTGAAATTGAAACAGGATGTTTCAGTGCCCTGGATGACACCCACCCAGCTGAGGTACATGGTGAAAGCAGAGTTTATTGTGGTATTTTTATGTATTAATTATTTTTCATACAACAACTCTACTCCTACATTTCCCACACTCTACCTTTTCCCTCCTGCCCTTTTACAATCTCTCTTTCTGACTTTCCCAGTGTTCCATGCAATCATTAATTTTATATCCTTTACATCTGATTATTTCACATTTTTTCATATTTTTATATGGACTATAAGGTGTGTACTTTTTTAACAAATACTGTACTGGTTTCCTTAATGTTACATGCTTATTTTGAGATTAATACAAATGCTTATGTGAATATTGAATTTATTTTATCGCTGAGTAGTATGGTATTCTGTGGATAACAACTTCATGTATTGATCTGCATAAAATTGGTTATTTCCAGATTTGGGGTATTATAAATAAATCTGTTTGGAATATTTGCATTCAGATATTTTTATAGATAGATCTTTTACTAATCAAACATTTGCAGTCTTGGTTAATTTTTCACATTTATGCACTTTAACTTCCCACCTAGGCACAGTATATAAAAATTCCAATTTTGTTCAATCCTGCCATCACATTTGGGCATTAATCTTTTTAAATATGAGGCTGGAATTGCCTATATGTGAAATTGCTTTCGTTTTACTTATATTCCCTAAGAATTTTTTATGGTGAACATTTTTTCATACATGTATTTACATTGTCTTTATCTCCTTTGGCTCAGAATTGTTGCCTATTTTAAAATAATTTATTATTTTAACCAATATGAGGACAGTTCACAATCTGAGATATATATTTGAATTTCATTTATTCCTCTATAATGAATTGACTTCTTTGCTATATGGAACTATAGTAGGTTTTGAATACTGTAAGGAAAACTGATTTTCTCAATTTTTAACCTATGTACAATTTAAACCTACATGTACCTTATACTTACAAGTTTTGTATGCATGGTTAACGTTCTATACCACTCTTTTATAAGTCTAAGCATTCAATAACATGTTCAGTGAAGTCTAAGTTCATAATCTTTGTTAAATTCCCTCATGTAAATACCCTCATTGTGGTTAGTTTCAAACTGCCAAAATGATGGCACTGAACAAGGATATGATTATATTTCAGTAGCAAATAATTGTATTTTACTAGAGGCCCAGTTCATGAAATCCATGCACAGGGGTAGGAGGCATGGGGGGGAGGGTGTCTCTCAGCCCAGCTTGCACTCACTTACAATCTGGGACCCCTCTGAGGATGCCCGACTCTTAGTAAGGCCTGATTGGGCCTAAACTGGCAGTTGTGCATCCCTACTGCAATCCGGGACGGATGTCTCCTAACCGATCACCTGCCTGTGTGATCGCCCCTAACCACTCTGCCTGCCTGCCTGATGCCCCTAACTCCGTGCCTGCCTGCCTGCCTGATTGCCCTAACCACTTTGCCAACCTGACTGATCTTATGACGTGAAATTGCGATGTCCTGGGACTGTTTCCATCTGTTCTAGTCCTTGGGCCTGGGGACACTGGAACCTCCTATTAATTTTTCTTGTACGCCTCTTGTTTTCAGAGAGGCTTGGTCTCAACATGATACCACATTGACATTGGGGGGATGCATTACAGGTGGCCTCCCCGCTCCATAAGTTTGGCCTGTGCAGAGCAGACCCTTGCACCTGAAGTGAGGTGATGGAACCTGGACTCCGAGGGACAATATACTATGGGGGAAGTCCATTGTGTGTGTCCTGTGGCACCATCTGGGTTGCCCCAATTGTCTCTCTCTCTCTCTCTCTCTCTCTCTCTCTCTCTCTCTCTCTCTCTCTCTCTGTGTGTGTGTGTGTGTGTGTGTGTGTGTGTTGTCCTCAGGGTATTGCCCATGTCTACAGTGTGGGTCTGTGTAAACCTGGACATAAGCCCAGCACCTGAGTGCCCAGCAGAGGCTGGGAGTGTTCTGTACCTGCGTGTTTCTGTGCTCGTATTCTCTGTATGTTTCTCTCTGAGTCTGTGCACCCCCATCATGGGCAAGTGCATAGGCAATCTCTGGAGAGGTGTTGTAGAGGCACCTTCCTCTATATCAATATGTTCCTCTTCCCCACCCCCAGGTGAGCCCCTTCTTCTCTCCCAGGCATCTGGTGTCCCTACGGAGGTCCCATCCTGGCTCTCAAGGATGGATTAAGCATAGGGTCCGTTTAGAGAGTCCCAGGCTGTGGGAAGGTGGGGAATTGGGGAAAACTCTGATGACAGACAGGAGATATAGAGTGTGGATTGGGAACATTTCAGAAGGACAGCAGTCTTTGTGAAGGAGTTGGAGAATCCAGGATCCTTGTGAAGGAATATGAGGATGGATACATGTGGGGAAAAGCTGAGGGGGAAGACTTCTTGTCTCCGAAGTCCCCACTGGTAATGAACTGGATATCCCAGGAGAGGGGTGTCTCTTGCCATGTCAAAGCTAGGCTGACAACTAATACAGGAAGGTGCCAGGGGCTCCCTGGAGCATCACTCCTGGACTTATGGCCTCTGGTCATCTACTGGGTGTGCATGGCTAACCCAACACTGGGGCCAGGAGGGAGAATTAGGACCAGTGTGGAGAACTATCCAGGGACCCTTTTTCACAAGGTTATACACAGAACAAATGGAAAGCACAGGATCACCATTGATGTTAATGTCAGCATTTCTCACCATCATCCTCACTGGGAGCACTCACCAGGGCAATGAAAAGATAAGGAGACTTGGAAGCAGGTACTGACTGATGTTAATGGAAAAGAACAGGGATGCTGGAATGCTTGCAGTCCTGTACCCTTCCCAGTAAACATCCTTAACATGTGGGTATTCTCCTTGACCATAGTAGGGGAAGCCAGGCAGCCCAGGATTTACCCAAACTCACACTCAGAATTGGTTTGAATTTGCTGCCCATGACATCTTCCCAAACTCCTTTTTGGGAAGTTCATTCCTTTGAATCTTGAAAATCCATCTCGATGAGGAGAGAGCGAACCATCCTGACTGGTCACCACTGTCATTTCCTACCAATACTCACTCCTCTCCTTTGCCCTTGCACAGCCCACAAGAGGTTGACACCATATGGTCACCCTAATGAGGCCCATCAAGTATATAGGTTCTGCTGCTGACCCCTGGAGGTTGGCTGCAGCTCTGTGATGTGCTTTGACCAATGAAATGTGGTGGGAGTGAAGCCTGTCACCACTAGCAGAAGACTCAATCCACTGAGACTGGCCACCTTCTCTGTCCATCTCTGATAATGCCAACAGGTACCTACCTGGTGGCTCCTCCTTTATTCCAGTCCCAGGAGAACCAGGGTGGACATGTGGTATGAACAAGAAAAATACCTTTTTTACGCTAAGCCACTACAGCTTTAGGGGTGTAACATCTAGCCAATCCTAATGGTTATGAAGTACCACCTCTACTCTCTAGGAGCATTGATGTTAATGTCAGCCTAACATTAGAGGCCAGACCTCTGTAGTTATAGACACATGGTTTTGACTTCTAGTCCTGCCTTTTATTTACTCTACAATCAGGCATCTACATGGAGTCTCTGAGCCTGGATTTCCTTACTATGAGATAGAGGTTTAAACCACCTCAGGTTGACACATCACCTCGTTGCCTCCTGTACGCACCCTAACCAGTGCCTGTGAGGAACTCTGTAATGGAGGTACATACACTTGACCGGAGTCAACCCGCAACCCTTCAGTCCTAGGGCCGACACTCTACCCACTGAGCCGAACCAGGGAGGGCTAAAATGTACATTTTTTAAACATGCCCTCTTGATCTTTCCATTCATGCTTGCATTCCTGAAACCCAGCTCCTCCTGCCCTCCTCAGTGCTTCTTTCTTGGCATATAAAATATCTGATGCATGGACACATTCTGCTTTTGCAATAGCTTATTTAAAATATATCCATATGAGGAAAACACCCATGAAACTCCATGAATCCTATTCCAGCCTTCCATCATTATCTACCATGATGTTTGTTCTTGTATCTATTTACCCGTAGGTACATTAGTGGGTTACTTAACGTAAAATCCCAGATATGTCTGGCCATGCCCAGATAGCTCAGTTGGTCAGAGCATCATCTCAATAACGCCAAGATTGCAGGTTCCATCTCCAGTCAGGGCACATGCAAGAACATTTCTGACCCAGGAAGGCCCAATCTAATCTACTGTATAAAATTAAAGGAACAACAAATTAAAGTTTCTTTCTCTCTATTTTTCCTCTCTCTAAAATCAATATACACGTTTTATTCATCCAGTCAGTCCACACTCATATGAACACCAGCATAGCTCAGGGACCCCATGGTGACCCGCAGCCAGGGTCCTCATGAGGGTCAAGCATGCAATGACCCAGAGAACAGTATGGGAGGTGCTGCTGCTGTCAGGGTGGATGGTGAGGAACCCAACCTGAGCGGCACAGTTACCCACAGGGGATGATGACATCTGTGCTCCCTGAGACCAAAACCTAAGGGGCTAGTAGTAGATCTGGGGATTGACATGCCCCTTGTGGTCTCTGCACCTTCAGCCAGGGGGTGAGACTGGGCTGTTTCATATTCAGGTGGTTGTGGAGCTCACATTCCTCTCAGGTGTGAAGGCTGGGAGCAGCAGTGGCAGCTGGGCAGGTGGGCAGCTGGGCAGGTGGGTGTGGGCAGGAATAGCCCAGGGCGGTTGCCAGGGAGAAGTGGTGCTGGGCCATGTGTGTGGCTCTAAGGCCCGCTCTAGTCCCAGTTCAGGCTGGTGGCCGCTCTGATCTTTGGGGCCATGGTGAGTGGGAGATGGAACATAAGTTACCAGGGTAGCCATGAACTGGGAGTCAGCATGTCCTTCAAGAAAACTTGTGGCCCAGGCAGGGCCAACCTCGTCCACGGTAATGAAGTTCTCCGGCCATTGACCTGCCCAGGGCGGGAGAGGAGCTATCACTGCAGAGGCTGATTTCCTATCTGCCCAGCACGATCTGTTGCAAGCTGATGAGACTCATGGTCCTCTCCTGGGATGCAAGTGTCTTGAGGTTTAGCCACTAAAAGTTGTAGATATTTATCAATCTAAGGGAACAAAATGGTCCTCTTTGTTCCTTATTGGGTAAACGTACACCATGGCCTGCCAGTGTTGCTCAGTGGTAAGAGTATCAGCCTACACACATGAAGGGTGGAGAATTATATTCTTAGTCAAGGGCAAGTACCGGGGTCCAAGGTTTAATACATGGAAACTATCGGGGGCTCACGCAGGTGGAATCCAGTTGATGTGTGTCTCTTACTTCCATGTTCCTCTCTCTCTCTCTCTCTCTGTCTCTCTCTCTCTCTCTCTCTGTCTCTCTCCCTCCCACCCCCATCCCATTCTTCCACTCTGAATAAAAATCAATGGGAAAATATCCTCCTGTGATGCTACCCTGACAAGGAGCCTCTACCTGCACACCCCACTGCTGCTTATGCTCTCTTGCCTGTTCCTGGGATGGTCCCAGTGCAGCTTGGACAAGCTCTGTCTTTCCCAGGAGTTGGTAGAGAGAATCCCCAGACAAGTACCTGGAAAAGAGTTGGGTTCTGTAATTTTGAACCCTCTGAGAAGAGCTGGCCAGGGCTCTTCTGTCTCCATCCAGAGGTCTCTCCAGCCTGCTCTTCCCATCCTCCAGGCACCTGGCTCACTGAAACTTCACCTACTGCTGTATTCAAGGGAACCCCCATGTTGCTTTGTGCCCAAACCCCGTTCACCTTTGCGAAGTCCTGCCTCTGGCCAGCACACTCACACCCCTGAAGTGTTGGTATTGTTTGAGTCCCTGTTTTTGCATTTTGGGGGTAATTTTTCCATTTTTACTTTATTAAAAATAAAGCTTCACACACACACACACACACACACACACACACACACACACACAAAGACAGTCCCAGAGGTAGCATGGATTCTCCAGGAAATGGTGCCATGTTTTCAGTTGCGAGAACATCCTGCTATACATTGGCAGAGAATATAACCTAATGGTTTTATGGATTGTGCTGGTCCCTCTAGGTTGCTCACCTGAAGGCTGATGCTCAACAGGCAAGAACTGAAAGGTAGAGAAAGGATAACCCTCTCCCAGGATGTGTATTTTGTAACCAGTAAGCACTCCTGTTGGTTCTGATGGCAATAGTCTACACTGCTTGCCAATATTTCCTTAAGGCAAGCTGTTCCTTCAAGGAAATGAGAACTGACTTGCAATAAATTGCACTTTCTAATGTGTACTATTTGGTGAGCTTTGATGTACATATAAATCTGTGAGCTTTTTATAAATCTGTGAAACCATCACACATGAAACAAACTTATCTGTCTCCAACACACATGGTGGAGCAAAAATAGATTTACAGTTTTGAGCAACCAAAACACAGAGTTTATTCTTTTTGAAAATATTTTAAACATTACTTTCATTGTTTCTTCTAGGAAATGGAAGGGAGGGTGAATAAGAGAGAAACATCTATATGAAACACATATATTAATCAGCTGCCTCCTTCGTTCCCCTACTGGGGTTTGAGGAGGACATGTGCCCTGACCTGATCTAGTGACCTTTAAGTGTGGGGGATGATGCCCAACCGACTGAGAAACACTGACCAGGGAAGAATACATTCTTTTATTATTATTTTTTGATTATTGTATTAATTTCCATACCAAAAACACTAAACCTTCTTTTGGCACACCCTATATTTACCTCCTGCCCTTTTATCCTTTTATAATCTCTCTCTCTCTCTCTCTCTCTCTCTCTCTCTCTCTCTCTCTCTCTCTCTCCCCCCACTTCCCCCTCTCTCTCCCTGTGCCTTCCCCAATCCTCCTTGCAGGCATTGATTTTCTTTCCATTACAACACATGAATTCATTTTTTTAAATAATTTTATAGGCACTCTAATGTGTGTGCTCTTTAACAAATATTGGTTTCCGTCATGCTGCACAATTATTTTGAGATTCAACACAAACACTTATGGGAATAGTTAATTTTTTATTGGTGAGTAGTAGTATGACCTGTGAATTACCACTTTAACTATTGATCTGTCTATGGTTTTGGTCATTTCCAGGGTTGGGATATTATAAATAAATGTGCTGGGAATATTTGCGTTCACTTCTCTATATAAATATATGTTTTCCTGATCATAATGTTGTGTAGGTGAATGTGTTACATTGTAAGATATGTGGGACTGTGATCTAAAATGGTCATGCTCTCCGCCCTCCCACCCACCCACAGTAATAAAATTCCACTTTTTCTGCAAACCCGACAGTACATCCAATGGTTAATCTTTTTAAATACTAACACCATAAATGAGTATACTATTAACTCCCTTTCTTTTTAATTATATTTACTTAAGATTTTTTTATGGTGAGCATTATTTTCACACATTTATTTATTATCTTTATCACATTTGTTAAAATGTCTGCTCAGAATCTTTTACCAATTTTTTAAATGAATGTATTAACTTGAAAGCATTATGCTAGGAAAAATAAGCCAGTCAGAGAAAGATAAGTATCACATGATCTCACTCAGGTGTGGAATGTAATGAACAACATAAACTGATGAATAAAAATAGATCAGGAGACATAGAAGCATCAAACAGACCTTCAAACCTCAGAGTGAAGGTAGGAGAGGGTGGCTGGGGTTTGGAGGGGTAAGAGATCAACCAACAAACTTGTAGGCATCCTATATAATAAAGAGGTAATATGCAAATTGACCATCACTCCAACACACAAGACGGCCACCCCCATGTGGCAAAGATGGCTGCCCCATGTGGACACAAGATGGTTGCCATAAGAGGGCCAGCAGGGGAGGGCAGTTGTGGGTGATCAAACCAACATGGGAGGGCAGTAGGGAGGGAGTTGGGGACGACCAGGCCTGTGGGAGAGGGCTCTTGGGGGTGACCAGGCCAGCAAGGGAGGGCAGTTATGGGTGACTAGGCCAGCAAGGGAGGACAGTTACGGGCGACCAGGCCTGCAGGGGAGGGCAGTTGGGGGCGACCAGGCCAGCAGTAGAGGGCAGTTGGGGGCGACCAGGCCTGCAGGGGAGGGCAGTTACGGGTGACCAGGCCTGCAGTGGAGGGCAGTTGGGGGCGACCAGGCCTGCAGGGGAGGGCAGTTGGGGGGAACCAGGCCAGCAGGGGAGCAGTTAGGCGTCGATCAGGCTGGCAGGGGAGTGGTTAGGGGGTGATCAGGCTGGCAGGCAGAAGCTGTTAGGGGCAATCAGGCAGGTTGACAGGCAAGCAGTTGGGAGCCAGCAGTCCTGAATAGTGAGAGGCATTTCAGATTGGAGAGGGTGCAGGCTGTGCTGAGGGACACCCCCACCACAATGCATGAATTTCATGCACCAGGCCTCTAGTATAAGCATAACTATTGAACACAGACAATAGGGGAGTGAAGGCCTGGTCTGGAGATAGAGGTGAGCTGGAGAGGAAAAAAGGGGATATATGCAATGCTTTCAACAATAAAGAATTTTAACAAATAAAATGCATTTATTAATTTAACCAATAGGAGGACAGTGTACAATGTAAGACATGTCTGAAGTTCACTCATTTCTCAGTGACTGCAATGATTTCTTTGCTATATGGAACCAGAGGTTTTAAATATTGCAATGGAAATTATTTTTCTCAGTTTTTAACCCATGGAGAATTTAAACACATTTGTACCATACACTTACAGATTTAATCTGCACTGTTAACATTCTCCACCAAACTTATTAAGTCTAAGCAAGTGAAGTCTACATTTGTAATCCTTGTTAATATCCCTGGGGTAAATACTCCCATTGTCATGACATTCAAACTGGAAAAATGATGGCACTGAACATGGACATGATATTTCAGTAGCACATCATTATATTTTATTTCCAACATCCAATACAGCAGTACCAAATATGCTCAAGAACTTTCATAATAAAACAGTAAAATTATTGGGATGCATCAAGTTTAAAGCTTTCTTAACGTTTGATTCAAGTAGAATTGATATAAAATGGACATTTAATAAACACAGTATACCCTGTTTATGTTTTCATACATGCCTGAAACCAAGTTCCGCCGGCCCTTATCAGAGCCCCCAGATAATGACGCCAGAAGGTGAAGCCAATGGTGGTCAGGGGGGCCTCCCTGAGACAATCTGGAAAGGTGTGGCAGAGTCCAGTTGGAAGGCCTGCTGTGAGCATGCCTCCCCTCCCCCATTTGGGAGGTGAGGGGAGGTCAGTGTGGCTGCTTTGGACAACTACAATTAGAAAGGGGGTCCTGGCTGGCATGTGAGTGCTGTGGCAGTATCTGACCTTTTCCTCAGGAGGCCTCACAGTTTGCCTCCAGCCCCAGGCTGCCTTCAGAAGGGCTGATGGGCATCGCCTTCAGAAAAATCATGGCCATCTGGAAATTTACAGTCCTGAATGCACATAAAGAATTCAGGGGCTTAAACATGTTTGCTTATTTATGAGTAAAAGTGCATCTATAAGGTGCTTTAGTTTACTCACCACAAGCGTAGTTCTCCAGAGGAAAATGATAAACACAGAAATGTACAAGGAGACAGTTATGATTGTAAGCTTCCATAGAAGTTAAAAAAAACTGGCTGAGGACATAGTAATGGGGCAGGATATGCAATAGATGAAATAATATGTGAGATCCTGAGGAGCCTTAGACATTTACAATATGTCTGTCTCAGGAAATCATCTTTGGAATCCCAACACCATCCACCATTTGATCTCCAGAGGATTCTCTGCTTTAAGAAAGACTGCAAGTTGGCTGACTCATGCCTCCTGTGTCACTGGCTGTATTTATAGACATTAACACATGGGTTTCACTGGGGAAAGCAGTTGCCAGCTCACCATGGGCTCTGCTCACTTCAGTGTCTAAAATTTTGTAAGAATCTCTCAGAAACAGCTTCTCCGGTGGGAAAGTTAATTTTTATCACTCAAGGACTAACCTAATTTAAAAACACAAAGACATGACTTTAATCAGAAACCATCAGATTTAAGGGCTTAATTAAAAACAAGGTGGGGATCATGACTATGACACTAATAGTGTGGGGTTTTTCTGAAATCCATATTGATTCTTCTAGCCTCTTACATGAAAGGGGACAGACTTCCACAGAGCTCAGATGACTCTGATAACTGTTCTAGAGAGATAGCTTTTATTTAACCATATGTACTTGAAACATCAACACCTTAATTTTTTTAATTCTGTCCGAGGGAATTGTTTATTAATTTTAGAGAGAGAGAGGAAGGGAGAGAAAGAGAGGTGGGGGTGGGGGGAAGAAGAAGCATCCATAAAACATGAAACATGGTTCAATTGCCTCCTCTTTGCTTTCTGAAAAGGATCAAATTTGAAACCTGTTAGTTAAGTGCCCTTACCATGAATCAAACAGGCCATCAATTTTTGGGGGTGAGCTTAACTGGAGGATGCTCCAAAGCACCGAGCCCCCTGAGCAGGGCAGCACCTTAATTCTTAATGCTTCCTTTAAGAGAGTAAATGAATATGACTCAGCATTTGTGGGGTCCCAAACTTTCTGTGATTTAGAAGGCACATAATAATGGCAGAAAATCACTCTTTGTCCAATATTGGCTTATTTTGCATTGCTGAACAAGGCCTTGAAAGAAAGTCTGCATGACTTTGTGGTTCTAATTTGTAGCCTGGAGCCTCTGTGATTGGTGAGATCAATGGTGAAAAAGAATAGGAGTCCTTTATTGAGTTTGTGTGAACAATATGAATTATACTAGAGGCCCAGTGCATGAATTTGTGCACAGGTGGGGTCTCTCAACCTAGATGGAGATTGGGGCAAATCTGCACCATCTTGTCCAGTCCAAATCGGCCGGACCCCAGCAGCAAGCTAACCTACTTGTCTGCGTGTCTACCCCCCGGTGGTCAGTGTGCATCATAGCAACCAGTCGTTCCTGGTTGTTCCACAGTTAGGGTCACTTGCATATTACCCTTTTATTATATACGATAGATTCTTTGTTCACAGTAAGTATTCCATAATTCTCAGCAATGTTTTGAGAAACTCCTCCCCACAGACTTCAAAAGAGCCATGTGCCAGGTAGTATGAAATTTCATACACTGGTGTCATTTGTTGTAAGACTCTGAGTTTTAAATGGAACCACCATTAGGACAGAAACACTGTATTCACAATGAGTGGGAAAGACTGCAGTAAACTGGAGGAAAAGTGCCCTTCTGAACATTTCCCAAAAATGATCAAAGTCTGTGGCTTATGTGATGTTTGCTAACAGACATTGTCAGGACCTCCATGTCTGTTTTCTGTGGCTGAAGTCATTGACAGAAAAAATCAAGAGTTCATTGGAGTCCCTGGCCTCACCTCAAGGTTTCCTCAACTGGCTAGACATCAGAGCTGAGGAAGGATGATCCTATAATCAGTCCCAGGATGTATTTTTTGTAACCAGTCAGCATTCCTATGGATTCTGATGGCAAAAGTCTTCACTGCTTGCCGATATTTGCTGCTCCTGTGGCAAGGCTGGTCCTCCCAGGAAATTAGGAGAGAGATGGTAGAACCTATATATGGTTGCGATTTTAATTTCCTAACAAGACAGGGATCTCTAGTTCTTTAGTTGGAAGTTCTTTTTAAGGTTTTATTAAATCTATTTATAACCGACATGCAACAAAATGCACTCTTCTAATGTGTACTCTGTGGTGAGCTTGGACATATGGATAAAGCTGTAAAAATGTCACGTGTGATATGAAAACATGCTCAAAGTCACTAATCATCCGAGAGATGCAAATCAAAACAACAATGAGGTACCATCTCACACCTGTCAGAATGGCTGTCATCAACAAATTAACAAACGACAAGTGCTGACGAGGAAGTGGAGGAAAAGGAACCCTGGTGCACTGCTGGTGGGAATGCAGACTGGTGCAGCCACTGTGGAGAACAGTATGGAGTTTCCTCAAAAAACTGAAAATGGAACTCCCATTTACCCAGTGATCCAACTTCTAGGAATACGTCCCAAGAAACTAGAACCACGAATCAGAAAGGATATATGCACCCCTATGTTCATAGCAGCACAATTCACCATAGATAAGATTTGGAAATGAACTAAATGCCCATCAGCAGATGAGTGGATTAAAAAACTGTGGTCCATCTACACAATGCAATACTATGCTGCGGTAAAAAGGAAGGAGTTCTTACCATTTGCAACAACATGGATGGAGCTGGACAGCATTATGCTAAGTGAAATAAGCCAGGCAGAGAAAGATAAATATCACGTGATCGCACTCATTTGTGGAATATAATGAACAACATAAACTGATGAACAAAACAGATCCAGAGACAGAGAAACATCGATCAGAACGTCAAACCTCAGGGAAGGTAGGGGAGGGTGTGGGTAAGGGAGAGAGATCAACCAAAGGACTTAAATGCAGGCATATAAGCCTAATCAGTGGACACAGACAACAGGGGGTAAGGGCATGAATGGAGGTTTGGGGATACTGGGGGATAAGGACACATATGTAATACCTTAATCAATAAAAGAATTTTAAAAAATTTCACATGTGAAATAATTATATCTCACCCATGTGCAGGCTGGAGCAAACGTAGGCTTACAGAATTGGGTATGCAAATCACAGAGTTTATTCTCTTATCTACACTAATAAAAGAGAAATATGCTAATTGACCATACCTCCTTGAGGCCCACCAGCCAATCAGTACTGATATGCAAATTAACCCTACAAAGATGGGTAAATTTGCATTCACAGGCAGGGTGGGCAGTGCCAGATGCCACCTGCAGGGTCCAGGCCGTGATCGGAAACCGGGGCAGGCGGGGCTGGCCAGCGTCTCCCGGATCAGTGTCTGCCTCCGGGCCCCCTGCGGACACTGGTGGAGCAGGCCCAGGTTGAACATTTTAATGAAAATTAGATGCCTGTGCCCCTGCCCACCACGCCCCATCCCTGGCAAGGAGAGGGCAGTGGGAAGTTAGCAGGCACCGGGGCTTGGAAGGGACTGGGAGCAACCTGCAGGCGTGCTACCAGGAAGAGGTGCTGAACCATGAGGACGCGGAGGGCTGGCTGATGGAGGTGAGCAAAGGTGCAGACGAGGCGGCTCTCACAGGCGCTGAGCTCGAAAGCGCATTGACAGTCTGATGGACAAAATCGCCTTTCTGAAGAAGGTGTACGTAGAGAAGACCACCGAGCTGCAGGCGCAGATCCAGTACGCTCAGATCTCTGTGGAGATGGACATGTTCTCCAAGTCCCACCTCTCTGCCACACTCAAGGACATCTGCGCCCAGTATGAGAAGCTGGCTGCCAAGAACATGCAGAATGCCGAAGAATGGTACAAGAGCCGCTTCACCATGCTGACCGAGAGCAATGCCAAGAACACCTACGGGGTGCACTCCACCAAGGACAAGGTGTTCAAAAGCTGCTGCCTGCTCAAGGCCAAGACCCTGGAGATCAAAGCAGGCTGGGGCATGAACGAAGCGCTGGGAAAGCAGCTGCGAGAGCTGGAGGATAAACAGAACACCGAAGTTAGTGCTATGCAGGACACAATCAACAAATCAGAAAATGAGAACTACAAAGAGTGAAATGGCACGACATTTAAAAGAATACCAGGACCTCTTCAACGTGAAGATGGCTTTGGACACTGACCTTGCAGCTTACAGGAAACTCTTGGAAGGTGAGGAGACCCGGCTCAGTTTCACCAGCGTGGGAAGCATAGCCAGCGGCTACTCCCAGAGTTCCCAGGTCTTTGGTCGATCTGCCTATGGTGGTTTACAGACCAGCTCCTATGTGATGTCCACTCGCTCCTTCCCTTCTTAATACACCAGCCACGTCCAGGAGGAGCAGATCGAATTGGAGGAGACCATTGAGGCTGCAAAAGCCGAGGAAGCTAAGGATGAACCCCTCCCCCCCCCCTCTGACGGAGAAGCTGAAGAGGAGGAGAAGGAGAAGGAGAAGGAGAAGGAGAAGGAGAAGGAGAAGGAGAAGGAGAAGGAGAAGGAGAAGGAGAAGGAGAAGGAGGAGGCTGAGGAAGAGGAAAGAGGAAAGAGGAAAGAGGAAGAGGAGGAAGGTGCCAAGGAAGAATTTGAGGATGCAAAGGAGGAAGAAGGAGGTGAAGGTGAAAAAGAAGATGCCCAAGAAGCTGAGGACGAGAGGAAAGATAAAGGTGCTGGGGAGTATCAAGCACGTTCAACCAAGAAGAAAGATTGAGCCCCCCCTTCCTTAATTATTTCAGGAATAGTCCTCCTGAAACCAGGTCAACCCCGTCACCAACCAAGCAGTTGAGTTCCCGATACTATATGAATTAAGAAGTCAATATATATAACATTGTGAGGTGACTCAGGTTGGACATTCAATGTTGTGCTATGACTTTTCTTCTCATGCAGAGTATCTGCTTGCAGAGTGGCTTCCTGGCTTGCTGCTAGCCTATGCATGGTCCACGCTTATGAGTTCAGGATCTATGACAATGTGAATAATTAAGATGTTTACAACAAAAACACATGAATACATGAATTCACTGATGTTAATGTTAAACTTTATGGCAAAAATAGTCCTTTGAATCTTTGGTGGTTAGAAATTAAAGACCTCAAGTCATGTGCAATAAACAGTAAATAAAGTTACACTGAATGACCAAAAATATATATATTAGGGGCCAGGAAATGTTCAAAGAACTGGGGAAGCATTCCCAATTCAGGAAGGGAAGTCACAGGGTGTATATTATTGCTATGAATACAGTATTTCCTACTACTTACAACATATACAATGTAATGTATTAGATGCCTTTCTATCGCATGAAGTACTTATTCTCATAGAGTAATACTGGTAGATATGTTATAGTTATGGCAGTATGTCATATCCTATGTACATTAATAAAAGGGTAATGGGCTAATTAGACCATGAGACCTTCCAGACATCCTTCCGGACAAAGCCATGGTGGCGGGGCCGAGGCAGAGGTGGTTAGGGGTGAGCAGGCCAGGAGGGGAGGGCAGCTGGGGGTGAGGGGGTGGGAGGGCTGGCAGGGGGGCAGTTGGGGGCGAGCAGGCAGGCAGATGGGACCAGTTGGGGGTGAGCAGGCCAACAGAGTGGTGCAGTTGGGGGAAGCAGGCCATCAGGCAGAGTGGTTAGGGGCGATCAAGCAGGCAGGCAGGTGAGCGGTTAGGAGCCAGCAGTCCCGGATTGTGAGGGGGTTGTCCGACTGCCGGTTTAGGCCCAATCCCACAGGGGTCCCAGATTGGAGAGGATGGAGGCCGGACTGAGGGACACCCCCCACCCCGGTGCATGAATTTGGTGCACCAGGCCACTAGTTTTATATAAGTCTTTTTTCTTTTTAAAAATAAAGTTATTGACCTTTTAGAAAGAAAGGGAGAGAGTGAGACATGGAGATATGTGAAATATTGAACTGCTGCCTCCTGTCTGCCACCTACAGGGCATCCAGGTGGGCATGTGGCCTGACCTGGACTGGAACCAGTGAGCTTTCAGGGCAAGGGATGGTGCCCAACCAACTGAAGTACAATGGCCAGGGAAGAGATTATTCTTGTGTTATTATTTACTAACTATTGTATTAATTTTCCCACCAACAACTCTACACGTACTTTACCACACCCTATATTTACCTCCTGCCCTTTTATAATCTCTCTTTCTGCCTTCCACAGCTCTAAATGCAATCATTGATTTTCCTTCCTTTACAAGGTTAGTTCATATTTTTCATAATATTATAAACACTATAATGTGTGTATTCTTTAACAAGTATGGGACTCTTTCATGCTACACAGTTAATTTGAGGTTCAACACTAATGTTTATGTGAAATGTTAATTTTTTGTTTTTCTGTTTAGTATTGTGTTCTGTAAATAACCACTTAATCTATTGATCTGTCTGGTTTTTTTTTTGTTGTTGTTATTTCCAGGTTTGAGGTATTATCAATAAATTTTCTGGGAATATTGGGTTCAGTTCTTTGTACAAATGTATGTTTTCCTTATCTAACTATTGCCATATAGGTGAGTGTTTTACTTTTTAATATATGCAGAACTGTGATCTAAAATGGTCCTTTCTTTGCCTTCTCAAACACCCAAAATAATGAAAATTCTAGTTTTTATTATCCCTGTGAGCACATGCGATGTGTAATATAAATTGTAGGCCTGAAAATCAGTATTGTTAACTTGTTTTGTTTTAATTCCATTTCCCTAAGAAATTTTTATGCTGAGCATTTCTTTATGCATTTATTTACACTGTCTTTATCTCCTTTGCTGAAAAGTCTGGTCAGAAACTTTTGACAATTTTTAAAATGAATTCATGATTTAATCAATAGGAAGTCATTTCACCACCTAACACATCTGTTTTCACCTCACTCATCCCTCAAGGACTCAACTTCTCTCTTTGCCCTTTGGAACTTTATGTTTTGAACACTGTAAGGAAAATTGTTTCTCTAAAATTGTATCCTATGTACAATTTAAAGCCCACTTGCATGATACACTTATAAGGTTAGCCTACGTTGCTAACATTCTCCACCATTCAGTTTAAGTTGAAGCATTCAACAGTATATTAAGTGAAGTCAAGGTCTGTAGTATTTGTCAATTTTCTGGTGTAAATACTCTCATCATCGTCACTTTCAAACTCCCAAAGTGGCAGCACTGAATATGGGCTGATGAGATATTTCAGTAGTAAATCATTATATTGTATTTCCACCTTATTGATATAGTAGGTATAAATATGTTCAAGAACTTTCATAATAAAATAGTACAATAATTGGGAAGTGGCAAGTTTTAATCATTTTTTAAACTTTGATGTAAGTATAATTGATTTAAAATATACATTAAAATATTTTTTATTGATTTCAGAGGGGAAGGGAGGAGTGAGGGATAGAAACATCAATGATGAGAGAGAATCACTGATAGGCTGCCTCCTGCAAGCCTCACAACGGGGATCCAGCCCACCACCTGAGCATGATTCCGGACTGGGAATGCAACCGTGACCTCCAGGTTCATAGGTCAATGCTCAACCTTTGAACCACACCAGCCAGGCTCTCCTAAGCTTTTAAGGGATCCTGCTGGACCTGCAACTGAGTCAGCAATGAGCAGCGACAGCTCATCCCGGGCTAACCCCCTGAACCTGAACTCAAGCCCTCCTTTTCTCTGATTCTCCAGTGAGCTCACAGCAGTGTTTCTAGAGAGCCCAAGGAGCCCCACCCAGTCTCTCTGCTGTTCCTTGTTCTATCCTAAGCCCTCAATGTTTTTCATTATCCCCATCTTTAGTAAATGTTCCCTCAAAATCTCTGAACTCCTGTTATGAAATCTTTTCTGAACGAAGTCAAGAACTCAAACACTATAGGCCAAGCTGAGGCAGACAGGCTCCTGTTCCCTAAAAGTTATGCCTGGGACATCCTGTGTAAAGACAGAACAAGGCATGATTTTGCTTACAAGACTTGGAAGAAAACGTGATGGCACACAAACTCTTTGTTGTTGTTGAGTCAAATCAATCTTAATACTGTTCATTTTTCAAATGTCTTTATTGATTTTTGAGAGAAAAAGTGAGAGGAAGAAACATCAATGATGAGAGAGAATCATTGATAGGCTGCCTCCAGCATTCCCCTTACTGGGATGGAGCCCACAACCTGGGTATGTGCCTTGACCTGGAATCGAACCAGCAATATGTTGGTTGATGGGTACACGCTCAGCCACTGAGCCCCACCGGCTGTGCACACTATTATTTTTTACTAAAGGCCCAGTGCATGAATTCGTCCAATGGTGGGGTCCCACCGGTCCAGCCCCAATCAGGGTGGATCAGGGCTGGGCCTGTCAGAAGGAAGAGATGGCAGAAGGTTGGTTGGCCCAAGTCCAGATCAGGGCCAGATCAGGGCCTGATCAGGGCCTGATCAGGGCCTGATCAGGGCTGGCCAGCTGGGGAAAGGGGCCATGGGTAATTTGCTAATGGGCCCTGCCCCCGATTGGGGTTGGGGTGCTGATTGAGCGTGGGGCAGGCCTAGGGAAGGGCTGTGGGCTGTGGGTAGGCCAGCCCTGCCCTGAATGGGGTGGGTGGGTGGGTGGGGGCGGGGTGGATCTGGGATGGGGCCAGGTGGGGATAGGGCTTGGAGGAGATTGGCTGGCCAGCCAGAGTCAAATGCCTGCCCACCCGTGTGCACCTCAAAATTGCATGAGACCAAGATCCAGCCGGCCAACTCCCATTAAGCACCATAGGGCAGGGGTATGGCCTCAGGTCCCTCAGACCCAGCACTGGGGTGGGGGACTCGACATCAGGTCCCCTGGCCAGGCTTCATGTCATACGGCCCCAGTGCCAGGGTGGAGGGCGCAGCCTCAGGTCCCGCGTCAACACTCTCTGAGCGGGGGCGCAGCCTCAGGTCCCCCCACTTGGCCTCAGGTCCCCCTACACCGGCGTGAGGGCGTGAGGGCGCAGGGCAAGGGCGCGATGACCACTTGCGTAGTAGCTCTTCATTATATAGGATTGCTGACTGTATTACAGATGTTCCCAATTTCTGCCATCCTCCTCTACCCTTTTCTCCCTCTTCCCTGCCTCCCCTGCTCCTAGTCTCTCACCACATTATTGTCTATGTCCTTGGCCTATGCATATATGTATATACTTTGTTTAAAATATTTTTGTTGATTTTAGAGTGCAATGGAGAGAAAGAGAGAAAAACACCAATGATGAGAGAGAATTGCTGATGAGTTGCCTCGTGCATGACTCCACCCCCACACTGGGAATTGAGCCTGCAAACCATGTATGTGCCCTGACTAGGAAAAGACCCAGTATCACATGCCCTCATCATTTGTGGAATATCATGAACAGCATAAATTGATGAACAGAAATAAATTCAGAGACATAGAAGCATTGAACAGACGGTCAAACTTCAGAGGGAAGTCCGGGAAGGGAGGGGTTAAGGGATCAACCAAAGGACTTATATGCATTCATATAAGCATAACCAGTGGACACAGACACTATGCGGGGTATGGGCATGTGCTGAGGCATGGGGGTGGCTGGTCAGAGCTCAATGGAGGAAAATGGAGTTATATGTAATACTATATGTAATGCTTTAAACAATAAATAATTTAAAAATAAGAATAAGAATAAAATAAAAGGAACCATGACCTCCTGGTTTTTAGGTTAAGGCTCAACCACTAAGCAACACCAGCTGGGCTCATTATTTTAAAATTTACAAAAATACATATATTTTTTATTGTTGATAGCATTATCGATGTCTCCCATTTCTCCCTCTGTATATATTCTTTGGTGGATCTCTTGCATTCCTCCCACCTCCTTCCCCTTGGAGATCTGTTCATCGGCTCCTGTTAGCCAGGCCTCTGGTCCCATCTAGTCCCGCCCCAGGCCTCACTCTCTCTGCCACACACCTTCATTCCCATGGACTGGGAGGCTAGTACTGTCCTGGGCGGTGAGAAAACTGCATTACCCAGAAGGAACTGCACTCACGTGGGCGGAGCTAAAGGGCATTTTGGTGTCTGCGCATCCGGTTAGGGCGGGACTTCCTGCTTCCTCCTCCCAGTGGACATTTTAACCTCTTAGGTCTGTTCACAGAGTCACAGGCTTCAGGGCGCTGGTCGGGAGCAGGAGGAGGCCTGGGGGGCAGCTGCCTGCGGTGCGGGGTGTGTCTGAGGCTCCTTGAGCCCCAACAGACCGAGATCGGGTCTCCGTGCCTCCCGGACTCCTCTCTGCTCACAGCGTTCCCACAGCCTGACCCCACTTCACCCTCCAGCCTGGGGGACCCGCGCCTCTCAGGTCCTGCCGCCCAGGTCCCAGCGTTCAGGACGGTGAGTCCCTCGTGGGTGACACATGGGTGATGGGGGAAGAGGGTGGAAGGCTGCAGTGCCACCTTGTAAGGACGTGATGGTGCGACTGAGCTGGGAGGATTCGGAAACCCGGGCCTGTTTGGGTCTAAAGGCAACAAAGATGAGGTGTGGTTTTGTGTGAGGAGTTTTACTTTCACTCTCAGGACAGTGCGTTGTGAAAGAAAGAGGGACATTCTCTGGGGTAAGGGTCTAACTGTTCCTAACATTGCTCAGAGGAAGAACAGACTAGAAGACAGAGGACAGCAGCTGTGGACGGGAAGGGGAAGTCCTGTAAATGATAAGGGAACTGGCAAGAGTGAGCACTGAGGACTGAGCCCTGAGATCATACAGGATCTGGAGGGCACCTGGCCTCGGGGCTGGGCAAGGTACTGAGCAGCCTGAGCCATAGAGCCTGGTGGCTGCCAGGCTCCCAACAGACCCTTTTTTTCCCACAAATTCCTGCAAATGCAGAATCGTTAGGTGTACGGGTTTGTGGAGCTTATTTCAGGGCCTCACACACTTGTGGCCTCTGAGATAGTGATGCGCTGGGACTGTCAGCCCCTCCTGTAGCCCTTGGACCTGGGGACTTTGAACAGACACTGAGCCCAGACTCCTAAGGCCACGACTAGGCCTTCATGGTGTACACCTTGTTCTTGGCCACCAGTGGGATGAGTGGGAGTTCTTCCAGGACATAGGTTCCAGAATGTGCCAAGGCTTGGAGTAAACAGTGAGCTGAATTAGTAACCTGCAGGTATGTTTTTTAAAATACATACATATTTTCATTGATTTTATATGTACAAATGAAGTGAGAGAGAGATGGAGAAACAGGGATGAGCAAGAAACAATGGTTGGTTGCCTCCTGCACAACCCCTACGGTGCATCCAGCTCACAACCCAAGCATGTGACTTTACCGTGAAGGGGTCTATGCTCAACCAACTGAGACACATCAGCCGGGACTGCAGCTCACTTACATACAGGGAATCATGGTCAGGTTGGTAATGGTAGTGGTCGCCCAGAAGGGATGTGTGAGCCAGAGGACTGGCTTTCTGCTGGGGCCACTGTTGGTTGGAGGTGGGTGTCACAACACAGCACAGGGACAGACGTTGTTATGTAGAGCGTGGGGGACAGATAATGGTTTTTCGGTGGCCGAGGCCGAAAACTAATTAAAACAAGGTGAGACTAGGGCTGGGACATATCAACTTTTCTAAACTCTCACCAGGATTTTGTTGTGACCCTGGGTGTGGCCTGGCTGTGGGGAGTTGCAGTCAGTCTTGTGGATTAGCTAAGAGGCTTGAGTGGTCATCTGTGAGACTCACTGGGCATGGTGCAGAGGGCCATCGGTGCTGGGGCTTCAGTGATGGTTAACTGAGAGATGTTGGCTGTGACTAGTGAAGGGACATCAAGGGCAGCATCACAGGAGGTGGCCTATGGATCTCTGAGATCTGATTGTTGTTGTTAATAGTTGAGGTTGAAGGAAAAAAACAGCCATGGAGAGAGGCCTACATAGCAGGACTCAAGGCTGCCTCTATGAGTGTGGACTGTCAGAGTCTGGGCAGTGCTCGATCCTGATTCCATTTGGCAACCATCCTCTGGACCACACATGCTGAGTAATAAGTAAAAGGCCAGGAGATGAGTATGGGGGCCGGGGCTGTGGAAGTGCAGGTGTGAGAGAGGTGTGGTGGAAAGAGTCATGTGCACTTGGAGAGGGAATGTGAATTCATGGCCACAGCACCATGACATTGACATAAGAGTGAATGAAGGAAGAGTCTATTTATGGTGGTGCCTGGATGTAACAATAAGGTGAATTTTAGGGTAACTGCCTGTAAAGAGAGGGGTTTGGGTGCTACACTCTAGGTTAAGAGCTCAGATGCCATTTAACCACCTGACTTTAGTTGTTGTGAGGACACACTGGTTGATGGAAATGAGATACCATTCATCAGTGTTACCCAGGCGTGTAAATCTCCACTGGCATGGGTAAGGAAGAAGGGTAAGAGAGAAATAGATGTTGGAGGTGGTGAACTATAATTTTGGAAAAGAAGGTGATTATGAAATAACTTATCCTCACCATGGCTAATTTGCATTACCTTTGAAGGGGTGCCTCTGGGAATGAAGCTGTGTGAGAGAAGTGTTGTTCAAAGAACTATGTGCAGCCGATTGTGAAAAGTGATGGCCTCAGCACCTTGGGAATGGGGTCAAGAGGGTGAAGTGAGATGCCATGTTTTTGGTGTCTTAGAGGAACAATCCGAGGGTCTACAGGCTATTTCCTGAGAAGAACAGTATCAAATCACTCACACTCTCTTTATGGCCAACATCCCCCTCTAACCTATGTTTTTGACACCCACTCTATTGATAAGAGGCAGTGTGGCATACATGGGGGTCCAGAGCACAGGTAACTTCTATCTGCTCAACTTAATTTTCTAACAGAGGCATACCTAGGTTCTTATTTGGATCTGCTTTTTAAGGCTTTACTTAGGCATATGTATCACTGGCAAACAATGAAATGTACTTTACTGATGTGTACTCTTTGGTGAGTTTGAACATACGGATAACGCTCTGAAACGTTCACAGGTGAAATAAGCTTCTCTGTTACACATATCCATGGTGAGGCAAAAGTAGGCTTACAGTTGTGAGTATGCAAAACACAGTTTATTCTCTGTTCTTAAATAACTACGTTATATATTTTAAATGATATTTTTATTGATTTTTAGAGAGGAAGGGAGGAGGAGAGAAACATCAATCTTCCGGCTCCTGTAAGCCCACTACTGGGGATCCAGGAACGCATGTGCCCTGACCTGAAATTGAACCAGTGACATTTTAATGAATGGAATGACGCTCAATTAACTGAACCACACTGGATATGGTGGTGTTTATACTGGTATTATCATTTATTAATTATTTTCAATACCAACACCTCTAAATCTACTTTTGCCACACCCTGTATTTACCTCATGCCCTTTTATTTTAATATATTTTTATTCATTTCAGAAAGGAAGGGAGAGGGAGAGAGAGATAGAAACATCAACCATGAGAGAGAGTCATTGATTGGTTGCCTCCTGCATGCCCCCACCGGGGATCGAGCCCGCAACCCTGGCATGTGCCCTTGACTGGAATCGAACCTGGGACCTTTCAGCCCTCAGGCCAACGATCTATCCACTGAGCCAAACAAGCTAGGGCCCTCCTCCCCTTTTATCCTCTTTCTGCTTCCCAAGCCCTCCATGCTGGCATTGATATAACTTCTTTGAAATAGATTAGTTCATATTTTTCATTATTTGTAGGCATTATAAGGTGTATAATCTTTAAGAAACACTGACATCCTTCATGCTACACAGTTATTGTGAGATTCACCAATGACATTTATGTAAATAGTTAATTTTTTGTTTCTAAGAAATATTGTATTATTTGGATTAGCCACTTATCCTTTGATCTGTCTATGGTTTTGTTTATTTTCAGGTTTGGGGGTTTTATAAGTAAATCTGCTGGCATTATTGTGCTGTTTTTTTCTACAGATACAAGTTTTTTTGTTGTTGTTTTGATTTTTAATTTCTTTATTGATTAAGGTATTACATATTTGTCCTCATCCCCCCATTACCTTCCCAACCCCCACCCCCACTCATCCCCCGCCTCCCCGTTGTCTGTGACAACTGGTTAGGCTTATATGCATGCATACAAGTCCTTTGGTTGATCTCTCCCCCTTACCCCCACCCTCCCCTACCTTCCCACTGAGGTTTGACAGTCTGATCGATGCTTCCCTGTCTCCGGGTCTGTTTCTGTTCATCAGTTTCTGTTGTTCATTATTTCCCCTAGATGATGAGATCGTGTGATATTTATCTTTCATTGCCTGGCTTATTTCACTTAGCAAAATGCTCTCCATTTCCATCCATGTTATTGCAAATGGTAGGAATTCCTTCTTTTTTAGCGCAGCATAGTATTCCATGGTGTAAATGTACCACAGTTTTTTAATCCACTCTTCTGCTGATGGGCACTTAGGCTGTTTCCAGATCTTAGCTATGGTGAATTGTGCTGCTATGAACATAGGGGTGCATATATCCTTTCTGATTGGTGTTTCTAGCTTCTTGGGATATATTCCTAGAAGTGGGATCACTGGGTTAAATGGGAGTTCCATTTTTAGTTTTTTAGGAAACTCCATACTATTCTCCACAGTGGCTGCACCAGTCTGCATTCCCACCAGCAGTGCACGAGGGTTCCTTTTTCTCCGCATCCTCGCCAGCACTTGTCATTTGTTGATGATAGCCATTCTGACAGGTGTGAGATGGTACCGCAATGTCGTTTTGATTTGCATCTCTCGGATAATTAGTGACTTTGAGCATGTTTTCATGGGTTTCTTGGCCTCCCTTCTGTATTTTTTCGAAAAGATTCTATTTAGGTCCGTTTCCCATTTTTTGATTGGGTTGTTTGTCTTCCTTTTGTTAAGCTGTATGAGTTCCCTATAATTGTTGGAGATTAAACCCTTATTGGTGAAATCATTGGCAAATATGTGGGCTTTCTTGTTGTTTTGCTGATGGTTTCTTTTGCTATGCAAAAGCTTTTTATTTTGCTGTAGTCCCATTTGTTTATTTTCTCTTTAGCTTCCATTGCCCTAGGAGCAGTATCAGTGAAGAAATTGCTTCAGCAAATGTCTGAGATTTCTCTGCCTGTAGATTCCGGTAGTATTTTTATGATTTCCCGTCTTATGTTTAAGTCCTTTATCCATTTTGAGTTTATTTTTGTGTATGGTGTAAGTTGGTGGCCTAGTTTCATTTTTTTTTGCATGTATCTGTCCAATTTCCCAACACCATTTATTGAAGAGACTCTCTTGACTCCATTGTATGTTCATGCCTCCTTTGTCGAATATTAATTGGGCATAGTGGTTTGGGTCGATTTCTGGGTTCTCTATTCTATTCAATTAATCCATATGTCTGTTCTTGTGCCAGTACCAGGCAGTTTTGACAACAGTGGCTTTGTAATACAGCTTGATATCTGGTATTGAGATCCCACCTACTTTGTTCTTTTTTCTCAGGATTGCTGCAGCTATTCGGGGTCTTTTTTTATTCCAGATGAATTTTTTGAAGGTTCGTTCTAGGTCTGTGAAATATGCCGTTGGTATTTTAATGGGGATTGCATTGAACCTATAGATTGCTTTGGGTAGTATGGACATTTTGATGATGTTGATTCTACCAATCCATGAACAGTATATGTTCTTCGATCTGTTTATGTCTTCCTCTATCTCTTTTTTCAGTGTCCTGTAGTTTTTTGCATATAGGTCTTTTACCTTCTTAGTTAGGTTTATTCCTAGGTATCTTAATTTTTTTCGTGCAGTGTCAGATGGGATTGCTTTTTCAGTCTCTCTTTCTGTAAGTTCATTATTGGTGTATAGAAATGCCATAGATTTCTTGGCATTAATTTTGTATCCTGCTACATTGCCGAATTCATTTATTGAGTCTAATAATTTTTTGATGGAGGCTTTGGGGTTTTCTATGTACAGTATCATGTCATCTGCGAATAAGGACAGTTTTACTTCTTCTTCTCTGATTTGGATGCCTTTTATTTCTTCTTCTTGTCTGATAACAATGGCTAGTATTTCCAGTAATGTGTTGAACAGGAGTGGTGAGAGTAGACATCCCTGTCTTGTTCCTGTTGTTAGGGGAAATGGTTTTATTTTTTGCCCATTGAGTGTGATGTTGGCTGTGGGTTTGTCCTATATGGCTTTTATGATGTTGAGGTATGATCCTTCTATCCCCACCTTCCTGAGAGTTTTTGTCAAAAATGGGTGTTGGATTTTGTCAAATGCATTTTCTGTGTCAATATATATGACTATGTGATTTTTCTCCCTCTATTTGCTTATGTGATGTATCACGTTTATTGATTTGCAGGTATTGTACCATCCTTGCATCCCTGGGATAAAATCCTGCTTGGTCCTGGTGTATGATCTTTCTGATGTACTGCTGGATCAGATTTGATAGAATTTTGTTGAGGATTTAGGCATCTATGTTCATGAGGGATGTTGGCCTGTAATTCTCTTTCATTGTGTTGTCTTTATCTGGTTTTGGTATTAGGGTGATGCTGGCTTCATAGAATGAGCTTGGAAGTGTTCCTTCCTCTTGAATTTTTGGAATAATCTGAAGGGGATAGATTTTAGTTCTTCCTTGAATGTTTGGTAAAAGTCTCCTGTGAAGCCGTCTGGCCCCGGGCTCTTGTTTGCTGGAAGCTTTTTGATGACTGCTTCCATTTCTTCCATAGTTATCGGCCTATTGAGATTTTTAGATTCTTCCTGATTGAGTTTTGGAAGGTTGTATTTTTCTAGGAATATGTCCATTTCCTCCAGGTTGTCTAGTTTTTTGGAATAGACAATAGACAATAGAGATGTTCATAGTATTTTTTAACAATCCTTTGTATTTCTGTGGAGTCTGTTGTTATTTTGACTCTATAATTTCTGATTTTGTTTATTTGGGTCCTATCTCTTTGCTTCCTGGTAAGCCTGGCTAGAGGTTTATCAATCTTGTTTATCCTTTCAAAGAACCAGCTCTTGGATTCATTGATATTTTGTATTTTTTTTTTTTTTTGGTCTCCTTGTTATTTATTTCTGCTCTAATCTTTATTATCTTTTTCCTTCTGCTCACTCTGGGCTTTTCTTGTTGTTCTCTTTCTAATTCTTTGAGTTGTAGAGTTAGATGATTTATTACCATTTTTTTCTTTTTTCTTTTTTTATGTAGGCCTGTAGAGCTATAAACTTCCCTTTCAGGACTGCTTTCGTTGTGTCCCATAGCATTTGCATTTTTGTGTTTTAATTGTCATTAGTCTCCAGGATGTTTTTAATTTCTTCTTTGATCTCATTGGTAGCCCAATCGATATTTAATAACACGTTATTCAGCTTCCAAGTGTTTGAGTATTTTGGATTGCTTTTATTGTAGTTTATTTCTTATATTATGCCATTGTGGTCTGAGAAGATGCTTGGTATGATTTCAATCTTCTTGAATTTGGGGAGACTTTGCTTGTGACCCAATATGTGGTCTATTTTTGAAAATGTTCCATGTGCACTTGAGAAGAATTTATATTCCGTGGCTGTGGGGTGAAATGTTCTGAAGCTGTCACTTAAGTCCATCTGATCAAGTGAGTCATTTAGGATTGCTGTATCTTTGTTGATTTTCTGTCCAGAGGATTTATCCAGTGAAGTCAGTGGTGTATTAAAGTTCCCTAGTATGATTGTATTATTGTCGATCTCTCCCTTGATATCTTCCAGGAGATTTTTTATGTATTTGGGTGCTCCTAATTTGGGTGCATATACGTTTACCAGGGTTATATCCTCTTGTAGTATTGATCCCTTTAGTATTATGAAGTTGCCTTCCTTATCTCTTGTTATGGCCTTCACTTTGAGGTCTATTTTGTCTAATATAAGTATTGCTACCCCAGCTTTTTTTTTTTTTTTTCATTTCCATTTGCCTGGAAGACATTTGTCCACCCCTTCATTTTCAGTCTGTGTGAGTCCCTTGTTTTGAGGTGGGTCTCCTGTAGACAGCATATATATGGGTCATTTTTTTATCCATTCAGCCACTCGATGTCTTTTGATTAGAGCATTTAATCCATTTACGTTTAAAGTTATTGAAAAGTACTTGTTTGGAGCCATTTTTATTTTTTTGAGCCTGTGTTCCTTCTTACCTTTTTATTTCTTCTTTTTACAGCATTCCCTTTAGCATTTCCTGCATTGCTGGCTTGGTAGTGATAAACCGCTTAGCCTTTTTTTGTCTGCGAAGCTCCTGATTTCCCCTTCAATTTTTATTGATAGTCTTGCAGGATAGAGTATTATTGGATTTAGATGCTTGTTTTGCATCACTTTGTATATCTCCTTCCATTCCCTTCTAGCTTGATGTTTCTATTGAGAAATCATTTGATAATCTGATGGGGGATCCTTTATAGGTAAGTCTCTGTCCCTTTCTTGTAGCCTTTAAGATTCTCTCTTTGTCATTAACATTTGCCATTGTAATTATGGCTTGTCTTGCTGTGGGTCTTTTGGGATTCATCTTGCTTGGGACTCTCTGTACTTGTGTAACTTTTTTCTTCTCCATATCATGGAAGTTTTCTGTCATTATTTCTTCAAATAGATTTTCTAATCCTTGCTGCTCTTCATGCCCTTCTGGCAGCCCTATTATACGTATGTTATTTCGTTTTGCATTGTCCCAAAGCTCTCTTAGGCTCTCCTCCTGCTTTTTCATTTTTTTCTCTATTTGCTGTTCATATTGGGCTTGTTTTTGTACTTTATCTTCTAATTCACTAATTCAGTCTTCTGCTTCTTCCAGTCTACTGTTGAAGCCTTCCATGGTGTTTTTGATTGTAGCTATATCATTTTTCATTTCTTCTTGATTTTTGCATAGGTTGTTGATTTTCTCATCCATCCAGTGTATGAACTGTATGACCATTACTCTGCATTCTTTTTCTGTCATGTTGCATGCTTCCGTTTCACTTATTTCCTTTCTTGGCGATTCCTCCTTTTCTTTCCTCTGGGGATTGTTTTGTTGTCTCCTCATTTTGACTATCACCAGAGTCGCGGGGGCCTGGGCCATGTGCAGTAGGAGTTTTGCACCCCCAAGTGTCACTGAAGAGCTCTGACACCATGACGTGCAGCTGCTATGGGATGGTGGGAGCCACGCTCGCCCCGCGTCAGTCACAGGCGCTTAGTGTGGCCTCGTGTGTGCACCTGGAATCTGGGGCACTGCCTGTGTCACGTTGAAACAGAGAACCTGCTTAGGTGTGCCAACAATCAAAGTCCCCTAATGCGTGTCAGGAGTCAGATGCTTCCTGTGTCCGCGCTGAGAATCGAGTATCAGAGTCTCTGTTGCTTGGTGCTACCTCGCACCGAAAATTAGGGTCCCTGTGTGTGCATGGGCTAAGAATTAGAGTCACTTGCACTTAGTATGAATGCACTGGGAATCAGGGATCCCAGGCGCATGCAGTGAGAAACAGAGTCTAGTCCCTGGTGCTCATTGCTGCCCCTTGCGTGGAGATTCAGGGTCCCCGATCTGCTTGGGAGACTGGGTTGCACAGTCGCACTGTGTTGGCAGGAGGTCCACTCTTGCCCTGCGGAAAACAGCCTCTGTGTGCGCTTGCCCTGAATCAAAGTCAGGTGGCACTGCTGCTCAGTGTGGGTGTGGGGTCTGGTCCCGCGGGTGTGCACTGCGGGAAACAATCTCCCCGTATCCATGCACTTAGGTTGAAATTCAGTGCTGCCCCCTTGTGTGTTCACGGGTTCTGGTCTTGGGGAACAAACTCCCCAAGTTCTGACGTCCAGGTTCAAATTCAGCGCAGCCTCCCTGCTTGGGTGCAGGGTCTGGTCTTGGGAAACAAACTTCCTGAGTTTGTGCCCCCAGGCTCAAATTCAACACTGTCTCCCCACATGGGTATGGGATTTGGTCGCAGAAAACAATCTCCCCAAGGTTGTGTACCTCGGCTCAAATTCAGCACATCCTGCCTGGGCGTGGAGCCTGGGTGAGGGAAACAAACTCTCTGGGTTTGCATGTCCAGGTTCAAATTCAGCACAGCCTTTCTGCCAGGGTGTAGGGCAGGCGTCCTCAAGCTATGGCCCGCGGGCCACATGCGGCCCGCCGAGGACATTTATCCGGCTCGCCTGGTGCCGCTGCCTGTCCTGCTTAGCAGCCAACTTGTCCTGGGCCCGCAGTGCGCATAGGAATTTGTTGATAGTTTTTTTTTTTTAAAACTATAGTCCGGCCCGCCAACAGTCTGAGAGACAGTGAACTGGCCCCGTTTAAAAAGTTTGAGGACCCCTGGTGTAGGGTCTGGTCGTGGGAAACAATCTCCTCGGGTTTGCACATCCAGGCTGAAATTCAGCTCTGTCTCCCTGCATGGGTGCAGGATCTGGTCGCAGAAAATAATCTCCCCAAGGTCGCACACCTATGCTCAAATTCAGCACAGCCTCCCTGCCTGGGCGTGGAGCCTATTCGTGGGAAACAAATTCCCCTAGTTTGCACATCCAGGTTCAAATTCAGCATTGTCTCCGTGCCCTGTGTGGGCGTGGGATCTGATTGCAGAAAACAGTCTCCCCAAGGATGCGCACTTAGGGTCAAATTCAGCAGTCTCCCCGCCTTGGCACAGAGCCTGCTCACGGGAAACAAACTTCCCCTAGTTCACAAGTCCAGGCTCAGATTCAGCGCTGTCTCCCTGCCCTGCGTGGGCGTGGAATCTGGTCTCTGCAAACAATCTCCTCAAAGATGTCACTTAGGGTCAAATTCAGCAGTCTCCCTGCCTTGGTGCGGAGCCTGCTCGCGGGAAACAAACTTTCTGTGTCCGACACCAAGACTTAAAATCAGGTAGAGGTGCCACTGCTGTGTGTTTTCAGAAAGCCCTATTGTTAGTCCTGGGTCTGGCAGTTCCGATCCGGTCCCACAGGGAGAGTGCGGGAGGAGGATTGGATTTGTGACTCACAGAAATCTGCAGCTGGGGTGCCTGGAGTCTTGGTGTCTGCACCTGTGGTCGAAGATCTTCTACCAGAACAGCTGTATGGTACCGGTTTGCTACTGAGACCAGACTGTGTGGTGGCGAGGCTAGGATCCTAGTCTCAAACACTTATGATTTTCAAGATGGCATGGTTTCTGTGCCGCCGGTGTTCTCCCCGCCAGATACGTGTTTTACAAATTGATTCTATTAGCTTCTTAAGTAAAAGAAGACAGGCATCAACTGAGTTCAAATGAAGAAGACAACTGTTTTAGAGGATGGTTCTGTATTTAATTCTATGTTCTTCAAAATTCAATACCTTAATTATTTTTTTCTCTTTTAATCTTCAGCCAAGGATATGTTTATTGATTTTTGAGAAAGAGGAAGAGAGAGAGAGAAAGGAAACAACGGTGTGAGAGGAACATGGATCACTTGCTTCCTGTACATGCTCTGACTAGGGATCAAATCCACAATCTTTTTGGGGGGTTAGGGAGTTATGAGATGATGCTCCAACCAACTGAGCCACGTGGCCAGGAAACACTATAATTCTTATTGTTTCCTTCAAACCGTGTATTAGTAGGACTCAGCATTTGAGAGAGTGTTTCTGTTGCATGTGTGAGTATTGGTTGTATGTGTGAATTTGCTGCTACTTAGTGTGTGCCTGATTATATCTGTGTGTGTTTTTATTCTCTTTGTGTCACTCTTCTGTCTCCATGTATGTCTCTTCTTTTGTGTGCCGGTGTGTGTCCACTGTGTGTGTTGGTGTGCCTTGTGACATTGTCTTGGTGTCCCCATGTGTTCTTATCTGTGTGTTTGTGTGTGTTCCCCTCAAAGTGATGTCCGAGTCTGTAGTCTTGGTCTGTGTGAGCCTGGGCACAAGCTCTGTTCCTGAGAACCCGTCTTTGCCTGGGAGTGTTCTGTACCTGTGTGTTTCTCTGCTTATGGTGTCTGTATGTTCCCTGTGAGATTGTGTATGTGTGCACCCCAACAACAGGCAAATGCATAGGCAATCTCCAGAGGGTTGATTTAGAGGATAGTATGTTCATCTTCCTTGCTTCCCAAGCTGAGCCCCTTTTTCACCTGCTCTTCCAAGCCTCTGTTTTACCCCTTTGGTTCCCATGTCAGGCTTATGGGTGGATGAAGTGAAGGGTCATAGAACCCCAGTCTGAGCAAAGGTGGGGAATTGGGGGAGACTCTGATGGCAGAAAGAAGGTATAGAATATGGAGGTGCTGTTTTGGAAGTACTCTAAGCCTTCGGGGAGGATCGGGGAGATCTTGGATCCTTGAAAGGAATCAGTGGATGTGTGTATATGCGGGGAAGAATTCTAGGTTCCTGATTCCCCCGTAGGAATGAATAACTGGAGAGGGCTAGGAGAGTTTAGTGGTCTTCCTGGTCCCTGATTAGCAGGTCAATTTCTTGCCCATGTGTAAGCTAGGCTGATACTTCATAGGGAATGTGCCTGGGGCTGCTCAGAGCATCAGTTTTTGACATCTGGGCTCTCATAATTTACTAGGTGAGCTTGGACACCCAGGAACATTGGGATGAGGAGGGAAAATTAGGCCTAGTGCTCTCTCCAATGAGGATGGAGAGAACTATGGAGCGGCCACATTTAGCACAAGTTCAGGCACAGAATGAATGGATACCTAGTAGCAACATTGGTGTTAATGTCAGCATTTTGACAATTAGCCCCACCTGAAGGAGCACTCACCTGGCCAATGCAAAAGATAGAGACTTGGAGGTAGAGTAGTGATTGATGCTGATTTCAAAGAACATGGATGCTGGAATGCTTCAAGTCCTGTATCCTTCCCAATCACATTCTTAACATGTGGGTCTTCACTTCAGCAATAATGGGGGAAGTGAGACAGCCACGAATTTATCAAAGGTCACGCTCAGAAATGGGTTCTGAGTTTGCTGCCAATGATATCTAACCAGTCTCCTTTTGTTGAAGTTCACTCCTTTGAATCTTGACCGTGATGGTTTTGGGCAGCTCTGGGACAAAGTCCACGTGGATGAAGAAAGAGAGAACCATACTGGCTTTTTCCACTGTCATTGCCTACCAAAACCCACCCATCTCCTTTGCCTCTGCACAGCCCCAATAGAGGTGGCCACGTGTGATCACAGAAATGAGGCCCATCAAGAAGGTCAAGTTCTCATCCTGACCCCGTGAATTGTGCTTTGATCAATGAAATATGCTGGGAGTGAAGCTGTCACTTCTAACAGAAAAATCTGGAAGCACTGAGAGTGGCCACTGTCGCTGTCCATCTCTGAGTATGAAGGAGGTATCTACATGGTGGGTTCCTTTTGTACCAGTCCCAGGAGAACCAGGGAGGACATGTAGCATAACCAAGAAAGGTACCTTCTTTAGTTTGTTATCCACAATAATATCTAGCCCATCCTAATGGTTATACATTACCAACTCTACTCTCTAGGATGCAGTAGAGCCTAACATAGGAGCCAGAGCTCTGTTGTTAGAGACACACGGGTTTGACTTCTAGTCCTGCCTTTTATTAAACTTCACAAGCAGTCGATTTACCTTGAAATAGTAATGCATGTGAAGCATTGAATCCCGGGCCTTGCACATGTAGTAAACATTCAGTAACTCTTAACCCCATAGCTTCACAATGTGTACTGACTACAAACATGTAGACAATGTAGGAAATGTCAACTTGTTCATCTATGTATGTTTTCAAATTTTGTTTTTAAACAAATAGGATAGGATTATGTATATTTTATCTTAATAATGTGATATTTTTTGTTGAAACTAAAAAATGTGAAAACTGGAGTGGGTCTCTGGTTGAGCGTAGTCCCATGAACAGAAAGGGTACCAGTTTGATTTCTGGTGAGGCACAAGCCAGGCTTTCTTGGTGGATTCCCAGTCGGTGGGAGGGGCCATGCAGGAGGCACAAGTCAGTGTTTCTCTCTTTACCTTTCCCTTCTACTCTCTATACTAAAAATCAAATAAAAAGGATAAAAACAATACATCCATTCAGATTTGTGGTCTTCAGGAATAATTGAAATAATGTTTTCCACCCCCGTGAGCATTCTGAAATGCTCATAGAATCTGAAATAATATCTCCAAATAAGAGATCAGTTGCACTTCCCAGAAGCCTGGAACCAGCCACCAAATCCGAAAATTACCAGTTCCCAGTGCCCCTGAGGCGCTCCAATACCAATGTTTGCAATGATCAGTCAGTGACTGGGATCCTAATGCCACCTGCTGGGCCAAAAAAACGTAAGTTACCCAAAGGGCAAGGCGCCCAATGATGGCTGTGTTTAGCCAATGAAAGCCCAGGACAGGTGTATTTACCTGTGGTGATTGGCTGGGTATTACTTTCAGCTTCTTTCTCAAGGTGGGCATTTTGAGCTCTTTGTTGTGTTAACATATTCATAGGCTCCAGTGCTGGATCACAAGAGGATGAGGCAAGAGAGGCAGAGCCCCCTTGTGCAGTGGTTTGTCTGAAGCTTGTTGAGCAGCAACAGCCAGTATTGAGGCCTATGTGCCTCCCTGACTCTGTTTTGCTTGCAGAGTTCTATTCCTCCTCATTCCATTTACCCTGCATCCTTGGGTGCCTGTCAGGTCCTAAAGCCCAGGTCACAATATCCAGAACAGTGATGTGGGTGATAGATGGTGTGAGGGATGAAAGAGGGTGACAGGCTGCAATGCCACCTTGTAAGGTTTCGGTTGGTGCGGCTGAGCTGAAAGAATTCAGGAATCCTGGGCTTGTTTTGTATCCAAAGGCAAAAAAGCAAACAAGGCGAAATATTGCGTGAGAAGTTTCAGTTTCATTCTCAGGAACCTAGGGCCATCGATGGTGGAGAATAAATGAGGGACGTTATCTGAAGTAGGGTTCTTAACTTCCCAACTGCTCAGAGGAAGAAGAACCTAGAAGGGAGAGGATACCAGCAGGGGGCAGGAATGAGAAATCCTTTGAAAGATAGCAAACTAGGCAAGAGTGTGCCTTTAGGACTGAGGCCCTGATGTAATGTGGTCATCTCCAGGTCATCTGGCCCTGGGCCTAGGGAAAGGTACTGAGTGGCCAGAGCCCATGGATCCTGGCAGTGTCTGCAAGGCTCTCAACAGACCTTTGCTTTCCACAAATTCCTGCAAATGCAACATCGCTTAGGGGTACTGGTTTGTGGAGCTTATTTCAGGGCCTCACACTCTTGTGGCCTCTGAGATAGTGGAGTCCTGGGACTCTCCTGCCACTCTTCCAGCCTTTGGGCCTGGGAAGCTTGAACAAACACTAAGGCCAGATCCTAAATCAGGTCTAGAGTTGTATGAAGTACTCCCTCATTTTGGCAATTAGAGGAATGAGATGTGGGAGGTCCCCCCAGGATGTGTAAACACATGGAGTAAAGACCAAACCTGTTCAGAGAATTGCAGGCATCCTCTTTTTAAAAATAGGGAGGTAGCCCTACCGGGTTGGCTCAGTGGATAGAGCGTCGGCCTGCGGACTGAAGGGTCCCAGGTTCGATTCTGGTCAAGGGCATGTACCTTGGTTGCGGGCACATCCCCAGTAGGGACTGTGCAGGAGGCAGTTGATCGATGTTGCTCTCATCGATGTTTCTAACTCTCTATCCCTCTCCCTTCCTTTCGGTAAAAAATCAATAAAATATAAAAAAAAGTCTTTAAAAATAAAATAAAATAAATAAAAAGAGGGACGTATTAAAAATGGGAGAAAATCAGATCTAGAGGAGCTCTGTGACAACTTTAGAGTCTGTTTTGCAGGTAATGGGAGTATGGCAGATTTGCAGAAGTGGTGACAGGTGATCGGAACCAGATCTCATTAGACTCCTGGTGGCTGCAGCATGATGAACAATATGCCTGTGAGGGAGGAGGCAGAAAGACTAGGAAGGAAGCAGCTGTGATAGATTGGTGGAGGATGATGGTAACTGGCTCACGATGGTGGCTGTGGAGATGGAAGTAGCAGTTGCATTCTGGATCGGTGATTTAGGTGTGGCCACCTGGATTTTCTAATGTTGGGGTTGAGAGAGACAGAGAAGTAATAGTATCAATTGACATTAAGGCTTGGATTTAGCACCCGAATGTATGGAAACACCATCAACTTAGACGGAGAAATTCATAGTAGGAAGTGTTATGTTCATAGGAGATACAAAAACTTTTATTTTCTGGCCTGTTAGGGTATTTCAGAGAGCAGTTCAAGAGCGTCTAGAATTCTGATGAGAGTTCAATAGGAAGACTTCCTTAAATGTAGTGGAAAATGTATAGACCACATAGGAGTAGTAGATCACCTTTGTTTGTGTGTGTGTGTGTGTTTAGAATTGGATGCCAAAGAGTATTTCAAACAAGATGAGACTGTGGTTGGTGCTTATTTTCTTCTCTAAACACTTACCAGGTTTTGTTTTTCTTTGTTTTTTGTTTTTTGTTTTTTTATTACCATCGCTGTGGCTGGGTTGTTGCAGTCAGTTTAGCGGAATTGCTTAGGGGCATGAGTGGTCATCTCTGAGTTCACTGGGCATGGGGTAGAGGCCACAGTGATGGGATTTAAGTGACGAAAGGCTGAGACTGGTGAAGAGACATCAAGTGCAGCACCAGTGGTGGTGGGCTCTGAATATCTGAGATCCGATGTGGTTCACATTAGGTGAGGTGGGAGGGAAAAAAACAATCAGGGATGGAAACCTTCAGAGCAGGACACAACACTTCCTCTCTGGTTGTGAACTATGAGATTATGGGTAGTACATCACCCAGTTTAAATTTTCTAGGCATTCTCTGGGTCATACCTGCTCAATAGTGAGTATGAGGCCAATGAGTTGAGTATGGGTGCTTAGGATATGGGAGTGCAGGTGTGGGACAGGTGTGGTAGGAAAAAATGTCATGCACTTGGAGAGGGTATGTAAATTTATGGCTGCAGGGCCCTGACATTAACATAATAATGAAAGAAGGGTGAGTCCATTTCTGGTGGGGACTGGATGGTATGACATGGGGAATTTTAGGGTAATTCCTGAAAAGAGAAGTTGTTGTAGTTCTGCATGCCAGATGAAGAGCTTACTATACACACACACACACACACACACACACACACACACACACACACACACATTCAACTGCCATTTTTTGTTGAGGGCTGCCCCAGTGATCAATAGGAATGAGATAGCATACATCAGTGTCACCTGTGCTTGAAAACCTCCACTGACATGAGCAAGGGAGACGATAAGAGGGAAATACATTATAGAGGTGATAAATTAGAATTTTGAAAGAAGAAGCTAACTAGGTAACAACCTGTCCTTGTCACAGCATTTTCGTATTGCCAGTGAGGTTGTTCCTCTTGGAATGAAGCTGCATGGGAGGAGTGTGGTTCAAAGAATTATGTGATGAAACATGATGTACTGAAATGTAATGGCCTCAACAATCTGCATTTGGAGTCAGAATGGTGAAGTGTGATGCCATGTTTTATGGAGTCTTGGAGGGAAAATTCAGAGAAAACAAGCATATTACCTGACAAGACCAGTGCCAAATCACTCACACTCCCTTTATGTCCAACAGCTCTCATAACCCTAAGGTCCTGACACCCACTGTTATTGAGAAGGGGCAGTGTGACTCACATTGAGCCCCAGAGCACAGGTATCTTCTATTTGCTCAACTCCCTTTATTGTTGTGGAAGACACAGCATCAGTAGGAATATAAGGATAGATTGGATTTTATTGGACCGAGGCCTGGTATCTTCTCTGATGTGGGGAGTAGAGGGAGCAGATGGATGTGGTGAGTTAACAACATGACAGAATTGGAATATTAGAAGAGATCTGATCATGGCTGTACTGTCCCCATTTTGACAGGATATGCACTTTGAGGACGTGGTCATTGCCTTTTCTCAGGAGGAGTGGGTGCTCCTTGATGAGGCTCAGAGACGTCTGTACTGCGATGTGATGCTGGAAGTGTTTGCACTTGTTGCATCCGTAGGTAAGAACTTCAAATCTCAGTGTCCTGAGGTGATGTTCTCTCTTACTTTATTCTCCAGGCATAGCACTCTCTGTCTCACAGCCGGACCATAGGTTCTGCAAATATTCCTAACTGTCTTTTCAAATGTACTATGGCTGCCAGTGCTGAGCACTGTGGAAAGCCCTGAGCAATAGACTCCACAAACTTCTCTTACAGCGTTTGCCTCAGCAAGTGCAGGAAGTTTCTGGGAGTAAGGGGTCTTACAGACAGCTTAATTGATCCCACCTGCTGTTTCTTCCTGGGAGGGTGACTATATTCAGATCCATGGCTTCCATTTCTACCCCTTTCCTATAGCTAAATTCCTGGGTGACTATCTGTGCCAGGTTATGGTCTTTACTTGCATGAACCATGTACTGTTCCTGTAAGACCCTCTTTCAAAGCAGGAACCAGCTCTTTTCCATCAGTGTTCAGATGGAGGTGCCACTCGCTACACCACATTTCTACCTTATCTTTTACCTACTTGACTCCTTCTGACATGTCATTTCACCTGTGAGTTCCTGGCTTTCGGCTATGTTTACCTTTATGGCATTTTTACGTCATCTGCTCCTCTGCATTGCTGCCTCTGCTGTATTCTTTAACACTGACTTACACATGTGTTATGAAGTGCGCTTACATGCTTAAGAAGGTTTCAAACACCAGCTACTCGTTTATGGAATTTTTTTTCAAATAAGAGATAAGGAAAATTCTGCAGTTTTTCTATGTCACCTGCAGACAAGCCGTGCTGAACACTGTTAAGCTAAGGAAGGGCTGGAAGTCTTACCTCTCTTCCATGTGGTGCTTCCCATCTTTGTGTCATATTCCTGGTGTGGTCTTCCTTCCTTTCGGATCTGCAGAGGCCCAGAACTTCACAGAAGCCTCTTATTAATGCTTCCATCACATCTCTTCTTTTCTGAAAATTGCATGGAGCCCAGGTGTCATTACTGGCAACACACTTTTGTAATGGAAATTCCTCCTGTCCCCACAGTCCTCAATCATTTCCTCACCTTTTTTCTGTTTTCAGGTGGTTGGCATAAAAAGGATGAGGAGGAGGCCTGTTCTGATCAGAGTGTATCTGTACAAGGAGAGTCACATGTCAGGGCTTCTAACACAGCTCCAGCAATCCAGAAGTCACATTTCTGTAAGCGGTATTTCACAGTGTTAAAAGATATTTTGTACCTGACTGAGTTACAAGCAGAATACTTTGAGCACAAATGCTTCTTCAGTGACTCATGTGTGAGAGACTTCTGTTTCAGTGCAAACCCTTACCAGCAACAGAAGGATGTCAGTGAAGAGACCTCCTGGAGAGAAACTATGGATAGACCCTCATTTGTTACCAGGTGTAGCTTCTATTTATCAGAGGTACCTTCAAACAACAGGGAGGTTAGGGAAGATGTCCAAGCTCCCTCAGAGCTTCTCCAGGCACCGGCCTCTCAGAACACTGAGGAGCCACACAGGGGCTGTGAGGTTTCACAAGAATATCTCAGTGGGAAAAGTCATCACCAATGGGCTGAATGTGAAAAAGCTGCCAGCAAGAAACAGAAAGTTGTTGAATGTCATGGTGTCTGTTCTGGAGAACTGATTTATGATTGTGACAAATGTAGGAATGTTTTCAGAGGCATCTTTAACCTCATTCAACATAAGAGAGTTCAAAGTGGAGAAAAACCATATGAGTGTACAGATTGTGGGAAGTCCTTCTGTCAGAGTTCTAAACTCATTCAACATCATAGAATCCTCACTGCGGAAAAGCCTTATAAGTGTAGTGAATGTGGGAAGTCCTTCAGATATAAGTCTTCTTTGGATAAACACCAGCGAGTTCACACTGGAGAAAAGCCATATGAGTGTACAGATTGTGGGAAGTCCTTCAGATGTAAGTCTAATGTCAAGAAACACCAACGAGTTCACACTGGAGAAAAGCCATATGAATGTACAGATTGTGGGAAGTCCTTTAGTGAGAGGTATAAACTCATTCAACATCAGAGAATTCACACTGGAGAAATGCCTTATAAGTGTAGTGATTGTGGGAAGTCCTTCAGATGTAAGTCTAATGTCAAGAAACACCAACGAGTTCACACTGGAGAAAAGCCGTATGAGTGTACAGATTGTGGGAAGTCCTTCAGTCAGAGTTCTAAACTCATTCAACATCAGAGAATTCACACTGCAGAAAAGCCTTTTAAGTGTAATGAATGTGAGAAGTCCTTCAGATATAAGTCTTATTTCAATAGACACCAGCGAGTTCACACTAGAGAAAAGCCATATGAGTGTACAGGTAGTAAGAAGTACTTCAGTAAGAGTTCTAAACTCATTCAACATCAGAGAATTCACACTGGAGAAAAGCCATTTGAGTGTACAGGTTGTGGAAAGTTTTTCCGTGTGATTTCTACCCTCATTAAACATCAGAGAATTCACACTGGAGAAAAGCCTTATAAGTGTAGTAATTGTGAGAAGTCCTTCAGTAGTAAGTCTGATGTCAATAGACACCAGCAAATTCACACTGGAGAAAAGCCATATGAGTGTACAGATTGTGGGAAGTCCTTCCGTGAGAGTTCTAAACTCATTCAACATCAGAGTATTCACACTGGAGAAAAGCCTTATAAGTGTAGTGAATGTGGGAAGGCCTTCGGACGTAAGTCTGATGTCAATAGACACCAGCAAGTTCACACTGGAGAAAAGCCATTTGAGTGTACAGATTGTGGGAAGTCCTTCAGACGTAAGTCTAATGTCAAGAAACACCAACGAGTTCACACTGGAGAAAAGCCATTTGAGTGTACAGATTGTGGGAAGTCCTTCAGTCAGAGTTGTATAGTCATTCAACATCAGAGAATTCACACTGCGGAAAAGCCTTATACATGTAGTGAATGTGGGAAGTCCTTCAGATATAAGTCTAATGTCAATAAACACCAACGAGTTCACACTGGAGAAAAGCCATATGAGTGTACAGATTGTGGGAAGTCCTTCAGTGAGAGGTATAAACTCATTCAGCATCAGAGAATTCACACTGCGGAAAAGCCTTATAAATGTAGTGAATGTGGGAAGTCCTTCAGATGTAAGTCTAATGTCAAGAAACACCAACGAGTTCACACTGGAGAAAAGCCATGTGAGTGTACAGATTGTGGCAAGTCCTTCAGTCAGAGTTCTAAACTCATTCGACATCAGAGAATTCACACTGCGGAAAAGCCTTATAAGTGTAGTGAATGTGAGAAGTCCTTCAGATATAAGTATTATTTCAACAGACACCAGCGAGTTCACACTGGATAAAACCCATATGAATGTACAGTTGGGAAGACCTGGAGTGAGAATTCTAAACTCATTCAACATCAGAAGGAGAATCTATGATGCACTTTTATCTCAATATGATCCCTTTTTATCAGGAGATACACTCTGCTAGATTCCTCAAGTTTCCGGTACAAGTGAGGCTTTACTGAGCTGCCTACAATGGCTATGCTGCCCAGGTCTACTATGTGTTTGATGTCACTGTGAAGGTTTATGGCTGCAGTGATTTCTCCTCTACCACCTGGCTCACATGTACAGTGTGAATCAGTTACAAACCTGCATGCTCTTTTGTGCTTGAATAAATTCTCAATACTCTGAACACACCCTAGGAAATTTGGCACAGTGGATAAAGTGTTGGTCTGCAGACAGAAGGGTGCTGGTTTTGATTCCAGTCAAGGGCACATGCTGGGGTTGTAGGCTTGATCCCCAGTGGGGTGCATGTAGGAGGCAGCTGATCAATGATTGCATCTCATGAAATTCTTTTTTATAAAGGAACAACTGGCGCAATTTAAATAAAGTTACAGATTTGTAAATAAGTAAATACATAAATAAATACTCTGAACTCTTGGCAGTGTCTTCATTCCTTCCTCTCTGACTAGGGAATGGGCTTGACTCAGGGTTTGTCCAGAATACCCATCAACAGCAAAGAAGTAGTCCCTCTTAAGGTGGTTCTCACATTATGCTGTGATGATTGGCTTATGTTCTAGTTCACCAATCTGAACCCCACTGGCTCTGGTTTATGATATTTCAGTAAAGGTGTTTTTTCTGTTGTACCTTTAATTGTGTTGGTTCTATTCACTGCCTGCCATGATTTGAAAGCACTATTGTGATCTGTCAGTATGTAAATGTGAACAGATATTGTGGGGACGTCAAACCTTCAGTGCTTCGGAAGGGAGAGAATGATGGCAGAAAATCAGTCTTTGTCCACAACCTGCTTATTTTGCATTGCTGCCCAAGGCCTTGTAAGAAAGACTGCATGACTTTGTAGTTTTAATTTACACCCCTGTACCTTGGTTATTGGTGAGGTCAGTGGTCACCCAGAAGAGGAGGATTTTGCTGTCCTTCTGTTCACAATAGGAATTATGTTCTGTTCACAGTATGTGTTACATATGTATCAGCAATGTTTAGGGGAACTCCTCCCCACGGACTGCAAAGGAGACATGTGTCATGAAGTACGAAATTTCATAGTCTTGTGACACTTGTTTTAAGACTCTGAGGTTAAACTACTATTGAGACAGAAACACTATATTCAGAGCGATGGGAAAAACTGAAGTAAATTAGATTGAAAATGTCTGCTTTGAACATAAATCCAAAAATATTCCTGGGCCTATGGGTTGTGTCCTTTGTTTACAGACATTCTCAGCACCTCCAAAACTTTTCCTGTAGCTGAAGTCATTGGCAGAGAAAATAATTTAATTGTTTTGAGGATTCCCCTGGTTTCTATAAGGTGTTCCCCGCAAGGTCATTTCTCAAAATGTAAGAGCTCAATGCTGGAGGAAGGATAATCCTGTAATCAGTCCTAGGATGTGTCTTTTGTAACCGGTAACCATTCCTGTTGATTCCATGGCAGTAGTCTTCCCTGCTTGCCACTATTTTTTGACATTGAGGCAAAGCTGTTCCTCTCAGGAAAGGAGCACTGACATGCAAGAAAGCGCACTTTTCTAATGTGTGTTATTTTGTCAGCCTTGACCTAGAGATAAAGCTGTGAAACCACCATAGGTGAAATCTTATCTGTCACTGTATTGAAGGAGTGGCAAAAGTAGACTTTCAGTTGTGACTACACAAACCGCACTGCTTCTGCTTTTAAAAAATATTATTTAAAATGCCTTTATTATATTTATTTACTTATTTAATTATTTATTTATTGGAAAAGAAGAGGGAAAGGGGAGAGAGAGAGAGAGAGATACATACATAAGCTCCTTTCTGCACTACACTTACTGGTGACCCAGAAGGAACTGTGTACTGACCTGGAATTGAACCAGGATATTTCAGTGCACTGGATGACACCCACCCAGCTGAGGTAACGGGTGAAAGCAGAGTTTATTCTGATATTTTTACGTATTATTTTTCATACCAACAACTGTACTCCTACATTTCCTACACTCTGCATTTTCCACCTGGCCTTTTATAATCTCTCTTTCTGACTTTCCCAGTCTTCCATGCAATCATTCATTTTTCATCCTTTACATTAGATTAGTTCATATATTTCATAATTTTATAGGCACTATAAGGTGTGTACTTTTTAACAAATACTGGTTTCCTTTATGCTACAGATATTTTGAGATCCAATACAAATGCTTATGTGAATATCGAATTTGTTTTATTGCTGAGTAGTATTGTATTCTATGGATAACAACTTTATCTATTGATCTTCTATAAAATTGCTTATTTCCAGGTTTCGGGTATTATAAATAAATCTGTACCCGGGCCGGGCACCACGCCTGCTCATCCCGGCCCCGCTGCGCCTGCATCTGCAGCTGCGAGGTAGAATGCTGCTGTGGAGGCGGGAGAGGCTGGCACTGCTGCAGCTGGGCTCGCCAACTGTGAGCCCAGCATCTGGAGCTCCTCAGTCAGTCAGCTGAGTGATGATCCTGCTGTGTGCACGCACTGACCACCAGGGGGCAGCTCCTGTGTTGAGCATCTCCCCTCTGGTGGTCAGAGCACATCATAGCAAAGGGTCAAAAGGTCATTCAGTTGTTTGGTCCCTTAGGAATATATATATAAGTGGCCTGGTGCACAAAACTTGTGCCCATTAAAAGGGGATTAATTAGAGGAAATATTTTAATACTACTATTTGCCTTTCCTCTATAATAGATATGTCAGATATGAAAGAAAATTAGTAAAATGTATATGAAAATCTTCCTCCTGTCAAAGTCTGGGGCGCACCATGGGACCCAGAGTCAAGTCCCTGCCCACCCACATGCACCTCAAAATCCCATGAGACCCAGACACAACCACCCCCACCCCCTTTGGGCTAGATCCAGACCTGGCCGGTCCCAACCTTGTCAAGCCCTGCCAGGCAAGGGGCATGGCCTCAGGTCCCCTGGAAAGCCCTGCTGGGTGGGGGGCACAGGTGAAGTCCCCAGTCAAGCCCCATGAGGGTAGCGGGGGCACAGCCTCAGGTCCCTGCTGATTGCTCATTAAGACTCATTACGGGAACTTGGCCTCTGCTGTGGGTGCAGCCATCTTTAATACAGAAACCCCTGCCTCCGCTGTGGGCGCCACCATCTTTGTGGCAGAGTCAATTTGCATATTCCCTCTTTATTATATAGGATAGATAGTCTGCTGTAGGGGCCCTGTGCAGAGTACGCTGGAGGTTCAAGGCCAACTTGCCATGCCCATGCATACAGGAAAGGACACAGCAGTATTACAATGGTAAGTCCTCTTATGCCCTATGAATGTGCGGGCACAATCACTAAGCATTAGCACTGTACAGAGCACCCTTATCTGACCTGTTTGTGTTAATTCAGCTCAAGCACCATTCATTGGCATGAGGCTTCTTTCTTTTGAGTGTGTGAATAAGGTGCCGCTGACCAGCCAGGTTAACATGGACATGATAAGATATTGCAGTAACACCTTATATTTTATTTCCAACTTATTAATAAGTAGGTACAAACATGCTCAAGAACTTTCATAATAAAATAGTAAAATAATTGGGACGTGTCAAGTTTTAATCATTTTTTAAACTTTGATGTAAGTATAATTGATTTAGAACATACATTCAAAAATACACTGAGTGGCCAGATTATTATGATCTCTGAACGCATAATAATCTGGCCACTCAGAGTGTGTGTGTGTGTGTGTGTGTGTGTGTGTATTAGAGGCCTGGTTCATGTATGGGTGGTGTCCAGCCAGCCTGGCCAGGGCGCGGGGACATGGGCGGTTGGCCAGCATGCCTGCTGGTCGAACTCCTGTTTGAGGGGACAATTTGCATATTAGCCTTTTATTATATAGGCTATACACTGAGTGGCCAGATTATTATGCGTTCAGAGATCATCATCATCTGGCCACTCAGTGTGTATTTTTATTGATTTCTGAGAGGAAGGGAGAAGTGAGGGATAGAAACATCAATGATGAGAGAGAATCACTGATAGGCTGCCTCCTGCATGCCTCATAATGGGGATCCAGCCCACCACCTGACCATGTCCTGTTTGGGAATGCAACTGTGACCTCCAGGTTCATTGGTCAATGTTCAACCATTGAATCACACCAGCCAGGCTCTCCTAAGCTTTTAAGGGATCCCGAACGACCTGCAACCGAGGCAGCAGTGAGCAGTGACAGCTCATCCCGGGCTAACCCCCTGAACCTGAGCTCAAGCCCTCCTATTCGCTGATTCTCCAGTGAGCTCACAGCAGTGTTTCTAGAGAGCCCAAGGAGGCCCACCCAGTCTCTCTGCTGTTCCTTGTTCTATCCTAAGCCCTCGATGTTTTTCATTATCCCCATCTTTAATAAATGTTCCCTCAAAATCTCTGAACTCCTGCTGTGAAATCTGCGTGAAGTCAAGAACTCAAACACTATAGGCCAAGCTGAGGCAGACCAGCTCCAGGCACGCTCCTGTTCCCTAGAGCTATGCCTGGTACATCCTGTGTAAAGACAGAACAAGGCATGACTCTGTTTACAAGACTTGGAGGAAAACGTGATGGCCCACAATCACTTCGTTGTTGTTGAGTTAAATCAGTCCTAACACTGTTCATTTTCTAAATGTCTTTATTGACATTTTAGAGAGAAAGGGAGAGGAAGAAACATCAATGATGGGAGATGATCATTGACCAGCTGCTTCCAGCATTCCCCCCACTGGGATGGAGCCCCCAACCTGGGCATGTGCCTTGATCTGGAATCGAACCAGCGATATGTTGGTTGATGGGTACACGCCCAAACACTGAGCCCCACCGTTGTACACACTATTACTTTTTATTGGTGACTCTATTATAATGTTCCCAATTTCCACCCTTTCATCCCCCTCCCCTGCCCCACTGCTTCTAGTCCCTCACTACATTGTCTTAGTCCAAGGCCTATGCATATATGTGTATACTTTGCTTAAAAAATTTTTGTTGTTTTTAGAGAGTGGAAGGATGAGGGAGAGATAACAAAAATCAATGATGAGAGAGAATTGCTGATTGATTGCCTCATGCATGACTCCACCCACACACTAGAAATTGAGCCTGCAACCCATCTATGTGCCCTGAGCAGGAAAAGAACCAGTATCACATGACCTCATCATTTGTGGAATATAATGAACAGCATTAATTGATGAACAAATGTAGATTCAGAGACACAGAAGCATCAAACACACTGTCAAACTTTAGAGGGAATTTAAGGGAGGGAGTGGAGGCAAGTGTTCAACCAAAGGACTTACATGCACTCATATAAGCATAACCAATGCACACAGACACAATGGGGGGTAAGGGCATATGCTGAAGTGTGGGGGTGGCTGGTCAGAGCTCAATGGGGGAAAAAGGAGTTATATGTAAAACTATATGTAATGCTTTAAACAATAAATAATTTAAAAATAATAAGAATAAAATAAAAAGACCCATGACCTGGTTTTTAGGTCGAGGCTCAACCACTGAGCGACACCAGGTGGGCTCATTATTTTAAAATTTACAAAAATACATATATTTTTTATTGATAGTTTTATCTATGTCTCCCATGTCTCCCTCTGTATATATTCTTGCTTGGATCTCTTGCATTCCTCCCACCTCCTTCCCCTTGGAGATCTGTTCATGGGCTCCTGTTAGCCAGGCCTCTGGTCCCATCTAGTCCTGCCCCAGGCCTCACTCTCTGTGCCACACACCTTCATTCCCATGGACTGGGAGGCTAGTACTGTCCTGGGCGGTGAGAAAACTGCATTACCCAGAAGGAACTGCACTCACGTGGGCGGAGCTAAAGGGCATTTTGGTGTCTGCGCATCCGGTTAGGGCGGGACTTCCTGCTTCCTCCTTGCGGTGGACATTTTAACCTCTTAGGTCTGTTCACAGAGTCACAGGCTTCAGGGCGCTGGTCGGGAGCAGGAGGAGGCCTGGGGGGCAGCTGCCTGCGGTGCGGGGTGTGTCTGAGGCTCCTTGAGCCCCAACAGACCGAGATCGGGTCTCCGTGCCTCCCGGACTCCTCTCTGCTCACAGCGTTCCCACAGCCTGACCCCACTTCACCCTCCAGCCTGGGGGACCCGCGCCTCTCAGGTCCTGCCGCCCAGGTCCCAGCGTTCATAATGGTGAGTCCCTCGTGGTGACACATGGGTGATGGGGGAAGAGGGTGGAAGGCTGCAGTGCCACCTTGTAAGGACGTGATGGTGACACTGAGCTGGGAGGATTCGGAAACCCGGGCCTGTTTGGGTCTAAAGGCAACAAAGATGAGGTGTGGTTTTGCACGAGGAGTTTTCCTTTCATTCTCAGGAGAGTGGGTTGTGAAAGAAAGAGGGACATTCTCTGGGGTAAGGGTTTAACTGTTCCTACCATTGCTCAGAGGAAGAACAGACTAGAAGACAGAGGACAGCAGCTGTGGACAGGAAGGGGAATCCTGTAAATGATAAGGGAACTGGCAAGAGTGAGCACTGAGGACTGAGTCCTGAGATCATACAGGATCTGGAGGGCACCTGGCCTCGGGGCTGGGCAAGGTACTGAGCAGCCTGAGCCATAGAGCCTGGTGGTTGCCAGGCTCCCAACAGACCCTTTTCTTTCCACAAATTCCTGCAAATGCAGAATCGTTAGGTGTACGGGTTTGTGGAGCTTATTTCAGGGCCTCTCACACTTGTGGCCTCTGAGATAGTGATGCGCTGGGACTGTCAGCCGCTCCTGTAGCCCTTGGACCTGGGGACTTTGAACAGACACTGAGCCCAGACTCCTAAGGCCACGACTAGGCCTTCATGTTGTACATCTTGTTCTTGGCCACCAGTGGGATGAGTGGGAGTTCTTCCAGGACATAGGTTCCAGAATGTGCCAAGGCTTGGAGTAAACAGTGAGCTGAATTAGTAACCTGTAGGTATGTTTTTTAAAATACATACACATTTTCATTGATTTTGTATGTACAAATGAAGTGAGAGAGAGATGGAGAAACAGGGATGAGCAAGAAACAACGGTTGGTTGCTTCCTGCACAACCCCTACGGTGGATCCAGCTCACAAGCCAGGCATGTGACTTTACCCTGAAGGGGTCTATGATCAACCAACTGAGACACATCAGCCGGGACTGTAGATCACTTACATACAGGGAATCATGGTCAGGTTGGTAATGGTAGTGGTCGCCCAGAAGGGATGTGTGAGCCAGAGGACTGGCTTTCTGCTGGGGCCACTGTTGGTTGGAGGTGGGTGTCACAACACAGCACAGGGACAGACGTTGTTATGTAGAGCGGGGGGGGGACAGATAATGGCATTTCGGTGGCCTCGGCCGAAAACTAATTAAAACAAGGTGAGACTAGGCCTGCTACATATTAACTTCTCTAAACTCTCACCAGGATTTTGTTGTGACCCTGGGTGTGGCCTGGCTGTGGGAAGTTCCAGTCAGTCTTGTGGATTAGCTAAGAGGCTTGAGTGGTCATCTGTGAGACTCACTGGGCATGGTGCAGAGGGCCATCTGGGCTGGGGCTTCAGTGACGGTTAACTGAGAGATGTTGGCTGTGACTAGTGAAGAGACATCAAGTGCAGCATCACAGGAGGTGGCCTATGGATATCTGAGATCTGATTGTTGTTGTTAATAGTTGAGGTTGAAGGAAAAAAACAGCCATGGAGAGAGGCCTACATAGCAGGACTCAAGGCTGCCTCTATGAATGTGGACTGTCAGAGTCTGGGCAGTGCTCGATCCTGATTCCATTTGGCAACCATCCTCTGGACCACACATGCTGAGTAATAAGTAAAAGCCAGCAGATGAGTATGGGGGCGGGGCTGTGGAAGTGAGGTGTGAGAGAGGTGTGGTGGAAAGAGTGATGTGCACTTGGAGAGGGAATGTGAATTCATGGCCACAGCACCCTGACATAAGAGAGAATGAAGGAAGAGTCTGTTTCTGGTGGTGCCTGGATGTAACAATAAGGTGAATTTTAGGGTAACTGCCTGTAAAGAGAGGGGTTTGGGTGCTACACTCTAGGTTAGGAGCTCAGATGCCATTTAACTAACCACCTGACTTTTGTTGTTGGGAGGAAACACTGGTTGATGGGAATGAGATAGCATACATCAATGTTACCCAGGCGTGTAAATCTCCACTGGCATGGGTAAGGAAGAAGGGTAAGAGAGAAATAGATGTTGGAGGTGGTGAACTATAATTTTGGAAAAGAAGGTGATTATGAAATAACTTATCCTCACCATGGCTAATTTGCATTACCTTTGAAGGGGTGCCTCTGGGAATGAAGCTGTGTGAGAGAAGTGTTGTTCAAAGAACTATGTGCAGCCGATTGTGAAAAGTGTTGGCCTCAGCACCTTGGGAATGGGGTCAAGAGGGTGAAGTGAGATGCCATGTTTTTGGTGTCTTAGAGGAACAACCCGAGGGTCTACAGGCTATTTCCTGAGAAGAACAGTATCAAATCACTCACACTCCCTGTATGGCCAACATCCCCCTCTAACCTATGTTTTTGACACCCACTCTATTGATAAGAGGCAGTGTGGCATACATGGGGGTCCAGAGCACAGGTAACTTCTATCTGCTCAACTTAATTTTCTAACAACAGAGGCATACCTAGGTTTTTATTTGGATCTGCTTTTTAAGGCTTTACTTAGGCATATGTATCACTGGCAAACAATGAAATGTACTTTACTGATGTGTACTCTTTGGTGAGTTTGAACATACGGATCACGCTCTGAAACGTTCACAGGTGAAATAAGCTTCACTGTTACACATATCCATGGTGAGGCAAAAGTAGGCTTACAGTTGTGAGTATGCAAAACACAGTTTATTCTGTTCTTAAATAACTACGTTATATATTTTAAATGATATTTTTATTGATATTTAGAGAGGAAGGGAGGAGGAGAGAAACATCAATCTTCCGGCTCCTGTAAGCCCACTACTGGGGATCCAGGAACGCATGTGCCCTGACCTGAAATTGAACCAGTGACATTTTAGTGAATGGAATGACGCTCAATTAACTGAACCGCACTGGATATGGTGGTGTTTATACTGGTATTATCATTTATTAATTATTTTCAATACCAACAACTGTAAATCTACTTTTACCACACCCTGTATTTACCTCATGCCCTTTTATTTTAATATGTTTTTATTGATTTCAGAAAGGAAGGGAAAGGAAAAGAGAGATAGAAACATCAACCATGAGAGAGAGTCATTGATTGGTTGCCTCCTGCATGCCCCACTGGGGATCGAGCCCGCAACCTTGGCATGTGCCCTTGACTGGAATTGAACCTGGGACCTTTCAGCCCGCAGGCCAATGACCTATCCACTGAGCCAAACAAGCTAGGGCCCTCCTCCCCTTTTATCCTCTTTCTGCTTCCCAAGCCCTCCATGCTGGCATTGATATAACTTCTTTGAAATAGATTAGTTCATATTTTTAATTATTTGTAGGCATTATAAGGTGTATAATCTTTAAGAAACACTGACATCCTTCATGCTACACAGTTATTTTGAGATTCACCAATGACATTTATGTAAATAGTTAATTTTTTGTTTCTAAGAAATATTGTATTATTTGGATTATCCACTTATCCTTTGATCTCTCTATGGTTTTGTTTATTTTCACGTTTGGGGGTTTTATAAATAAATCTGCTGGCATTATTGTGCTGTTTTTTTCTACAGATACAAGTTTTTTTGTTGTTGTTGTTTTGATTTTTAATTTCTTTATTGATTAAGGTATTACATATTTGTCCTCATCCCCCCATTACCTTCCCAAACCCCCCCCACTCATCCCCCCCCTCCCTGTTGTCTGTGACAACTGGTTAGGCTTATATGCATGCATACAAGTCCTTTGGTTGATCTCTCCCCCTTACCCCCACCCTCCCCTACCTTCCCACTGAGGTTTGACAGTCTGATCGATGCTTCCCTGTCTCCGGGTCTGTTTTTGTTCATCAGTTTCTGTTGTTCATTATTTCCCCTAGATGATGAGATCATGTGATATTTATCTTTCATTGCCTGGCTTATTTCACTTAGCAAAATGCTCTCCATTTCCATCCATGTTATTGCAAATGGTAGGAATTCCTTCTTTTTTAGCGCAGCATAGTATTCCATTGTGTAAATGTACCACAGTTTTTTAATCCACTCATCTGCTGATGGGCACTTAGGCTGTTTCCAGATCTTAGCTATGGTGAATTGTGCTGCTATGAACATAGGGGTGCATATATCCTTTCTGATTGGTGTTTCTAGCTTCTTGGGATATATTCCTAGAAGTGGGATCACTGGGTTAAATGGGAGTTCCATTTTTAGTTTTTTAGGAAACTCCATACTATTCTCCACAGTGGCTGCACCAGTCTGCATTCCCACCAGCAGTGCACGAGGGTTCCTTTTTCTCTGCATCCTCGCCAGCACTTGTCATTTGTTGATGATAGCCATTCTGACAGGAGTGAGATGGTACCGCATTGTCGTTTTGATTTGCATCTCTCGGATAATTAGTGACTTTGAGCATGTTTTCATGGGTTTCTTGGCCTCCCTTCTGTATTTTTTCGAAAAGATTCTATTTAGGTCCGTTTCCCATTTTTTGATTGGGTTGTTTATCTTCCTTTTGTTAAGCTGTATGAGTTCCCTATAATTGTTGGAGATTAAACCCTTATCGGTGATATCATTGGCAAATATGTGGGCTTTCTTGTTTTGCTGATGGTTTCTTTTGCTGTGCAAAAGCTTTTTATTTTGATGTGGTCCCAATTGTTTATTTTCTCTTTAGCTTCCATTGCCCTAGGAGCGGTATCGGTGAAGAAATTGCTTCAGAAAATGTCTGAGATTTCTCTGCCTGTGGATTCCGGTAGTATTTTTATGATTTCCCGTCTTATGTTTAAGTCCTTTATCCATTTTGACTTTATTTTTGTGTATGGTGTAAGTTGGTGGTCTAGTTTCATTTTTTTTTTGCATATATCTGTCCAATTTTCCCAACACCATTTATTGAAGAGACTCCCTTCACTCCATTGTATGTTCATGCCTCCTTTGTCGAATATTAATTGGGCACAGTGGTTTGGGTCGATTTCTGGGTTCTATATTCTATTCAATTAGTCCATATGTCTGTTCTTGTGCCAGTCCCAGACTGTTTTGACAACAGTGGCTTTGTAATACAGCTTGAAAACTGGTATTGAGATCCCACCTACTTTGTTCTTCTTTCTCAGGATTGCTGCAGCTATTTGGGGTCTTTTTTTATTCCAGATGAATTTTTAGATAGTTCTTTCTTGGTCTGTGAAATATGCCGTTGGTATTTTAATGCGGATTGCATTGAACCTATAGATTGCTTTGGGTAGTACGGATATTTTGATGATGTTGATTCTACCAATCCATGAACAGGATATGTTCTTCGATCTCTTTATGTCTTCCTCTATCTCTTTTTTCAGTGTCCTGTAGTTTTTTGCATATAGGTCTTTTACCTCCTTAGTTAAGTTTATTCCTAGGTATCTTAATTTTTTTCGTGCAGTGGCAGATGGGATTGCTTTTTCAGTCTCTCTTTCTGTAAGTTCATTATTGGTGTATAGAAATGCCATAGATTTCTTGGCATTAATTTTGTATCCTGCTACATTGCCGAATTCATTTATTGAGTCTAATAATTTTTTGATGGAGGCTTTAGGGTTTTCTAAGTACAGTATCATGTCATCTGTGAATAAGGACAGTTTTACTTCTTCTTCTCTGATTTGGATGCCTTTTATTTCTTCTTCTTGTCTGATAACAATGGCTAGTATTTCCAGTAATGTGTTGAACAGGAGTGGTGAGAGTGGACATCCCTGTCTTGTTCCTGTTGTTAGGGGAAATGGTTTTATTTTTTGCCCATTGAGTGTGATGTTGGCTGTGGGTTTGTCCTATATGGCTTTTATGATGTTGAGGTATGATCCTTCTATCCCCACCTTCCTGAGAGTTTTTGTCAAAAATGGGTGTTGGATTTTGTCAAATGCATTTTCTGTGTCAATATATTTGACTATGTGATTTTTCTCCCTCTATTTGCTTATGTGATGTATCACGTTTATTGATTTGCAGGTATTGTACCATCCTTGCATCCCTGGGATAAAATCCTGCTTAGTCATGGTGTATGATCTTTCTGATGTACTGCTGGATCAGATTTGTTAGAATTTTGTTAAGGATTTAGGCATCTATGTTTATGAGGGATGTTGGCCTGTAATTCTCTTTCATTGTGTTGTCTTTATCTGGTTTTGGTATTAGGGTGATGCTGGCTTCATAGAATGAGCTTGGAAATGTTCCTTCCTCTTGAATTTTTGGAATAATCTGAAGGGGATAGATTTTAGTTCTTCCTTGAATGTTTGGTAAAACTCTCCTGTGAAGCCGTCTGGCCCCGGGCTCTTGTTTGCTGGAAGCTTTTTGATGACTGCTTCCATTTCTTCCATAGTTATCAGCCTATTGAGATTTTTAGATTCTTCCTGATTGAGTTTTGGAAGGTTGTATTTTTCTAGGAATATGTCCATTTCCTCCAGGTTGTCTAGTTTTTTTGGAATAGAGTTGTTCATAGTATTTTTTAACAATCCTTTGTATTTCTGTGGAGTCTGTTGTTATTTTGACTCTATAATTTCTGATTTTGTTTATTTGGGTCCTATCTCTTTGCTTCCTGGTAAGCCTGGCTAGAGGTTCATCAATCTTGTTTATCCTTTCAAAGAACCAGCTCTTGGATTCATTGATATTTTGTATTTTTTTTTTTTTTTTTGGTCTCCGTGTCATTTATTTCTGCTCTAATCTTTATTATCTTTTTCCTTCTGCTCACTCTGGGCTTTTCTTGTTGTTCTCTTTCTAATTCTTTGAGTTGTAGAGTTAGATGATTTATTACCATTTTTTTCTTTTTTTTTCTTTTTTTATGTAGGCCTGTAGAGCTATAAACTTTCCTCTCAGGACTGCTTTCGTTGTGTCCCATAGCATTTGCATTTTTGTGTTTTAATTGTCATTAGTCTCCAGGATGTTTTTAATTTCTTCTTTGATCTCATTGGTAGCCCAATCGATATTTAATAACATGTTATTCAGCTTCCAAGTGTTTGAGTATTTTGGATTGCTTTTATTGTAGTTTATTTCTTATATTATGCCATTGTGGTCTGAGAAGATGCTTGGTATGATTTCAATCTTCTTGAATTTGGGGAGACTTTGCTTGTGACCCAATATGTGGTCTATTTTTGAAAATGTTCCATGTGCAATTGAGAAGAATGTATATTCCGTGGCTGTGGGGTGAAATGTTCTGAAGCAGTCACTTAAGTCTATCTAATCAAGTGAGTCATTTAGGATTGCTGTATCTTTGCTGATTTTCTGTCCAGAGGATATCCAGTGAAGTCAGTGGTGTATTAAAGTTCCCTAATATGATTGTATTATTGTCGATCTCTCCCTTGATATCTTCCAGGAGATTTTTTATGTATTTGGGTGCTCCTAATTTGGGTGCATATATGTTTACCAGGGTTATATCCTCTTGTAGTATTGATCCCTTTAGTATTATGAAGTTGCCTTCCTTATCTCTTGTTATGGCCTTCACTTTGAGGTCTATTTTGTCTAATATAAGTATTGCTACCCCAGCTTTTTTTTTTTTTTTCATTTCCATTTGCCTGGAAGATATTTGTCCATCCCTTCATTTTCAGTCTGTGTGAGTCCCTTGTTTTGAGGTGGGTCTTCTGTAGACAGCATATATATGGGTCATTTTTTTATTCATTCAGCCACTCGATGTCTTTTGATTAGAGCATTTAATCTATTTACGTTTAAAGTTATTATTGAAAAGTACTTGTTTGAAGCCATTTTTATTTTTTTGAGCCTGTGTTCCTTCTTACCTTTTTATTTCTTCTTTTTACAGCATTCCCTTTAGCATTTCCTGCATTGCTGGCTTGGTAGTGATAAACCGCTTAGCCTTTTTTTGTCTGCGAAGCTCCTGATTTCCCCTTCAATTTTTATTGATAGTCTTGCAGGATAGAGTATTATTGGATTTAGATGCTTGTTTTTCATCACTTTGTATATCTCCTTCCATTCCTTTCTAGCTTGATGTTTCTATTGAGAAATCATTTGATAATCTGATGGGGGATCCTTTATAAGTAACTCTCTGTCTCTCTCTTGCACCCTTTAAGATTCTCTCTTTGTCATTAACATTTGCCATTGTAATTATGGCGTGTCTTGGTGTGGGTCTTTTGGGGTTCATCTTGCTTGGGACTCTGTACTTGTGTAACTTTTTTCTTCTCCATATCAGGGAAGTTTTCTGTCATTATTTCTTCAAATAGATTTTCTAATCCTAGCTGCTCTTCATGTCCTTCTGGCAGCCCTATTATACGTATGTTATTTCGTTTTGCATTGTCCCAAAGCTCCCTTAGGCTCTCCTCCTGCTTTTTCATTTTTTTCTCTATTTGCTGTTCATATTGGGCTTGTTTTTGTACTTTATCTTCTAATTCACTAATTCAGTCTTCTGCTTCTTCCAGTCTACTGTTGAAGCCTTCCATGGTGTTTTTGATTGTAGTATATCATTTTTCATTTCTTCCTGATTTTTGCATAGGTTGTTGATTTTCTCATCCATCCAGTGTATGAACTGTATGACCATTACTCTGCATTCTTTTTCTGTCATGTTGCATGCTTCCGTTTCACTTATTTCCTTTCTTGGCGATTCCTCCTTTTCTTTCCTCTGGGGATTGTTTTGTTGTCTCCTCATTTTGACTATCACCAGAGTCGCGGGGGCCTGGGCCATGTGCAGTAGGAGTTTTGCACCCCCAAGTGTCACTGAAGAGCTCTGACACCATGACGTGCAGCTGCTATGGGATGGTGGGAGCCACGCTCGCCCCGCGTCAGTCACAGGCGCTTAGTGTGGCCTCGTGTGTGCACCTAGAATCTGGGGCCCGGCCTGAGTCACGTTGAAACAGAGAACCTGCTTAGGTGTGCCAACAATCAAAGTCCCCTAATGCGTGTCAGGAGTCAGATGCTTCCTGTGTCCGCGCTGAGAATCGAGTATCAGAGTCTCTGTTGCTTGGTGCTACCTCGCACCGAAAATTAGGGTCCCTGTGTGCGCATGCGCTAAGAATTTGAGTCACTTGCTCTTAGTGTGAATGTACTGGGAATCAGGGATCCCAGGCGCATGCAGTGATAAACAGAGTCTAGTCCCTGGTGCTCATTGCTGCCCCTTGCGTGGAGATTCAGGGTCCCCGATCTGCTTGGGAGACTGGGTTGCACAGTCGCACTGTGTTGGCAGGAGGTCCACTCTTGCCCTGCGGAAAACAGCCTCTGTGTGCGCTTGCCCTGAATCAAAGTCAGGTGGCACTGCTGCTCAGTGTGGGTGTGGGGTCTGGTCCCGCGGGTGTGCACTGCGGGAAACAATCTCCCCGTATCCATGCACTTAGGTTGAAATTCAGTGCTGCCCCCTTGTGTGTTCACGGGTTCTGGTCTTGGGGAACAAACTCCCCAAGTTCTGACGTCCAGGTTCAAATTCAGCGCAGCCTCCCTGCTTGGGTGCAGGGTCTGGTCTTGGGAAACAAACTTCCTGAGTTTGTGCCCCCAGGCTCAAATTCAACACTGTCTCCCCACATGGGTATGGGATTTGGTCGCAGAAAACAATCTCCCCAAGGTTGTGTACCTCGGCTCAAATTCAGCACATCCTGCCTGGGCGTGGAGCCTGGGTGAGGGAAACAAACTCTCTGGGTTTGCACGTCCAGGTTCAAATTCAGCACAGCCTTTCTGCCAGGGTGTAGGGCAGGCGTCCTCAAGCTATGGCCCGTGGGCCACATACGGCCCGCCGAGGAGATTTATCCGGTTCGCCTGGTGCCGCTGCCTGTCCTGCTTAGCAGCCGACTTGTCCTGGGCCCGCAGTGTGCATAGGAATTTGTTGATAGTTTTTTTTTTTTAAACTATAGTCCGGCCCGCCAACAGTCTGAGGGACAGTGAACTGGCCCCCTGTTTAAAAAGTTTGAGGACCCCTGGTGTAGGGTCTGGTCGTGGGAAACAATCTCCTCGGGTTTGCACTCCCAGGCTGAAATTCAGCACTGTCTCCCTGCATGGGTGCAGGATCTGGTCGCAGAAAATAATCTCCCCAAGGTCGCACACCTATGCTCAAATTCAGCACAGCCTCCCTGCCTGGGCGTGGAGCCTATTTGTGGGAAACAAATTCCCCTAGTTTGCACATCCAGGTTCAAATTCAGCGCTGTCTCCATGCCCTGTGTGGGCGTGGGATCTGGTCGCAGAAAACAGTCTCCCCAAGGATGCATGCCTAAGATCAAATTCAGCACAGTCTCCCTGCCTAGGCGTGGAGCCTAGTTGCAGGAGACAAATACCTTGATTTAAAGCATCCAGGCTCAGATTCAGCGCTGTGTCCCTACCCTGCATGGGTGCGGGATCTGGTTGCAGAAAACAGTCTCCCCAAAGATGCGCACTTAGGGTCAAATTCAGCAGTCTCCCTGCCTTGGCACAGAGCCTGCTCACGGGAAACAAACTTCCCCTAGTTCACAAGTCCAGGCTCAGATTCAGCGCTGTCTCCCTGCCCTGCGTGGGCGTGGAATCTGGTCTCTGCAAACAATCTCCTCAAAGATGTCACTTAGGGTCAAATTCAGCAGTCTCCCTGCCTTGGTGCGGAGCCTGCTCGCAGGAAACAAACTTTCTGTGTCCGACACCAAGACTTAAAGTCAGGTAGAGCTGCCACTGCTGTGTGTTTTCAGAAAGCCCTGTTGTTAGTCCTGGGTCTGGCAGTTCCGATCCGGTCCCACTGAGATGGTGGGGGAGGGGGACTGGATTTGTGACTCACAGAAATCTGCAGCTGGGGTGCCTGGAGTCTTGGTGTCTGCACCTGTGGTCGCAGGTCTTCTACCAGAACAGCTGTATGGTACCGGTTTGCTACTGAGACCAGACTGGGTGGTGGCGAGGCTAGGATCCTACTCTCAAGCAGTTCTGGTTTTCAAGATGGCATGGTTTCTGTGCCGCCGGTGTTCTTCCCGCCAGATACTGTTTTGTTTTTTTGTGTTTTTTTTTAAATATATTTTATTGATATTTTACAGAGAGGAAGGGAGAGGGACAGAGAGTTAGAAACATCGATGAGAGAGAAACATCGATCAGCTGCCTCCTGCACAACCCCCACTGGGGATTTGCCTGCAACCAAGGTACATGCCCTTGACCGGAATCGAACCTGGGACCTTTCAGTCCTCAGGCCGACGCTCTATCCACTGAGCCAAACCGGTTTCGGCCCGCCAGATACTGTTTTACAAATTGATTCTATTAGCTTCTTAAGTAAAAGAAGACAGGCATCAACTGAGTTCAAATGAAGAAGACAACTGTTTTAGAGGATGGCTCTATATTTAACTCTATGTTCTTCAAAATTCAATACCTTAATTATTTTTTTTCTTTTTTAATCTTCATCCAAGGATATGTTTATTGATTTTTGAGAAAGAGGAAGAGAGAAAGAGAAAGGAAACAACGGTGTGAGAGGAACATGGATCACTTGCTTCCTGTACATGCTCTAACTAGGGATCAAATCCACAATCTTTTTGGGGGGTTAGGGTGTTATGAGATGATGCTCCAACCAACTGAGCCACGTGGCCAGGAAACACTATAATTCTTAATGTTTCCTTCAAACCGTGTATTAGTAGGACTCAGCATTTGAGAGAGTGTTTCTGTTGCATGTGTGAGTATTGGTTGTATGTGTAAATTTGCTGCTACTTTGTGTGTGCCTGATTGTATCTGTGTGTGTTTTTATTCTCTTTGTGTCACTCTTCTGTCTCCATGTATGTCTCTTCTTTTGTGTGCCGGTGTGTGTCCACTGTGTGTGTTGGTGTGCCTTGTGACATTGTCTTGGTGTCCCCATGTGTTCTTATCTGTGTGTTTGTGTGTGTTCCCCTCAAAGTGATGTCCGAGTCTGTAGTCTGGGTCTGTGTGAGCCTGGGCACAAGCTCTGTTCCTGAGAACCCATCTTTGCCTGGGGGTGTTCTGTGCCTGTGCGTTTCTCTGCTTGTGGTTTCTGTATGTTCCCTGTGAGATTGTGTATGTGTGCACCCCAACAACAGGCAAATGCATAGGCAATCTCCAGAGGGTTGATTTAGAGGATAGTATGTTCATCTTCCTTGCTTCCCAAGCTGAGCCCCTTTTTCACCTGCTCTTCCAAGCCTCTGTTTTACCCCTTTGGTTCCCATGTCAGGCTTATGGGTGGATGAAGTGAAGGGTCATAGAACCCCAGTCTGAGCAAAGGTGGGGAATTGGGGGAGACTCTGATGGCAGAAAGAAGGTATAGAATATGGAGGTGCTGTTTTGGAAGTACTCTAAGCCTTCGGGGAGGATCGGGGAGAACTTGGATCCTTGAAAGGAATCAGTGGATGTGTGTATATGGGGGGAAGAATTCTAGGTTCCTGATTCCCCCGTAGGAATGAATAACTGGAGAGGGCTAGGAGAGTTTAGTGGTCTTCCTGGTCCCTGATGAGCAGGTCAATTTCTTGCCCATGTGTAAGCTAGGCTGATACTTCATAGGGAATGTGCCTGGGGCTGCTCAGAGCATCAGTTTTTGACATCTGGGCTCTCATAATTTACTAGGTGAGCTTGGACACCCAGGAACATTGGGATGAGGAGGGAAAATTAGGCCTAGTGCTCTCTCCAATGAGGATGGAGAGAACTATGGAGCGGCCACATTTAGCACAAGTTCAGGCACAGAATGAATGGATACCTAGTAGCAACATTGGTGTTAATGTCAGCATTTTGACAATTAGCCCCACCTGAAGGAGCACTCACCTGGCCAATGCAAAAGATAGAGACTTGGAGGTAGAGTAGTGATTGATGCTGATTTCAAAGAACATGGATGCTGGAATGCTTCAAGTCCTGTATCCTTCCCAATCACATTCTTAACATGTGGGTCTTCACTTCAGCAATAATGGGGGAAGTGAGACAGCCACGAATTTATCAAAGGTCACGCTCAGAAATGGGTTCTGAGTTTGCTGCCAATGATATCTAACCAGTCTCCTTTTGTTGAAGTTCACTCCTTTGAATCTTGACCGTGATGGTTTTGGGCAGCTCTGGGACAAAGTCCACGTGGATGAAGAAAGAGAGAACCATACTGGCTTTTCCCACTGTCATTGCCTACCAAAACCCACCCATCTCCTTTGCCTCTGCACAGCCCCAATAGAGGTGGCCACGTGTGATCACAGAAATGAGGCCCATCAAGAAGGTCAAGTTCTCATCCTGACCCCCTGAATTGTGCTTTGATCAATGAAATATGCTGGGAGTGAAGCTGTCACTTCTAACAGAAAAATCTGGAAGCACTGAGAGTGGCCACTGTCGCTGTCCATCTCTGAGTATGAAGGAGGTATCTACATGGTGGGTTCCTTTTGTACCAGTCCCAGGAGAACCAGGGAGGACATGTAGCATAACCAAGAAAGGTACCTTCTTTAGTTTGTTATCCACAATAATATCTAGCCCATCCTAATGGTTATACATTACCAACTCTACTCTCTAGGATGCAGTAGAGCCTAACATAGGAGCCAGAGCTCTGTTGTTAGAGACACACGGGTTTGACTTCTAGTCCTGCCTTTTATTAAACTTCACAAGCAGTCGATTTACCTTGAAATAGTAATGCATGTGAAGCATTGAATCCCGGGCCTTGCACATGTAGTAAACATTCAGTAACTCTTAACCCCATAGCTTCACAATGTGTACTGACTACAAACATGTAGACAATGTAGGAAATGTCAACTTGTTCATCTATGTATGTTTTCAAATTTTGTTTTTAAACAAATAGGATAGGATTATGTATATTTTATCTTAATAATGTGATATTTTTTGTTAAAACTAAAAAATGTGAAAACTGGAGTGGGTCTCTGGTTGAGCGTAGTCCCATGAACAGAAAGGGTACCAGTTTGATTTCTGGTGAGGCACAAGCCAGGCTTTCTTGGTGGATTCCCAGTCGGTGGGAGGGGCCATGCAGGAGGCACAAGTCAGTGTTTCTCTCTTTACCTTTCCCTTCTACTCTCTATACTAAAAATCAAATAAAAAGGATAAAAACAATACATCCATTCAGATTTGTGGTCTTCAGGAATAATTGAAATAATGTTTTCCACCCCCGTGAGCATTCTGAAATGCTCATAGAATCTGAAATAATATCTCCAAATAAGAGATCAGTTGCACTTCCCAGAAGCCTGGAACCAGCCACCAAATCCGAAAATTACCAGTTCCCAGTGCCCCTGGGGCGCTCCAATACCAATGTTTGCAATGATCAGTCAGTGACTGGGATCCTAATGCCACCTGCTGGGCCAAAAAAACGTAAGTTACCCAAAGGGCAAGGCGCCCAATGATGGCTGTGTTTAGCCAATGAAAGCCCAGGACAGGTGTATTTACCTGTGGTGATTGGCTGGGTATTACTTTCAGCTTCTTTCTCAAGGTGGGCATTTTGAGCTCTTTGTTGTGTTAACATATTCATAGGCTCGAGTGCTGGATCACAAGAGGATGAGGCATCAGAGGCAGAGCCCCCCTTGTGCAGTGGTTTGTCTGAAGCTTGTTGAGCAGCAACAGCCAGTATTGAGGCCTATGTGCCTCCCTGACTCCATTTTTCTTGCAGAGTTCTATTCCTCCTCATTCCATTTACCCTCCATCCTTGGGTGCCTGTCAGGTCCTGAAGCCCAGGTCACAACATCCAGAACAGTGATGTGAGTGATAGATGGTGTGAGGGATGAAAGAGGGTGACAGGCTGCAATGCCACCTTGTAAGGTTTCGGTTGGTGCGGCTGAGCTGAAAGAATTCAGGAATCCTGGGCTTGTTTTGTATCCAAAGGCAAAAAAGCAAACAAGGCGAAATATTGCGTGAGAAGTTTCAGTTTCATTCTCAGGAACCTAGGGCCATCGATGGTGGAGAATAAATGAGGGACGTTATCTGAAGTAGGGTTCTTAACTTCCCAACTGCTCAGAGGAAGAAGAACCTAGAAGGGAGAGGATACCAGCAGGGGGCAGGAATGAGAAATCCTTTGAAAGATAGCAAACTAGGCAAGAGTGTGCCTTTAGGACTGAGGCCCTGATGTAATGTGGTCATCTCCAGGTCATCTGGCCCTGGGCCTAGGGAAAGGTACTGAGTGGCCAGAGCCCATGGATCCTGGCAGTGTCTGCAAGGCTCTCAACAGACCTTTGCTTTCCACAAATTCCTGCAAATGCAACATCGCTTAGGGGTACTGGTTTGTGGAGCTTATTTCAGGGCCTCACACTCTTGTGACCTCTGAGATAGTGGAGTCCTGGGACTCTCCTGCCACTCTTCCAGCATTTGGGCCTGGGAAGCTCGAACAAACACTAAGCCCAGATCCTAAGTTCAGGTCTAGAGTTGTATGAAGTACTCCCTCATTTTGGCAATTAGAGGAATGAGATGTGGGAGGTCCTCCCAGGATGTGTAAACACATGGAGTAAAGACAAAACCTGTTCAGAGAATTGTAGGCATCCTCTTTTTAAAAATAGGGATGTAGCCCTACCGGGTTGGCTCAGTGGATAGAGCGTTGGCCTGTGGACTGAAGGGTCCCAGGTTCGATTCCGGTCAAGGGCATATACCTTGGTTGCGGGCACATCCCCAGTAGGGACTGTGCAGGAGGCAGTTGATCGATGTTGCTCTCATCGATGTTTCTAACTCTCTATCCCTCTCCCTTCCTTTCCGTAAAAAATCAATAAAATATTAAAAAAAAGTCTTCAAAAATAAAATAAAATAAATAAAAAGAGGGACGTATTAAAAATGGGAGAAAATCAGATCTAGAGGAGCTTTGTGACAATTTTAGAGTCTGTTCTGCAGGTGATGGGAGTATGGCAGATTTCCAGAAGTGGTGACACGTGATCGGAACCAGATCTCATTAGACTCTTGGTGGCTGCAGCATGATGAACAATATGCCTGTGAGGGAGGAGGCAGAAAGACTAGGAAGGAAGCAGCTGTGATAGATTGGTTGAGGATGATGGTAACTGGCTCACGATGGTGGCTGTGGAGATGGAAGTAGCAGTTGCATTCTAGATCGGTGATTTAGGTGTGGCCACCTGGATTTTCTAATGTTGGGGTTGAGAGAGACAGAGAAGTAATAGTATCAATTGAAATTAAGACTTGGATTTAGCACCCGAATGTATGGAAACACCATCAACTTAGACGGAGAAATTCATAGTAGGAAGTGTTATGTTCATAGGAGATACAAAAACTTTTATTTTCTGGCCTGTTAGGGTATTTCAGAGAGCAGTTCAAGAGCGTCTAGAATTCTGATGAGAGTTCAATAGGAAGACTTCCTTAAATGTAGTGGAAAATGTATAGACCACATAGGAGTTGTAGATCACCTTTGTTTGTGTGTGTGTGTGTGTGTGTGTGTGTGTGTGTGTGTGTGTGTTTAGAATTGGATGCCAAAGAGTATTTCAAACAAGACGAGACTGTGGTTGGTGCTTATTTTCTTCTCTAAACACTTACCAGGTTTTGTTTTTCTTTGTTTTTTGTTTTTTTGTTTTTTGTTTTTTGTTTTTTTATTACCATCGCTGTGGCTGGGTTGTTGCAGTCAGTTTAGCGGAATTGCTTAGGGGCATGAGTGGTCATCTCTGAGTTCACTGGGCATGGGGTAGAGGCCACAAGTGATGGGATTTAGTGACGAAAGGCTGAGAATGGTGAAGAGACATCAAGTGCAGCACCAGTGGTGGTGGGCTCTGAATATCTGAGATCCGATGTGGTTCACATTAGGTGAGGTGGGAGGGAAAAAAACAATCAGGGATGGAAACCTTCAGAGCAGGACACAACACTTCCTCTCTGGTTGTGAACTATGAGATTATGGGTAGTACATCACCCAGTTTAAATTTTCTAGGCATTCTCTGGGTCATACCTGCTCAATAGTGAGTATGAGGCCAATGAGTTGAGTATGGGTGCTTAGGATATGGGAGTGCAGGTGTGGGACAGGTGTGGTAGGAAAAAATGTCATGCACTTGGAGAGGGTATGTAAATTTATGGCTGCAGGGCCCTGACATTAACATAATAATGAAAGAAAGGTGAGTCCATTTCTGGTGGGGACTGGATGATATGACATGGGGAATTTTAGGGTAATTCCTGAAAAGAGAAGTTGTTGTAGTTCTGCATGCCAGATGAAGAGCTTACTATACACACACACACACACACACACACACACACACACACACACACACACATTCAACTGCCATTTTTTGTTGAGGGCTGCCCCAGTGATCAATAGGAATGAGATAGCATACATCAGTGTCACCTGTGCTTGAAAACCTCCACTGACATGAGCAAGGGAGACGATAAGAGGGAAATACATTATAGAGGTGATAAATTAGAATTTTGAAAGAAGAAGCTAACTAGGTAACAACCTGTCCTTGTCACAGCATTTTCGTATTGCCAGTGAGGTTGTTCCTCTTGGAATGAAGCTGCATGGGAGGAGTGTGGTTCAAAGAATTATGTGATGAAACATGATGTACTGAAATGTAATGGCCTCAACAATCTGCGTTTGGAGTCAGAATGGTGAAGTGTGATGCCATGTTTTTTGGAGTCTTGGAGGGAAAATTCAGAGAAAACAAGCATATTACCTGACAAGACCAGTGCCAAATCACTCACACTCCCTTTATGTCCAACAGCTCTCATAACCCTAAGGTCCTGACACCCACTGTTATTGAGAAGGGGCAGTGTGACTCACATTGAGCCCCAGAGCACAGGTATCTTCTATTTGCTCAACTCCCTTTATTGTTGTGGAAGACACAGCATCAGTAGGAATATAAGGATAGATTGGATTTTATTGGACCGAGGCCTGGTATCTTCTCTGATGTGGGGAGTAGAGGGAGCAGATGGATGTGGTGAGTTAACAACATGACAGAATTGGAATATTAGAAGAGATCTGATCATGGCTGTACTGTCCCCATTTTGACAGGATATGCACTTTGAGGACGTGGTCATTGCCTTTTCTCAGGAGGAGTGGGTGCTCCTTGATGAGGCTCAGAGAAGTCTGTACTGCGATGTGATGCTGGAAGTGTTTGCACTTGTTGCATCCGTAGGTAAGAACTTCACATCTCAGTGTCCTGAGGTGATGTTCTCTCTTACTTTATTCTCCAGGCATAGCACTCTCTGTCTCACAGCCAGACCATAGGTTCTGCAAATATTCCTAACTGTCTTTTCAAATGTACTATGGCTGCCAGTGCTGAGCACTGTGGAAAGCCCTGAGCAATAGACTCCACAAACTTCTCTTACAGCGTTTGTCTCAGCAAGTGCAGGAAGTTTCTGGGAGTAAGGGGTCTTACAGACAGCTTAATTGATCCCACCTGCTGTTTCTTCCTGGGAGGGTGACTATATTCAGATCCATGGCTTCCATTTCTACCCCTTTCCTATAGCTAAATTCCTGGGTGACTATCTGTGCCAGGTTATGGTCTTTACTTGCATGAACCATGTACTGTTCCTGTAAGACCCTCTTTCAAAGCAGGAACCAGCTCTTTTCCATCAGTGTTCAGATGGAGGTGCCACTCGCTACACCACATTTCTACCTTATCTTTTACCTACTTGACTCCTTCTGACATGTCATTTCACCTGTGAGTTCCTGGCTTTCGGCTATGTTTACCTTTATGGCATTTTTACGTCATCTGCTCCTCTGCATTGCTGCCTCTGCTGTATTCTTTAACACTGACTTACACATGTGTTATGAAGTGCGCTTACATGCTTAAGAAGGTTTCAAACACCAGCTACTCGTTTATGGAATTTTTTTTCAAATAAGAGATAAGGAAAATTCTGCAGTTTTTCTATGTCACCTGCAGACAAGCCGTGCTGAACACTGTTAAGCTAAGGAAGGGCTGGAAGTCTTACCTCTCTTCCATGTGGTGCTTCCCATCTTTGTGTCATATTCCTGGTGTGGTCTTCCTTCCTTTCGGATCTGCAGAGGCCCAGAACTTCACAGAAGCCTCTTATTAATGCTTCCATCACATCTCTTCTTTTCTGAAAATTGCATGGAGCCCAGGTGTCATTACTGGCAACACACTTTTGTAATGGAAATTCCTCCTGTCCCCACAGTCCTCAATCATTTCCTCACCTTTTTTCTGTTTTCAGGTGGTTGGCATAAAAAGGATGAGGAGGAGGCCTGTTCTGATCAGAGTGTATCTGTACAAGGAGAGTCACATGTCAGGGCTTCTAACACAGCTCCAGCAATCCAGAAGTCACATTTCTGTAAGCAGTGTTTCACAGTGTTAAAAGATATTTTGTACCTGACTGAGTTACAAGCAGAATACTTTGAGCACAAATGCTTCTTCAGTGACTCATGTGTGAGAGACTTCTGTTTCAGTGCAAACCCTTACCAGCAACAGAAGGATGTCAGTGAAGAGACCTCCTGGAGAGAAACTATGGACAGACCCTCATTTGTTACCAGGTGTAGCTTCTATTTATCAGAGGTACCTTCAAACAACAGGGAGGTTAGGGAAGATGTCCAAGCTCCCTCAGAGCTTCTCCAGGCACCGGCCTCTCAGAACACTGAGGAGCCACACAGGGGCTGTGAGGTTTCACAGGAATATCTCAGTGGGAAAAGTCATCACCAATGGGCTGAATGTGAAAAAGCTGCCAGCAAGAAACAGAAAGTTTTTGAATGTCATGGTGTCTGTTCTGGAGAACTGATTTATGATTGTGACAAATGTAGGAATGTTTTCAGAAGCATCTTTAACCTCATTCAACATAAGAGAGTTCAAAGTGGAGAAAAACCATATGAGTGTACAGATTGTGGGAAGTCCTTCTGTCAGAGTTCTAAACTCATTCAACATCATAGAATCCTCACTGCGGAAAAGCCTTATAAGTGTAGTGAATGTGGGAAGTCCTTCAGATATAAGTCTTCTTTGGATAAACACCAGCGAGTTCACACTGGAGAAAAGCCATATGAGTGTACAGATTGTGGGAAGTCCTTCAGATTTAAGTCTAATGTCAAGAAACACCAACGAGTTCACACTGGAGAAAAGCCATATGAGTGTACAGATTGTGGGAAGTCCTTTAGTGAGAGGTATAAACTCATTCAACATCAGAGAATTCACACTGGAGAAATGCCTTATAAATGTAGTGAATGTGGAAAGTCCTTCAGATATAAGTCTTCTTTGGATAAACACCAGCGAGTTCACACTGGAGAAAAGCCATATGAATGTACAGATTGTGGGAAGTCCTTCAGACATAAGTCTAATGTCAAGAAACACCAACGAGTTCACACTGGAGAAAAGCCATTTGAGTGTACAGATTGTGGGAAGTCCTTCAGTCAGAGTTGTGAAGTCATTCAACATCAGAGAATTCACACTGCGGAAAAGCCTTATAAATGTAGTGAATGTGGGAAGTCCTTCAGATATAAGTCTTATTTCAATAGACACCAGCGAGTTCACACTGGAGAAAAGCCATATGAGTGTACAGGTAGTCAGAAGTACTTCAGTAACAGTTCTAAACTCATGCAACATCAGAGAATTCACACTGGAGAAAAGCCATTTGAGTGTACAGTTTGTGGAAAGTTTTTCCGTGCGATTTCTACCCTTATTAAACATCAGAGAATTCACACTGGAGAAAAGCCTTATAAGTGTAGTAATTGTGAGAAGTCCTTCAGCAGTAAGTCTGATGTCAATAGACACCAGCGAGTTCACACTGGAGAAAAGCCATATGAGTGTACAGATTGTGGGAAGTCCTTCCGTGAGAGTTCTAAACTCATTCAACATCAGAGTATTCACACTGGAGAAAAGCCTTATAAGTGTAGTGAATGTGGGAAGGCCTTCAGACGTAAGTCTGATGTCAATAGACACCAGCAAGTTCACGCTCGAGAAAAGCCATTTGAGTGTACAGATTGTGGGAAGTCCTTCAGATATAAGTCTAATATCAAGAAACACCAACGAGTTCACACTGGAGAAAAGCCATTTGAGTGTACAGATTGTGGGAAGTCTTTCAGTTATAGTTGTTTAGTCATTCAACATCAGAGAATTCACACTGTGGAAAAGCCTTATAAATGTAGTGAATGTGGGAAGTCCTTCAGATGTAAGTCTAATGTCAATAAACACCAACGAGTTCACACTGGAGAAAAGCCATATGAGTGTACAGATTGTGGGAAGTCCTTCAGTCAGAGGTATAAACTCATTCAGCATCAGAGAATTCACACTGCTGAAAAGCCTTATAAATGTAGTGAATGTGGGAAGTCCTTCAGATGTAAGTCTAATGTCAAGAAACACCAACGAGTTCACACTGGAGAAAAGCCATGTGAGTGTACAGATTGTGGCAAGTCCTTCAGTCAGAGTTCTAAACTCATTCGACATCAGAGAATTCACACTGCGGAAAAGCCTTATAAGTGTAGTGAATGTGAGAAGTCCTTCAGATATAAGTATTATTTCAACAGACACCAGCGAGTTCACACTGGATAAAAGCCATATGAATATACAGTTGGGAAGACCTTGAGTGAGAATTCTAAACTCATTCAACATCAGAGAATTCACACTGGAGAAAAGCTTTATAAGTGTAGTGAATGTGGGAAGTCCTTCCGAAGTAACTCTAATGTTAATAAATATCAGTAAGTTCACACTGGTTAAAAGCCTTGAGTGTACAGATTGTGGAAATCTTTTACCAAAAATTGTAGCCTCATAAGACACCGGAGACGTCACAGTGGAGATAGGCCTTAAATGTGTAGGTAATGTTTCCTTTTTCTTACCCAGAATAACAACACTGAAGGAGAATCTGTGATGCACTTTTATCTCAATATGATCCCTTTTTATCAGGAAATATACTCTGCTAGATTCCTCAAGTTTCTGGTACAAGTGAGGCTTTAAGGAGCTGCCTACAATTGCTATCCTGCCCAGGTCTACTATGTGATTGATGTCACTGTGAAGGTTTATGGCTGCAGTGATTTCTCCTCTACCACCTGGCTCACATGTACAGTGTGAATCAGTTACAAACCTGCATGCTCTTTTGTGCTTGAATAAATTCTCAATACTCTGAACACACCCTAGGAAATTTGGCACAGTGGATAAAGTGTTGGTCTGCAGACAGAAGGGTCCTGGTTTTGATTCCAGTCAAGGGCACATGCTGGGATTGTAGGCTTGATCCCCAGTGGGGTGCATGCAGGAGGCAGCTGATCAATGATTGCCTCTCATGAAATTCTTTTTTATAAAGGAACAACTGGCGAAATTTAAATAAAGTTACAGATTTGTAAATAAGTAAATACATAAATACTCTGAACTCTTGGCAGTGTCTTCATTCCTTCCTCTCTGACTAGGGAATGGGCCTGACTCAGGGTTTGTCCAGATTACCCATCAACAGCAAAGAAGTAGTCCCTCTTAAGGTGGTTCTCACATTATGCTGTGATGATTGGCTTATGTTCTAGTTCACCAATCTGAACTCCACTGGCTCTGGTTTATGATATTTCAGTAAAGGTGGTTTTTCTGTTGTACCTTTAATTGTGTTGGTTCTATTCACTGCCTGCCATGATTTGAAAGCACTATTGTGATCTGTCAGTATGTAAATGTGAACAGATATTGTGGGGACGTCAAACCTTCAGTGCTTCGGAAGGGAGAGAATGATGGCAGAAAATCAGTCTTTGTCCACAACCTGCTTATTTTGCATTGCTGCCCAAGGCCTTGTAAGAAAGACTGCATGACTTTGTAGTTTTAATTTACACCCCAGTACCTTGGTTATTGGTGAGGTCAGTGGTCACCCAGAAGAGGAGGATTTTGCTGTCCTTCTGTTCACAATAGGAATTATGTTCTGTTCACAGTATGTGTTACATATGTATCAGCAATGTTTAGGGGAACTCCTCCCCACGGACTGCAAAGGAGACATGTGTCATGAAGTACGAAATTTCATTGTCTTGTGACACTTGTTTTAAGACTCTGAGGTTAAACTACTATTGAGACAGAAACACTATATTCAGAGCGATGGGAAAAACTGAAGTAAATTAGATTGAAAATGTCTGCTTTGAACATAAATCCAAAAATATTCCTGGGCCTATGGGTTGTGTCCTTTGTTTACAGACATTCTCAGCACCTCCAAAACTTTTCCTGTAGCTGAAGTCATTGGCAGAGAAAATAATTTAATTGTTTTGAGGATTCCCCTGGTTTCTATAAGGTGTTCTCCGCAAGGTCATTTCTCAAAATGTAAGAGCTCAATGCTGGAGGAAGGATAATCCTGTAATCAGTCCTAGGATGTGTCTTTTGTAACCGGTAACCATTCCTGTTGATTCCATGGCAGTAGTCTTCCCTGCTTGCCACTATTTTTTGACATTGAGGCAAAGCTGTTCCTCTCAGGAAAGGAGCACTGACATGCAAGAAAGCGCACTTTTCTAATGTGTGTTATTTTGTCAGCCTTGACCTAGAGATAAAGCTGTGAAACCACCACAGGTGAAATCTTATCTGTCACTGTATTCAAGGAGTGGCAAAAGTAGACTTTCAGTTGTGACTACACAAACCGCACTGCTTCTGCTTTTAAAAAATATTATTTAAAATGCCTTTATTATATTTATTTACTTATTTAATTATTTATTTATTGGAAAAGAAGCGGAAAGGGGAGAGAGAGAGAGAGAGATACATACATAAGCTCCTTTCTGCACTACACTTACTGGTGACCCAGAAGGAACTGTGTACTGACCTGGAATTGAACCAGGATATTTCAGTGCACTGGATGACACCCACCCAGCTGAGGTAATGGGTGAAAGCAGAGTTTATTCTGATATTTTTACGTATTATTTTTCATACCAACAACTGTACTCCTACATTTCCTACACTCTGCATTTTCCACCTGGCCTTTTATAATCTCTCTTTCTGACTTTCCCAGTCTTCCATGCAATCATTCATTTTTCATCCTTTACATTAGATTAGTTCATATATTTCATAATTTTATAGGCACTATAAGGTGTGTACTTTTTAACAAATACTGGTTTCCTTTATGCTACAGATATTTTGAGATCCAATACAAATGCTTATGTGAATATCGAATTTGTTTTATTGCTGAATAGTATTGTATTCTATGGATAACAACTTTATCTGTTGATCTTCTATAAAATTGCTTATTTCCAGGTTTCGGGTACTATAAATAAATCTGTACCCGGGCCGGGCACCACGCCTGCTCATCCCGGCCCCGCTGCGCCTGCATCTGCAGCTGCGAGGTAGAATGCTGCTGTGGAGGCGGGAGAGGCTGGCACTGCTGCAGCTGGGCTCGCCAGCTGTGAGCCCAGCATCTAGAGCTCCTCAGTCAGTCAGCTGAGTGATGATCCTGCTGTGTGCACGCACTGACCACCAGGGGGCAGCTCCTGTGTTGAGCATCTCCCCACTGGTGGTCAGTGCACATCATAGCAAAGGGTCAAAAGGTCATTCAGTTGTTTGGTCCCTTAGGAATATATATATTAGTGGCCTGGTGCACAAAACTTGTGCCCATTAAAAGGGGATTAATTAGAGGAAATATTTTAATACTACTATTTGCCTTTCCTCTATAATAGATATGTCAGATATGAAAGAAAATTAGTAAAATGTATATGAAAATCTTCCTCCTGTCAAAGTCTGGGGCGCACCATGGGACCCAGAGTCAAGTCCCTGCCCACCCACATGCACCTCAAAATCCCATGAGACCCAGACACAACCACCCCCACCCCCTTTGGGCTAGATCCAGACCTGGCCGGTCCCAACCTTGTCAAGCCCTGCCAGGCAAGGGGAATGGCCTCAGGTCCCCTGGAAAGCCCCATGAGGGTAGCGGGGGCACAGCCTCAGGTCCCTGCTGATTGCTCATTAAGACTCATTACGGGAACTTGGCCTCTGCTGTGGGTGCAGCCATCTTTAATACAGAAACCCCTGCCTCCGCTGTGGGCGCCACCATCTTTGTGGCAGAGTCAATTTGCATATTCCCTCTTTATTATATAGGATAGATAGTCTGCTGTAGGGGCCCTGTGCAGAGTACGCTGGAGGTTCAAGGCCAACTTGCCATGCCCATGCATACAGGAAAGGACACAGCAGTATTACAATGGTAAGTCCTCTTATGCCCTATGTATGTGCGGGCACAATCACTCAGCATTAGCACTGTACAGAGCACCCTTATCTGACCTGTTTGTGTTAATTCAGCTCAAGCACCACTCATTGGCATGAGGCTTCTTTCTTTTGAGTGTGTGAATAAGGTGCCGCTGACCAGCCAGGTTAACATGGACATGATAAGATATTGCAGTAACACCTTATATTTTATTTCCAACTTATTAATAAATAGGTACAAACATGCTCAAGAACTTTCATAATAAAATAGTAAAATAATTGGGACATGTCAAGTTTTAATCATTTTTTAAACTTTGATGTAAGTATAATTGATTTAGAACATACATTCAAAAATATACTGAGTGGCCAGATTATTATGATCTCTGAATGCATAATAATCTGGCCACTCAGTGTCTGTGTGTGTATATATATATATATTGGAGGCCTGGTTCATGTATGGGTGGTGTCCAGCCAGCCTGGCCAGGGCGCGGGGACATGCGCGGTTGGCCAGCATGCCTGCTGGTCGAACTCCTGTTTGAGGGGACAATTTGCATATTAGCCTTTTATTATATAGGCTATACACTGAGTGGCCAGATTATTATGCATTCAGAGATCATCATCATCTGGCCACTCAGTGTGTATTTTTATTGATTTCTGAGAGGAAGGGAGAAGTGAGGGATAGAAACATCAATGATGAGAGAGAATCACTGATAGGCTGCCTCCTGCATGCCTCATAATGGGGATCCAGCCCACCACCTGACCATGTCCTGTTTGGGAATGCAACTGTGACCTCCAGGTTCATTGGTCAATGTTCAACCATTGAATCACACCAGCCAGGCTCTCCTAAGCTTTTAAGAGATCCCGAACGACCTGCAACCGAGGCAGCAGTGAGCAGTGACAGCTCATCCCGGGCTAACCCCCTGAACCTGAGCTCAAGCCCTCCTTTTCTCTGCTTCTCCAGTGAGCTCACAGCAGTGTTTCTAGAGAGCCCAAGGAGCCCCACCCAGTCTCTCTGGTGTTCCTTGTTCTATCCTAAGCCCTCGATGTTTTTCATTATCCCCATCTTTAATAAATGTTCCCTCAAAATCTCTGAACTCCTGTTGTGAAATCTTCTGCGTGAAGTCAAGAACTCAAACACTATAGGCCAAGCTGAGGCAGACCACCTCCAGGCACGCTCCTGTTCCCTAGAGCTATGCCTGGTACATCCTGTGTAAAGACAGAACAAGGCATGACTGTTTACAAGACTTGGAGGAAAACGTGATGGCCCACAATCACTTCGTTGTTGTTGAGTTAAATCAGTCCTAACACTGTTCATTTTCTAAATGTCTTTATTGACTTTTTAGAGAGAAAGGGAGAGGAAGAAACATCAATGATGGGAGATGATCATTGACCAGCTGCTTCCAGCATTCCCCCCACTGGAATGGAGCCCCCAACCTGGGCATGTGCCTTGATCTGGAATCGAACCAGCGATATGTTGGTTGATGGGTACACGCCCAAACACTGAGCCCCACCGTTGTACACACTATTACTTTTTATTGGTGACTCTATTATAATGTTCCCAATTTCCACCCTTCCATCCCCCTACCCTGCCCCACTGCTTCTAGTCCCTCACTACATTGTCTTAGTCCAAGGCCTATGCATATATGTGTATACTTTGCTTAAAAATTTTTTGTTGTTTTTAGAGAGTGGAAGGATGAGGGAGAGATAACAAAAATCAATGATGAGAGAGAATTGCTGATTGATTGCCTCATGCATGACTCCACCCACACACTAGAAATTGAGCCTGCAACCCATCTATGTGCCCTGAGCAGGAAAAGAACCAGTATCACATGACCTCATCATTTGTGGAATATAATGAACAGCATTAATTGATGAACAAATGTAGATTCAGAGACACAGAAGCATCAAACACACTGTCAAACTTTAGAGGGAATTTAAGGGAGGGAGTGGAGGCAAGTGTTCAACCAAAGGACTTACATGCACTCATATAAGCATAACCAATGCACACAGACACAATGGGGGGTAAGGGCATATGCTGAAGTGTGGGGGTGGCTGGTCAGAGCTCAATGGGGGAAAAAGGAGTTATATGTAAAACTATATGTAATGCTTTAAACAATAAATAATTTAAAAATAATAAGAATAAAATAAAAAGACCCATGACCTGGTTTTTAGGTCGAGGCTCAACCACTGAGCGACACCAGGTGGGCTCATTATTTTAAAATTTACAAAAATACATATATTTTTTATTGATAGTTTTATCTATGTCTCCCATGTCTCCCTCTGTATATATTCTTGGGTGGATCTCTTGCATTCCTCCCACCTCCTTCCCCTCAGAGATCTGTTTATCAGCTCCTGTTAGCCAGGCCTCTGGTCCCATCTAGTCCCGCCCCAGGCCTCACTCTCTGTGCCACACACCTTCATTCCCATGGACTGGGATGCTAGTACTGTTCTGGGCGGTGAGAAAACTACATTACCCAGAAGGAACTGCACTCACATGGGCGGAGCTAAAGGGCAATTTGGTGTCTGCGCATCCGATTAGGGCGGGCCTTCCTGCTTCCTCCTCGCGGTGGACATTTTAACCTCTTAGGTCTGTTCACAGAGTCACAGGCTTCAGGGCGCTGGTCGGGAGCAGGAGGAGGCCTGGGGGGCAGCTGCCTGCGGTGCGGGGTGTTTCTGAGGCTCCTTGAGCCCCAACAGACCGAGATCGGGTCTCCGTGCCTCCCGGACTCCTCTCTGCTCACAGCGTTCCCGCAGCCTGACCCCACTTCACCCTCCAGCCTGGGGGACCCGCGCCTCTCAGGTCCTGCCGCCCAGGTCCCAGCGTTCAGAATGGTGAGTCCCTCGTGGGTGACACATGGGTGATGGGGGAAGAGGGTGGAAGGCTGCAGTGCCACCTTGTGAGGACGTGATGGTGACACTGAGCTGGGAGGATTCGGAAACCCGGGCCTGTTTGGGTCTAAAGGCAACAAAGATGAGGTGTGGTTTTGCAGGAGGAGTTTTACTTTCACTCTCAGAACGCTGGGGCCATAGATGGTTGTGAAAAAAAAGAGGGACATTCTCTGGGGTAAGGGTCTAACTTTTCCTAACATTGCTCAGAGGAAGAACAGACTAGAAGACAGAGGACAGCAGCTGTGGACAGGAAGGGGAATCCTGTAAATGGTAAGGGAACTGGCAAGAGTGAGCACTGAGGACTGAGCCCTGCGATCATACAGGATCTGGAGGGCACCTGGCCTCGGGGCTGGGCAAGGTACTGAGCAGCCTGAGCCATAGAGCCTGGTGGCTGCCAGGCTCCCAACAGACCCTTTTCTTTCCACAAATTCCTGCAAATGCAGAATCGTTAGGTGTACGGGTTTGTGGAGCTTATTTCAGGGCCTCACACACTTGTGGCCTCAGAGATAGTGATGCGCTGGGACTGTCAGCCCCTCCTGTAGCCCTTGGACCTGGGGACTTTGAACAGACACTGAGCCCAGATCCTAAGGCCACGACTAGGCCTTCATGGTGTACACCTTGTTCTTGGCCACCAGTGGGATGAGTGGGAGTTCTTCCAGGACATAGGTTCCAGAATGTGCAAGGCTTGGAGTAAACAGTGAGCTGAATTAGTAACCTGCAGGTATGTTTTTTAAAATACATACACATTTTCATTGATTTTATATGTACAAATGAAATGAGAGAGAGATGGAGAAACAGGGATGAGCAAGAAACAACGGTTTGTTGCCTCCTGCACAACCCCTACAGTGCATCCAGCTCACAACCCAAGCATGTGACTTAACCAGTGAAGGGGTCTATGCTCAACCAACTGAGACACATCAGCCAGGACTGCAGATCACTTACATACAGGGAATCATGGTCTGGTTGGTAATGGTAGTAGTAGCCCAGAAGGGAAAGTGTGAGCCTGAGGACTGGCTTTCTTGCTGGGGCCACTGTTGGTTGGAGGTTGGTGTCATAACACAGCACAGGGACAGACGTTGTTATGTAGAGTGTGGGGGACAGATAATGGTTTTTCGGTGGCCGAGGCCGAAAACTAATTAAAACAAAATGAGACTAGGGCTGATACATACCAACATTTTGAAAATCTCACCAGGATTTTGTTGTGACCCTCGGTGTGTCCTGGCTGTGGGGAGTTGCAGTCAGTCTTGTGGATTAGCTAAGAGGCTTGAGTGGTCATCTGTGAGACTCACTGGGCATGCTGCAGAGGGCCATCGGGGCTGGGACTTGAGTGACGGTTAACTGAGAGATGTTGGCTGTGACTAGTGAAGGGACATCAAGTGCAGCATCACAGGAGGTGGCCTATGGATCTCTGAGATCTGATTGTTGTTCTTAATAGTTGAGGTTGAAGGAAAAAAACAGCCATGGAGAGAGGCCTACATAGCAGGACTCAAGGCTGCCTCTATGAGTGTGGACTGTCAGAGTCTGGGCAGTGCTTGATCCTAATTCCATTTGGCAACCATCTTCTGGACCACACATGCTGAGTAATAAGTAAAAGGCCAGGATATGAGTATGGGGGCCGGGGCTGTGGAAGTGCAGGTGTGAGAGAGGTGTGGTGGAAAGAGTCATGTGCACTTGGAGAGGGAATGTGAATTCATGGCCACAGCACCATGATATTGACAGAAGAGTGAGTGAAGGAAGAGTCTGTTTCTGGTTGTGCCTGGATGTAACAATAAGGTGAATTTTAGGGTAACTGCCTGTAAAGAAAGGGGTTTGGGTGCTACATTCTAGGTTAAGGGCTTAGGTGCCATTTAACTAACCACCTGACTTTTGTTGTTGGGAGGAAACACTGGTTGATGGGAATGAGATAGCATACATCAATGTTACCAGGCGTGTAAATCTCCACTGGCATGGGTAAGGAAGAAGGGTAAGAGAGAAATAGATGTTGGTGGTGGTGAACTATAATTTTGGAAAAGAAGGTGATTATGAAATAACTTATCCTCACCATGGCTAATTTGCATTACCTTTGAAGGGGTGCCTCTGGGAATGAAGTTGTGTGAGAGAAGTGTTGTTCAAAGAACTATGTGCAGCCGATTGTGAAAAGTGTTGGCCTCAGCACCTTGGGAATGGGGTCAAGAGGGTGAAGTGAGATGCCATGTTTTTGGTGTCTTAGAGGAACAATCCGAGGGTCTACAGGCTATTTCCTGAGAAGAACAGTATCAAATCACTCACACTCTCTTTATGGCCAACATCCACCTCTAACCTATGTTTTTGACACCCACTCTATTGATAAGAGGCAGTGTAGCATACATGGGGGTCCAGAGCACAGGTAACTTCTATCTGCTCAACTTAATTTTCTAATGGAGGCATACCTAGATTTTTATTTGGATCTGCTTTTTAAGGCTTTACTTAGGCATATGTATCACTGGCAAACAATGAAATGTACTTTTCTGATGTGTACTCTTTGGTGAGTTTGAACATACGGATCACGCTCTGAAACGTTCACAGGTGAAATAAGCTTCTCTGTTACACATATCCATGGTGAGGCAAAAGTAGGCTTACAGTTGTGAGTATGCAAAACACAGTTTATTCTCTGTTCTTAAATAACTACGTTATATATTTGAAATGATATTTTCATTGATTTTTAGAGAGGAAGGGAGGAGGAGAGAAACATCAACCTTCCGGCTCCTATAAGCCCACTACTGGGGATCCAGGAACGCATGTGCCCTGACCTGAAATTGAACCAGTGACATTTTAATGAATGGAATGACGCTCAATTAACTGAACCATACTGGATATGGTGGTGTTTATACTTGTATTATCATTTATTAATTATTTTCAATACCAACAACTGTAAATCTACTTTTGCCACACCCTGTATTTACCTCATGCCCTTTTATTTTAATATATTTTTATTGATTTCAGAAAGGAAGGGAGACGGAGAGAGAGATAGAAACATCAACCATGAGAGAGAATCATTGATTGGTTGCCTCCTGCATGCCCCCATTGGGGTTCGAGCCCGCAACCCTGGCATGTGCCCTTGCCTGAAATCAAACTTGGGACCTTTCAGTCCGCAGGCCAACTATCTGTCCACTGAGCCAAACAAGCTAAGGCCCTCCTCCCCTTTTATACTCTTTCTGCTTCCCAAGCCCTCCATGCTAGCATTGATATAACTTCTTTTGAAATAGATTAGTTCATATTTTTCATTATTTATAGGCATTATAAGGTGTATAATCTTTAAGCAACACTGACATCCTTCATGCTACACAGTTATTTTGAGATTCAGCAATGACATTTATGTAAATAGTTAATTTTTTGTTTCTAATATTGTATTATTTGGATTATCCACTTATCCTTTGATCTGTCTATGGTTTTGTTTATTTTCACGTTTGGGGTTTTATAAATAAAACTGCTGTCATTATTGTTCTGCTTTTTTGTTTTGTTTTGTTTTTGTATTTTTTAATTTCTTTATTGACTTAAGTATTACATATTTGTCCTCAACCCCCCATGACCTTCCCAAACCCCACCCACTCATGCCCCCACCAACCCTGTTGTCTGAGACTACTGGTTAGGCTTATATGCATGCATACAAGTCCTTTGGTTGATCTCTCCCCCTTACCTCTACCATCCCCTACCTTCCCTCTGAGGTTTGACAGTCTGATCGAAGCTTCCCTGTCTCCAGGTCTGTTTTTGTTCATCAGTTTATGTTGTTCATTATTTCTCATAGATGAGTGAGATCATGTGATATTTTTCTTTCATTGCCTGGCTTATTTCACTTAGCATAATGCTCTCCAGTTACATCCATGTTGTTGCAAATGGTAGGAATTCCTTTTTTTTTTAGCGCAGCGTAGTATTCCATTGTGTAGATGTACCACAGTTTTCTAATCCACTCATCTGCTGATGGGCACTTAGGCTGTTTCCAAATCTTAGCTATGGTGAATGGTGCCGCTATGAACATAGGGGTGCATATATCTTTTCTGATTCGTGTTTCTAGCTTCTTGGGATATATTCCTAGAAGTGGGATCACTGGGTCAAATGGGAGTTCCATTTTTAGTTTTTTGAGGAAGCTCCATATTGTTCTCCACAGTGGCTGCACCAATCTGCATTCCCACCAGCAGTGCATGAGGGTTCCTTTTTCTCCGCATCCTCGCCAGCACTTGTCCTTTGTTGATGATAGCCATTCTGACAGGTGTGACATGGTACCGCAATGTCGTTTTGATTTGCATCTCTCGGATAATTAGTGACTTTGAGCATGTTTTCATAGGTTTCTTGGCCTCCCTTCTGTATTTTTTCGAAAAGATTCTATTTAGGTCCGTTGCCCATTTTTTGATTGGGTTGTTTGTCTTCCTTTTGTTAAGCTGTATGAGTTCCCTGTAAATGTTGGAGATTAAACCCTTCTTGGTAATATCATTGGCAAATATGTGGGCTTTCTTGTTGTTTTGCTGATGATTTCTTTTGCTAGGCAAAAGCTTTTTATTTTGATGTAGTCCAATTTGTCTATTTTCTCTTTATTGTCCATTGCCTAAGGAGTAGTATCAGTGAAGAAGTTCCTTCGGCATATGTCTGAGATTTTTCTGCCTGTGGATTCCTCTAGTATTTTTATGGTTTCCCGTCATATGTTTAAGTGCTTGATCCATTTTGAGTTTATTTTTGTGTATGTTGTAAGTTGGTGGTCTAGTTTCATTTTTTTTGCATGTATCTGTCCAATTTTCCCAACACCATTTATCGAAGAGACTCTCTTGACTCCATTGTATGGTCATGCCTCCTTTGTCGAATATTAACTGGGCATAGTGGTTTGGGTCAATTTCTGGGTTCTCTATTCTATTCAATTGGTCTATATGTCTGTTCTTGTGCCAGTACCAGGCAGTTTTGAGAACAGTGGCTTTGTAATACAGCTTGAAATATGGTATTGAGATCCCACCTACTTTGTTCTTCTTTATCAGGATTGCTGCAGCTATTCGGGGTCTTTTTTCATTCCAGATGAATTTTTGGAAAGTTCTTTCTAGGTCTGTGAAATATGCAGTTGGTATTTTAATGGGGATTGCATTGAACCTATAGATTGATTTGGGTATTATGGATATTTTGATGATGTGGATTCTACCAGTCCATGAAAACGGTATGTTCTTCCATATGTTTATGTCTTCCTCTATCTCTTTTTTCAGTGTCCTGTAGTTTTTTGCATATAGTTCTTTAACCTCCTTAGTTAAGTTTATTCCTAGGTATCTTAATTCTTTTGGTGCATTGGTAAATGGAATTGCTTTTTCAGTCTCTCTTTCTGTAAGTTCATTATTGGTGTATAGAAATGCCATAGATTTCTTGGCGTTAATTTTGTATCCTGCTACCTTGCCAAATTCATTTATTGAGTCTAATAATTTTATGATGGAGTCTTTAGGGTTTTCTGTGTACAGTATCATGTCATCTGCGAATGACAGTTTTACATCTTCTTTTCCGATTTGGATGCCTTTTATTTCTTCTTCTTGTCTGATAACAATGGCTAGTATTTCCAGTACTATGTTGAACAGCAGTGGTGAGAGTGGGCATCCCTGTCTTGTTCCCGTTCTTAGGGGAAATGGTTTTAGTTTTTGCCAATTGAGTATGATGTTGGCTGTGGGTTTGTCATATATGGCTTTTATGATGTCGAAGTATGATCCTTCTATCCCCACCTTGCTGAGAGCTTTTATCAAAAATGGGTGTTGGATTTTGTCAAATGCATTTTCTGTTTCAATATATATTACTATGTGATTTTTCTCCCTCTATTTGTTTATGTGATGTATCACGTTTATTGATTTGCGGGTATTGTACCATCCTTGCATCCCTGGAATAAAATCCTTCTTAGACATGGTGTATGATCTTACAGATGTACAGCTGCATCAGATTTGCTAGAATTTTGTTGAGGATTTTTGCATCTCTGTTCATGAGGGATATTGGCCTGTAATTCTCTTTCATTGTGTTGTCTTTATCTGGTTTTGGTATTAGGGTGATGCTTGCTTCATAGAATGAGCTTAGAAGTGTTCCTTCCTCTTGAATTTTTGGAATAGTCTGAGGGGGATAAGTTTTACTTCTTCCTTGAATGTTTGGTATAACTCTCCTGTGAAGCCATCTGGCCCCGGGCTTTTGTTTGCTAGAAGCTTTTTGATGACTGCTTCTATTTCTTCCACAGTTATCGGCCTATTGAGATTTTTAGATTCTCCCTGATTGAGTTTTGGAAGGTTGTATTTTTCTAGGAATATGTCCATTTCCTCCAGGTTGTCTAGTTTGTTGGAATAGTTGTTCATAGTATTTTTTAACAATCCTTTGTATTTCTTTTTTTAAAAATTTCTTTTAGTGATTTTTCTCTTATTTATTTTAATAAATTTTATTGATTTTCTTACATAGAGGAAGAGAGAGGGATAGAGAGTTAGAAACATGAATGAGACAGAGACATTGATCAGCTGCCTCCTGCACACCTCCTACTGGGGATGTGCCTGCAACCAAAGTATGTGCCCTTGACCAGAATTGAACCTGGGACCTTTCAGTCTGCAGGCTGACGCTCTATCCACTGAACCAAACCAGTTAGAGCAATCCTTTGTATTTCCGTGGGGTCTGTTGTTATTTCGACTCTATAATTTCTGATTTTGTTTATTTGGGTCCTCTCTCTTTGCTTCATGGTAAGCCTGGCTAGAGGTTGGTTAATCTTGTTTATCCTTTCAAAGAACCAGCTCTTTGTTTCATTGATCTTTTGGTTTTTTTGTTTGTTTGTTTGTTTTTGGTCTCTGTGTCATTTATTTCTGCTCTAATCTTTATCTCCTTCCTTCTGCTCATTCTGGCTTTTCTTGTTGCTCTTTTTCTAATTCTTTGAGTTGTAGAGTTAGATGATTTATAACCATTTTTTCTTGTTGTTTTTTTTTGTTTTTTTTATGTATGCCTGTAGAGCTATGAACTTCCCTCTCGGGACTGCTTTCATTGTGTCCCATAGCATGTGCATTTTTGTGTTTTTATGGTCATTAATCTCCAGGATGTGCTTAATTTCTTCTTTGATCTCATTCGTAGCCCAATCGATATTTAATAACATGTTATTCAGCTTCCAAGTGTTTTGAGTATTTTGGGTTGCTTTTATTGAAGTTTATTTCTTATATTATGCCATTGTGGTCTGAGAAGATGCTTGGTATGATTTCAATCTTCTTGAATTTGGGGAGACTTAAACTCCACAAGCAGTCGATTTACCTTAAAATAGTAGTGCATGTGAAGCATTGAATCCATGGCCTTGCACATGTAATAAACATTCAGTAACTCTTAACCCCATAGCTTCACAATGTGTAATGACTACAAACATGTAGACAATGTAGGAAATGTCAACTTGTTCACCTATGTATGTTTTCAAATTTTGTTTTTAAACAAATACGATGGGATTATGTATATTTTATCTTAATAATGTGATATTTTTTGTTAAAACTAAAAAATGAGACGACTGCAGTGGGTCTCTGATTGAGCATAGTCTCATAAACAGAAAGGGTACCAGTTTGATTTCTGGTGAGGCACAAGCCAAGCTTTCTTGGTGGATTCCCAGTCGGTGGGAGGGGCCATCAGGAGGCACAAATCAGTGTTTCTCTCTTTTCCTTTCCCTTCTACTCTCTATACTAAAAATCAAATAAAAAACAATATATCCATTCAGATTTGTGGTCTTCAGGAATAACTGAATAATGTTTTCCACCTCAGTGAGCATTCTGAAATGCTCATAGAATCTGAAATAATATCTCCAAATAAGAGATCAGTTGCACTTCCCAGAAACCTGGGACCAGCCACCAAATCCGAAAGTTACCATTTCCCAGTGCCCCTGGGGCACTCCAATACCAATGTTTGCAATGATCAGTCAGTGACTGGGATCCTAATGCCACCTGCTGGGCCAAAAAAATGTAAGTTGCCCAAAGGGCAAGGCGCCCAATGATGGCTGTGTTTAGCCAATGAAAGCCCAGGACAGGTGTATTTACCTGCGGTGATTGGCTGGGTATTACTTTCAGCTTCTTTCTCAAGGTGGGCATTTTGAGCTCCTTGTTCTGTTAACATATTCATAGGCTCCAGTGCTGGATCACAAGAGGATGAAGCATCAGAGGCAGAGCCCCCTTGTGCAGTGGTTTGTCTGAAGCTTGTTGAGCAGCAACAGCCAGTATTGAGGCCTATGTGCCTCCCTGACTCTGTTTGCTTGCAGAGTTCTATTCCTCCTCATTCCATTTACCCTCCATCCTTCGGTGCCTGTCAGGTCCTGAAGCCCAGATCACAACATCCAGAAGAGTGAGTCACTTGTGGGTGATAGATGGTGTGAGGGATGAAAGAGGGTGACAGGCTGCAATGCCACCTTATAAAGTTTCGGTTGGTGCGGCTGAGCTGAAAGAATTCAGGAATCCTCAGCTTGTTTTGTATCTAAAGGCAAAAAAGAAAACAAGGCGAAATATTGTGTGAGAAGTTTCAGTTTCATTCTCAGGAACCTAGGGCCATCGGTGGTGGAGAATAAATGAGGGACATTATCTGAAATAGGGTTCTTAACTTCCTAACTGCTCAGAGGAAGAAGAAACTAGAAGGGAGAGGATACCAGCAGGGGGCAGGAATGAGAAATCCTTTGAAAGATAGCAAACTAGGCAAGAGTGTGCCTTTTGGACTGAGGCCCTGATGTAATGTGGTCATCTCCAGGTCATCTGGCCCTGGGCCTAGGGAAAGGTACTGAGCGGCCAGAGCCCATAGATCCTGGCAGTGTTTGCAAGGCTCTCAACAGACCTTTGCTTTCCACAAATTTCTGCAAATGCAACATCGCTTAGGGGTACTGGTTTGTGGAGCTTATTTCAGGGCGTCACACTCTTGTGGACTCTGAGATAGTGGAGTCCTGGGACTCTCTGCCACTCTTCCAGCCTTTGGGCCTGGGAAGCTCAAACAAACACTAAGCCCAGATCCTAAGTTCAGGTCTAGAGTTGTATGAAGTACTCCCTCATTTTGTCAATTAGAGGAATGAGATGTGGGAGGTCCTCCCAGGATGTGTAAACACATGGAGTAAAGACCAAACCTGTTCAGAGAATTGCAGGCATCCTCTTTTTAAAAATAGGGAGGTAGCCCTACCGGGTTGGCTCAGTGGATAGAGCGTCGGCCTGCGGACTGAAGGGTCCCAGGTTCGATTCTGGTCAAGGGCATGTACCTTGGTTGCAGGCACATCCCCAGTAGGGATTGTGCAGCAGGCAGTTGATCAATGTTGCTCTCATCGATTTTTCTAACTCTATCTTTCTCCCTTCCTCTCGGTAACAAATCAAGAAAATATTTTAAAAAAAGTTTTTAAAAATAAAATGAAATAAATAAAAAGAGGAACGTATTAAAAATGGGAGAAAATCAGATCTAGAGGAGCTTTGTGACAACTTTAGAGACTGTTCAGCAGGTGATGGGAGTATGGCAGATTTGCAGAAGTGATGACAGGTGATCTGAACCAAATCTCATTAGAGTCCTGGTGGCTGCAGCATGATGAACAATATGCCTGTGAGGTAGGAGGCAGAAAGACTAGGAAGGAAGCAGCTGTGATAGATTGGTTGAGGATGATGGTATCTGGCTCATGATGGTGGCTGTGGAGATGGAAGTAGCAGTTGCATACTGGATCGGTGATTTAGGTGTGGCCACCTGGATTTTCTAATGTTGGGCTTGAGAGAGACAGAGAGGTCATAGTCTCAATTGAAATTAAGGCTTCGATTTAGCACCTGAATGTATGGAAACACCATCAACTCAGATGGAGAAATTCATAGTAGGAAGTGTTATGTTCATAGCAGATACAAAAACTTTTATTTTCTGGCCTGTTAGGGTATTTCAGAGAGCAGTTCAACAGCGTCTAGAATTCTGATGAGAGTTCAATAGGAAGACTTCCTTAAATGTAGTGGAAAATGTATAGACCACATAGGAGTTGTAGATCACCTTTGTTTGTTTGTTTGTGTGTGGGGGGGTGTTTGTGTTTAGAATTGGATGCCAAAGAGTATTTCAAACAAGATGAGACTGTGGTTGGTGCTTATTTTCTTCTCTAAACACTTATCAGGTTTTTTTTTGTTTTGTTTTTTTTATTACCAACACTGTGCCTGGATTGTTGCAGTCAGTTTAGCGGAATTGCTTAGGGGCATGAGTGGTCATCTCTGAGTTCACTGGGCATGGGGTAGAGACCACAAGTGATGGGATTTAAGTGACGAAAGGCTGAGAATGGTGAAGAGACATCAAGTGCAGCACCAGTGGAGGTGGGCTCTGAATATCTGAGATCTGATGTGGTTCACATTAGGTGAGGGGGGAGGGAAAAAAACAATCAGTGATGGAGACCTTCACAGCAGGACACAACACTTCCTCTATGGTTGTGAACTATGAGATTATGGGTAGTACATCACCCAGTTTGAATTTTCTAGGCATTCTCTGGGTCATACCTGCTCAATAGTGAGTATGAGGCCAAGGAGATGAGTTTGGGTGCTTAGGATATGGGAGTGCAGGTGTGGGACAGGTGTGGTAGGAAAAAATGTCGTGCACTTGGAGAGGGTATGTGAATTTATGGCTGCAGGGCCCTGACATTAACATAATAATGAAAGAAGGGTGAGTCCATTGCTAGTGGGGACTGGATGGTATGACATGGGGAATTTTAGGGTAATTCCTGAAAAGAGAAGTTGTTGTAGTTCTTCATGTCAGATGAAGAGCTTACTATATATATACACACACACACAGACACACAGACACACACATTCAACTGCTGTTTTTTGTTGAGGGCTGCCCCAGTGATCAATAGGAATGAGATAGCATACATCAGTGTCACCTGTGCTTGAAAACCTCCACTGACATGAGCAAGGGAGACGATAAGAGGGAAATACATTATAGAGGTGATAAATTAGAATTTTGAGAGAAGAAGCTAACTAGGCAACAACCTGTCCTTGTCACAGCATTTTCGTATTACCAGTGAGATTGTTTCTCTTGGAATGAAGCTGCATGAGAGGAGTGTGGTTCAAAGAATTATGTGACGAAAAGTGATGTAGTGAAATGTAATGGCCTCAACAATCTCGGTTTGGAGTCAGAATGGTGAAGTGTGATGCCATGTTTTTTGGAGTCTTGGAGGGAAAATTCAGAGAAAACAAGCATATTACCTGACAAGACCAGTGCCAAATCACTCACACTCCCTTTATGTACAACAGCTCTCATAACCCTAAGGTCCTGACACCCACTGTTATTGAGAAGGGGCAGTGTTACTCACATTGAGGCCCAGAGCACAGGTATCTTCTATTTGCTCAACTCCCTTTATTGTTGTGGAAGACAGAGCATCAGTAGGAATAGAAGGATAGATTGAATTTTATGGGACCGAGGCCTGGTATCTTCTCTGATGTGGAGAGTAGAGGGAGCAGATGGATGTGGTGAGTTAACAATATGACAGAATTGGAATATTAGAAGAGAATCTGATCATGGCTGTACTGTCCCCATTTTGACAGGATATGCACTTTGAGGATGTGGTCATTGCTTTTTCTCAGGAGGAGTGGGTGCTCCTTGATGAGGCTCAGAGACATCTGTACTGCGATGTGATGCTGGAAGTGTTTGCACTTGTTGCATCTGTAGGTAAGAACTTCACATCTCAGTGTCCTGAGGTGATGTTCTCTCTTACTTTATTCTCCAGGCATAGCACTCTCTGTCTCACAGCCAGACCATAGGTTCTGCAAATATTCCTAACTGTCTTTTCAAATGTACTATGGCTGCCAGTGCTGAGCACTGTGGAAAGCCCTGAGCAATAGACTCCACAAACTTCTCTTACAACATTTGGCTCAGCAAGTGCAGGAAGTTTCTGGGAGTTAGGGGTCTTACAGACAGCTTAATTGATCCCACCTGCTGTTTCTTCCTGGGAGGGTGACCATATTCAGATCCATGGCTTCCATTTCTACCCCTTTCCTATAGCTAAATTCCTGGATGACTATCTGTGCCCGATTACGGTCTTTACTTGCATGAACCATGTACTATTCTTGTAAGACCCTCTGTTTCATACCAGGAACCAGCTCTTTTCCATCAGTGTTCAGATGGACATGCCACTCGCTACACCACATTTCTACCTTATCTTTTACCTACTTGACTCCTTCTGACATGTCATTTCACCTGTGAGTTCCTGGCTTCCGGCTATGTTTACCTTTATGGCATTTTTATGTCATCTGCTCCTGTGCATTGCTGCCTCTGCTGTATTCTTTAACACTGACTTACATATGTGTTATGAATTACACATACATGCTCAAGTAGGTTTCAAACATCAGCTACTTGTTTATTGAATTTTTCTTGAAATAAGACGTAAGAAAAATTCTGCAGAGCTTGCCTATGTCACCTGCAGCAAGCCCTGCTGAACACTGTTAAGCTAAGGAAGGGCTGGAAGTCTTACCGCTCTTCCATGTGGTGCTTTCCATCTTTGTGTCATATTCCTGGTGTGGTCTTCCTTCCTTTAGTATCTTCAGAGGCCCAGAACTTCACAGAAGCCTCTTATTAATGCTTCCATCACATCTCTTCTTTTCTGAAAATTGCATGGAGCCCAGGTGTCATTACTGGCAACACACTTTTGTAATGGAAATTCCCCCTGTCCCCCAGTCCTCAATCATTTCCTCACCCTTTTTCTGTTTTCAGGTTGTTGGCATAAAAAGGATGAGGAGGAGGCCTGTTCTGATCAGAGTGTATCTGTACAAGGAGAGTCACATGTCAGGGCTTCTAACACAGCTCCAGCAATCCAGAAGTCACATTTCTGTAAGCGGTGTTTCACAGTGATAAAAGATATTTTGTACCTGACTGAGTTACAAGCAGAATACTTTGAGCACAAATGCTTCTTCAGTGACTCATGTGTGAGAGACTTCTGTTTCAGTGCAAACCCTCACCAGCAACACAAGGATATCAGTGAAGAGACCTCCTGGAAAGAAACTATGGACAGACGCTCATTTGTTACCAGGTGTAGCTTCTATTTATCAGAGGTACCTTCAAACAACAGGGAGGTTAGGGAAGATGTCCAAGCTCCCTCAAAGCTTCTCCAGGCGCCGGCCTCTCATAACACTGAGGAGCCACACAGTGGCTATGAGGTTTCACAAGAATATCTCAGTGGAACAAGTCATCACCAATGGGCTGAATGTGTAAAAGCTGCCAGCAAGAAACAGAAAGTTGTTGAATGTCATGCTGTCTGTTCTGGAGAACTGATTTATGATTGTGACAAATGTAGGAATGTTTTCAGAGGCATCTTTAACCTCATTCAACCTAAGAGAGTTCACAGTGGAGAACAGCCATATGAGTGTACAGATTGTGGGAAGTCCTTCAGAGGTAAGTCTAATGTCAAGAAACACCAACAAGTTCACACTGGAGAAAAGCCATATGAGTGTACAGATTGTGGGAAGTCCTTCAGTGAGAGGTATAAACTCATTCAACATCAGAGAATTCACACTGGAGAAAAGCCTTATAAGTGTAGTTAATGTGGGAAGTTCTTCGGTCGTAAGTCTGATGTCAATAGACACCAGCGAGTTCACACTGGAGAAAAGCCATATGAGTGTACAGGTAGTCAGAAGTACTTCAGTAAGAGTTCTAAACTCATTCAACATCAGAGAATTCACACTGGAGAAAAGTCATATGAGTGTACAGGTTGTGAAAAGTTTTTCAGTGCGGTTTCTACCCTCATTATACATCAGAGAATTCACACTGGAGAAAAGCCTTATAAGTGTAGTGAATGTGGGAAGCCCTTCAGACGTAAGACTGATGTCAATAGACACCAACGAGTTCACACTGGAGAAAAGCCATTTGAGTGTACAGATTGTGGTAAGTTCTCCTGATGTAAGTCTAGTGTCAATAGACACCAATGAGTTCACACTGGAGAAAAGCCATATGAGTGTACAGATTGTGGGAAGTCCTTCAGTCAGAGTTGTGAAGTCATTCAACATCAGAGAATTCACACTGCGGAAAAGCCTTATAAATGTAGTGAATGTGGACAGTCCTTCAGATGTAAGTCTAATGTCAAGAAACACCAACGAGTTCACCCTGGAGAAAAGCCATATGAGTGTACAGGTAGTCAGAAGTACTTCAGTAAGAGTTCTAAACTCCTTCAACATCAGAGAATTCACACTGGAGAAAAGCCATATGAGTGTACAGGTTGTGGAAAGTTTTTCCATGCGGTTTCTACCCCCATTAAACATCAGAGTATTCACACTGGAGAAAAGCCTTATAAGTGTAGTGAATGTGGGAAGTCCTTCGGACGTAAGTCTGCTGTCAATAGACACCAGCGAGTTCACACTGGAGAAAAGCCATATGAGTGTACAGATTGTGGGAAGTCCTTCAGATGTAAGTCTAATGTCAAGAAACACCAACAAGTTCACACTGGAGAAAAGCCATATGAGTGTACAGATTGTGGGAAGTCCTTCAGTCAGAGTTGTGAAGTCATTCAACATTAGAGAATTCACACTGCGGAAAAGCCTTATAAGTGTAGTGAATGTGAGAAGTCCTTCAGATATAAGTATTATTTCAACAGACACCAGCGAGTTCACACTGCATAAAAGCCATATGAATGTACAGTTGAGAAGTCCTTGAGTGAGAATTGTAAACTCATTCAACAACAGAGAATTCACACTGCGGAAAAGCCTTATAAATGTAGTGAATGTGGACAGTCCTTCAGATGTAAGTCTAATGTCAAGAAACACCAACGAGTTCACCCTGGAGAAAAGCCATATGAGTGTACAGGTAGTCAGAAGTACTTCAGTAAGAGTTCTAAACTCCTTCAACATCAGAGAATTCACACTGGAGAAAAGCCATATGAGTGTACAGGTTGTGGAAAGTTTTTCCATGCGGTTTCTACCCCCATTAAACATCAGAGTATTCACACTGGAGAAAAGCCTTATAAGTGTAGTGAATGTGGGAAGTCCTTCGGACGTAAGTCTGCTGTCAATAGACACCAGCGAGTTCACACTGGAGAAAAGCCATATGAGTGTACAGATTGTGGGAAGTCCTTCAGATGTAAGTCTAATGTCAAGAAACACCAACAAGTTCACACTGGAGAAAAGCCATATGAGTGTACAGATTGTGGGAAGTCCTTCAGTCAGAGTTGTGAAGTCATTCAACATTAGAGAATTCACACTGCGGAAAAGCCTTATAAGTGTAGTGAATGTGAGAAGTCCTTCAGATATAAGTATTATTTCAACAGACACCAGCGAGTTCACACTGCATAAAAGCCATATGAATGTACAGTTGAGAAGTCCTTGAGTGAGAATTGTAAACTCATTCAACAACAGAGAATTCACACTGGAGAAAAGCCTTATAAGTGCAGTGAATGTGAGAAGTCCTTCAGAAGTAAGTCTAATGTTAATAAATATCAGTGAGTTCACACTGGTTAAAAGCCTTATTAGTGTACAGATTGTGGAAATCCTTTACCAAAAATTGTAGCCTCATAAGACACCGGAGACTTCACAGTGGAGACAGGCCTTAAATGTGTAGGTAATGTTTCCTTTTTCTTACCCAGAATAACAACACTGAAGGAGAATCTATGATACATTTTTATCTCAGTATGATCCCTTTTTATCAGGAAATACACTCTGCTAGATTCCTCAAGTTTCCGGTACAAGAGAGGCTTTAAGGAGCTGCCTACAATGGCTATCCTGCCCAGGTCTACTATGTGATTGATATCACTGTGAAGGTTTATGGCTGCAGGGATTTCTCCTCTACCACCTGGCTCACATGAACAGTGTGAATCAGTTACAAACCTGCATGCTCTTTTGTGCTTAAATAAATTCTCAATACTCTGAACACACCCTAGGAAATTTGGCACAGTGGATAAAGTGTTGGTCTGCAGACAGAAGGGTCCTGGTTTTGATTCCACTCAAGGGCACATGCTGGGGTTGTAGGCTTGATCCCCAGTGGGGTGCATGCAGGAGGCAGCTGATCAATGATTGACTCTCATCATTGATGTTACTATTTCTACCTCTCCCTCTCTGAAAAAAATAATAAAATTGTTTTTTATAAAGAAATAACTGGCGAAATTTAAATAAAGTTACAGATTTGTAAATAAGTAAATACATAAATAAATACTCTGAACTCTTGTCAGTGTCTTCATTCCTTCCTCTCTGACTAGAGAATGGGCCTGACTCAGGGTTTGTCCAGAATACCCATCAACAGCAAAGAAGTAGTCCCTCTTAATGTGGTTCTCACATTATGCTGTGATGATTGGCTTATGTTCTAGTTCACCAATCTGAACCCCACTGGCTGTGGTTTATGATATTTCAGTAAAGGTGTTTTTTCTGTTGTACCTTTAATTGTGTTGGTTCTGTTCCCTGCCTGTCATGATTTGAAAGCACTATTGTGATCTGTCAGCATGTAAATGTGAACAGATATTGTGGGGATGTCAAACCTTCAGTGCTTTGGAAGGGAGAGAATGATGGCAGAAAATCACTCTTTGTCCACAACCTGCTTATTTTGCATTGCTGCCCAAGGCCTTGTAAGAAAGACTGCATGAGTTTGTAGTTTTAATTTACACCCAAGTACCTTGGTTATTGGTGAGGACAGTGGTCACCCAGAAAAGGAGGATTTTGCTGTCCTTCTGTTCACAATAGGAATTATGTTCTGTTCACAGTATGTGTTACATATGTATCAGCAATGTTTAGGGGAACTCCTCCCCATGGACTGCAAAGGAGACATGTGTCATGAAGTACAAAATTTCATAGTCTTGTGACACTTGTTTTAAGACTCTGAGGTTAAACTACTATTGAGACAGAAACACTATATTCATAGCGATGGGAAAAACTGCAGTAAATTAGATTGAAAATGTTTGCTTTGAACATAAATCCAAAAATATTCCTGGGCCTATGGGTTGTGTCCTTTGTTTACAGACATTCTCAGCACCTCCAAAACTTTTCCTGTAGCTGAAGTCATTGGCAGAGAAAATAATTTAATTGTTTTGAGGATTCCCCTGGTTTCTATAAGGTGTTCCCCACAAGGTCATTTCTCAATATGTAAGAGCTCAATGCTGGAGGAAGGATAATCCGGTAATCAGTCCTAGGATGTGTCTTTTGTAACCGGTAACCATTCCTGTTGATTCCATGGCAGTAGTCTTCCCTGCTTGCCACTATTTGTTGCCATTGAGGCAAAGCTGTACCTCTCAGGAAAGGAGCACTGACATGCAAGAAAGCGCACTTTTCTAATGTGTGTTATTTTGTCAGCCTTGACCTAGAGATAAAGCTGTGAAACCACCACAGGTGAAATCGTATCTGTCACTGTATTCAAGGAGTGGCAAAAGTAGACTTTCAGTTGTGACTACACATACCGCACTGCTCATGCTTTTAAAAAATATTATTAAAAATTCCTTTATTATATTTAATTATTTATTTATTGGAAAAGAAGAGGGAAAGGGGGGAGAGAGAGAGAGAGAGATACATACATGAGCTCCTTCCTGCACTACACTTACTGGTGACCCAGGAGGAACTGTGTACTGACCTGGAATTGAACCAGGATATTTCAGTGCACTGGATGACACCCATCCAGCTGAGGTAACCGGTCAAAGCAGAGTTTATTCTGATATTTTTACGTATTAATTATTTTTCATACCAACCACTGTACTCCTACATTTCCTACACTCTGCATTTTCCACCTGGCCTTTTATAATCTCTCTTTCTGACTTTCCCAGTCTTCCATGCAATCATTCATTTTTCATCCTTTACATTAGATTAGTTCATATATTTCATAATTTTATAGGCACTATAAGGTGTGTACTTTTTAACAAATACTGATTTCCTTTATGCTACAGATATTTTGAGATCCAATACAAATGCTTATGTGAATATCGAATTTGTTTTATTGCTGAGTAGTATTGTATTCTATGGATAACAACTTTATCTATTGATCTTCTATAAAATTGCTTATTTCCAGGTTTCGTGTATTATAAAAAAATCTGTACCCGGGCCGGGCACCACAGCTGCTCATCCCTGCCCCGCTGCGCCTGTATCTGCAGCTGCGAGGTAGAATGCTGCTGTGGAGGCGGGAGAGGCTGGCAATGCTGCAGCTGGGCTCGCCAGCTGTGAGCCCAGCATCTAGAGCTCCTCAGTCAGTCAGCTGAGTAATGATCCTGCTGTGTGCACGCACTGACCACCAGGGGGCAGCTCCTGTGTTGAGCATCTCCCCACTGGTGGTCAGTGCACATCATAGCAAAGGGTCAAAAGGTCATTCAGTTGTTTGGTCCCTTAGGAATATATATATATATTAGTGGCCTGGTGCACAAAAATTGTGCCCATTAAAAGGGGATTAATTAGAGGAAATATTTTAATATTACTATTTGCCTTTCCTCTGTAATAGATGTGTCAGATATGAAAAAAATTAGTAAAATGTATATGAAAATCTTCCTCCTGTCAAAGTCTGGGGCGCACCATGGGACCCAGAGTCAAGTTCCCGCCCACCCACCCACGTGCACCTCAAAATCCCATGAGACCCAGACACGGCCACCCCCACCCCCTTTGGGCTAGATCCAGACCTGGCCGGTCCCAACCTTGTCAAGCCCTGCCATGCAGGGGGCACAGCCTCAGGTCCCCTGGCCTGGCACCAGGGCGGGGGGTATGTCCTGAGGTCCCCTGTCAAGCCGCGCCAGGTGGGAGGAATGGCCTCAGATCCCCTGGCCCAGTGCAATGGCAGGGGGTTGCAGCCTGAGGTCCCCCGTGAAGCCCCATTGGGCAGGGCGTGTGGTCTGAGGTCCCCCGTCAAGCCCTGCTGGATGGGGGACATGGCCTAAGGTCCCCCATCCTGGCACCAAGGCAGGGGTGCAGCCTGAGGTCCCCTGGCCTGGTGCCAGGGTAGGGGCATGGCCTCAGGTCCCTTGGAAAGCCCTACTGGATTGGGGGCACAGCCTGAGGTCCCCAGTCAAGCCCCATGGGGGTAGTGGGGGCGCAGCCTCAGGTCCCTGCTGATTGCTCGTTAAGGCTCATTACGGGAACTTGGCCTCTGCTGTGGGTGCAGCCATCTTTGTTACAGAAACCCCCACGTCCGCTGTGGGCGCCACCATCTTTGTGGCCGAGTCAATTTGCATATTCCCTCTTTATTATATTGGACAGGTAGTCTGCTGTAGGGGCCCTGTGCAGAGTACGCTGGAGGTTCAAGGCCAAGTTGCCATGCCCATGCATACAGGAAAGGACACAGCAGCATTACAATGGTAAGTCCTCTTATGCCCTATGTATTTGCGGGCACAATCACTCAGCATTAGCACTGTACAGAGGTCCCTTTACTGACCTGTTTGTGTGAATTCAACTCAAGCACCACTCATTGGCATGAGGCTTCTTCTGTTTGAGTGTGTGAATAAGGTGCCACTGAGCAGCCAGATTTGGGCTGCTGTGTTTGTACTAAACCATCAACCACCTGTCGTTACCCATGGGCTCTTCCTGTCTCCTGCACCCAGATGGCTGAAGCCCCTGACGGAGGAACTTGCCACAAACACCTGCTTTTCTCTTCATAGTGTGATATTTTCATATGCAAAACAAGAAATAACCCTCCGGGAGTGGTTCAATTGGATGAACATGCTCCCATGCACAGAAAGGTTTCCAGTTCCAATCCCAGTGAGGGCACACGGTAGGGGGCATGCCAGCTCGGTCCTCTGTGTGGGTCCTTGCAGAAGCCAGCCAATCAGTGTTTCTCTCTCTGTCTCTCTCTTTAAAAATAAATTTAAATAGTATGTATATAAATCTGTTAATATTTGTGATCTTCAGGAATAATTGAAACAATAATTTTCACCTCAAGGAGCATTCTGAGCATCACAGAACCTAAAATAATATCTTAAAACAAGAGATCAATTGAAGACAACACATCCAAATTATGAGACTTGTCATTTTCCAGCGCGACTGGGTGCCCCGACTCCCATATTTGCAATGATCAGTCAGTGATTTGGACCCTAATGCCACCTGTTTGTTCTGAAAATGTAAGTTACCAAAAGGGCGGTGCATTGTTAACATTCTCCGCTATTCCTGTTTAGGTACAAACCTTCAGTAATGCATTAAGTGCAGTCTACATTGGTAATCTTTGTTAATATCCCTGCTGTAAATACTCTCATCATTGTGAGGTTCAAACTGCCAACATGATGGAACTAAACATGGACATGATAAGATATTTCAGTAACACCATTACATTTTATTTCCAATATGCTGATACAGCAATACCAAATATGCTCAAGAACTTTCATAATAAAAGAGCAAAATTATTGGGAAACATCAAGTTTAAACATTTTTCAAATTTGATTTAAGTAGAATTAATTTAAAATGCACATTAAAGAAGAAAAAAAAAAGAAACATACTCTTTTGGAATCTCTCTGCAAGCCTGAATCGCTGAAACCAAGTTCCTGAGGCCCTTATCAGTGCTTCACTTTTGGCATAAAAAACAACTGATGCAAAAATACAGTCTGCCTATGGAACAGCTTACCTGAAATATATCCATGTGAAAACGATACTTATGGAACCCATGAACACTATTCCAGCCTTTCACCACTATCTGTCATCATGATGGTTTTTTTGTTATTGTTTTTTGTATCTATCTATTCTCAGGTACATTATTGGATTATTTCACTTAAAATTTCACATCTGTTTGAACATGCAGTGGGTCAGAACATCATCTTAATAATGCCAACGTTGCAAGTTCCATCCCTGGTCAAGGTGATTAAAAGAACCAAACAAAAACGTATAAAAATAAAGGAACAATAATGGATCTCTCTCGCTCTCTCTCTCTCCATAGATATATATATTCCTATTTTTCTCCCTCTTCAAAATATATATATATGTTTTAATCACCCAAATAGTCCACACACTTGTGAACACCAGCACAGCCCAGGGCGCCGTGGTGACCAGCAGCCATGGTTCTCATGAGGGCAGAGCAGGCAATGACCCAGAGAACAGTATGGAAGCTACCATTGCTGTCAGTGTAGCAGGTGGGGAACCAGGGCTGAGCTGCACAATCACCCCCAGGGGATGATGGGCATCAGTGTGATCTCTGTGACTAAGCACCAGGAGAATTATCCTCCAGGACATGCCCTTGTGGTCTCTGCACCTTCCAGCTGGATGTGGAGAATGACCTATTTCAGATTCAGGGGGATGAAGTGTCCCGATTCCTCTCCAGTTTCAAGGCTGTGAGCAGGACAGGGCCCAGGGAAGCTGCCAGAAAGAATTGGTGCTGGGCCATGTGTGTGGCTCTGAGGCCCTCTCTAGTCACAGTGCAGGCTGGTGGATGCTCTGTTCTTTGGGGCCTTGGTTAGTGGGAAATGGAGCAGATTCTGCTGCAGAAATTCCTGGGGGGTCATAACCTGGCAATCAGCATGTGCTCCAAGAAAAGCTGTGACCCAGGCAGGGCGAACCTAGTCCACTGTAATGAAGTGCTCCAGCCATTGCCCTGCCCAGGGAGGGAGAGGACCTGTCTCTGCAGAGGCTGATTCCCTATCTGCCCAGCAGGAGGGGTTGCAGGCTGCTGAGCCAGATGGTCCTGTGTTGGGTTACAAGTGTCTTAAAGTTTAGCCACTAAAGGAGGTTCTAGATATTTCTCAATCCAGAGAGAGAATGTGTCCCTGATCTTTTCTTTATGGGTAAACATCCACCGTGCTTCACTGAGACTGTTCTACTGCCTGCACAGCCCACCCCTCTACACTCCTTGTTGGCTGTGCCTGGGATGTTTCCACTAAAGATGAGACATGCTCCTCAAGTGAGTTGATGGAACCTGAACTCTGGGCATAGTGTGCTGCTGGGTGTGTGGGTGAAGGAGCAGAGAGGTTGGGGTCTGGGACAGGGCTGGAGAGAGGCAGGGTCCTTGAGTGGGTGGGCAGAGGGAAGGCTCTAGGGATGAGAACTGAAATCAGACTGGATGTAGAGGCAGCAGCCAAGGGCGGGTACATCTGAGACTTGTAAGGACACTGTTGAGCCCAACTGTTCCAGACTACAGAGTTCTAGAGTCCCCTTTCCTTAGGAGCTGGTGTCCTAGTGGAGGACAGCCCACAGACAATGAACAGGACAGCTGTGACAGGTGACAGGAGCTCAGGCATAAGGTAAAGCCAGTGGTGGTCAGTGTGGGCCACCCTGAGTAAGTCTGAGAAGGCATGGTAGAGTCCATTTGGAAAGCCTGCTAGCAGATTCCTCCCCCTATTCCCCCGTTTGGGAGGTGAAGGGAGGTCACTGTGGCTTCCTTGGACAACTAAAATTAGAAAGGGGGTCCTGGCTGGCATGTGGGCGCTGTGGCAAGACTTGACCTTCTCCTCAGGAGGCCTCACAGTTTGCCTCCAGCCCCAGGCTGCCGTCAGAAGGGCTGATGGCAGTCCCTTCAGAAAAATCATTGCCAGAGGGAAATTTACAGTCCTGAATCACATGAAGAATCCACGGGCTTAAAAATGTTTGCTTATTTATGAGTAAAAGTGCATCTGTAAGGTGCTTTAGTTTACTCACCACAAGGATAGTTCTCCAGAGGAAAATGACAAACACAAAAATGTACAAGGAGACAGTGATGATGGTAAGCTTCCACTGAATTTCAAAAAATCCGCTGGAGGACACAGTAATGGGGCAGGATATGCAATAGATGGAATACTATGTGAGATCCTGAGGAGCCTTAGACATTTACAATACATCTGTCTCAGGAAATCATCTTTCAATTCCCAACACCAGCCTCCATGTGGTCTCCACAGGATTCTCTGCTCTGAGAAAGACTGCAAGTTGGCTGCCTCCTGCCTCCTGTGTCACTGGCAGTATTTATAGACATTAACACATGGGTTTCACTAGGGAAAGCACAGTTTCTAGTTCACCATGGGCTCTGCTCACTCCAGTGTCTAAAGTTATGTTGGAAACCCTCAGAAACAGCTTCTTCCGTGGGAAAGTTAATTTTAATCCCCAAAGACTACCTAAGATAAAAATATAAAGAGATGACTTTAATCAGAAACCATCACATTTTAGAGCTAAAATAAAAACAAGATGGGGATCATGACTATGTCACTAATAATGTGGCGTTTTTCTGAAATCCGTGATATCGATTCTTGTAGCCTCTTACATGAAAGGAGACAGACTTCCACTGAGTTCAGATGATTCTGATAACTCTTCTAGAGAGATAGCGTTAGATTTAACCATATGTACTTGAAACATCAACACCTTAGTTGTTTAATTCTCTTAGGGATTTGTTTATTAATTTTAGAGAGAGAGAGGAAGGGAGGGAAGGAGAGAGGGTAACAAAGAAGCATTGATATGAAAGGAAACATGGGTCAATTGCCTATTCTATGCTTTCCAAACAAGGATCAAATTTGCAACCCAGTTATGCGCCCTTTCCAGGAATCAAAGACACCATCCTTTAGTGGGGGTGCTTTATGGGAGGATGCTCCAACCCACTGAGGTACCTGAGCAGGTCAGCACCTGAATTCTTAATGTTTCTTTAAGAAGAGAGTAAATTAGGCCCTAGCTTGGCTCAGTGAAAAGTGAGTGGGCCTGTAGACTGAAGGTTCCCAGGTTTGATTCTGGTCAGTGCACATGCCCAAGTTAGGGCTCTTACCCAGTAGGGGGCGTGCAGGAGGCAGCGAATCAATGATTCTCTCTCTTCATTGATGTTTCTTTCTCTCACCTCTCCCTTTCTCTCTGAAGTCAATATATATATTAGAATAAACTAGTATGACAACACTTGTGGGGTCTCAAACTTTATGTGCTTCAGAAGGCACATAAGAATGACAGAAAATCACTCTTTGTCCCATATTGGCTTATTTTGCATTGCTGACCAAGGCCTTGAAAGAAAGTCTGCATGACTTTGTGGTTCTAGTTTGCAGCCTGGTGCCTCTGTGATTGTTGAGTTCAATGGTCACCCAGGACAGGAGTCCTTTGTTGTGCCTGTGTGAACAATATGAATTATATTCTCTGTTCTCAGTAAGTATTACATAATTCTCAGCAATGTTTAGGAGAATTCTTCCCCACACACTGTAAAGCAGCCATGGGCCATGATGTATGAAATGTCATAGGCTGGTGTCACTTGTTAAGGCTCTGAGGTTTAAATGGAACTAGCATTAGAACAGAAACACTGTATTCATAGTGAGTGGGAAAGACCAGTAAATTGGATGAAAAGTGCCTCTTCTGAATGGAAACACAAACCATCAACGGTCGGTGCCTTCTGTGATGTTTGCTTACAACATTCTCAGGGCCTCCATAACTGTATTATGTGGCTGAAGACATTGGCAGAAAAAATAAACACATTTTCTTTTGGAGTCCCCTGGCCCATCCAGTGTGTTCACCTCAAGGTTTTCGCTACTGGCAAGACCTCAGAGCTAGAGGAAGGATAATCCTATCATCAGTCCCAGGTTGTATTTTTTGTAACCTGTCAGCATTCCTGGGGATTCTGATGGCAATAGTTTTCACTGTTGGGCAATATTTTCTGCCCCTGACATTAGACTGGTCCTGCCAGGAGATTAGGAGAGAGATGGTAGAACCCATGTAAGGTTGCTCTTTTAATTTCCTAACAAGACAGAGATAGCCAGGCCTTTATTTGGAAGTACTTCTTAAGGCTCTATTAAGTATATTTGTGACTGACATGCAACAAAATGCACTTTTTCTAATGTGTAATACGTGGTGAGTTTGGACATATGAATAAAGCTCTAAAAACATGACATGTGAAATAAATGTATCTCACACATATACAAGTTAGGTCAAAAGTAGGCTTACAGAAGTGAGTATGCAAAACACAGAGTTTATTCTCTTTTTTAAATTAGTCTTTTAAATATTTAAAATATTTCTATTGACCTTTTAGAAAGAGAAGAAGGAAGGGTGAGAGAAAGAAATGGCGACAAAAAAAAGAAGACGCATTGAACTGCCACCTCCTGTCTGCCACCTGCAGGGCATCCAGGTAGGCATGTGCCCTGACCTGGACTGGAACCAGTGACTTTTCCGGGCACAGGATGGTGCCCAAACAATTGAAGTACAATGACCAGAGAAGAGTTTATTCTTGTATCATTATTTATTAACTATTGTATTAATTTCCTTATCAACACTCTACACACCCTATATTTACCTCCTGCCCTTTTATAATCTCTCTTTCTGCCTTCCCCAGCTCTAAATGCAATCATTGATTTTTCTTCCTTTACAAGATCAGTCCATATTTTTCATAATGTTATAAATACTATAATGTGTGTATTCTTTAACAAGTATGGGACTCTTTCATGCTACACAGTTAATTTGAGGTTCAACACTAATGCTTATGTGAAAAGTTAATTACTTTTTATTGCTGAGTAGTATTGTATTCTGTGAATAACCACTTTATCTATTGATCTGTCTAAGGTTTTTTTGTTGTTGTTGTTATTTCCAGGTTTGGTGTATGATAAATAAATTTTCTGGGAATATTCGGTTCAATTCTTTATAGAAATGTATGTTTTCCTTATCTAACTGTTGTAGGGTAGGTGAGTGTTTTACTTTTGAAGGCATTCAGAACCCTGATCTAAAGTGGTCCTTTCTTTCCTTCCCAGCCACCTACAATAATGAAAATTCTAGTTTTTCATTATCCCTGTGAGCACATGCGATGTTTAATATTTTTAAATTGTAGGCTTTAAATTCACTAGTGTAAACATGTCTTGTTTTAATTCCATTTCCCTAAGAAATTTTTATGCTGAGCATTTCTTTATGCATTTATTTACACTGTCTTTATCTCCTTTGCTGAAAAGTCTGGTCAGAAACTTTTCCCATTTTTAAAAATGTTTATGATTTAATCAATAGGAGGTCATTTCACCACCTAAAACATCTGTTTTCACCTCACTCATTCCTCAAGGACTCAACTTCTTTCTTTGCCATTTGGAACTTTATGTTTTGAATACTGGGAGGAAAATTATTTTTCTAAAATTGTATCCTATGTACAATTTAAAGCCCATTTGCATGACACACTTATAAGATTAAGTTACGTTGCTAACATTTTCCACCATTCAGTTTAAGTTGAAGCATTCCATAGTGTATTATGTGAAGTCAAGGTTTGTAGTATTTGTCAATTTTTCTGGTTGTAAATACTCTCAACATCGTCACTTTCAAATTTCCAAAGTGATAGCACTGAATATGGGCTGATGAGATATTTCAGTAGCAAATCATTATATTTTATTTCCAACTTATTAATACAGTAGATACAAACATGCTCAAGAACTTTCATAATAAAATAGTAAAATAATTGGGAAGTGTCAAGTTGTAATCATTTTTTAAACTTTGATGTAAGTATAATTGATTTAGAACATACATTCAAAAATACACTGAGTGGCCATAATATTATGATGTCTGAACGCATAATAATCTGGCCACTCAGTGTGTGTGTGTATGTTAGAGGCCCGGTGCATGAATTTGTGCATGGGTGGGGTCCAGCCAGTCTGGCCAGGGGTAGGGTACATGGGCTGTTGGCCGGCCTGCCTGCTGGTCAAACTCCTGTTCGAGGGGACAATTTGCTTATTAGCCTTTTATTATATAGGCTATACACTGTGTGGCTAGATTATTATGCATTCAGAGATCATAATAATCTGGCCACTCAGTGTGTATTTTTATTGATTTCAGAGAGGAAGGGAGGAGTGAGGGATAGAAACATCAATGATGAGAGAGAATCACTGATAAGCTGCCTCCTGCATGCCTCACAATGGGGATCCAGCCCACCACCTGAGCATGTACAGCCCATGATCAGATTCACTCCTAAGATTATAAGTCTGTCATACTCCCCACCCTCCACACCCATCTGCTCTTTCCACTCTTCACATCCGAGAACATACCACGCCTTCATCCCATGAAGCCACTGTCTTATATTCCTGCTGATATTTTTCTTCCCACAAAAATTAAGGCAGTTGAGAAGATAGAAGATACCTGAGGTCTGGAACCCCATGTATGTCACACTGCCTCTTATCAATAGATTGGGTGTCAAAAACATAGGTTAGAGAGGGATGTTGGCCATAAAGAGAGTGTGAGTGATTTGATACTGATAGTCTCAGGAAATAGCCTTGTGGTCCCTCTGATTGTTAGTTTAAGACACCAAAAACATGGCATCACACTTCATCAGCTTGACCTTATTCCCAAGGTGTTGAAGCCATCACTTTTCATAATCTGCTGCACATAGTTGTTTGAAAACACTTCTCTCACACAGCTTCATTCCCAGTGGCACAACTTCAAAGGTAATGCAAATTTGTCATGGTGTGGGGAAATTTTTTCCTAATCACCCTCTTTTCCAAAAATATAGGTCACCACCTCCATAATATATTTACTCTTACCCTTCTTCCTTACCCATGCATTTGGAAATGTACAATCCTGGGTAACACTGATGAATGCTCTCTCATTCCCATCAAACAGTGTGTCACTCCCAACAACAAAAGGCAGGTGGTTAGTTAAATGGCACCTGAGCTCTTTACCTAGAGTGTAGCACCCAAACCCCTCTCTTTACAGGCAATTACCCTAAAATTCACCTTATTGTTACATCCAGGCACCACCAGAAAGAGGCTCTTCCTTCATTCTCTCTTATGTCAGGGTGCTGTGGCCATGAATTCACATTCCCTCTCCAAGTGCACATCACTCTTTCCACCACACCTCTCTCACACCTGCACTTCCACAGCCCCGGCCCCCATACTCATCTCCTGGCCTTTTACTTATTACTCAGCATGTGTGGTCCAGAGGATGGTTGCCAAATGGAATCAGGATCAAGCACTGCCCAGACTCTGATAGTCCTCACTCATAGAGGCAGCCTTGAGTCCTGCTATGTAGGCCTCTCTCCATGGCTGTTTTTTTTCCTTCAACCTCAACTATTGAGAACAACAATCAGATCCCAGATATCCATACTCCACCTCCTGTGATGCTGCACTTGATGTCCCTTCACCAGTCACAGCCAACATCCCTCACTTAACCTTCATTCAAGTCGCAGCCCCGATGGCCCTCTGCACCATGCCCAGGGAGTCTAAGGAGGAAAACTCAACCCTCTAAGCTAATCCACAAGACTGACTGCAAATTCTCACAGCCAGGCCACACCAAGTGTCACAAAAAAATCCTGATGAGTCGACGAAACCGGTTTGGCTCAGTGGATAGAGCGTCGGCCTGCGGACTGAAAGGTCCCGGGTTCGATTCCGGTCAAGGGCATGTACCTTGGTTGCGGGCACCTCCTCAGTGGGAGGTGTGCAGGAGGCAGCTGATCGATGTTTCTCTCTCATCGATGTTTCTAGCTCTCTATCCCTCTCCCTTCCTCTCTGTGAAATATCAATAAAATATATTTAAAAAAAAAAAAAAATCCTGATGAGAGTTTAGAAAAGGTGATATTTACCAGCCCTAGCTCATCTTGTTTGAATTACTCTTCGGCCTCCAATTAATCTCAAGTCCACTCATCTTTTAAAGGCCTTTGCCACTGCAAATCCATTATCTCTTCTCCACACTCTACATGACAACGTCTGTCCCTAAGCTGTGTTGTGACACCCACCTGCCACAAACAATGGCCTCAGCAAGAAAGCCAGTCCTCAGGCTCACACTGTCCCTTCTGACCTCCTACTACCATTACCAACCTGACCATGATTCCCTGTATGTAAGTGATCTACAGTCCTGGCTGATGTGTCTCAGTTGGTTGAGCATAGACTCATGCACTGGTCAGGTCACATGCCTGGGTTGTGGGCTGGATCCACAGCAGGGTTTGTTCACCTGGTAACCAATCTTTGTTTCTTGCTCATCCCTGTTGCTCTGCCTTTTTCCCTCTCCCTTCCTTTCTACATCTAAAATCAATAAAAATATAGATGTATTTTAAAAAACAGACCTGCAGGTTCCTGACTCAGCTCACTCCTCACTCCAAGCCTTGGCACATTCTAGACCCTATGTCTGGAGGACCTCGCACTCATCACACTGGTGGCCAAAAAAAAGGTCCATATCCTGAAGCCCTACTCCTGGCCTTAGGATCTGGGCTTAGTGTCTGTTCAAAGTGCCCAGGTCCAAGGGATACGTGCAACTGACAGTCCCAGGACTCTCCTATCTCAGAGGCCACAAGTGTGTGAGGCCCTGAAATAAGCTCCACAAACCCGTACACCTAACGATTCTGCATTTGCAGGAATTTGTGGAAAGAAAAGGGTCTGTTGGGAGCCTGGCAGCCACCAGGCTCTATGGCTCAGGCTGCTCAGTACCTTGCCCAGCCCCGAGGCCAGGTGCCCTCCAGATCCTGTATGATCTCAGGGCTCAGTCCTCAGTGCTCACTCTTGCCAGTTCCCTTACCATTTACAGGACTTCCCCTTCCTGTCCACAGCTGCTGTCCTCTGTCTTCTAGTCTGTTCTTCCTCTGAGCAATGTTAGGAAAAGTTAGACCCTTACCCCAGAGAATGTCCCTCTTTCTTTCACAACCCACTGTCCTGAGAATGAAAGTAAAACTCCTCACACAAAACCACACCTCATCTTTGTTGCCTTTAGACCCAAACAGGCCCGCGTTTCCGAATCCTCCCTGCTCGGTCGCACCATCACGTCCTTACAAGGTGGCACTGCAGCCTTCCACCCTCTTCCCCCATCACCCATGTGTCACCACGAGGGACTCACCATTCTGAACGCTGGGACCTGGGCGGCAGGACCTGAGAGGCGCAGGTCCCCAGGCTGGAGGGTGAAGTGGGGTCAGGCTGCGGGAACGCTGTGAGCAGAGAGGAGTCCGGGAGGCACGGAGACCCGATCTCGGTCTGTTGGGGCTCAAGGAGCCTCAGACACACCCCGCACCGCAGGCAGCTGCCCCCCAGGCCTCCTCCTGCTCCCGACCAGCGCCCTGAAGCCTGTGACTCTGTGAACAGACCTAAGAGGTTAAAATGTCCACCGCGAGGAGGAAGCAGGAAGTCCCGCCCTAACCGGATGCGCAGACACCAAAATGCCTTTTAGCACCGCCCACATGAGTGCAGTTCCTTCTGGGTAATGTAGTTTTCTCAACCGCCCAGGACATTACTGGCATCCCAGTCAATGACTTAGGTGAATGAAGGTGTGTGGCAGAGAGAGTGAGGCCTGGGGAGGGACTAGATGGGACCAGAGGCCTGGCTGACTGGGGCGGACTTACAGATCTCTGAGGGTAAGGAGGTGGGAGGAATGCAAGAGATCCACCAAGAATATATACAGAGGGGGACATGGGAGACATTGATAATACTATCAACAATAAAAATTACATGTATTTTTGTAAATTTTAAAATAATGTATCCCAGCTGGTGTAGCTCAGTGGTTGAGCCTTGACCTATGAACTAGGAGGTAATGGTTCTTTTCATTTTATCTTTATTTTTAAATTATTGTTTAAAGTATTACATATATTATTACATATCACTCCTTTTCCCCCATTGATCTCTGCCCATCAACCAACATATTGCTGGTTCGATTCCACGCCTCAGCACATTCCCTTACCCCCCTCCCCATAGTGTCTGTGTCCATTGGTTATGCTTATATGAATGCATGTAAGTCCTTTGGTTGATCCCTTTCCCTCTCTCTCTCTCTTGAATCCCCTCTAAAGTTTGACAGTCAGTTCGATGCTTCTATGTTTCTGAATCAATTTTTGTTCATCAATTTATGCTGTTTATTATATCCCACAAATGATGAGGTCATGTGGTACTGGTTCTTTTCTTGGTCAGGGCACATACCTGGCTTGCAGGCTCAATTACCAGTGTGGGAGTGGAGTCATGACCTAGGCAACTAATCAGCAATACATTCTCATAATTGATGTTTTTATCTCTCCCTCTCCCGTCCAGTCTCTAAAATCAACAAAAATACTTTAAACAAAGTGTATACATATATTCATAGGCCATGGACACAGACAATAATGTGGTGAGGGTCTAGAAGCAGTGGGGGTAGGGTAGAGGTAGAAAAGAGGGGAGGAGTACAGGGAACAATTGGGCACATCTATAATAAAGTCAACAATAAAAAAATAACACTGTGCACAGACAGTGGGACTCAGTGGTTGGGTGTGTACCCATCAACCAATATATCACTGGTTTGATTCCAGGTCCGGGCACATACCCAGGTTGGGGGCTCCATCCCTGTAGGGGGAATGCTGGGGGCAGCTGGTCAATGATTCTCTCTCATCATTGATATTTCTTCCTCTCCCTTTCTCTCTAAAAAATCAATAAAGACATTAAAAAAAATGAACAGTGTTAGGATTGATTTGACTCAATAACAACAAAGTGATTGTGGGCCATCACTTTTTCTTCCAAGTCTTGTAAGCAAAATCATGCCGTGTTCTGTCTTTATACAGAATGTCTCAGGCATAACTTTTAGGGAACAGAAATATGGCTGGAGCTGGTCTGCCTCAGCTTGGCCTATAGTTTGATTTATTGACTTCATGCAGAAAAGATTTCACAACAGGAGTTCAGAGATTTTGAGGGAACATTTGTGAAAGATGGGGATAATGAAAAACATCTAGGGCTTAGCATAGAACAAGGAACAGTAGAGAGACTAGGTGTGGCTCCTTGGGCTCTCTAGAATCACTACTGTGAGCTCACTGGAGAAGCAGAGAAAAGAAGGTCTTGAGCATGTGTTCAGAGGATTAGCTCAGGATGAGCTGTTGCTGCTCATTGCTGCCTCAGTTGCAGGTGGAGCGGGATCCCTTAAAAGCTTAGGAGAGCCTGGCTGGTGTGATGAGTGGTTGAGCATTGACCTATGAACCTGGAGGTCATGGTTGCATTTCCAGTCACGACACATACTCAGGTGCTGGGCTGGATCCCCATTGTGAGGCATGCAAGAGGCAGCCTATCAGTGATTCTCTCTCATCATTGATGTTTCTATCCCTCACTCCTCCCTTCCTCTCTGAAATCAATAAGAAAATATTTTGAATGTATGTTTTAAATAAATTATACCTACATTAAAGTTTAAAAAATGATTAAAACTTGCCACTTCCCAATTATTTTACTATTTTATTATAAAAGTTCTTGAGGATGTTTGTACCTATTGTATCATTATATTGGAAAGAAAATATAATGATGTACTACTGAAATATCTTAGCAGGTCCATGTTCCGTGTTATCACTTTGGAAGTTTGAAAGTGACGATGATGAGAATATTTACACCATAAAAATTGGCAAATACTACAAACCTTGACTTCACTTAATATACTATTGAATGCTTCAACTTAAACTGAATGGTGGAGAATGTTAGCAATGTAGGGTAATCTTATAAGTGTATCATGCAAGTGGGCTTTAAATTGTATATAGGATATAATTTTAGAAAAATAATTTTCTTCCCAGTGTTCAAAACATATAGTTCCAAATGGCAAAGAAAGAAATTGAGTCCTTGAGGAATGAGTTAGGTGAAAACAGATGTCTTAGATGGTGAAATGACTTTTGATTAAATCATAAATTCATTTTAAGAATTGGCAAAAATGTCTGACCAGACTTTTCAACTAAGGAGATAAAGACAGTGTAAATTAATGCATAAAGAAATGTTCACCATAAAAATTTCTTAGGGAAATGGAATTAAAACAAAACAAGTTAACACTACTGATTTTCAGACCTACAATTTAAAAATATTAATCATCGCATGTGCTCAGAGGGATAATGAAAAACTAGAATTTTCATTGTTGTGGGTGTCTGGGAAGGCAAAGAAAGGATAATTTCAGATCACAGTTCTGCATATCTTAAAATGTAAAACACTCACCTACACTGCAACAGCTAGATAAGAAAAACATACATTTGTATAAAGAACTGAACCCAATATTCCCAGAAAATTTATAATACCTCAAACCTGGAAATAACCAAAATCTATAGTCAGATCAATAGATAACGTGGTTATTCTCAGAACACAATACTACTCATCAATAAAAATCAATTAACTTTTCACATAAGCATTAGTGTTGAACCTCAAATTAACTGTGTACCATGAAAGAGTCCCATACTTCTTAAAGAATAGACACATTATAGTGTTTATAACATTATGAAATATATGGGCTAATCTTGTTAAGGAAGGAAAATCAATGATTACATTTAGAGCTGGGGAAGGCAAAAAGAGAGATTATAAAAGCCACGAAGTAAATATAGGGTGTGGTAAAGTAGGTTTGGGATTGTTGGTAAGGAAATGAATACAGTAGTTAGTAAATAATAACACAAGTCTAATCTCTTCCGGAGCCATTGTACTTCAGTTGCTTGGGCACCATCCCTTGCCCTGAAAGGTCACCGATTCTAGTCCAGGTCAGGGCACATGCCCACCTGGATGCCCTGTAGGTGGGGGACAGGAGGCTGCAGTTCAATGTTTCTTTCCCTTATCGCCATTTCTTTCTCTCTCCCTTCCTCTTTTTCTAAAAGGTCAATAAAAACAGTTTAAATTATATAAAAGACTTATTTAAAAAGAGAATAAACTCTGTGTTTTGCATACTCACATTTGTAAGCCTACTTTTGACCTAACCTGTATATGGGTGAGAGATACGTTTATTTCACATGTGATGTTGTTAGAGCTTTATGCATATGTCCAAGCTCACCACATAGTACAAATTAGAAAAAGTGCATTTTGTTGCATTTCAGTTACGAATATCCTATATAATAAGAAAGAAACATGTAAATTGATGATACCTCTGCTACGCTCTTAGGGATGAGTATGCAAATTAATCCAACAAAGATGGTGGGTTAATTTGCATACACGGGCACCAAGCAGCCGGGGTCCTGGGAACACCCTCGTGACCCAGGCAGCTCTGAGCCTGTAGGCCTGTGTGTAGGCCCTGAGCAGCAGGGGTTCCCAGAACACCCCTGACCAGGAGTGGCACTGGCGCCAAGCGTAAGTGGCCCGGGTCCACGCCCCCCAGCCCAGCAAACACAGTGAATGCGTGGCCGCCGGGCTTGGGGGCATGACCCTGGTGGCCGGGGACACGCCCCTAGCCCAGTGGACACAAGGCAAAGGATCCTCTGCGCATGGGCTTCAGAGGAAACACTTTTTATTTTTTTAAAAAAAATATTTTTTATTGAATTTTTTTACAGAGAAGAGTGGAGAGGGATAGACTGTCAGAAACATCGATGAGAGAGAAACATCAATCAGTTGCCTCCTGCACACTCCCCACTGGGGCTGGGCCCCCAACCAAGGTGCATGCCCTTAACAGGAATCAAACCTGGGACCCTTCAGTCTGCACGCCGACGCTCTATCCACTGAGCCAAACCAGTTCGAGCATAAACACCTTTTCTGATCGCTTATTGGCTAAGCTCCCTGTACACCGCCACTTGCAGTGTTCTTGGTAACTAGGGTAATAAGAATCCAAAAAGGTGATCTAGGGTTTTTCCACCTCACTCCTGGAGAAAAAAAACGAAGGTCCGCTGCTGGAGGGGCTAAGAAATGTCATATCCTGTCCTAGCGGTTTTCCTCAATAGATAGAGCCTCGGCCTGTCGACTGCAGGGTCCGGGTACGATTCTGATCAAGGGCATGTACCTAGATTACAGGCTCCTCCCTGACCAGTGCTCAGGTCAGGGCTCATTCAGGAGGCAACCAATCAAAGTGTCCCTCTCACACTGATGTTTCTCTGTCTCTCCCTCTCTCTCTCTTCCACACTCTCTAAAAATCAATGGAAACACATCCTCAGGTGAGGATTTTAAAAAAAGAAAGAAATGTCATATCCTATGAAAGACACATCTTAAAAATGCCTAAAGAAAGCTGTCATTTTTTCATGATGAAGGGACTGGAATTCATGTTGATGAAAGCACCTTGGCGCCTGCAGTGGCTGGCAGTGGCTGCAGCAGCGGGATGATGGGGCTGGCGCCTTCCCCTGATCAGCCCGGTCGCCTCCCACAGAGGGAGGCCAGACTGCAGCTTAGCCGTCAGTAGGACATCCCCTGAGGGCTCCCAGTCCATGAGAGAGGGCAGACTGGGCTGAGGGAACCCCCACCCCCGTGAACAAATTTTGTGCACCGGGCTCCTAGTCCTATCTAATAAAAGAGTAATATGCAAATTGACCTTACCTCTGCTAAACCCACAAGTGATGCCTACCAGCCAATCAGGAGCGAGTATACAAATTAACCCAACCAAGATGGCTGCAACCATGGAGTGAGCAGGAGGCTTGGGTTTCCCTGGCAATGGAGGAAGCCAAGTTTCCTGCACACCCTGGCCGGCCCTGGCCTCCACTCAAGGCTACAAAGTTTCAATTTTAGAAGATAAATAAAGCCCAACAAAAATGGCTGCGGCCACGGAGCTGGAGAGAGCAGGAGGCTTGGGTTTCCCTGGCAATGCAGGAAGCCAAGCTTCCTGCACACCCTGGCCAGCCCAGGCCTCCGCTCAAGGCTACAAAGTTTCAATTATAGAAGATAAATAAATCCCAGATACCAGGGCCTCTGCTTGAGTCACCGGGGGTGTAGCCGGCCTGCAAACCACCACAGGCCCCTTGCCCAGGCCGCCCCACGGCCACCCCCAGCTGATCTGGGACACCCTTCAGGGCAAACCAGCTGGCCCCCACCTGTTCACCAGGCCTCTATCCTATCTAATAAAAGAGTAATATGCAAATTGACCATCACTCCAACACACAAGATGGCTGCCACAAGAAGGCCAGCAGGGGAGGGCAGTTGGGAGGGAGCAGGCCAGCAGGGGAGGGCAGTTGGGAGGGACCAGGCCTGCAAGGGAGGGCAGTTAGGGCAATCAAGCTGGCAGGGGAGCAGTTAGGCATCAAACAGGGTGGCAGGGGAGTGGTTAGGGGGTGATCAGGCTGGCAGGCAGAAGTGGTTAGGGTCAATTAGGAAGGCAGGCAAGTGAGCAGTTGGGAGCCACCAGTTCTGGATTGTGAGGGGGATGTCCGACTGCCCGTTTAGGCCCGATCCTACTGGTATCCTACTGGTATCGGGCCTAAACGGGCAGTCGGACATCCCTTACGGGGTCCCAGATTGGAGAGGGTGCAGGCTGGGCTGAGGGACACACCCCATGCACGAATTTCATGCACCGGGCCTCTAGTACTTAACAAAGCCTTAAGGAGCACTTCCAAATAAAGGTCTGGATATCCCTTATTTGTTAGGAAATTAAACCAGGAACTTTACAAGGGTTCTACCATCTCCTAATATCCTGAGAAAACCAGACTTACCTCAGGGGCAGCAAATATTGGCAATCAGTGAAAGCTTTTGCCATCAGAATCCCCAGGAATGCTGACAGGTTACAAAAAATACAACCTGGGACTGATGATAGGATTATCCTTCCTCTAGCTCTGAGGTCTTGCCAGTAGCAGAAACCTTGAGGTGAACACCCTGGATGGGCCAGGGAACTCCAAAAAAATGTGTTTATTTTTTCTGCCAATGTCTTCAGCCACATAATACAGTTATGGAGGCCCTGAGAATGTTGTAAGCAAACATCACAGAAGGCACCGACCGTTGATGGTTTGTGTTTCCATTCAGAAGAGGCACTTTTCATCCCATTTACTGGTCTTTCCCACTCACTATGAATACAGTGTTTCTGTTCTAATGCTAGTTCCATTAAACCCTCAGAGCCTTAACAAGTGACACCAGCCTATGACATTTCATACATCATGGCACATGGCTGCTTTACAGTGTGTGGGGAAGAATTCTCCTAAACATTGCTGAGAATTATGTAGTACTTACTGTGAACAGAGAATGTAACTCATATTGTTCACACAGGCACAACAAAGGACTCCTATCCTGGGTGACCATTGAACTCACCAATCACAGAGGCACCAGGCTGCAAATTAGCATCACGAAGTCATGCAGACATTTTTTCAAGGCCTTGGTCAGCAGTGCAAAATAACTGAATATTGGACAAAGAGTGATTTTCTGCCATTTTTATGTGCCTTCCAAAGCACAAAAAGTTTGGAATCCCACAAATGTTGTAATAATAATTTACATATATATATATATATATGTGTGTGTGTGTGTATTAGAGGCCCAGTGCATAAAATTCGTGCATGGGGGGTGTCCCTCAGCCCAGCTTGCACCCTCTCCACTCTTGGATCCCTCTCATAATCCAGGACTGCTGGCTCCCGACCACTCGCGTGCCTGCCTGATTGCCCCTAACTGCTTCTGCCTGCCAGCCTGATTAGACCCTAACCACTACCCTGCCAGCCCAATTGCCCCTAACTGCCCTCCCCTGCCAGCCAGGTCACCCCTAGTGCTCTCCCCTGCAGGCCTGGTCCCCCCCCCAACTGCCCTCCCCTGCTGGCCTGGTCCCCCTCAACTGCCCTCCCCTGTAGGCCAGGTCCCCCCCCCAACTGTCCTCCCCTGCAGGCCTGGTCACCCCCAACTACCCTCCCCTGCAGGCCTGATCACCCCCAACTGCCCTCCCCTGCTGGCAATCTTGTGTCCACATGGGTCAGCCATATTTGACCACATGGAGGTGGTCATCTTGTGTGTTGGAGTGATGGTCAATTTGCATATTACCCTTTTAATAAATAGGACACATACATATACACACTGAGTGGCCAGATTATTATGATCTCTGAACACATGGATGGTTGGCTGGCCTGCCTGCTGGTTGAAATTCTCGTTCAGAGGGTAATTTGCATATTAGCCTTTTATTATATAGGATATACACTGAGTGCCCAGATTATTATGTGTTCAGAGATCATAATAATCTGGCCACTCTGTGTGTGTGTGTGTGTGTGTGTGTGTGTGTGTGTGTGTGCGCGCGCATATATATATATATGTATTTCAGAGAGAAAGGGAGTGTTTGGAGATAGAAACATCAATGAAGAGAATCACTGATCTGCTGCCTCCTGCACGCCCCCTACTGGAGTTGGAGGCACAACCTGGGCATGTGCCATTGACCAGAATCAAACCTGGAACCTTCAGGCCCCACTCTCTTTCCACTGAGCTAAGCCAGCTAGGGCTAATTTTCTCTCTTAAAGGAAACATTCCCTGTTCAGGTGGCTCAGTGTGTTGGAGCATCCTCTCACAAAGCACCCCGCTAAAGGATGGTGTCTTTGATTCCTGGTAAGGCCACATAACTGGGTTGCAAATTTGATCCTTGTTTGAAAAGCATAGAGGAACAATTGATCCATGTTTTCTTTTGTATTGATGCTTCTCTCTCTCTCTCTTTCTATCTCTAAAATTAATAAGCAATACCCTGAGAGAGAATTAAACAATTAAGGTGTTGATGCTTCAAGTACATATGGTTAAATCTAAAGCTATCTTTCTAGAACAGTTATCAGAATCATCTGATCTCAGTGGAAGTCTGTCTCTGGTCATGTAAGAGGCTAAAGAATCAGTATCAAGGAGTTCAGAGAAACCCGACACTATTAGTGTCATAGTCATGATCCCCACCTTGTTTTTATTTAAGCCCTAAAATTTTATGGTTTATGATTAAAGTCACCTCTTTTTTAACTTAGGTTAGTCTTTGAGTGATAAAAAATAACTTTCCATGGGAGAAGATATTTCTGAGGGTTTCCAACATAACTTTAGAAACTGGAGTGAGCAGAGCCCATGGTGAACTAGAAATTGTGCTTTCCCCAGTGAAACCCATGTGTTAATGTCTATAAATACTGCCAGTGACACAGGAGGCACAAGGCAGCCAACCTGCAGTCTTTCTTAAAGCAGAGAATCCTGTGGGGATCACATGGAGGCTGGTGTTTGGATGCTAAAGATGATTTCCTGAGACAGATGTATTATAATGTCTAAGGCTGCTCAGGATCTCACATAGTATTCCATCTATTGCATATCCTGCCCCATTACTGCGTCGTCCAGCCAATATTTTGAAATTCGTGGAAGCTTACCATCATCACTGTCTCCTTGTACATTTCTGTGTTTGTCATTTTCCTCTGGAGAACTATCCTTGTGGTGAGTAAACTAAGGCACCTTCCAGATGCTCTTTTACTCATAAGAAAACATTTTTAAGGCCGTGGATGCTTTATGTGCATTCAGGACTGTAAATTTCCCTCTGGCAATGATTTTTCTGAAGGGACTGCCCATCAGCCCTTCTGAAGGAAGCCTGGCAAACTGTGAGGCCTCCTGAGAAGGTCAAGTCCTGCCACAGCATCCACATACCAGCCAGGACTTCCCTTTCTAATTTTAGTTGTTCAAAACAGCTATAGTGATCTCCCTTGCGCCCCCTCCCCCGTGTATTGGTGACAGATAATCATATCTCACGTGTGACAGTTCTAGTTTTATCCTTATGTCAAAGCTCACCAAGTAGTACACATTAGAAACGTGCGCTTTGTTGCATGTCAATTCTCATTTCCTGGGCGGAAGAGCTTTGCCTCAGTGGCAGCAAATACTGGCAAGCAGGGAAGAGTATTGCCACCAGAACCAACAGGTATGCTGACTGGCTACAAAAGACACATTCCGAGACTGATTATAGGATTATCCTTCCTCTAGCTTTGAGGTCTTGACTGTTGAGCAAATTTTGAGGTGAACAACCCATAAGGGCCAGGGGAATAAAAAAAACACTGTTATATTATATTTTTCTGCCCATGGCTTCAGCCACAGGAAACAGTTATGGAGGTCCTGAGAACTCTACCCAAAGATAACACAAGCCAAAGACCTGTGATCATTTGTGAAAAATGTTCAGAAGAGGCACTTTTCATCTAAGTCACTGTCGTCTTTCCCACTCACTATGAATACAGTGTTTCTGTCCTAATTCTGACTCCATCTAAACATCAGAGTCTTACAACAAATAAAACCAGCATATGAAATTTTCTACATCATGGTATATGGCACCTTTACAGTATATGGGGAGGATTTCCCCTAAACATTGCTGAGAATTATGAAATACATACTGTGAACAGAGAATATAATTCACCTTGTTAACAGAATGATAGCAAAGGCCTCCTCTTCATGGAGAACATTGACCTCACCAATAAAAGGGGCACAAGACTTCAAATTAGAACCAGAAAGTGATGCAGTCTTACTCTCAAGGCCTTGGGCAGCAATACAAAAGAAGCCAACATTTGACAAAGAGGAATGTTCTGCTATCATGCTGTGCCTTCCAAACCACAGAAAGTTTCGGAGCCACCATTTTTGTTTAGCTATACATGCTGACAGGTCACGTTTTCTTTCAGTCATCCCAGGGAGTGAATAGAACCAACGAAACTAATGGTACAAAAGAAAAACAAAAACAAAACAACCCTTTACAAGAAGATCATAAACCAGAGCAAAGGACAGCAAGTGGTTTTCAGGTTAGTGGATTGGAACCTGAAACAATTCATCACAACATGATGTGAGAAGCACAATGTCCCTGACAGAGGTAGCACTTCTTAGCTAAGGACAGGTGCCCTGGATGAAACCTGGGTCAGATCAATTCTCTAGTCATAGAGAAAGGAATGAAGATCCAGCCAGGAGCTTAGAGTATTCATACTTTTCTCAAGCACTACTCCTGAACATGCAGGGGTTATGAATGCTGAATACTCTTCAGGTGAGCCAGGTGGTAGAGGTGAAATAGATTCTGCACAAATATTCCCAGTGACATCAGTAGGCTTGTAGGCCGGAGTAGGTTAGCAAGTGCAATGCAGCTGCTTAAAGCCCACTTGTACCTGAAACTTATGAGGACTCCAGCAGAGTGTATGTTCTGACGAAAAAGGGTTTATATTCAGGTAAAAGGGTCTAAAACCTTCTCCTTCGATGTTGTTATCCTGAGTGAGAAGGATAGAATACTCCCTGCCCATTTAAAGCTTTTCTCCAGTGTGAACTCTATGATGTTTAATATCACTGAAGTACTTCCTACAATCACTGCACTCCTAAGGCTTTTCTCCAGAGTGAACTCTGCGGTGTTGACTGAGGGCAGAACGTTGTCTAAAGGACTTCCCACAATCACTACACTCGTATGGCTTTTCTCCAGAATGAACTCTGTAGTGTTCAGTGAAGGATGACTTGTGTCTAAAGGACTTCCCACAATCACTACATTCATAAGGCTTTTCTCCAGAATGAACTCTGTAGTGTTCAGTGAAGGAAGACTTGTGTCTAAAGGACTTCCCACAATCACTACACTCATAAGGCTTTTCTCCAGTGTGAACTCTGTGGTGTTGATTGAAGGAAGACTTTTGAGTAAAGGACTTCCCACAATCACTACATTCATAAGGCTTTTCTCCAGTGTGAACTCTGTGGTGTTGATTGAAGGAAGACCTTTGACTAAAGTACTTCCCACAATCACTACAATGATATGGCTTTTCTCCAGTGTGAACTCTGTGGTGTATAGTGAAGCTAGATTTTTGAGTGAAGAACTTCCCACAATCACTACACAGATATGGCTTTTCTCCAGTGTGAACTCTGTGGTGTACAGTGAAGTAACGCTTTTGACTGAAGGACTTCCCACAATCACTACACTGATATGGCTTTTTTCCAGTGTGAACTCTGTGGTGTGCAATGAGGGTAACCTTTGTCCTAAAGGACTCCCCACAATCACTACACTCATATGGCTTTTCTCTAGTGTGAACGCTGGGTTGTTTATCGAGATCAGTATTTTCACTGAAGAACTTCCCACAATCAGTATACTCATGGGGATTTTCTCCAGTGTGAATTCTCCTATGTCTATTGAGGTTAAAGCTATGTCTAAAAATATCCCCACACCTGCTACTCTCATAATTCACTATGCCAGTACAGACACCCTGACGTTGAAGAACCTTCTGGTTGTGGCTGGCAGCTTTTTCACATTCACCGCACTCATGATAACTTTTTCCACTGACAAATTCCCGTGAATTCTCACTACCACATGGTGGCTCCTCAGGTTGGAGAGGGAGGGCCCTGATGCATGAGAAGCTCTGAGATGGCTGGGATGTTTTCCTCAGCTTCCCCACTGGAGGCCTTTCCATATCATCCTTCCAGGGCTTCTCTCCAATGGCATCCCTCTGTTGCTCCTGAGGGTTTGCACTGAAGCAGAAGCCTCTCACACATTTGTCACTGATGAAGGTTTTCTGCTCAAAGTATGCTGCGTGTAACTCAGTTAAGTGCAAAATATTTTTTAACACTGAGAAGCACCGCTTACAGAGATGGTTCTTCTGGGTTGCTGGAGCTGTCTTAGAAGCCCTGACCTGTGACTCTCCTTCTACAGATACACTCTGATCAGAATTGGACTCCTCACCATCCGTTTTATGCCAACAACCTGAAAAGGGGAAAATGGTGAAGACATAAATGTTGACTGTGGTGTCAGGTGTAAGTCCCTTTACAAAAAGTGTATTGCACATAAGACATTGGTTCCATTTAATTGTAAGAGAAAACAACAACTGTGGGAAGGATGAGGAAGAGGCTGCTGTGAAGTCTGGTCCACTGAAGATCACAAAACAAAGAAGATCTCAACAGAAATATGACACAAACATGGCAAGCACCACATGGAAGGGAAGCAGCACCTCCAGCTCCTTATTCTGCTAACAGCATTCAGCAGGGCTTGTCTGCTGGTAACATGGGTAAGTTGTGCAGAAGGTTGGTCACATCTTATTTCAATAAACATGTTGCTGTTGGTTTAGGATCACTTAGGTATGTATGTTGGTTTAGGATCACCTCGTAACACATGTTCAGGTCCATGTCAGAGAATACAGCAGAGGGAGCAGTGAGGAGGAACAGGTGATGAAAGAAGGCCGCAAAGGTGAAAGTAGACAAAAGCCAGCCAGTCACAGATGAAATGACATGTCAGAAAACTGTCAAGTATGGGAAAGAAAAGGTACAAATGTATTTTGGCCACCTGCACCTAAACACTGTTGGACACAAGCAGGTTCCTGGTATGATAGAAACAATACCCTTATGTCATACTTTCCCCTGGTTTCCTACAGCAGGACCAGGTTTCCTCTGAGACCATCTGGCATGTTCACTCTGTAAAAAAACAGAGTTCTCTCTGCACCTCCTCCTCTACAAATATATAAAACCTAAACATTCTGAGTAGTTATAAAAGATGGCAGAAGTGAGTAGCCAGTACTAGCCCAGAGCAAGTCAGCATGCAATAATACTGAGGGAAGAAAATATTACAAATGATATTAAGGAGGTCTTACAAGCACACCCCATGGCTCATGTAATTAAAGACTACCACATGGCACAGGTGGGCACAAAGAACCTTTAGCTAAAGAAAGGGGGCAGAAGGGGAAGTCATTGATGTGGATGTAGGAAATATCCCAGGAATAGGAAGAGCAAGAACCCATAAGGTGTCTGTAAAAGTGCTGACTCACAGAAACTGCCTGTACTTTGTGAGACTATGGGTGTCAGCTCTCTCCACAGAGTTCTGCTCTGGCAGCCACAGCACATTTGACAAGAAAATGGGTGAATTAGCACAGTCGCTGGACTGGCTGTGGGAGAGAGAAAGCTACAGGTGGAGATATAAGAAAAGAGGGCATCACCTCAGGACACTAGGAGAGATGTGACGGTCTTACCTACAGATGATACAAGTGTAAAAACTTCCAGCATCACATCGCGGTAGAGAAGTCTCTGAGCCTCATCAAGAAGCACCATTGCTCCTGGGAGAAGGCAATGGCCACATCCTCAAAGTTCATATCCTGTCATAATGGGGGCAGAACGGCACATAATCAGATTTACTCCTAAGATTCCTAGTCTGTCATACTCCCCACCCTCCATATACATCTGCTCTCTCCACTCCACACACCAGAGAAGATACCAGGGATTCATCCCATATAAGTCACTGTCTTCTTATATTTCTACTGATATTTTGTCTTCCCACAACAATAAAGGCAGTTCAGCAGATAGAAGATAACTGAGCTCTGGGCTTCACATGTACACCACACTTCCTCTTGACAACAGAGTGGGTGTCAAGAACATAGGGTAGGAAGAGATGTTAGCCATACAGGGAGTGTGAGTGATTTGATACTGCTCTTGTTAGTCAATACCCTTGTAGTCCCTCACATTGTTCCTCAAAGACACCAAAAACATGGCATCACACTTCAAACTACAAACACAATCTCAGTGCTGAGGCCATCACTTTGCACTACCTGCGTCACATAGTTATTTGACCAACACTTCTCTCTCACCGCTTCCTTCTCAGAGGCACAACTTCAATGGTAACACAAATTTGCTGTGGCGAAAACAGGTTATTTTTTAATTACCTATTGTCCAAAATTATAGATTACCACCTCCATTCCAGTGAAGATTTCAACCCCATGTAACACTGATGTATGCTACCTCATTCCTAACAATCAGTGTGTCAGCACCCAACAACCAAAATCAGATGGGTAGATAAATGGCATCTAAGCTCTATACCTGGCCATATGCCAAAACACCCCTTTCCAGGCAATTACCCTAAAGTTCCCCTTATTGTATCATCCAGACACCACCAGAAATGGACTCACCCTCCATCCACTCTTATGGCAATGTCAGGGACTTGTGGCCATGAATTCACAATCCCTCTCCAAATGCCCATCACTCTTTCTACCAAACCTCTCTCACACCTGCACTCCCACAGCACCAGCCCTCATGGCACTCTCCTTGGCCTCTTACTTATTACTCAGAACATGTGATGCCAAATTTAAACAGGACAAGCACTGCCCAGACCCTGATAGTCCACACTCATAGAGGCAGCCTTGAGTCCGGCTATGAAGGTCTCTCTCCATGACTGTTTTTTCTTCAGTCTAACCTATGAAGAACCACAATCAGATCTCAGACACCCAGAGCCCACCTCCCCTGATGCTGCACTTGATGTCCCTTCAGCAGTCACAACCAAGACCTTTCACTTAATCGTCACTCAAGTCCCAGCCCCGAAGGCCCTCTGAACCATGCTTAGTGAGTGTCACAGATGACCACTCAAGGTCTAAGCTAATCCACACGACAGACTGCTACTCCCAACAGCCAGGCCACACCAAAGGTCACAACAAAATCTTGGTGAGAGTTTGGAGAAGTAAATATGTAAAAACCCCAACCTCCCTATCTCATCTTTCTGAATTATTCTACGGCCTCCAATTCATCGCACATGCACTCACCTTTTAAAGGCTGTGTCCACTGCAAAGCCATTATCTCTCCCTGACACTCTACAAGACAACTTCTGTTTCTATGCTGTGTTGTGACACCACCTCCCACAAACAGTGGCCCCATCAGGAAAGCCAGCCCTCACGCTCACACTGTCCCTTCAGAGCTACTACTACCATTACCAACCTGACCATGATTCCTTGTATTAAAGTGATCCACAGTCCTGGCTGATGTGTCTCAGTTTGTTGAACAGAGACCCATGCACTGGTCAGGTCACATGCCTGGGCTGTGGGCTGGGTCCACAGCAGGGGTTGTGCAGGTACCAACTGGTCCTTGTTTCTGGATCATTAGTGTTTCTCTGTATCTCTCCCTCTCCCTTTCTTTCTACACATTATATATATATGTAAATACCTGCCGATTTCAGAGTCAGCTCCCTCTTTACTCCAAGCCTTGGCACATTCTGGAACCTATGTCTGGAGGACCTCGCACTCATCACACTGGTGGCCAAAAACAAGGTCCATATCCTGAAGCCCTACTCCTGGCCTTAGGAGTCTGGGCTTAGTGCCTGTTCGTTCACAGTCCCCAGGTCCAAGGGCTACCGGAGGGGCTGACAGTCCCAGCGCATCACTATCTCAGAGTGTACAAGTGTGTGAGGCCCTGAAATAAGCTCCACAAACCCGTACACCTAACGATTCTGCATTTGCAGGAATTTGTGGAAAGAAAAGGGTCTGTTGGGAGCCTGGCAACCACCAGGCTCTATGGCTCAGGCTGCTCAGTGCCCTTGCCCAGCCCCGAGGCCAGGTGCCCTCCAGATCCTGTATGATCTCAGGGCTCAGTCCTCAGTGCTCACTCTTGCCAGTTCCCTTATCATTTACAGGACTTCCCCTTCCTGTCCACAGCTGCTGTCCTCTGTCTTCTAGTCTGTTCTTCCTCTGAGCAATGTTAGGAGAAGTTAGAAACCACCTCAGAAAATGTCCCTCTTTCTTTCACAACCATCTATGGCCCCAGCGTTCTGAGAATGAAAGGAAAACTCCTCGTGCAAAACCACACCTCATCTTTGTTGCCTTTAGACCCAAACAGGCCCGGTTTTCCTAATCCTCCCAGCTCAGTCGCACCACCGTGTCCTTACAAGATGGCACTGCTGCCTTTCACCCTCTTCCCCATCAACCCTGTGTCACCCACGAGGGACTCACCATCCTGAACGCTGGGACCTGGGCGGCAGGACCTGAGAGACACCAGTCTCCAAGGCTGGGGGTTAAATGGGGTCAGGCGGACTGAATGCTGTGAGCAGAGGAGTCCGGGAGGCACGGAGGCTGGTGCTCAAAGAGCCTCAGACACACCCTGAACAGCAAGGACGTTGCCTCCTCGGCCTCCTCTTTCTCACGACCAGTGGGCTGAAGCCTGTGAGTCCTTGAAGAAACTAAAGAGGTCAAAATGACCGCCAGGAGGAGGAAGGCGGACGTCCCGCCCTAACCGGATGCACTGCCACAAAAGTGCCCTTTAGCTCTGCCTACGTGGTCGCATTCCTTCCTGGGTAATGTAGTTTTCCCAAACACCAAGGGGAGGCCTAGCATCCCAGCCAGTGACATTGGTGAGTAAAGGTGATGTGGCTCAGCAAGTGGCCCTGGGGAAAGACAAGATGGGAACAGAGGCCTGGTTCACTGGAACAGATGGGGAGATCTCCCAGGAGAGGGGAGTGGGGAGGACTGGGAGAGATCCCCCAAAGAATATATGCACAGGCAAAAAAGTGGGAGACGTATGTAATACTATCAACAATCAAAAATACATATTAAAACTTTTTTTTTGAAAAATAATACAGCTCAGCTTGTGTTGCTCAATGAGTGAGCATTGACCTAGGATCCATGAGGTCATGGTTCTATTCCTGGTTAGAGAACATACATGGGTTGTAGGTTCAATTCTCAGGTGGGTGAGGGTGGGGACCTGCAGGAGGCAGCTAATCAGTGATTCTCTCTCACCATTGATGTATTTATCTCTCCCCCTCCCTTCCTCTCTCTAAAATCAATAAAATATATTTTTTCAAATTATATGCATATGTGCATAGTTCATGGATGTAGACAATAATGTGCTGAGCACCTAGAAACGGTGGGGGCAGGGTAGTGGGAGGCAAAGGAAGATGAGGATGGGGGAATTTGGGTCTATTTGTAATAGAGTCAATAATAAAAAACGATATTTTGCCCACATGGCACGGCTCAGTGGTTGGGCATGGACCCATGAACCAAGGTATCTCTGGTTGGGTTCCAGGTCAGGGCACACACCTAGTTTGGGGAGCCCCATCCCTGTAGGGGGCATGCAGGAGAGAGCTGATCAATGATTCTCTCATCATTGATGTTTCTCCAATTCCCTCTTTCTCTAAAAAATCAATAAAAAAAGAATAGTGTTAAAATTGATTTGATTCAATAACACCAATTTGAATGGGTACCATCACGTTTTCTCCCAGGTCCTCTAAGCAAAACATGCCTTGGTCTGTTTTGTAGAAGATGTCCCAGGCATAACTGTGCTCAGGAGCAGGAAGCAGCCTGGAGCAGGTCCGCCGCACCTTGGTCTGTAGTGTTTGAGTTCATTACTTCATGTTAGAAAAGATTTGACAACACGAGTTCAGAAGATTTTGAGGGTACATTAATTGAAGCTGGGGATAATGAAAAAAATGTAGGCCTTATGATGGAACAGGAAACAGCAAAGAGGTTAGGCCCGACTCCTTGGACCCTCTAGTGGGAAATAAATGAGCCAAAGAGAGGCTGCTGTTAGCTCACTGGGCATTCAGAGTAAAGGAGGCCTTGAGCGCGGATTCAGGGGTTAGGCCAGGATGAGCTGCCACTGCTCATTGCTACCCTGGTTGCAGGTTGAGTGGGATCCCTGGAAATCATAGGAGAGCTGGGCAAGTGTGGTTCAGTGGTTGAGTGTTAACCTATGACCCTGCAGGTCACTGATCAATTCCTGGTCAGGACACATGCTCAGGTGGTGGGCTGGATTCATATAGTGGTGCATGCAGGAGGCAGCCTATCAGTGATTCTCTCTCATCATTCATCTTTCTCTCTCTCTCTATCCCCCCTCCCTTCCTCACTGAAATCAATAAAAATATATTTTTGAATTTATATTTTAAATCAATTACACTTACATCAATGTTTAAAAATGATTAAAACTTGCCACTTACCATTATTTTACTATTTTATCATGAATGTTCTTGAGTATATTTGTACCTACTGTATCAGCATGTTGGAAATAAAATATAATGATGTGCTACTGAAATATCCTAGCAGGCCCATGTTCAGTGCCAACATTTTGTCATTTTGAGACTGATCATGATGAGAGTATTTACCACCAGAAAATTTGAGAAAGGTACAAAACTTAACTTCACTTAATTTACTATTGAATGCTTTGACTTGAAATGAATGGTGGAGATTGTTGGCAAAATAGATTTAACTTAAAAGTGTATCATTCAAGTGGGCATTAAATTGTGCATAAGATAAAATTTGAGAAAAACAATTTTCCTTCCAGTATTCAAAACATATAGTTCCAAATGGCAAAGAAATCAGTTGAGTCCTTAAGGAATGGATGAAGTGAATAGAGATGGCTTAAATGCTGAACTGTCCTCCTATTGGTTAAATCCCAAATTCATTTTAAAATCGCTAAAGTTTCTGATCAGACCTTTCAACAAGTGATAAAGACAGTGTAAATAAATGCATAAAGAAATTCTCACCATAAAAATTTCTTATGGTAATGTATTTAAAACAAAACAAGTTAACACTATACTGATTTTTTGGCCTACAATTTAAAATATTAAACATAGCATAGTTTACAGGGTTAAAGAAAAACTAGAATTTCCATTATTGTGTGTGTCTGGGAAGGCAAAGGGAATGACCATTTTACATCACAGCTTTGCATGTCTTCAAAAGCAAAACATGTACCTACACTGTAACATTTAGATAAGTAAAACATACATTTATATAAATAACTGAACACAGTATTTCCAGAAAATTTATTTATAATACCCTAAATCTGGAAATAACAAAAACCATAGGCAGATCAATAGATAAAGTGTTAATACACAGAACACAATACTACTCAGCAATAAAAAATAACATTTCACATGAGCACTAGTGTTCAATCTCAAAATAACTTTGTAGCATGAAAGAGACCAATATTTGTTAAAGATTACACACCTTATAGTGCTTACAATTTTATGAAAAATATGAACTAATCTTGTAAAGGAAGGAAAATTAATTAATGCATTTAGGGATGGGGAAGGCAGAAGGTAAATATAGGGTGTGATAAAGTAGCTTTAGAGTTGTTGTATGGAAATTAATTCAAAAATAAATAAATAATAATACAAGTATAAACTCTCCCCTGGCCATTGTACTTAAGTTGGTTGGGCACCATCCCTTGCCCTGAAAGGTCACTGCTTCCATTCCAGGACAGGGAACATACTTGGCTGGATGCCCTGTAGGTGGTGCATAAGAGGAAGCTATTTGATAATTCTCATATCACCAGTTCTTTCTCTCTCTCACTCTCTCCCTCCCTCTTTTTAAAAAATCAATAAATATATTTTAAACATATAAAATATTTATTTAAAATAGAAAATAAGCTCTTTGTTTTATATACTCACTTCTGTAACTCTGCTTTTGCCCTAACCCAGCCGTGGGCAAACTACGGCCCGCGGGCCGGATCCGGCCCGTTCGGCTGTTCTATCTGGCCCGCGGAGCAGAAAGAGCGGAGGGTTCTCTTGCTCTCCCCCCGGCTCCTTTACTTTGAATTTATATTAGTTCACACAAACACTCCATCCATGCTTTTGTTCCGGCCCTCCGGTCCAGTTTAAGAACCCACTGTGGCCCTCGAGTCAAAAAGTTTGCCCACCCCTGCCCTAACCTGTATATGGGTGAGAGATACATTTATTTCACATGTGACGGTTTTACAGTTTGATCCGTTTGTCCATGCTCAACAAATAGTACACATTAGAAAAGTGCATTTTGTTGTATGTCACTTATAAATAGCCTATCTAATAAAAGGGGAATAAGCTAATTGACCTTCATGCTGTAGCAAAGATGACGGTGCCCACAGCCAAGAAGGAGGGAATATGCTAATCGACTGCCATGCCCTCAAAGATGGAAGTGCCCACAGCCACAAGATGGCGGCGCCCAGCACCCTCAGCCCCGCTGGGGTGACAGGCCCGTCAGTCCCCCAGAAGCCCAGGGATGTCTTAAGGTGCAGGCAAGCCTCGGATGGCAGCTGCCCAGCTGCCCAGGGCTGCCCGAGGCTCAGGTAACCAGGGCTGGCCAAGGCTTAGGCTGCCAGCAGTGGCAGAAGCAGAGGTGTGATGGAGCATCACCTTCTCCTGATTACCGGGTCACCTCCCTCCCCTGAGGGCTCCCAGACTATGAGGGGCAGGCCGGGCTGAGGGACTCCCCCTCCAGTGCAGGAATTTGCATGCACCGGGCCTCTAGTACCAAAATAAAACCTTAAAAAGTGCTACCAAATGAAGACCTAGGTATCTCTGTCTTGCTAGAAAATTAAAATGGCAACCCTGTATGTGCTCTACCATCTCTCTCCTAATTTCCTGGGAGGACCACTCTTGCCTCATTGGCAGCAAATATTGCAAGCAGTGAAGACTATTGCCATCGGAATGAACAAGGTTGTTAACCGGTTACAAAAGACACATCCTTGCAGTGAGTACAGGATTATCCTTCCTCTAGCTTTGAGATTTTGTGATCAGGAAACCTTGAGGTGCATGCCCTAGATCTGTGGTCAGCAAACTGCAGCTCGCAAGCCACATGCGGCTCTTTGGCCCCTTGAGTTTTACCAAAGGCCGGCTTATGAGTACCCTAATTAAGCTAATAACAATGTACCTACCTATAAAGTTTAAATTTAAAAAAATTGGCTCTCAAAAGAAATTTCAATCGTTGTATTGTTAATATTTGGCTCTGTTGACTAATGAGTTTGCCAACCACTGCCCTAGATGGTCCAAGGGAATCCAAAAAACTGTGAGATTATTTTATTCTGCCAATGACTTCAGCCACAGGAACATTATGGAAGACCTGAGAATGTCTGTATGCAAAGATTACAAAGCCAAAACCATTGCTCATTTGTGGGATACATTCATAAGAGGCACTTTTCATCTAATGCAATCTTTACCACTCACTATGACTACAGTGTGTATGTCTTAGTGGTGGTTCCATATAAACCTCAGAGTTATAAAAAAATGACACCAGGGTATGAAATTTCATACATTACAGCACATGGCTCCTTTACAGTATGTGGGGAAGAATTCCCCTAAACATTGTGGAGAATTATGTAATATATCCTGTGACCAGAGACTATGATTAAGATGGTCCACAAAAACATAACAAAGGCTTCCTTTCTAGGGTGACCACTGACCTCACCAATAATAGGGGAACTGGGCTGAAAATTAGAACCACAAAGTCAAGAAGACAATTTTTTAAGGCCATGGGCAGCAATTCAGAAAAGCCAATATGGGACAAACTGATTTTCTGCCATTATTATGTGTCTTCCAAAGCACAGAAAGTTTGGGACCCCATCATATCTGTTCACCTCTCCATTCTGACAGATCACAACTTTCCTTTCTAGTCACCCCAGGCAGTGAATATAATCAACAAAATTAAAGGTACAAAAGAAAAAACACCTTTTCTGAAAGATCATAAACCAGAACAGACTACAGCAAGCAGTTTGTAGGTTGGTGAATTAGAACCTGAAACAATTCATCACAGCATATTGTGAGAACCACAATGTCCCTCATAGAGGTAGCACTTCTTAGCTGAGGATAAGCACTCTGGATGAAGCCTGCATCAGGAATAAAGGAATGAAGATACTGACAAGAGCTCAGAGTAATCATAATTTTCTCAAGCACAGGTGAGAACACAGAATACATTTCCTCTGAGCACACAGTGGTTGTGACTGATGCACCCTCTTCAGGTGAGCCATGTGTTAGCAGTGAAATCTCTTCAGCCACAAATACTCGCTGTGACATCAATCAGGTAGTAGGTTTGTGCGTGTTAGCATGTGCAATGCAGCTCCTTCAAGCCTCACTTTCATCTGAAACCTATGATGAATCAAACAGAGTGTATGTTTCATTAAAAGGAACTTAAATTCAGGTAAATGTGTCACAAAGAATCTCCTTCAGTGATATTATTCTAAGTGAGAAAAATAAAGTATTCCCTGCACATTTAAGATTTTCTACAGGGTGAACTCAGGTGTATAACTAGGCTAGGTTTGTGGCTAAAAGATTTCTGACATTCACTACACTTATGAGATCTTTCCCCAGTGTGACCTCCATGGTGTTCCATGAGCTTAGATCTTTGGTTAAAGGACTTCCCACAATCACCAACGCAGCTTTTCTCTAGTGTAAACTCTCTTGTGGTTAAGGGGTGAATATGGCACCTAAAAGACTTCTCACACACACATTTTTTAAACCTTTTGTCTCTAGTATGAACCCTGAGGCATTCAGTGACATGAGACCTTCATTTGAACAACGTCCAGCAGTCACTGCATTCCTACGTCTTTTCTCCATTGTTAACTCTGTGTTGTTTAGTGAGGTGAGCCCTTCAACAAAAGGACATCCCACATTCGCTACACTCATGCGGCTTTTCTCCAGTGTGAATTATATGATGTTGAATGTGGGTAGAGCTATGAATGAAGGAATTCCAACAATCTGTATATTCATATGGATTTTTTTCAGTGTGAACTCACTGGTGATCACTGAAGTCAGACCTTTGGCTGAAAGATTTCTCACATTTGATACACATACTTTTTTTCTCCTTACTGTGAATTCTGTGGTGTTGTATGAAGGTAGATGTTTGATTGAAGGACTTCCCACAATCATTAAACTCATGTGGCTTCTCTCCAGTGTGAAATTTGTGGTAGTTAGTGAGGAGAGACCTTTGATGAAAGGACATCTCACATTCTCTAAACTCAGATGGCTTTTCTCCAGTGTAAACTCTCTGATGTTGAATCAGGGTAGAGCCATGACTGAAGGACTTACCACAATCTGTAGTCTTATCTGACTTTTCTCCAGTGTTATCTCTGCGGTATTTAGTGAAATAAGACCTTCAGGAGAAGGAATTCCCACATTAACTACACACATATCTCTTTTTTCAGTGTGAATGGTATCATGTTGAATGAGGGTAGACCTTTGACTGAAGGCCTTCCCCCAATAGATATATTCATATGGCTCTTCTCCAGTGTTTAATGAGAGCAGTGTCTTACTACAGAAATTCCTCCAACCACTTCACTTATAGAGCTTTTATTCAGTGTGAATTCTCCTGTTTCTAATTAAGTTAAAGATTCTTCTAAAAACATTCCCTCAATTTTTACACTCACAATTCACTTCTCCAGAGCAGACATCCTGCTGTTGAACAACTTTCTGGTTGTGTCTGGCACTATTTTCACATTTACCACTCTGGTGAATACTATTTCCATCAATAAATTCTTGTGAAATCTCACTGCCACAGTGTGAATCCTCAGTGTTAAGAGTTGCCTGGGGCTTGGAATGATGCAAGATGGTTGAGAAGTCTTCCTAAGTCTCCTTACTGGTTGAAGGCACCCAAGGTAAGGAGAAGCTGGTCTTGGACTCAAACAAAGCCCTGTCCACATCTTCTTTCCAGGGCTTCTCTTCACTAGCATCCCTCTGTTGCTGGTGAGAATTTGCACTCAGAGAATTCTTTCACACATGAATCCCTGAAGAATGCTTTCTGCACAATGTATGCTGCTTCTAACTCGGTCAGGTGCAGGATATATTTTAACATTGAGAAACAACACTTACACAGAAGGGCATTCTGGCTTGCTGGAGCTGTGTTAGAAGCCCTGATCGGTGACTCTCCATCCACAGATACACTCTGCTCAAAAGGTGCCACCTTACTTTCATTTTCTGACAAAACCCTAAAAACAGATAATGATAAGGAAATGAATGTTGACTGTGGTGCCATGGGAATTATCTAATACTGCTAGGGTTCTTTTCCCAGCCTTACAAAGTGTTCAGCATTCTGGAGAAAGGGGCTGCATGTAGATTCAAGAAGGAATCCAAGGACTAAAGATAATTTTGAAAGGCATTGGGGGTCAGAGGATCTTCAGCTGAAGGAGCTAAAGACTCCCTCCTTGACCAAGGACCTGTGCTTTTATTCAAAACAATTTGTCCTAAGGCAAGATAGAGATATACACTTCAAAGGGTAGGGTATCAAAGGATACAGAAGCATTGTCAGTTTGGGGAATAGCCTGCAGCTGGTCAGGTATTTGGCCAATAGGACACAATAAAATGCCCTGAGCTGTCTGGCAGTTAACAATCCTATTCAGGTTTGGGGGGAGTTCCATTTATCTATTTCCAACAGGTAAACTACATATATGGCTAACCCTTGTTGAGCCGCCCAAGCTTCACCAACCTTTTGGTGAAACTCTTGTAAGTATTACATGCTGGAATTGGTTCTCGGCATAATACAAAAGTGTATTCCGCATAATACACTGCTTCCATGCAATTATCTGAAAGTAAGACGAATGCAGGAAAGTTAACGAGAGGTTCCAGTGTCCCCAGATCCAAGGACTAAGACAGCTGTAGGACAGTCCAAGTACACTGCTATTTTAGAGGTCAGAAGAGTGTGAGGCCCTGAAATCAGCTCATAATCCAGCACCCATAAGCATTTCTGCCTTGGTAGAAATCTGTGGAAATAAAAAATTTGTTAAGAGCCTGACCACCACTGCCAGGACCCATGGGCTCAGGCTGCTCAGCACCCTTGCCCAGCCAACGGGGCTACATGTCCTGGAGATGACCACATTACTTCAGGACTCAATCCTCAGTGCATACTCTTGCCAGGTACCTTATCTTTGACAGGACTTCTCCATCCTGTCCCCAACTTCTGTCCCCTCTCTTCTAGTCTGTTCTCCTAAGCTGATTTGGGAAAAGTTGAGAACCATACCTCACACAATGTCCCTCTTTTGTTCAGGACCATCCATAGCCCCAGTTTCCTGAAAATCACAGTACAACTACTCATGCAAAACTTTAGTCACAAAACAAGGCCAGTATTCCCAAATCCTCCTGATTCATACACAATACCATGTCCTTACAAGGTGGCATTGCAGCCTGTCACAATCAACTCACAGTTCTAGATGCTGTGACCTGGGATGCAGGACCTGAGAGGCGCCCACATCCCAGGTTGGAGGTTTACATCAGGCGAGGCTGTGCCAAGTTCAGTAAGTGGAGAGGAGTCTGGGAGGCACAGAGGCCCCATTCCCCGCCTGTTTGTGCTCAACAAGCCTCACACACACCACTGCACAGGGTGATGCAGCCTCTGATGCCTGGATTGACAGGAGGCCTGGTGCTCTGAAGCCTCTGACTCTAGCGACATACCAAAGAGGTCAACCTGACCACCAGGTAAAGACACAGGAAATCCCGCCCTCACCATGTTCACCTGGATAATATGCGTCTCCACTGGCTTTCATTGGCTAAAACCAGCCATCACTAGGTGCATTTGCTTTTGTGTAATATTCTGTTTGAGGCCTCGTAGGTAGAATTTGGATGCCAGTTTATAAGGGTAATGGGTAGCCACAGATTTTTCCATGGTCTTGTCTTGAGAAGTCAAAGAATGAAACCACAGAGAACATTTCAGCAAAATTTATTACAAGCAGATTCAGACTCCCTGCGTGGGGAGGGTGGCCCAATAAAGAATTTCCCATGAAGACTTGTGGTCTAGGGGTATATATTTGCTACAAGCCTGCTCTCTATCTATCCTTGTCATCACCTAATTGATTCCCTCTATTATTATTTCCCAGCAAGGAACCTGCACTTACCCTGTTTCTATGCCCCAGTTCACCTGATTATTTTAGACCTTCTCTAGTTTCCCACGCCTCCTGCTGTGAGTCCAGAGGCATTTTATTTCTCCATGCTTGGTTCCTGTGATTAGGCTTGCTCAAACTGCCATGTCTGCCCCTGCCTGTTCCACCTGACTTTGTTTTGCCCTGGAACCCTGCGCTGTCTGCCTGTGGGTCAAGCTATCTTCTCTCACAGCCACTCACTGACCATTGGGAATACTGGTGTTTGGGAGCCTGAGTGATGCTGGGAACTGACAACATTAGGCTTCAGCAGCTGGTGGCAGGTGTCTGGGGAGTGTTGTCTAAAACTGACTTTTTGTTTGGAGACATTATTTCAGATTCCGTGAAGCTCAGAATGCTCCTTGAGGTGAAAAGTATTATTTCAATTATTTCCGAAGACTACAGATACTAATGATTTATATAGTAATATTTTCATTGACTTTTAAGGAGAGAGGGAGGGAGGGAGCGAGCAAGCGATAAATACTGATCAACTGTCCTCTGCAAGCCCCTACACTGAGGACTGAGCTCGCATGGCCCCCTTCCCTGTGTCCTCACTGGGAATCCAACTGGAAACCTTTCTGGGAATGGGACCATGCTCAACCAATTGAGCCATTCCAGAAGGCCCATTTTTTATTTTAATAAAAAAATATCACATTAGTAAGAGAAAAAGAAGGCTATGAGAGAATATACATAATCCTATTTGTTTCAAAACAAAATTTGAAAGGATACAAAAGAAACAATTTGACATTCCATACATGGTTAGAATATTTGTAGCCAATACAAATTGTGAAGCTATGGAGCTAACAGTTACTGAATGTTTACTACAGGTGCCAGGCCCTGGATTCAATGCTTTACATGCATTAATCCTTTCTACAACGAGAGATGGTTTAAACATCTGTCTTATAGAGAGGAAACTCAGGCTCAGAGACTCCATGTAGATTGCCTGATTGTAGAGTAAATAAAAGGCAGGACCAGAAGTCAAACCCTTATGTCTCTAACCACAGCAGTCTGGCCTCTAATGCTAGGCTCTTCTGCCTCCTAGAGGGTAGAGTTTCTACTTCATAGGATTAGCCAGATTTCACACCCCTAAAGCTTTAGTGGCTTTGCGTAAAGTAGATATCTTTCTTGTTCATACCACATGTCCACCCTGGTTCTCCTGGGACTGGAATAAAGGAGGAGCCACCAGGTAGGTACCTGTTGACATTATCAGAGAAGGACAGGAAAGGTGGGAAGTCTCAGTGGTTCCAGAATCTTCTGTTAGTGGTGACAGGCTTCACTCCCATCACATTTCATTGGTCAAAGCACATCACAGAGCTGCAGCCAACCTCAGGGGGTCAGCAGCAGAACTGGTATACTTGATGGGCCTCATTAGGGCGACCATATGGTGCCGACCTCTTGTGGGCTGTGCAAGAGCAAAGGAGAGGAGTGGGGACTGGTAGGAAATAACAGTGGTGACCAGTCAGGATGGTTCACTTTCTCCTCATCGAGATGGTTTTTCAAGATTCAAAGGAATGAACTTCCCAAAAAGGAGTTTGGGAAGTTGTCATGGGCAGCAAATTCAAACCAATTCTGAGTGTGACTTTGGGTAAATCCCTGGCTGCCTGGATTCCCTACTATGGTCAAGGAGAATACCCACATGTTAAGGATGTTTACTGCGAAGGGTACAGGGCTGCAAGCATTCCAGCATCCCTGTTCTTTTCCATTAACATCAGTCAGTACCTGCTTCCAAGTCTCCTTATCTTTTGCATTGCCCTGCTGAGTGCTCCCAGTGAGGATGATGGTGAGAAATGCTGACAACATCAATGGCGATCCTGTGCTTTCCATTTGTTCTGTGTCTGACCCTGTGCTAAAGGGTCACTGGATGGTTCTCCACACTGGTCCTAATTCTCCCTCCTGGCCCGTGTTGGGTTAGCCATGCACACCCAGTAGATGACCAGAGCCCAGAAGTCCAGGAGTGATGCTCCATGGAGCCCCAGGCACCTTCCTGTGTTAGTTGTCAGCCTAGGTCTGACATGGCAAGGGACACCCACTCCTGGGATGTCCAGTTCCTCATTACCAGTGGGGACTTCGGAGCCAAGAAGTCTTCCCCCTCAGCTTTTCCCCACATGTATCCATCCTCATATTCCTTCACAAGGATCCTGGATTCTCCAGCTCCTTCACAGAGACTAGTGTCCTTTCCAAATGTTCCCAGTCCACACTCTATATCTCCTGTCTGTCATCAGAGTCTTCCCCAATTCCCCACCTTCCCACAGCCTGGGATTCTCTGAACGGACCCTATGCTTAATCCATCCTTGAGATTTGAGATGGGACCTCCATAGGGACACCAGATGCCTGGGAGAGAAGAAGGGGCTCACCTGGGGGTGGGGAAGAGGAACATATTGATATAGATGAAGGTGCCACTACAACGCCTCTCCGGAGATTGCCTATGCACTTGCCCATGATGGGGGTGCACAGACTCAGAGAGAAACATACAGAGAACATGAGCACAGAAACACGCAGGTACAGAACACTCGCAGCCTCTGCTGGGCACTCAGGTGCTGGGCTTATGTCCAGGTTTACAGACCCACACTGTAGACATGGGCAATACCCTGAGGACCACACACACACACACACACACACACACACACACACACGGAAACAAACAATTGGGGCCACCCAGAGTGTGCCACAGGACACGCACACAATGGGCACTCCCCCATATGCAAACAGGAAACCCCATCACCAATCCTGTCCCAACACCCCACCTCTCTGCCTTCAACCTCGCATCCCACAGTATATTGTCCCTCAGAGTCCAGGCTCCATCACCTCATTGAGGAGCAAGGGTCTGCTCAGCACAGGCCAAACTTATGGAGGGGGGAGACCACCTGTAATGGATCCCCCAATGTAGTATCATGTTGAGACTAAGCCTCTCCTTCTGGAAATGCTTGTATAGCAGAATGGGCTCACCATTGAATAAAACACAGCACCATTTACTGGAGAATCCATACTACCTCCGGGACAGATTGGGCGGTGGTAATTTTAATGAAATGAAAGTGGAAAATTACCCAGAAATGCAAAAGTAGAAAGATTCCAAAAATGCCCATGGGGCTCAGGGGAGTGTGTGGGCTGCTGAAAAGTAGGTGAACTGATTTGAGGGCCTCAAGTAGCAGGAGCTGCTTTGGAACACCTGGGAGGGATCTGGGCTCCTCAACGACCTGAATCCAAAATAGCTCAGTCTCCACCCCTGGCTGGAAGATGCTGAGACCACAAGGCCCATGTCCAGGCCCAGAGCTTTTCCCAATCCCTTAGGGTTTAGTCTCAGGGAGCACAGATGTCATAATTACTTGTGTCTGTGCAGCTCAGCCCCAGTTCCCCACCCGCCACACTGACAGCAGGGGCCCCTCCCCTCCTGTTCTCTCCTTCACTGTGTGCTCTGCCCTCATGAGAACTCTTATGGCTGGTTCCCCACAGGGTCCCTGGTCTGTGATGGTGTTCACATTTGTTGACTCATTTGGTAAAACAACACAAATGTATTGATTAGAGAGAGATAGTATTGGGGGGGGGGGAGAGAAACTCCCACTTGTTGTTCCATTAATTTTATACATTGATCATTTGATTCTTGCATGGGCCCTGAGTGAAGACAGAACCTGCAACCTTGGCGTTATTGATATGTTGCTTTAATAAACTGATCTCTCTGGCCAGGGCCAAATTTATCAGGGGTTTTAAGTAAAATGAGTCACTAATGTATCTGAGAATAGGTAGATACCAGAACCACCATGACGACAGATTGTGATAGAAGGCTAGAATAGAATTCATGAAGTTTCCTAAGTGTTGTCTTCATATGGATGTATTTGAAATAAGCTGTTACAAAGGTAGATTATGTCCTTGCAGCAGTAATTTCATATGCCAATTAGGAAGCACTGAAAAGGGGAGGAGGATTTCATTTCAGGGAGACAGGCATGTATGGAAACATAAAAGTGCTCGTTAAAAAGTGTGTTTTAGCCCAGCCAGAATAACTCAGTGGTTGAGTAATATGAACCACAGACAATCTCCGGTTAGATTGTGGTCAGGGCACAAGCCAGGATTGCAGGCTTGATACAGAGTGTGGGGCATGCAGGAGGCAGCTGATCAATGATTCTATCTCATCGTTGATGTTTCTAGCTCTGTCTACCTTCTCTGAAATCAATAAAAGTGTAAGATATATATATATATATATATATATATATATATATATATATATATATATATTCTGTTCAAATTGGATACTTTAAATCACTTACACTTTTATCAAACTTTTAAAGATGTTTAACACTTGCCACTTCCCAACAATTCAGCTGTTTTATTATAATTTTTCTTGAGCACACCTATTGCTACTTGATCAGTACGCTGAAAATGAAATATAACGATGTACTACTGAAATATGTTATCATGTCCATGTTCCATGTCATCATTTTGGCAGATTGAACCTGGTGATGATGAGAGTATTTACACCAGGGAAACTGAGAAATACTACAAACCTAGACTTCACTTAATGTGTTATTAAATGCTTAGACTTGAAGAACACTGATGGAGAATGTTAATAATGCAGATTAAACTTATAAGTGTATTGTATGAGTGGGTATTAATTTTCCATATTAATTTTCCATAGGATAAAAACAGAGAAAACAATTTTCTTTCTAGATTTGAAAACCAAGAGTTCCGTATGGCAAAGAAGTCACTTGAGTCATTGAGGAAGGAGTGAAACTCAAACACGTGTCTTAGATGCTGCACTGTCCTCCTATTGGTAAGAATGATAAATTAACCGACAAAGTAGGCAAAAGATCCTGAGCAGACATTTTAACAAAGGAGATAAAAACAGCGTCATTTAATGCAAGAAGAAATGCTCACCATCAAGAATTCTTAGGGAAATGTTATTAAAACAAAAACAAGTGAACAGTATACTCATTTCCTGGCCTGTTACTTAAAAAATAACCATCCTATGTGCTGGCTGAGTAACGTAAACCCTGGAATTTTCACTACTGTGGGTGGGTGGGAGGCAAAGGGAATGACCATTTTAGATCACAGACCTGCCTATCTTAAAATCTAACACACTCACTGACACTGCAACAGTTAGATAAGTAAAACATACACCTGTAGGAAGAACTGAATGCGATATTCCCAGCAGTTTTATTTATAAAACCCCAAACGTGGAAATAACCGAAGCCATAGACAGATCAATGGATAAAGTGGTTTTCCATGGAATGCAATATTATTAGCAATAAAAGATTAACTATTTACATAAACATTACTGTTCAATCTAAAAATACCTGTGTAGCAAGAAGGAAGCCAGTGCTTGTTAAAAATTATACACCTTATAGTGCCTGTAAAATTATGAAAAATATGAACTAATCTATTGTAAGAGGAGGTAAATCAATGGCTGTATGGAGGACTAGATAATTCGAAAGATTGTAGAAGGGCAAGAGGTAAATACAGGGTGTGCAAAACTAGGTTTAGAGTTGTTAGTATTGAAAATAATACAACTCTTAATAAATAATAAAAGTATAAAGTCTCCCTGGCTACTGGGTCTTATATTGTTGGGCATGATCACGTTCACTGAATGGTCATTGGTTTGATTCCAGATCACGGCACATGCCCGCCTGGATCTGCAGTAGTGGGCGTGGCGTGCAGGAGGCAGAAGATTGATGTTTCTCTCCCTCTGCCCTTCTCTATAAAAATCAATAAGATACATTTAAAAATATATAAAACTAGAGGCCTGATGCACAAAATCTGTGCATGAGTGGGGTCCCTACGCCTGGCCAGTGACCAGGGACAATTGGGGCCTCTGGCTGCCAGAAGGGGCATTCCTTCCCAGGCTGCCGGTTGGGACCTTCCTTCCCCAGCTGCAGGCTGCAGGCCAGAGCCTTCTTTCATTCTGTGACTCCGCCTGGTGGTCAGCATATGTCATAGCAAGCGACTGAACTCCCGCATTCCCAAACTACCAAGGGGACAGTGCATATTAGCCTTTTATATATATAGACTAGAGGGCGGTGCACGAAATTTGTTCATGGGTGTGTGTGTGTGTGTGTATGTGTGTGTCCCTCAGCCCAGCCTGCACCCTCTCCACTCTGGGACCCCTCAAGGGATGTTTGACTGCCCATTTAGGTCCAATCCCATGGCAGTCAGTCATCCCTCTCACAATCCAGGACTGCTGGGTCCCAACTGCTCACCTGCCTGCCTGCCTGATTGCCCCTAACTGCTTCTGCCTGCCAGAATGATCACCCCTAACCACTCCCCTGCCAGCCTGATCTACGCTGAACTGCTCCTCTGCCGGCCTGTTTGCCCCTAACTGCCCTCCCCTGCCGGCCTGGTCACCCCTAACAGCCCTCCCTTGCTCACCCGGTTGCCACTAACTGTCCTCCCCTGCAAACCTGGTCGCCCCCAACTGCCCTCCTCTGCCCTCCCTTGCCAGCCTGGTCACCCCCAAATGCCCTCCCCTGCAGTCCTGGTCGCCCCCAACTGCCCTCCCCTGCTGGCCCGGTCACCCCTAAATTCCCTTCCTTGCCAGCCTGGTCGCCCTAACTGTCCTCCCTTGCTGGCCTGATAACCCCTAACTGTCCTCCCCTGCAGGCCTGGTCGCCCCCAACCACCCTCCCCTGATGGCCCAGTCACCCCTTACTGTCCTCCCTTGCCAGCCTGGTCACTACTAACTGCCCTCCCCTGCTGGCCTAGTCATCACCAACTACCCTTCCCTGCAGGCCTGGTCACCTCCAACTTCTCTCCACTGGAGGCCTGGTCCCCCGAACTACCATCCCCTGCTGGCCTGGTCACCCCTAACTGCTCTCCCCTGCAGGCCTGTTTGCCCCCACTGGCCTCCCCTGCATGCCTGGTCCCCCCCCCACACCTGCCCTCCCCTGCAGGCCTGGTCACCCCTAACTGCCCTCTTCTGCTGGTCTGGTGGCCTCCAACTTCCATCTCCTGCTGGCCTGGTTGCCCCAAACTTCCATCCTCTGCTGGCCCAGTCACCCCTAACTGCCTTCCCCTGCAGGCCTGGTATCCCCCAACTGCCCTCCCCTGCAGGCCTGGCTGCCCCCAACTGTCCTCCCCTGCTGCCCTGGTCGTCCCCAACTGCCCTCCCCCGCAGGCCTGGTCGCCCCCAACTGCCCTCCCTTACAGGTCTGGTACATCCCAAATGCCCTGCCCTGCTGGCCTGACCTCCCACAACTGCCCTCCACTGCCGGCCATCTTGTGTCCACACGGGGGCAGCCATCTTTGACCACATGGGGGTGGCCATCTTGTGTGTTGGAGTGACGGTCAATTTGCATATTACTGTTTTATTATATAGGATTATATAGGATAGTTATTTAAAATAAGAAAATAAATTCTATGTTTTGCATACTCACAATTGTAAGCATACTTTTGCCCCACCATGAGTATGAGTAACAGAGAAGCATATTTCACATGTGATGGTTTCTGAGCTTTATCCATATGTTCAACCTCCCCAAACAGTACACATTAGAAAAGGAATTTTCATTGCATGTCAGTTATACAAATACCTAAGTAAAACTTTAAAATGTGGTTCCCAATAAAAACACAGATGTCCCTGTTGTTAGAAAATTAAGATGACAATTCTATATAGACACTAGTGGCCCGGTGCACGAAATTCGTGCACTTGGGGGGTGGGCGGTCCGTCAGCCTGGCCTGTGCCCTCTTGCAGTCTGGGAGCCCTGGGCGGATGTCCACGGCTTATGGGCCTAAGCCATCAGTGGGACATTCTTAGCATTGCCACGAAGGCGGGAGAGGCTCCCACCACTGCCGCTGTACTCGCCAGCCATGAGCCCGGCTTCTGGCTGAGCAGCGCTCCCCCTGTGGGAGCACACTGACAACCAGGGGGCAGCTCCTTCGTTGAGTGTCTGCCCCCTGGTGGTCAGCGCGCATCATAGTGACCGGTCATTCCACAATTCGGTCATTTGCATATTAGCCTTTTATTATGTAGGAGGATACGCTGTAGATGAGGCCCCCTAGAATCATAAGAAATGCAAAAATTTCACTGTTAACTCATTCTCGAATTGCCTCCACTTTAAATCAAATTGCCCCCTTCCCGTGGGGTGTGTGCTGTACCTCGGGAAGCACTAGGCTTGACACTTTTCCTCTCTGAGCTTCAGATCTGAATACATATGCATATACCATGGGAATTGTAATCTCTTCTCTGCCTACCTCACTGGGTTGTCATGAGGATGTTCTGAGCTAATAAACCTAGAAATGTTTCATCAAGTAAGTGATGTCTAAACGGGAAGGGATTGTTATTTTTAAGCTCACGGGCACCCTCACAGGTAGAAGGTGCTGATTAGGGGAGGAGGGCATGATCGTTTCCTGGGACTGTAGCTATGGAAGCTTTGCAGAGGGTTCTGCAGGCCTCCAAGGAGAGGGCTCTGGCCAGAAGCCCTGCAGTGGTGGTCGGCCCTGGAGGCACTGGCGGGGGCAGGGCGTTAGGGGTTTGGCGAGGCCGAAGGGGAAGTAACTGTCAAACCTTCCCGCTTGGTGCCATTCTTTAAATTGCACATGGTTGTTTCGCAGCTGTACCTGCTCAGGGTGGGGCTCCAATCTCCTGGGGGGCGGGGGGGCGCATGGGCCAGCGCAGAGCCAGGTGGGCTAGGAGGGCGGGTTCAGCTGCGCCCCCGGTGAGGTTCACCGTGCTTCCACTGCAGAGACGGTGCTGCTGCTGTTGGGGGAAAAGGTCTGACCCTGGGGGGTCGCTCAGGCCTGCCTCCACCCGGGTCTGGAATTGTAGGGAGGAGAGGCATGCCCGGCCCAGCAGAGGGGGCCCACAGTGGTGGGCCGCGGGCGCCTTGGGGGCACTGACGGGTGGTCGCCAGCATACTACTGTTGTGGGTGCCCCTGGAGGAGGTGGCGGGGGAAGAGATTGGGAGTCACAGGTGTGGGCTGCAGCTACCCCCAAGGCTGGGTCTTCTCCCCGTCTGGTCAACCTCCCCATTTCCCCAGGGGTGCTGGTGTAGGGTGTCCGTGCAGGGGGATTGGAAGAGCTCCCCGTGGCCACTTCCACTTCCTTCTTTGCAGTCCGGGGTCCTGTCAGGCACTCTCCTCAGAACCCTGGGAACTTGGCTCCGGCCGCCTGCCCCCTGCTGCACGTGCAGCCTCCTGCTGGTCTGTCAATATGCAAATTGGTCATTACTGGGACACCGTAATGGAAAATTAGCATATTACCTTTCTTTACGTATAGATGACCATCTCTCTCCTCATTTCCTGAGAGAATCATTGTTGCGTCTGTGGCAGCAAATATTGTCCAGAAGTGAAGACTACTGCTATCAGAATCATCAAGAATGCTGAATTGTCACAAAACACACAACCTGGGACTAATTACACAATTATTCTTCCTCTAGCTTTGAGTTCCTGCCTGTTGTGATAACCTTGAGGTGAACACCATACAGGGGCCCAGGGAATCCACAAAACCATGACATTCTTTTCACAACCAATCACTCCAGCTACAAAAAGGACAAACAAGACTCAGGACTGGGTCATTTGTGGATAATGTTCAGAAGAGGCAATTTTCATCCAATGCACTGCCATCTCTCTCACTCACTATGAAAACAGTGTTTGTCCTAATATTAGTTGTACTTCACAGTGTAACAACAAATGAAACCAGCCTATGAAATTTCATACAACATAGCACAGGGCTCCTTTGCAGTATGTAAGACATACTATGAACAGAGAATATAATTCATATTGTTCACAGAAGCACAACAAAGGACTCCTCTTCTGGGTGGTCATTGACCTCACCAATAATACAGGCACCAGGCTAAAAAAATTAGAACCAAAAAGTCATGCAGATTTTTCTTAAAGGATTTGGTCAGCAATACAAAATAAACCAATATTGGCCAAAGAGTGATTTTTTGCCATTATTATGTGCCTTCCGAGGCGCAGAGAGTGTGGGACCCCACCATATATGTTCCACTCTCCCTGCTGACAGATCACAATTACCCTTTCAAATCATCCCAGGCAGTGAATATAACCAACAAGATTAAAGGTAGAAAAGCAAAAAACACCTTTACTAAAAGATCATAAACTAGAACAGAGGACAGCAAGCAGGTTGGTGAATTAGAACCTAAATCAACTCATCAGAGGATAATGTGAGAACAATGATAGAAGCACAAAAAAGAACTCCTCTTCTGGGGGACCACTGACCTCACCAACATTAGAGGCACCAGGCTGCAAATTAGAACCACAAAGTTATGCAAACTTTATTTCATTGCCTTGGTCAGTGGTATAAAATAAGTCAATAATGGGCAAAGAGTGATTTTTCTGACATTATTATACGCTTTACAAGGCACTGAAAGTTGGGGAATCCACCATATTTGTTCATCTCCCCATGATGATAGATCACAACTTTCTTATCAAATCATCCAGAGAGTGAAATTAAAATAAAAGCTACAAAAGAAAAAACATCTTTACTAAAGATCATAAACCAGAACAGAGGACAGTAAGCAATTTGCAGGTTGGTGAACTAGAAAGTAAAACAATTCACAAAAGCATAACGTGAGACCCACAATGTCCCTGAAAGTGGTAGCACTCCTTAGCTTAGGATGAGTTCTCTGGAAAAACCGTGGGACAGATGCATTCCCTAGTCAGAGAGAAAGGAATGAAGATCCTGTCAAGAGCTTGAAGTAATCATAATTTTCTCAAGCACAAGTGAGAACACAGAATACATTTCCCTTGAGGACACAGGGTTTGTGACTGATGCACACTCTTCAGGTGAGCCAGGTGGCAGAGGTGAAATTTCCTCAGTTACAAATGCTCACTGTGACATCAATCGGGTAGTAGGTCTGGGCTTGTTAGCAAGTACAGTGCAGCTCCTTCAAGCCTCACTTGTACCTGAAACTTATGAGGAATATATCAGAGAGCATGTTCCATTAAAAAAGGTTTAAATTCAGGAACAAAGGTCCCACCCAAAGAGTCTCCTTCAGTGTTGTTATTCTAAGTGAGAAAAACAAAACATTCCCTGCACATTTAACACTTCTCTCCAGTGTGAACTCTCAGGTGTCTAATGAGGCTACATTTTTGACTAAAAAACTTCCCACATTCAGTACACTCATATGGATTCTTAACAGTGTGAACTCTGAGATGTACAGTGAGGTGAGCCCTTAGATGAAAAGACACCCCATTCTCTACACTCATACGGCTTTTCTCCAGAGTGAACTCTGAGGTGTACAGTGAGGTGAGACCTTTGACAAAAGGACATCCCACATTCTCTACACTCATATGGCTTCTCTCCAGTGTGAACTTTGAGGTGTAAAGTGAGCTGAGCCCCTCAAGGAAAGGACATCCCACATTTTCTACACTTATAAGGTTTTTCTCCAGTGTGAATTCTCTGGTGTTGTTTGAGGTAGACTTATAACTGAAGGATTTCCCACCATCACAGCACTCATATGGCTTGTCACCACTGTGAATTCTCAGGTGTCTAATAAAGTTAAACTTGTGGCTAAAAGACTTCCTACATTCAGTACACTCATATGGCTTCTCTCCAGTGTGAACTCTGAGGTATAAAGGAAGCTTGGACCTTTGACGAAAGGACATCCCACATTCTCTACACTTATAGGGCTTTTCTCCAGTGTGAATTCTCTGCTGTTGCCTTTGGGTAGACCCATCCCTGAAGGATTTTCCACCATCACAGTACTCATATGACTTGTCGCCACTGTGAACTCTCAGGTGTCTAATAAGGTTAGACTTATGGCTAAAAGACTTCCCACATTTAGAACACTCAACATGGTTTCTCTCCCGTGTGAACTCTGAGGTGTATAGTGAGGTTAGAACTTCGAAGAAAGGACATCCCACATTCTCTACATTCATATGGCTTCCCACCAGTGTGAACTGTCTTGTGTCGAATGAGGTTAAAGATTCGTCTAAAAACTTTCCTACATTTGTTACACTCAAAAGGCAGTTCTCCAGAACAGACACCCGGGCATTGAACAGCTTTCAGGTTGTGGCTGGCAGCATTTTCACATTCATCCCACTGGTGATGACATTTTCCATCAAGAAAATCCTGTGAAATCTCACTGCCACAGTGTAGCTCCTCAGTGTTGAGAGTGGACTGATGCTTGGGAAGCTCTGAGTTGTATCGTAAGTCTTCCCCAACCTCCCTGTTGGTTGAAGGCATTGAAGATAAGTAGAAGCTGGGTGTGCTCACAAAGGAAGCCTTGTCCATAGCTTGTTTCCAGGGCCCCTGCCCACATTCATTTCTCTGTTTCTGTTGAGGGTTTGCACTAAAATTAAAGTCTCCAACACATGTGTCACTACAGAATACTTTCTGCTCAAAATATGCTGCATAAGATCCAGTCAGGTGCAAAATACCTTTTAACACAGTGAAACACAGTCTACACAGAGGGATATTCTGGGTGCTTGGAGCTGTCTTAGAAGACCTGACCTGCGACTCTCCTTTTATAGATACACTCTGATCAGAACAGGCCTCATCACCATCGATTTTATGCCAACAACCTGAAAAGTGAGAAAGGGTAAGGAAATGGATGTGGTGACAGGGGGAAGTCCCACTGCAAAAGTGTGTTACACATCACACATTAGTTCCACGCAATTGTCTGAAAATAAGAGATGTGCAGGAAGGATTAATAAGAGGCTCTTGGGACTTTCTGGGCTAATGAAGATCACAACACAGGGAGGCCTCTTCATAAATATGACACAAACATGGCAAGAACCACATGGACGAGAATATGGCGCTCCAGCTCATCCTTCAACTAACAGCATTCAGCACAGCTTGTTTGCAGAAGACAGGAGCAAGCTGTGCAAGAAGTTGGTTCCGTCTTACTCCAAGTAAAATTCAATAAAGGAGTAGCTGGTTTCAAGGACCACTTAGCACACATGTGCACCTCATAACACATGTGCAAGTCAATGTTGCATAATACTGCAGAGGCACCAATGCAGAGGAAGAGGTGATGAAGAAGTGAGCAGTCTGCACTGGGCCAGCTTGCTATAGTATTCAGAGAACAGAATATTACAAACAATTGAATGGGGGCCTTACAAGAACAGCCCATAGTTCATGTAGTAAAGACCATAACATGGCACAGGTTGCCACAAAGAACCTTTTAAAGAAGGAGTGCAGAAGTTGAAGCCATTCATGTGGACACTGTCAGCCTCCCAGGAAGAGAAAGTACAAGCTGGGACCCATTAAGCTCACTGTAAAACTCCTTACTCCCTAACACTTCCTGTACTTTTTAAGGTTACAGGTGTTAGGGATGTTTATAGAGTCCTTTGCTCAGGGTTCCCATCCAGCTCATCCCTGGCAGGACAGCACATTTGACAGGACAGTGGGGGAAATTAGCAGAGGCAATGTTCTGACTGTGGGAGAGAGAAAGCTATGGATGAGGAATAAATAAAGAGAGGTCATCATCTCAGGACACTGGCAGAATGTGAAAGTCTTACCTACCGATGATACAGGTGCAAACACTTCCAGCATCACATCGCAGAACAGAAGTCTGTGAACCTCATCAAGGAGCACCCACTCCTCCTGAGAGAAGGCAATGGCCACTTCCTTAAAGTTCACATCCTGTCATAATGGGGACAGTAAAGCCCATGATCAGATTCACTCATAACATTCTAAGTATGTCATACTCCCCACCCTCCACACCCATCTGCTCTTTGCACTCTTCACATCTGTGAAAATACCAGGGCTTCATCCCATGAGAGCCACTGTCTTCTTATTTTCCTGCTGATATTTTTCTTCCCACAATAATTAAGGCAGAGGAGCAGATAGAAGATACCTGAGATCTGGACCTTCCATGTACACCACACTGCCTCTTATCAATACAGTGGGTGTCAAGAACATAGGTTAGAGAGGGATGTTGGTCATAAAGAGAGTGTGAGTGATTTCACACTGCTCTTGTCAGAAATTAGCTTTTTAGTCCCTCCGATTTTTCCTCTAAGACACCAAAAACAGGGCATCACACTTCATCAGCCTGACCCCATTCCCAAGGTGCTGAGGCCATCACTTTTCACAATCTGCTGCTCATAGTTCTTTAAACAACACTTCTCTCACACAGCTTCATTCCCATAGGCACACTTCAAAGGTAATGCAGGGCAGAGTTGAAGATGGCTGCCGACAGGAAGACAGACTGCAAGATAGTGCATGAGTGACAGAATGAAAGGAGTGTCTAGTCGCATGGGGAGTGTTTATTTGTGAGTTGAGGGACATCTATACTCCAAGGGACTATTGGGGATTGCCAGAGAGGGCACCCGTGACCATGCAGCCTCCACTGCTGCTGAAATCCCTCTTGGAGCAACCGGCTCTGATGCGGAGACTGCACCATCTTGAAGGGGAAAGTGGCTGTTATCGGAAGTCTAAAAATCCTGGGAATCTACAACAACAGCACTCAGGGAACAGCTGCGAACCCAGGAATACCAGACCCCAATCAGCGTGAATACGCGGACTCAGAGGAGCTCTGCACCTTCTCATGGAAAGGTCAGATTTTGCCTAGGTAAACGTGAGGTCTGTGATCCAGGTAGGAGAGAGAAATGCACACAGTGGGAGCTAGAGGATCCAGGGAAGTCTGCACCCTCAAAAATCCGCGGCCATTGGGGCTAGAGTGATCCGCATATGTGGAAGAGGATCTGCAGGGCTGCTAACAGAAGGGAACTCTAAAAAGCAACCCATAGCTGAACTGGGTGCAAAAGGGCAGCCTCAAAATTTTAAAAGTGTGCTGGCTGCTTAGAGCCAGGGAGAAAAAAAACTACACAGACTTGCACGCAGCGCTGAAGGGTAAAATTCGCGAGTTCGCACACTTACTCTGGCTCTTTTTTCTTTTTTTCTCTTAAATCCTTGTTTTTGATTAAAGCCGAGAACATAGGATCACCCAATTGGGGACTTTAAGAGACTGCAGGGGGAAGTTGTTTTTGTGGAAGCTGGGGATCAGAGTGGGGAATAACGATGAGAGAAGCAGCTCTGGGGCAGCCCATTCCCCCAAACCAGTATTAAGTGCAACAGGGAAAACAAAATCTAAGCACTAGCTAGAGAGGACTCATAGACCTGGAGGTCAATCCAGAAACACTACCACCCAGGGGTTGAATCACAAATTGACTCTTGTGTAAACACAAATAAAGGACTATAACAAAGAAGTACTGCCTGCTTGAAAAACAGGACTGTGGCTTACAACACTGAGGAGCAGTGGAACGCAGGGAACTTCAATACTGTCCTGACTAGGAAAAAGGCGTGCCAAACAGAACAGTAGAGGAAGTGAATGACCTTCACTACTGCACATTTTTATTTTTTCATCTTTTACTTTTTTTCTTTTTTCCTCACTTGATTTTACCTTTTTAATTATTACATTTCTATTTTTAGTAAGTATTATTACTACTACAATTTTACATTTTCTTAAAGTGTCATTTTATTTTCTCTTTATTATATTTTGGGATTAGTGTTCTATATTATATTTTCATCTTTCCTTGAGCATCATTTTACTCTATCTCAACTTTACCTTTATGCCAACACTCTCTTCCTCATTTTTCCCCTTTCGTTATCCTGTTTCTCTTACCCTATTCCCACTTTAGATTTTCACTATTCCTTCTTTTTACCCCGTTAAAAATTCATCCTACTTATATATCTAATTTCCAATCCCCTAATCTAAGTCCATACACACCTCTCTCTTCTATTCACTATCCAAATTTTTTTCTCTCTGTCCTTTTGTTGTTGTTTGCTTGATTGTTGATTATAATAGGGTTTTTATGCTTGTTTGTGGGAATGTTTCACCTTTTCTTTTTGTTTTGTTATTTTGCTTCTGTTTTTCCTCGCCTCACTTGATATTAGTTGTTGTTTGTACTTTGCATTCATCTCTAGGTATTTGTTGCTTGCATTTGTTGGGATTAGTGGCTGTTTTTCTGGAGTTTCTCCCCATATAAATAGTTTGTTCCACTCTTATTTTTTATTCTCTTTCTTTTCTCTCCTTTTTTTTTCCCTTTTCTCAGTTTCATTTTTGCAGTCCTTTTTTTTTTTCTTTCTTTCCCCCTAATTCTCTTTTCTCTGGTGTTCACCTTTATTTGGGGTTATTAGTATCATGAATACATTTGTGTTCAGTGCCTTGTGCGTTGTGTGTTGTTGTGTTGTATTTTGTGCCTTTAAATCAACACAGGAGAGAGAGAACTACATAACCAGACACCCGGAGAAGAGAGATCATGGGGAGAAAAAGAAACACCCTGCATATGAAAGAAAAGGAGGCATTATCAGAAAAGGAAGTAAACGAAATGGAGACAAGCAACCTGTCAGAGAAAGAATTCAGAGAAATGGTCATAAGGTGGCTGAAAAGAATGGAAGACAAATTCAATAACATGTGTAAGAACCAAGAGAAAATGAAGAAGAACCAAGAAGAAATGAAAGACGACATAGCTGCTATAAAGAACTCAATAGAAAGCATCAACAGTAGACTAGAAGAAGCAGAGGACCGCATCAGTAAGCTAGAAGACAAGGTAGGAAAAAATACCCAAGCAGAGCAGCATCTAGAAAAAAAAATTAAAAAACAGGAGGAGAGCCTAAGGGAACTTTCGGACAACACGAAATGAAACAACATCCGCATGATAAGGGTGCCAGAAGGAAAGGAAACTGAGCAAGAAATGGAAAACCTGTTAGAAAAAATAATGACAGAAAACTTCCCTGTATAGGGAAGAAAAAACTCACACAAATCCAAGAAGCTCCCAGAGTACCAAACAAAATGGGCCCCAAAAGACCAGTGCCACGGGATATTATAATTAAACTGGCAAACACCAACAAGAAAGTAAGAATCTTAAAAGCGGCCAAAGACAGAAAGTTACCTACAAAGGAAACCCCATCAGACTAGCAACTTCTCAACAGAAACACATCAGGCCAGAAGGGAATGGAATGAAATATACAAAGTCATGCAAAGGAAGGGTCTGAATCCAAGAATACTGTACCCAGCAAGGCTATCAATCAAAATTGAGGGTGAAATCAGGAGCTTCACAGACAAAAAAGGACTAAGGGAGTTTATTACCACCAAACCAGCAATGCAAGAAATGCTAAAGGGTCTGCTGTAAAAAGAAGAAATAGTAAGTGAAGAAGGAACACAGGGGTAAAGAATAAAAATGGCGACAAACAAGTACCTATCAATAATAACTTTAAATATAAGTGGATTAAATGCCCCAATCAAAAGACATAGGGTAGTTGAGTGGATAAGAAAACATTACCCATATATGTACTGTCTTCAGGACACCCACCTCAGAAAAAAAAGACGCAGACTGATGGTGAAGGGATGGAAAAATGGTTTTTCAGGCGAATGTAAATGAAAAAAAAAAAAAAACCTGGGGTAGCAATACTTATATCTGACAAATTAGATCTCAAAGTGAAGGACATAAAAAGAGATAAGGAAGGCCACTTCATAACACTGAAGGGAACAATCCAACAAGAAGAACTAACTCTGGTAAACATATACGCACCCAATAAAGGAGCTCCCAAATACATGAAAAAACTACTGGAAGATATCAAGGGAGAGACTGACAGCAAAACAATCATAGTAGGAGACTTTAGTACCCCACTAGCACCATTGGACAAATCCTCTAAACAAAAAATCAGCAAAGAAATATCAATCCTAAATGACTCACTTGATCAGATGGAATTAATTGACATCTTCAGAACATTTCACACCAAAGCCACAGAATATACATTCTTCTCAAGTGCACATGGGTCATTTTCAGAGATAGACCATATATTGGGTCACAGGCAATGTCTCTTCAAATTCAAGAAGATAGAAATCATATCAAGCATCTTCTCAGATCACAATGGCATAAAACTGGAAATCAACTACAATAAAAACAATCCAAAAAAACCAAACACCTGGAGACTAAATTGCTTGCTATTAAACAATGACTGGGTAACCAGAGAGATCAAAGAAGAAATAAAAAAACGTCATGGCAACAAACGACAATTAAAACACAACAATCCAAAAAGCTATGGGACACAGAGAAAGCAGTCTTAAGAGGGAAGATCATAGCTCAACAAGCCTACTGAAAAAAACAAGAAACAATGGTAATAAATTACCTAACGCTACAACTCAAAGAATTAGAAAGAGAGCAACAAGAAAAGCCCAGTGTAAGCAGAAGGAAGGAAATCATAAAGATCAGAGTGGAGATAAACGACATAAAGAACAACAACAACAACAACAACAACAAAAACAATACCAGAGATCAACAAAACCAAGAGCTGGTTCTTTGAAAGGATAAAAAGATTGATGAACCACTAGCCAGGCTCACCAAGAAGCAAAGAGAGAGGACCGAAATAAACAAAATCAGACATGAAAGAGGAGAAATAACAACAGACCCAACAGATATACAAAGGATTGTTAAAAATTACTATGAACAACTCTACTCCAACAAACTGGACAACCTGGAGGAAATGGACATATTCCTAGAAAAATACAACCTTCCAAAACTCAATCAGGAAGAATCTAAAAATCTCAATAGGCCAATAACTATGGAAGAAATTGAAGCAGTCATCAAAAAGCTTCCAGCAAACAAAAGCCCGGGGCCAGACGGCTTCACAGGGAAGTTTTACCAAACATTCAAGGAAGAACTAAAACCTATCCTACTCAGACTATCCCAAAAAAATCAAGAGGAAGGAACACTTCCAAGCTCCTTCTATGAAGCCAGCATCACCCTAACACCAAAACCGGATAAAGACAACACAATGAAAGAGAACTACAGGCCAATATCCCACATGAGCATAGATGCCAAAATCCTCAACAAGATTCTAGCAAATCGGATCCAGCAGTACATCAGAAAGATCATACACCATGACCAAGTAGGGTTTATCCCAGGGATGCAAGGTGGTACAATATCCACAAATCAATAAACGTGATACATCACATAAACAAGGTGAAAGATAAAAATCACATAGCCATATCAATTGATGCAGAAAAAACATTTGACAAAATTCAACACCATTTCTTGATAAAAACTCTCAGCAAGGTGGGAATAGAAGAAGTATAGTTCAACATAATAAAAGCCATATATGACAAACCCACAGCCAACTTCATACTCAATGGGCAAAAACTAAAACCATTTCCCCTAAGAACAGGAACAAGACAGGGATGCCCACTCCCACCACTCCTGTTCGACATAGTACTGGAAGAATTAGCCATTGCGATTAGACAAGAAGAAGATATAAAAGGCATCCAAATTGGAAAAGAAGAAGTAAAGCTGTCCTTATTTGCAGAGGACATGATATTGTACATAAAAAAAACCCTAAAGACTCCATCAAAAAATTATTAGACTTAATAATTGAATTCGGCAATGTAGCAGGACACAAACACCAAAAAATCTATGGCATTTCTATACACCAATAGTGAACATACAGAAAGAGAGACTAAAAAAGCAATCCCATTTACCATCGCACCAAAAAAATTAAGATACCTAGGAATAAACTTAACTAAGGAGGTAAAAGACCTATACACGGAAAACGACAGGACACTGAAAAAAGAGATAGAGGAAGACATAAACAGACGGAAGAACATACCGTGTTCATGGATTGGTAGAATCAACATCATTAAAATGTCCATACTACCCAAAGCAATCTATAGATTCAATGCACTCTCATTAAAAAAACAATGGCCTATTTCACAGACCTAGAAAGAACTCTCCAAAAATTCATCTGGAATAAAAAAAGACGCTGAATAGCTGCAGCAATCCTGAGAAAGAAGAACAAAGTAGGTGGGATCTCAATACCAGTTTTCAAGCTGTATTACAAAGCCACTGTCCTCAAAACAGCCTGGTACAGGCACAAGAACAGACATATAGACCAATTGAATAGAAGAGAGAATCCAGAAATAGACCCAAACCACTATGCTCAATTAATATTTGACAAAGGAGGCATGAACATACAATGGCGTCAAGACAATCTCTTCAATAAATGGTGTTGGGGAAATTGGACAGATACATGCAAAAACATGAAATTAGACCACCAACTTACACCATACAGAAAAATAAACTCAAAATGGATCAAGGACTTAAACATAAGACAGGAAACCATAAAAATACTAGAGGAATCCACAGGCAGCGAAATCTCAGAAATATGCCGAAGCAATTTCTTCACCGATACCGCTCCTAGGGCAATGGAAACTAATGAGAAAATAAACAAATGGGACTACATCAAAATAAAAAGCTTTTTCACAGCAAAAGAAACCATCAACAAAACAAGAAGAAAGCCCACTGTATGGGAGAACATATTTGCCAGTGTTGTCATCGATAAAGGTTCAATCTCCAACATTTACAGGAAACTCATACACCATAACGAAAGGAAGATAAACGATCCAATAAAAAAGTGGGCAACGGACCTAAATAGATACTTTTCAAAAGAAGACAGAAGGGAGGCCAAGAGACTTATGAAAACATGCTCAAAGTCACTAATTATCCGAGAGATGCAAATCAAAACGACCATGCGGTACCATCTCACACCTGTCAGAATGGCAATCATCAACAAATCAACGAACGACAAGTGCTGGCGAGGATTCTGAGAAAAAGGAACCCTCGTGCACTGCTGGTGGGAATGCAGACTGGATTACTGGGTCAAATGGGAGTTTCATTTTCAGTTTTTTGAGGAAGCTCCATACTGGTGGAGAACAGTATGGAGCTTCCTCAAAAAACTGGTGGAGAACAGTATGGAGCTTCCTCAAAAAACTAAAAATGGAACTCCCATTTGACCCAGTGATCCCACTCCTAGGAATCTATCCCAAGAAACTAGAAACACCAATCAGAAAGGATATGTGCACGCTATGTTCATAGCAGCACAATTCACCATAGCTGAGATTTGGAAACAGCCTAAGTGCCATCAGCAGATGAGTGGATTAAAAACTGTGGTACATCTACACAATAGAATACTACGCTGCACTAAAAAAGAAGGAATTCTTACAATTTACCAACCTGACCGTGATTTCCTATATTAAAGTGATCTACAGTCCTGGATGATGTGTCTCAGTTGGTTGAGCACAGACTCATGCACAGGTGAGGTCACATGCCTGGGTTGTGGGCTGGATCCACAGTGGAGATTGTGCAGGTGGCAACTAATCCCTTTTTTTGCTCATCACTGTTTTTCTGTCTCTCTCCCTCCCCCTTGCTTTCTACATATAAATCAATAAAAATATAGATGTACTTTAAAATACATATGTGCACTTTCCTGACTCAGCTCACTCCTCACTCCAAGCCTTGGCACATTGTGGAGCCTATGTCTGGAGGACCTCGCACTCATCACACTGGTGGCCAAAAACAAGGTCCACCTCATGTAGCCCTACTCCTGGCCTTAGGATCTGGGCTCAGTGTCTGTTCAAAGTGCCCAGGTCCAAGGGATACGAGCAACTGACAGTCCCAGGACTCTCCTATCTCAGAGTGTACAAGTGTGTGAGGCCCTGAAATAAGCTCCACAGACCCATACACCTAACGATTCTGCATTTGCAGGAATTTGTGGAAAGAAAAGGGTCTGTTGGGAGCCTGGCAGCCACCAGGCTCTATGGCTCAGGCTGCTCAGTACCTTGCCCAGCCCAGAGGCCAGGTGCCCTCCAGATCCTGTATGATCTCAGGGCTCAGTCCTCAGTGCTCACTCTTGCCAGTTCCCTTACCATTTACAGGACTTCCCCTTCCCGTCCACAGCTGCTGTCCTCTGTCTTCTAGTCTGTTCTTCCTCTGAGCAATGTTAGGAAAAGTTAGACCCTTACCCCAGAGAATGTCCCTCTTTCTTTCACAACCATCTATGGCCCCAGCGTTCTGAGAGTGAAAGTAAAACTCACACAAAACCACACCTCATCTTTGTTGCCTTTAGACCCAAACAGGCCCCGATTTCCGAATCCTCCCTGCTCAGTGTCACCATCACGTCCTCACAAGGTGGCACTGCAGCCTTCCACCCTCTTCCCCCATCACCCAAGTGTCACCCACGAGGGACTCACCATTCTGAACGCTGGGACCTGGGCGGCAGGACCTGAGAGGCGCGGGTCCCCAGGCTGGAGGGTGAAGTGGGGTCAGGCTGCGGGAACGCTGTGAGCAGAGAGGAGTCCGGGAGGCACGGAGACCCGATCTCGGTCTGTTGGGGCTCAAGGAGCCTCAGACACACCCCGCACCGCAGGCAGCTGCCCCCCAGGCCTCCTCCTGCTCCCGACCAGCGCCCTGAAGCCTGTGACTCTGTGAACAGACCTAAGAGGTTAAAATGACCACTGGGAGGAGGAAGCAGGAAGTCCCGCCCTAACCGGATGCGCAGACACCAAAATGCCCTTTAGCACCGCCCACAGGAGTGCAGTTCCTTCTGGGTAATGTAGTTTTCTCAACCGCCCAGGACAGTACTGGCATCCCAGCCAATGACTTGGGTGAATAAAGATGTGACACAGGAAGTGACTCCTGGGGAGGGACCTGATGGGACCAGAGGCCTGGCTGACTGGGGCAGACCAACAGATCTCTGAGGGGAAGGAGGTGGGAGGAATGCAACAGATCCACCAAGAATATATACAGAGGGGGACATGGGAGACATAGATAATACTATCAACAATAAAAATTACATGTATTTTTGTAAATGTTAAAATAATGAAGCTGATGTAGCTCAGTGGTTGAGCCTCTTCCTATGAACCAGGAGGTCATGGTTCTTTTCATTTTTAAATTCTTTATTGTTTAAAGTATTGTATGTAGTATTACATATGTCTCCTCTTTCCTCCATTGGCTTTTCGCTGGTCACCCCCACTCCCCAGCACATGCCCTCACCTCCCTAGTGTCTGTGTACATGTGTGCTGCTTATATACATGCATACAAGTCCTTTGATTGATCTCTTACCCACCCCCTAAATCCCTGCCTTCCCTTTGAAGTTTGTTGGTCTGTTCGATGCTTCTATGTCCCTGAATCTATTTTTGTTCATCAATTTATGCTGTTCTTATATTCCACAAATGATGAGGTCATGTGATACTGGTTCTTTCCTAGTCAGGGCACATACATGGGTTGCAGGCTCAATTACCAGTGTGGGGGTGGAGTCATGCAGGAGGCAACTAATCAGCAATTCTCTCTCATCATTGCTGTTTTTAATTCTCCCTCTCTCTTCCACTTTCTAAAATAAACAAAAATATTTCAAACAAAGTATATACATATATGCATAGGCCATGGACATAGACAATAATGTGGTGAGGGACTAGAAGCAGAGGGTGCAGGGTAGAGGGAGAAAAGTGGGGGGAGAAGTATGGGGGAAACTACAAACATCTCTAATAGAGTCAACAACACTATCCAATAAAGAGACAGTATGCAAATTGACCATCACACCGTCACAAATATGGCAGTGCACATAGCGGAGGGGGTTGTTTCTATAACACAATATTGCTGTGTCCACAGCGGAGGCGGGCTTTCTGTAACATAAGATGGCTGCACCCACAGTGGAGGCTGAGTTCACGTAAGGAGCCTTAACTAGCTATCAGCAGAATCCTGAGGCTTCATGGTGCTGGGCTAGGGCAGGGGACCTCAGGTTGTGCCCCCCTGCCTGGCGGGCCTTGACAGGGGGCCTCAGGCTGCACCCAGGCCCTGGCTCTTGGCCAGGAAACCTGAGGCCACACCCCTTGCCCTGGCGCCGGGCCAGGGGACCTGAGGCTGTGTCCCCCCCACCCCGGCGTGGCTTGACAGGGGACCTCAGGCCACACCCCCGGCCCAGTGTTGGACCGGTGGATCTCAGGTGCTGGGCCGGGGGACCTGAGGCCATGCCCCCTGCCATGGCACCAGGCCAGGGAACCTGAGGGTGGGCCGAGGGACCTGAGGCCATGTCCCCCGTCTGGCGGGGTTTGACAGGGGAACTCAGGACACACCCCACACCACAGCATCAGGCCAGGGGACCTCAGGACACGACCCCTGCCCCGATGCTGGGCAAGGGGACCTGAGGCTGGGACCCCAGCCACAGTACCATGCAAGGGGACCTGAGGGTGCACTGGGGGACCTGAGGCTGCGCCCCCTGCCTGGCATGCAGCAGGGGGCCTGAGGCCATGCCCCCTGCCCAGTGGGGCTTGACAGGGGAACTCAGGCCATGCCCCTCACCCAGCAGGGCTTGACAGGGGCTCTCAGGCCACACCTCCCGCCCCTGTGCCGGGCCAGGGACCTGAGGCCATGCCCCCGGCCTGGCAGAGCTTGATGGGGTACCTCAGCCCATGGCCCCGCCTGGTGAGGCTTGACGGGGGACCTGAAAGGGCACTCCCTGATCTGGCCCCGGCCTGGAAACCGCAGGTCGAGCCTCCCATCCCAGCGTTGGGCCAGGGGACCTCAGGCCGTGACCCCTGCCCTGGTGCTGGGCAGAGGGACCTGAGGCTACAGCCCCCGCCACAGCACCAGGCTGGGGGACCTGAGGGTGCGCAGGGGGAACTGAGGCTGTGCCCCTGTCCAGTGGGTGCCCGGGGACCTGAGGCTGTGCCCCCGTCCAGCGGGGCTTGACAGGGGTGGGGCTGGCCGCCTCTGGATCTTGACCAATGGAGGTGGGGCCGGCCGGGTCTGTGTCTCTCATGATTTCAAGGCGCAGGTGGGTGGGTGGGTCCTTGACTATGGGTTCCGCAACGCATCCCAGACTCTGACAGGAGGAAGATTTTCATATACATTTTACTAATTTTCTTTCATCTCTGACATTTCTGTTATAGAGAAAGGGCAAATAGCAATATTAAAATATTTCCTCTAATTAATTCCCTTTTAATGTGCACGAATTTTATGTACCAGGCCACTAGTAAAAAATAGTGTGCACAGCCGGTGGGGCTCAGTGGTTGGACGTGTACCCATCAACCAACATATCGCTGGTTCAATTCCAGGTCAAGGCACATACACATGTTGGGGGCTCCATCCCAGTGGGTAGAATGCTGGAGGCAGCTGGCCAATGATTCTCTCTCATCATTGATGTTTCTTCTTCTCCCTTTCTCTCTAAAACATCAATAAAGACATTTGAAAAAATGAACAGTGTTAAGATTGATTTGACTCAACAACAACAAAATGATTGTGGGACATCACATTTTCTTCCAAGTGTTGTAAGCAAAATCATGCCTTGTTCTGTCTTTACTCAGGATGTCCCAGGCATAACTTTTAGGGAACAGGAGCGTGCCTGGAGCCGGTCTTCCTCAGCTTGGCCTATAGTGTTTGAGTTCTTGACTTCATGCAGAAAAGATATCACAACAGGAGTTCAGAGATTTTGAGGGAACATTTATGAAAGATGGGGATAATGAAAAACATCGAGGGCTTAGGAAAGAACAAGGAACAGCAGAGAGACTGGGTGGGGCTCCTTGGGCTCTCTACAAACACTGCTGTGAGCTCACTGGAGAAGCAGAGAAAAGAAGGCCTTGAGCTCAGGTTGGAGGATTAGCTCAGGATGAGCTGTCGCTGCTCATTGCTGACTCAGTTGCAGGTCCAGCAGGATCCCTTAAAAGCTTAGGAGAGCCTGGCTGGTGTGATGAGTAGTTGAGCATTGACCTATGAACCTGGAGGTCACAGTTGCATTCCCAGTCAGGAATCATGCTCAGGTGGTGGGCTGGATCCCCGTTGTGAGGCTTGCAGGAGGCAGCCTATCAGTGATTCTCTCTCATCATTGATGTTTCTGTCCCTCACTCCTCCCTTCCCCTCTGAAATCAATAAAAAATATTTTAATGTATATTTTAAATCAATTATACTTACATCAAAGTTTAAAAAATGATTACAACTTGACACTTCCCAATTATTTTACTATTTTATTATGAAAGTTCTTGAGCATGTTTGTATCTACTGTATTAATAAGTTGGAAATACAATATAATGATGTGCTACTGAAATACCTCATCAGCCCATATTCAGTGCTATCACTTTGGAAGTTTGAAAGTGACGATGATGACAGTACTTACACCAGAAAAATTGATAAATACTACAGACCTTGACTTCACTCAATCTACTATTGAATGCTTCAACTTAAACTGAATGGTGGACAGTTTTAGCAACCTAGGTTCATCTTATCAGTGTATCATGCAAGTGGGCTTTAAATTGTACATAGGATACAATTTTAGAAAAATAATTTTCCTCCCAGTATTCAAAACACATAGTTCCAAATGCCCAAGGAGAACTGGCATGCCTTTCCGCTCCTCTTTTCATAGCCACTTTGCTTGCATTGCCCACGCGGCCCAGGCCTCACCTGGGGAACAGACTGTGGGTGCGCTTCCAGGGGCTGCGAAGTGTGTGGCCAGCATGCTACGTGCGGCCTGTGAGACGTGACTCAGTCTTAAAGCGCTTCCCAACGTTCAGGTTTACGTCCCGTTACAATTCACACTTCAGATTCATACATTATCACTGTCACACCCAGAAGAGACACACATATTAATAACACTGGGAAAATGATTACGTACTGATGGTCTGAAGAGGACGTTAAATTTCTTCAGCCTTCCACCCAGGAAGTACCATCTGGAACACATGACAGATGTCTTGGTGGAACCTCTGTGAATTTTGCCAGCCAGCATTACTGCGCCGTCCCAGTATGTCAGTGAGGCCAGAGGAAAATTGCCACAGGGGATTTATGGAAGGGGACGAAGGCTCTCTTCCTGAAATGTCCATTCAAAGGCCTGGACTTTAAAGTTAGAAGTAGCCTAGTGCCCTTGCCTTGGTTAAGCCACGTTACACCCCCAGCAACAACATCCTGGGGAGGAATGAACTCATGTGCCCTTTCCCTCTATGTGACTTCCTTTCCTCTGTTACTCCATTTCTCTTTCTCTAATGGTCACATTAAATGTTCTTTTTGAACCGCTTTGCTGTGAATGTCTAGGAAACAGCACAGTTAGCCTTCCACCTGGTCTGAATAACAAGAAACCCCTCCCCAGAGGAAAATGAGAGGTACACTGAGCAAAGTTTTCAGTGGGACCCCAGCGCTGAGGCCCTCCAGGACATAAGGCATCGTATTAATTTCCTTCATGCTATAAAACCACACTCTGGTCATTAATTTCCAGCCAAGTTACAGAACCTCTGCCTGGTGTCCATATTCCCCTCTATCTTACTTTAAGACGAAAGAGACAATAACTCGAAAGAAAAGCTATGTTTAAAAAGAAGGAACAGTTGTCTGAAAGTTTTCAAGGAAGGACCTCAAATTCTGCAGGACCTGCATTTCATCAACAGCGCCCAGAAATCCCTTCCAGTTGGTGGGGCGCCTGGACCCGGTGGACAGGCAGCGGTTCCTCCCGGTTCCTCATGGGAACTTGCAGCAATTTTCTGGGCAGGAAATCCGTCCAATCTGATAAAACCAGGCGCGGGGAAGTCCAGCCTCAGCCCCAAACTCCCACGGAGCTGGGTCAACGGTGGACATCAGTGATGGGACCCTGGGGAGCGGGTCTAAGAGGGGGTGGGGGCCCGTGTTCCTCCGAAATGCTGTGTGAGGCCTGGGACCCCAGAGACACAGGTTGAGGGGCCAGCCCCAGGGTGCTGGCTGCAGCTCCCGTTGCTCCCAGGCCTGGCTGCAGTGCTTACATCCAAGGCTGTAGGGGACCTGGTGGGGGGTGGCAGGGTGCTGGTCGGCCTAGGGACTCCTGCTGGGGAGGCAGAGGTGGACTAGGCTGCACCCAGCTGCGGCCCCTGGCGTGGGAGGAAGTGGCGTCAGCGCTGCTTCTCATTCTGGTGCAAGGGGGTCGCCTGGCTGCAGACACACCCGGAGAGACAGATGGAGAACCACGGGAAGTCAGGGCAGATCTGTCCTCCTCATTGGATTTGTACCTCATTTCCTCTTACTTGCCCCTTCTACCCTACAACCTCGATAACCTTGAAGAAAAGAGGTGTTTTATTCTTGTTTGTTTGCTTGTTGTTTTAAAATTCTGGTAAAAGCTGTGCCTTCTGGCTCACCCCTCCCTTCCTTGCACTAAGCGCCCCCTTCTCTCAGGAGGGACCCCTGTGAACTGACCCCTCTTCGTCGCCTCAGTATTAGTGGAAAATGGCCAAGGGATTTGGGGCCCGAAGACAGTTTGACCACAGCCCAAGAACCAGATTCTTTCTAAACTGTCTTTCTCAGTGTTTACTTCCGCCCTTTCTGCGCTTCCTCTGTGTGGCCAGCTGTGCCAATGCCCTTCCTGGCTGTGCCATCCCACCCTGGGGCAGGCAGCATCAGAGTGGGGGGAGGGGAGCAGCCCACGCATTCCTCCTGAGCCTGGGGTGGGGACTCACCTGCTGTGCCTCTGCCCTCTGTTTGGAGTTCAGCTTGCCTTTGCGGGAACCTGGGAGTGGGTGGAGGGATTGGAGTAGGGGTGGGGACAGGTGCACTCAGCAGAGGCCATTATTTAAGGATCAGATTGACAACCTTCTCAGCCCCAAAGCTTAACCACACTCAGATGGCAGGTGAGGCTGTACCCTCTCACACATTTGGTGGAAATCCAAAATGGTAATGGCACAGCCCTGGAGGTGGGGGTGGGGGTGGGAGTGGTGTTAGGCAATAGCTGTTTAATTTACATATGGAATTACCCTTTGACCCAGCGAATATTCTTCTAAGAATATATTACCAAGATTAAGTGATGAAAAGAAGTAATGCATATGCACAGGGCCTTTCTGAGCCCTCCTATTTTTCACAGCCAAGGACTGACTGGAATAACCCCAGTGGCTTTGGGGACAGGAGTCTCCGGAGAGAACGTGGGGAGATCTGAAAATACAGCAGTTAAAATCCATTACGATTTGTAAATAGGGTTACATGAACCTCCTCTTCCCCTATACAGCTGTCTTCAAGTATTTCTATGTGGAGAGGTGGTGGAGACATAAAGATATAAATTAGACATATAAGTTAGGCAATTTCATAGTTTAGTCATTTAGTTAATGAGAAACTATTAAGCATCTACTCTTTTGAAGCAATGCAGATAAATAGTGAAGAAAATAGTTCGTTTCTCACGGATGGCACATTCTAGTTGGCAGAAAGTAGACAATAAACAAATACTTAATGGTCAAGTGTGAGCAAGAAAGTGACCACATCCTAAGCCTGACGAGCTCAAGGGAGGTGCCGGCAGCCCTTACAAACTCAGAGACCTAAAGTCACCACACAGTGTTATCAGAGGAAGCGGGTTATCCACCGGTGGAAGTGGGTATCCCCTTCCCCACTGGGTGCTTGGAGTTGGGTCCTTACAATATCTGGAGAAAAAGAAATGTCTGAGACTCACACAGGAGGAGGAGTGATTGACATCCCTGGGTTTGCAAAGTCCCGTTTCCCTTCATCCAGGCCTGGAAGCTGTGCCGCTGGGGATTCAGCAGAGCCTGAAGCAGAGCCAGTGTCCAGTTTCCTTTCCATGGTGGAGCTGGGTCCTGCCTACCTCAGGCCAGTTGCAGCCCACTCGTCCATCGTGTGGGGTCCACACGGCCTTGGGCTCTGTGGGCAAAAGCAGAGCAGGAGAGTCCCGCAGGCCTGGAGCGTGGGCCTAGCCAGAGAGAGCTCCTTGGTTTAGGACAGGGGTCCTCAAACTACAGCCCGCCGAGGACATTTATCCGGCCCGCCGGGTGTTTTTGCCGCCGCTGCCTGTCCTGCTTAGCAGCCGACTCGTCCGGGGCCCTCAGTGCGCATGTGTGGAATGTGCGCCGCACTCTCCGACTCCCCTCCTTCTCTCTGTCTCTCGACTCCTCCTCTCAGTCTTGGGTGTGATCAGAGGAGTCACGAGCTTGCCTGTGCAGAGCCTGCTGCTGCCTGAGGACCCAGGTAAGAACAACTTAGGATTTATTTATTTTTTTTTTTAAGTTAGGAGGTCTATTTTTATTTTGCAGTTAGTAGGGCCTTTTTTTGCGGTTAAGGGGGGCCTTTTTTTCTGAAGTTAGGAGGTCTTTTTTTTGCAGATGGGGGCGCCCTTTTTTAAGTTAGGAGAGCCTTTTTTTTTTAAGTTAGGAGAGCCTTTTTTTTTAAGTTGGTTAGTTGGTTGGGGGTGGTTTCTAGGGGGTTGCATTACAGTGATAACGCAAATAGTCAGTGCTCAGTGCTAATGCAAATTGCCAGTGCTCAGAGGTAATGCAAATGGTCAGTGCTCAGAGGTAATGCAAATGGTCAGTGCTCAGAAGTAATGCAAATGGTCAGTGCTCAGAGGTAATGCAAATGGTCAGTGCTCAGAGGTAATGCAAATGGTCAGTGCTCAGTGGTAATGATAATTGAAAGTGCTCAGTGTTGATGCTCAGTGTTATCGAATGGGGGCCCCAAACTGGTAATCTGCGTAGGGCCCCATGGGAACTTAATCCGGCTCTGCAGACAGCCAAGGACTAGGAAACCCAATTTAATTGACAGTAAGTGCATTTATATTTTGATTGCTATTCAGTTGTGTATGATGTTGTATGTTGTGTGCTGTGTAAGCCCTGGTTCACACTGTTGTGATCTCTGAGCAGTGAGAGTTCAGCCATATGCTTGTATGGCTGAACTCGCATTAGATTCGGAAGAAATAAGGCATACGTGCCTTCTTTTTTCCTGCAGTGGAATCTGATTGCATGGGTCTTCTCACCCATGCGATCAGATTCCTGTGCGAGTTCACATATCGCAGTGTGGTTCGCACAGGGTAGTGTGAACTGGAAAGGTGGTGGAGGAACCGGCTCTGTAATCGTGCCGGTTCCCACACCGCACCAGTGTGAGCCTGAGGTAAAGCGGAGTTCCACCAATATGGGCACTGGTGAGGCTGAAATGATGTGGACTGGCAAGGCTGCATTGATGGACACTGATCAGACTGCATTGATGGGCACTGATCAGACTGCATTGATGGGCACTGATCAGACTGCATTGACGGGCACTGATCAGACTGCATTGATGGGCACTGATCAGACTGCATTGATGGGCAGTGCAGTCTATATGTCTCTGTGTGGGCAAAGTTATTGCTGGTATATTGTTTTTGTAGCGCTGTATATATATATTGGTATTTTACTAATAGCAATTTGGAATTCCTAGGAAACAATGATATCAAGAAAGAGAAAAATTGACTCGAAGTGTAGGATATTCAAAGAACAGTGGACCTATGATTACTTTTTCATGCAGTACAAGGAAAGAGCTGTGTGTTTGATATGCCAGAATATAGTGTCTGTGTTCAAAGAATGCAATTTGCGTCGACACTATCAAACTCAACATAAAGATAAATATGATTGTTTGGTCGGAGAAGTGAGAAAAGATAAAATATTAAAACTGAAAAATACATTGACAACTCAGCAAAATACTTTTGTGAAGCAGAAGCAGCTAAGTATTTCATCACTGCGAGCAAGTTTTCAAGTTGCCAAGCTAATAGCGTGCACTGGCAGACCATTCGTGGAGGGAGAATTTGTTAAAGAATGCTTTCTTTCTGTTGCCAAAGAGATGTGTCCAGAGAAGGCCGATTTATTTAGTACAGTGAGTCTTTCAGGACCTACAATTACACGAAGGATTGAAGAAATGGGAGACAATTTGCATCAGCATTTGCAAAACTCCGCAAAAAAACTTTCCTATTTTTCCTTGGCACTCGATGAAAGTAATGATGTTCGTGATTCTGCACAACTTCTAATTTTTATTCGTGGGACAAATGACTATTTCGAAGTCACAGAAGAGCTTGCTGCACTGCAAAGCATCAAAGGAACAACTACAGGAGAGGATATCTATGAAAAGGTTTGCCAAACTGTGAATGGTTTGGAGCTGGACTGGGCTAAACTAGCCAGTGTGACAACTGATGGTGCTCCTAGCATGGTAGGGTCTAAGAAAGGAGTAGTTGCTCGCATTAACCAAGAGATGGACAAACATAACCATTCTCATCCAATAGCCATACACTGCCTCATCCACCAACAAGCGCTGTGTAGTAAATCACTGAAGTGGGACTCTGTTATGAAAATTGTGGTATCTTGTGTTAACTTCATTAGAGCTAATGCACTAAACCACAGACAATTTCAGGAATTTCTGTCTGAGCTAAATGTTGCCTATGAAGATGTTCTGTACCACACAGAAGTCCATTGGCTGAGTCGAGGGAGAGTTTTGAAACATTTCTATGACTTACTTCCAGAGATTACAGCATTTCTGCTTTCAAAAAACAAAGAAGTACCAGAGCTCAATGATGCAGAATGGAAATGGCACCTTGCCTTTCTGACAGATGTAACAGAGCTACTCAACAGTTTCAATGTGCAACTTCAAGGAAAGGGGAAGCTCATATGTGATATGCAATCACATGTGAAAGCATTTGAAGTAAAATTAGGCCTCCTCATCAAACAAGTGAAGGAGGAAAATTTCTGCCATCTCCCCACAACTGAAAATCTGTTAGCGGAAAAACCATTGGTTGCATTCCCAAACAAAACATGTGTGGATTCACTGGAAAAGTTGCAAAAGGAGTTCCAATTTAGATTTAAAGAGCTTCATCTCCATGAACAGGACATACAGCTTTTCCGTAACCCGTTTTCTATGGACATTGAAAATGTGGATACAATTTACCAATTGGAACTGGCTGAACTGCAGAATTGTGACTCTGAAAGATGCATTCAAGTCAAGCAGCCTTCCTAATTTCTATGCATCTCTCCCCTCTGAGACATATCCTAATCTCAGGAACCATGCACTCAAAATGGCAACCATCTTTGGCAGCACTTATGTCTGTGAACAGACTTTTTCCAGAATGAAACATCTGAAATCTCCAACCAGATCTAGACTAACTGATGCACACTTGCATCACTTGTTACGACTAGCAGTGACAAATATGGAACCGGACATTTACCATCTCATTAGCCAAAAGCAGGCCCATAGTTCCCATTGAAATACTGGTAACTTTGTTGATTTAACTTTACTTGTTCTTCATTTTAAATATTGTATTTGTTCCCGTTTTTTTTTTTTTTTTTTTTTTTTTTTTTACTTCAAAATAAGATATGTACAGTGTGCATAGGAATTTGTTCACAGTTTTTTTTTTTTTAAACTATAGTCTGGCCCTCCAATGGTCTGAGGGACAGTGAACTGGCCCCCTGTTTAAAAAGTTTGAGGACCCCTAGTTTAGGAGGTCAGTGTCTCAAATCCCCTCACACTTGCAGCGGCCACACCTATTGTACCCAGTGACCTCTTCCCAGGTGCTACTGACAGTCAAGTACCTTCCCAGTTTCACGGAGACTTGACTGGGCATGCATCTACTCTTCCCCTGTCCGTCCCTCCCCCTGCCATCTGTGGGAAAATTGCCATTTTCTGGCAAAGCTGCACAAAGACATGCCTATAAAATGTGGCCTTCCCTTTGGTCCTCTCCAGCTATTTGTACCTGGGCTTATTACAGGTGCCCCTGATGCAAAACGCAGCAGGCAATTGGATGGATGAGAACAGAAAACCCCAAAACCAAAAACACAACCTGAGAATTTAATGCACAGTACAGTGACATTTTAAACTGGCGAGAAAAGGTGGTTTGTGACAGGTGAATAGCCCTTTTTTTAACAAAAAGTTCTTAAAAGTTAACACCGTGCTCCAAAATAAATCTTCGATTGACTAAACATTTATTTGGGGGAAATAAAACGTAAGAGTAAGAGGTGGGCCAAAGGGGAGATTAAGAGTCACGTGGAAAGAGGTTTTATTTCATCTGAAGAACAGGCACTGGTTTCCCACAAATTTGCACTTGCAGACACATATTGCCACAATCTCTGAAGCCATGGAAACATCCATCTGTTCTTGCATTGGGCACATCCCCTGGAGCTTGGCTGAGGCACAGAGGGATGAGGAAGAGAAATAAACTGAGTCACAAGGAGATTTAGAGATTTTTTAATGGGAGTTTTCTGGAGTACCAGACCTTGAGCATCCGAAGTTCCACACCACCCTAGCCCTGTCTTAGGCAAAGACTGCTTTTTCACTGGGGTGATAATCTTTGCAAGCCTCTGGAAACACTTGGCCAACTCCCAGGGAGGTTTGCACAGAACCCACCCCGCCCACAGGCAGTTCCTGAGATTTGAGAGGCTTGGGCCTTGCACATGGGCTCTTGCTGCCCTTGACCACAAGGCTCTGTGCACATGGGCAGTGATGTCAGAGGCTGTTGCTTGGTTACTATGATTCTGAGCTGGGAGATGCTAATCTTCCAAACTGCCAAACTGCCCTGCTTAAATGCTGTGGTGTGAGGTGGTTGCCTAGAGAGCTAGTTTTGGGCTCAGGAGGCGTGAAAAGTGAAGGGAAGGTAGGCTTCTCTGAAGCCTAGACTCTCCGCCATGAAGAAGGTATTTTCTTTTTGGAAGAGTGCCAGAGTGGCAGTCACGGACTCCCCTACCAGCGGGACCAAGGATGCCCCTACCAGCGGGGCCAAGGACTCCCCTACCAGTGGGGCCAAGGTCTGCCCTACCAGCGGGGCCAAGGACGCCCCTACCAGCGGGGCCAAGGACTCCCCTACCAGTGGGGCCAAGGTCTGCCCTACCAGCGGGGCCAAGGACGCCCCTACCAGCGGGGCCAAGGACGCCCCTACCAGCGGGACCAAGGATGCCCCTACCAGCGGGGCCAAGGTCTGCCCTACCAGCGGGGCCAAGGTCTGCCCTACCAGCGGGGCCAAGGTCTGCCCTACCAGTGGGGCCAAGGTCTGCCCTACCAGCGGGACCAAGGATGCCCCTACCAGCGGGGCCAAGGTCTGCCCTACCAGCGGGGCCAAGGTCTGCCCTACCGGTGGGGCCAAGGTCTGCCCTACCGGTGGGGCCAAGGTCTGCCCTACCAGCGGGACGATGGTCACTCCTAACAGCGGGACCAAGGACGCCCCTACCAGCGGGGCCAAGGACTCCCCTACCAGCGAGGCCAAGGACGCCCCTACCAGCGGGGCCAAGGACGCCCCTACCAGCGGGACCAAGGATGCCCCTACCAGCGGGGCCAAGGTCTGCCCTACCAGCGGGGCCAAGGTCTGCCCTACCAGCGGGGCCAAGGTCTGCCCTACCGGCGGGGCCAAGGTCTGCCCTACCGGCGGGGCCAAGGTCTGCCCTACCGGTGGGGCCAAGGTCTGCCCTACCGGTGGGGCCAAGGTCTGCCCTACCAGCGGGACGATGGTCACTCCTAACAGCGGGACCAAGGACGCCCCTACCAGCGGGGCCAAGGACTCCCCTACCAGCGGGGCCAAGGACTCCCCAACCAGCGGGGCCAAGGACTCCCCTACCAGCGGGGCCAAGGACTCTCCTACCAGCGGGGCCAAGGACTCCCCTACCAGCGAGGCCAAGGACTCCCCTACCAGCGGGGCCAAGGACTCCCCTACCAGCGAGGCCAAGGACTCCCCTACCAGCGGGGCCAAGGACTCCCCTACCAGCGGGGCCATGGTCACTCCTACCAGCGGGGCCATGGTCACTCCTACCAGCGGGGCTATGGTCTCCCCTACCAGCCGGGTCACGATCTCCCCTAACAGCGCGATGATGTACAACTATAGCACCCAGGGGTACAGAGGCGTGAAACGCAGAACACCCTGCATTCTAGAAAGTAATCTGTATGCGATCCACAAAGCTGCCAGAGATGGCAACCTGTGGAAAATGGAGCTAATCCTCCGTCTCGGGATAAGTGACGTGGATGAAAGAGACAAGATTAGCAGGTAATAGGGACTGCAGGGCTGGGGCCCAGGGTCCACTGGGAGGAGGGGTGTGGAGCTGGGAGAGGCACGCCCTTGCCTGGGCTCAGCAGCTGGAGATCAGCCCTCCTGTCAGCCAGGGCGCTGGGCTGACTTCCCTCCCGGGCCCCGCAGCACCTCCCTGGTGGACACCTGACCTGGGGTCTAGCGCTCAGACCAACTTTATAAGCAGCAAAAACAAAAACATAAAGACCCACTCATAATTCCTCTTACAGAACACTTTACTGGCAACTTTTAAGTGATTTAACTACATATCAATAATTGAAACGAAATTGAGCATATACAGCACTTTATATTTGATGTACACATTTTTATACCATAATGTGGCATACTATAGAAAAGTGAATAATGAGAGAGATAATTCCCGTAATGGATCAACTTCTAGGCTAAAAGTTCTTTGGATAAAATCCAATAACCACTTTATATCAATGTACACCTATGTTCTTTATTAAAAATATTTCATTGATTTCAGAGAGATAGAAACATCAATGTTGAGAATCATTCATCGGCTGCCTCCTGCATGCCCCACACTGGGGATTGAGCCCACAACTCAGACCTGTGCCCTGTCCTGAATCAAACTGTGATCTCCTGGTTCATAGGTCGATGCTCACCTGCGAGCTACATCAGGGCTCACCTATGTTCTTTATTGAGGGACCTCCGAAGGAATTTGAAGTGGAAAGATGGCTGTGGTCCTGTTTAGGAAGATTCAATTTCTGAAAATGTGTGCTTTTCCTATGTTTATCAGTTTTACAACCAATAGATATGGTTTAAGAATTTTCAAGTTACATGTTACCGTTTATCGTTGTGATGAGATTAAGAAAATTGTTGTATAGTAGACACAGGTTTATCATTTTAGATATCAACATGTACTATAGATTTCCACAAAGTAGTTGTTTACTAATAGCTGAAAAGACAGATAAATGATTGGAACAGAATGGAAAATGCCCAAACACCCAAATATATGTAAGACTTTAGAACTTGATGCTGGTGACATTTCATGTTTGTAGGAAAAGGTCAGTGACAAATGGTGGAGAAACATCTGTTGAGTATTTGGAGAAAACTAGCTAGATTTTATCTCCTCCAAATAAATTCCAGATTAAAAAATTTAAATATTCAAAATGAGAAAAGTTCCAGAAGAAAACACAAATGCCTACTTATACTTTTTTTTCCTTTTTTTTTATTGATTTCAGAGAGTAAGAGAGAGAGAGAGAGAGACTGATATAGAAACATCAATGATGAGAGATAATCCTTGATTGGCTGCCTCCTGCACGCCCCACCACCCCCCTACTAGGGATTGTGCCTGCAATCCAGGCAGATGCCCTTGACCAAAATGGAACCTGGGACCCTTCAGTGCCCATACTGATACCCTGTCCACTTAGCTAATCCAGCCAGGGCTATTTATACTTTTTAAAAAATGATTATAAACACTTCAAAAGCAAGATTTCTGGAGGTTTATTGAGCAATATAAAAAATTCAAAGCCTCTGCCTTTCAGAAAATGATATTAGCAGGGTAAAAGAAGTGCTAGCAAAATATCAGAGAAAAAAAGTCTTTATTTTACAGAGAAGTTTTTGAAATCAACAAGAAAAAACTAATTTGGAAGTGGACAAAGTACATTTGCATATGTACAAGTGACCAATGGACAAAGGAAAAAATATTTAGTGTCCTTGGCAGGAAAAGGAATTTAAGTTAAAAGAGGAAAATAATATTTTCCATCCACATGGTTTGTGAAGATGACCAGTGATTATCCTTATACTGCTGCTTAAAGTTTAAGTTGCTTCTGACTTTTGCCATAGGCAATTTGGTGCTGAGTACCACATTTAAAAATGTATTTATATTCCCTATACCCATCAATTCTATTTATACTAAAATATCTCTATGAAATAGATAAATTACATAGTTTGTTTTATTCAGCACTGCTTAAAATAGCAATATAATAATAAGAAAAAGGTCAGTTTGGTTACACATACACACAAACAGACTATGATCTTAGCCAAAAGTAGGTGCAGAATGTGATAAAATTTATTTCTGAGTATTTGTATTAAAAATGAGCATTTCTTTAAAAAATCTGATTTCTGCAATGGTCCTGTACAAAAATTCTAGTAAGTATTATTATGAATGAAATAATCCTGGGGAAGAGCAATAATATGACTCCTGCACTGATCAAACTGATTGCTCATTTCCTGTTTTTTGGACTTATGTTTGAAACATTTTTGAGGATTGGTATCTTCAGAAGTAAAGGGAATCTTTTTTATGTTTATTTTTATTGTTGACACTGTAACAGATGTCCCCCATTCCCCTCCCGCCTCTTAGTGCCTTTTCACCCAGCCCCTTTCAGCCTTCACTTCACAGTAGTCGGTGTCCCTGAGCTGTGCAAATATGCATATATGTTCTTTGGCTAATCTCTGAGTCCCCCAACCCCCTCCCTCTGAGATCTGTCAGTCTGTTCCCTATATCCATGCCTCTGGCCCTATTTTGTTTGTTAACTTATTTTGTCCCACATGTAAATGAGATCACATGGTATTTGTCTTTCTCTGATTGGCTTATTTTGCTCAGCATAATGATCTCCAGGTCCATCCATGCTGTCGCAAAGCATATGGGTTCCATCTTTTTTACAGCAGCGTAGTATTCCCTTGTGCAAATGTGCTACATCTGTATCTCCTCACCTGCTGACGGGCACTTGGGCTGCTTTTTACCTGTGCCCGTAGAGTGTATGCTCATACCTAATTACACACATATGTGTTTTATTCTATATGTATTTATTACATATAATATGCAAATGATTATAGATTAATCATTTTCGTTGTGTGCTTATGAAAACAAAAAATCGAAAATAGCGCCCAGTATAACTCAGTTGGTTGGAGTGTTGTCTGGTATCCCTCCTGAACACTGAAAGGGCGTGGGTTCATTCCACGTCAGGACACATATCTAGGTTGTGGGTTCGATCCCTGGTTGGGATACCTACGGGAGGGAACTGATCGATGCTTCTCCCTCACATTGATGTTTTTCTCTCTCTCACTCTCCCCCTCTCCCTCCCTCTTTCTCTAGAATGAATTAAAAATAATTTTTATAGTTACATTTTTTTCTTTTTGTCTTGTTTTTGACAGTATGACGATGTCTCCTATTTTTTTCCATTTTTGTTCCCCCTCAGCCCAGCCTGCACCCCACCAGAGGCCTTTCCCATACTATTGTCTGTGTCCATGGGTTATGCATATATGCATATATGTTCTTTGGCTAATCTCTTCCTGTTCCCCTACCCCCACCCTGAGATCTGTTATTCTGTTCCATGCATCCATACCTCTGGACATATTTTGCTTATTTTGTTCATTAGATTCCACATATAAGTGAGATAATGTAATATTTGTCTTTCTCCAACTGGATTATTTATTTAAAAAATAGAAAATAGAAGTAATCATTGCTATTCCAGAAGAATCATTTTAACTTATAAAAGTTTTCTTTAAAAATATTTAACTCTCTCACTCTTTATTCATTCTTTGAATCCATTTGTACATGAAACATAACCTGGATATCTATTATGTAGCAGACATAGTCTACTCAGGACCCTTTTAGTCTATCTCCCAAACCCTTTTTTTTTCATTCTTAAAATGTTCATGTTGGCCAATATGAGCAAAATGGACATTAAAAATGGAAGTATTAGAATTTAATCACAGTTGAAGCTTTCCCCCCCCCACCTGCTTTCAAACAAAAGTATTTCTGAAGGTAGGAACTTGTAAAAAATAACCATTCCCTGCCTTTTTGAAAAGTATAATAGTATCTATATATATAAAAGCCAAGTGACCAGAACAACTGGAATGACCGGTTGCTATGACACGCACTGCGGCGGCCAACCAGCCTGATCAGGGCCCTGATTGGCCGTGGCCCCTCCCCATGGTAGGCCCTACCCCCAATCAGCCCCCCCACCCTGATCAGGGGAGACCCCGGCCAGCCAACTGCCCATGGTCCCTCCCCCACTGATGGCCTGGCCCAGATCAGCCCCCATCAGGGAGGGCTGGCCAGACCTCACCCATGCATGAATTCGTGCACCGGGCCTCTAGTTAAATAATAGTGATCATTGGGAACATCTATTTTCCAGACAATCTATACCAGGTACATTTAAATATTGGACAAAATGAATCATCCTATTTATTTGAATACTGCATTTCCTTTGTCTTAAGTTTTCTTGAAAATCAAAGTATGAATTACTTTAAAAAATTGTTGTTTTGCTTTTTTAGTCCTCTTTCCCCCATCAGGCTTTTAAGAACTAAAATTTATTTAAATGCCAACCATTGATTAGAACTGCAAGAGCTCTTTGTACTCACCATTATGTCACTTAATGTAGGACAACATGGATGGCATGATGCCAGTATTTTATGCATCAATAAACTTTTTTAAATGCTGTCAATAATAGTTGTAACATGTTCTGAATTAGAAATTGGATTCCAATGTCAGAGATGTTAAAGTGTGAGAAGATAAGCATTTTAGAATCATTGAAATGCTGTGTTCTTTCTGGTCCTTAAAACAGGTCTGCAGAGTAGGTATAATGAGATCATTTTATTTAATTGAAATGTCCTTATAAAGTGGTAGTAATAATGACACTAATATTATCTAACAATTATTGAGCGAGTTTTTTTGGGTGTGCTAGGAACTGTAGTAAACACTTTGCATAGATTCTCATTTAAGCAAACAGTGATGTCCTGGGAGATAATTACTATTTTTATCTCCATTTTGTTGATGAGGAAATTGAGGCACAGAAAGGCCAAGTGGTAACTAATAAGTGACAGTTAAAATAGGATTATAGCACTTTCACAGTCCTGCCCAGGCAGTGGGGCCGGATTTGGTAGCTGGTGCTGAAAGGAACCCTTGAGTGCATCTTTCCTGGGACTGTGCCAGTGGTAGCTGTCACTCAATGGCACAAAGGAAAAAAAAATAGGATCAGACCCAAGTTGAGCTAAATTCCCAGGTCATCTTCTCTTTACTCAAATAGGCTGCTCCTTCATTAATGTGGTGAGTAACAAGATCTAATAACTATTGCACTGTTTTCAGAAGAAAATGAAGTATTTGTTTTGAAGTCATAGAGATAAATGTTTACAATGACATGGATAATGTGTGTTTTAGACAGTGCCCTTTAAGTTCCTAAAGAGTCCTCTGACTCCCATAGGACTGCTCTCCATGTGGCCTGTGGCTTTGGCCATGCAAGGATGGCGAGACTCCTATTACAGAGAGGATGCCAAGTTAACCTCCGTGACGTTGAGAATAAGTCAGCACTGATTCAGGTATGCACTCACCAACTATGTTAGCATGAGATGGGGTTGATGTAATTACTTAGAATAAAAATGGATTTACCTCATTGACTATAAGTCATTGGTGAAAGAATGAGATGGGCTTGATTTAATTACTTAGAATAAAAATCAATTCATCTCATTGAACTAAAAGTCATTGGTGAAACTTATGGAATGTTTACTTTGATTCCTAGAATTTATAATCTATTTCTTGGCATAATACTGACAGGCTCTACAATACCAGAATACGAACTGTGCAAATGTGCTGCTAGACCATGGTGCGGATCCAAATATAGTAGACATCGAAGGCAACACTGCTCTCCACTATGCTGTCCGTGGTCACAATATAGCTATAGTGAACAGGCTGCTTTCAAGAAAGGCAGACACTGAAGCGAGAAACAAGGTATAGCTCAAGTAACCTTATTTACAAAATATTTGAAATACATGTTTTAGTTTAGTTACAAGCATTTTTTTTTAAATGTATGTATTGAGAGAGGAAGGAAGGGGGAGAGAGAAACATCAATGATGAACGAGAATCATCCATTGGCTGCCTCCTGCACATCCCCTACTGAATATTGAGCCCACACATCTGGCCTGTGCCCTGACCTGTCATCAACTGTGACCTCTAGGTTCATGGGTCTATAGTCAAACACTGAGACACACCAGCTGGGCACAAGCATTTTCTTTCTCACCTACATATACTGAATATAATATATCAGGCCATGTCACCATGGAAACAACTCCAGAGCCCAGTCAGAGGGGGCTGGAGAAATGTAGCGTCCCCAGAAGGGGGCGAAGCTCTGTCTCCCTTCCACCCCAGAAGGAAGAACTTCCTGTTAGTGCCTGGGAGTGGGAGATAGGCTCAGAGCCCACTAAGGACTGAAGGCCTGGGCGAGTTAAGTGATGCTGGGGACTGGCCGCTATGCTGGCAGGGGCTTAGGAAATGGTGCTGCTGGGGATGGGGGGGAGGAGGAGGCCTAGTATCCAGCAAGGGGAGCTGGGTGAGTGCAAGTGGGGAGAGGAAGCCCCAGTGCACAGGCAACACAATAATGATAGAACACCAGGATACGAACAAAGGTTCCTGGAACCAGCACTGTCCATGTTGGAAGTGAGATTTGGAGAATGATGTTGCAGTTCATCTGTTGAAGAGGGAGTGGAGGCCATTTTAAAGGGAAGGACAGCCAGTGACTGCACAGGGGTGAGAAGAAAGAGGCTCTTATTTTTTTTTAATCCTCACCACAGGATGTTCTTTCCCATTGATTTGAGAGAGAGAGAGAGAGAGAGAGAGAGAGAGAGAGAAACATCTATGTGAGAAAGACACATGGATTGGGTGCCTCCCCCAGAAGCCCCCTCTGGGGTTAGGGATCCAACTGCATCCCAGGGACTTACCTTTGAATAGGAATCTAACTCTCAACCCATCCATGTGCAGGCCGACCCTCCAGCCATTGCACAACACTGGCCAGGGCAAAAGGGGCTACTTTTTATTTACTTTCTATATTATATGTGTAACTTCAGAGGATCTTTCATAATTTTTAATATTCAATTTGGATCTATGTAATTTCTTAAATTATAAATTGTTTTTGCTGCTCTACAGCATGACCGCACACCACTTGAACTCGCTAAACTTATAAACAATGATAAAATGGTGAAATTACTAATATCCAGAGGTGCAAAACAGGACCAGCTGAAAAGGTACAATTGTTTGTTCTTTGTAAAATTTTATTTGGAGAGCACATTTATTAAAGCTGGGGACAGTAAAACTGGAAGAGCTTCGATAGAGGAAGCTGGTGTTAGTTGGAACCATTCTAAGCTGCCAGAGAGATTCAAATAATGCTGCAGGAGAAGACCAGATGCTCCTTTCTCTTTTGTTACTAGATCTGTACTCCAGGTCACTCTCTTCCTATGGAGCATCTTTGTTTAGGTAGTGGAAGGTCCCATAAAGCCTTTCCAGACTAGTAAGCACCAGCTTGCCTGAGGTTCCATAATTGAGGTTGGCCCCTCAAGGGATCTCTTTGCCATAACAATGAAACTTTCCCAAGTGACTTAAATTTACCTCAGGTTGCAAAATATTTTAAATTATGCCTCAATGGAAGCCAGTCAACAGAAAGCTCTGAATCAAAAGTAGGTTATTGATCCTTAAAATTGCTAAAGGCCCATCCATGACTCATCAGTATTCATGGGTGGACCACTAGGATTGCATCTTCCAAGCCAATTGGGGTGGACAGGGAGATTAGGCATTGTTCTCATAAAGATCTGCTGGGTCACAGTTTGAGTAGGTAGAGAAGGGGTAGTAGGAGTCTAGGCCAGGTCATGGCTTCTGTTAGTTTTCTGTGGTTGGTAAGATTCGCTACAAAAAGAAGGGAGCATGGTGTTATCTGATTGCATGAGGTAATCTATTTGTACATACATTTAGTTGCCAGTTACATAATAGCTGAGATGCCCTGAAATACAAACCACAACGTAGGTACAGGTAATGCCAAAACTCATAACATTTTCTGAAAACCGCAATATTTGGATGTTAGAAACCATGAAAAGTTCACATTGGGATTTCTTTGGGATTCAAAAATAGTTTCAACAAATAAAGTTTATTTTTTCCTTTGATTTAGTATTTCCTGAGCATATGTTTTTGCTCTATCATCTCATTTAATCCTCCTAACAACCTTCTGAAATAAGGTAGTAAGATTCTTCTTTTGTAGAGGAGGACCTTGAGCCAAAGAAAAGTGACTTGTTTGAGAAGAAATAGTTGTGGGATAGAGAAGTAGGAGGTGTGAGTTCAAGACATTTGTGATAATGTCAAGCTAACTCCAATTAAATCACTGAACTATACTACCCTCAAATCATGACTTGTTATAACTTCTTTTAATTACATACTTCATAAAACAGTTGTATAACCTACAAATTTAAAGTATATGGTATAAATAAAATTTTAATATTAGTGCTGGTATTATCTGAAATATTCTAAGAATTTACAATATTTGTAACTATTTTTATGTTAATATTAAGAGGGTAATATTATTTATCACCATTTTTTGTACACAGTAAGGAAGAACTAACTTCTGAAGAAAAGGGATCCCAAAAAACAGAAAGTTGCACTCCTGGTAAGATTTCTGATGGTGAATTTCCCTTGATGGTCCACCATGTATGAAGTAAGAGTAAGGAAGTTTTGATAATGAAAGAGCAGGGAAAAATACCAAACTATGTGGAAGTTGCATGTATAGTTTTTTCTTAACTTCTTTCTTAATAGCATAGTATTTAGTCAGATTAACAAAGTTAATTGTAGGTAATTTAAAATCTGGGGCAATATCCTTTAAAAAGAAGTTCATTTATTTAGTCCTGACCTCTAAATCTCACATGAGATCTTTATGTAAAAAAGAAAAAAAAATTAAGTTAGGATGGTGTATGTTTCCTTTATATTCACAATAACAAATTGGACTTGTTCTAAAATGGATCTTTAGTTTTAACTGTGAGTTGATTACATTTAGTATATGAATACTTATTATTACATAGTGATTTTTCTCACTAAAAAAAATAAAAAAATAGGAACTCAACAATACTTTCCTGGTAGCACAAAGAAATGGCAAACCATAAGAGCTACAACACTTAGCCATTGTGCAAGAATCCCAATGAGATTGTTTTTTAAAGGTATCTACCCATAGTACTGAAGTCTGAAAGGCAATGCCTGTTGAGAAGCATACCATAGTTTTTATATTATACCAACAAGGTCTCACTATTATCAACTTCATTCCTCAGAAGTCAAAACAGAAGGAGATATGTTGACTTCATTAATTTGATAATTATCAGGACACTGGATTTTCTTTAGAACAAGATGCTCTGTTGCCATTGGTCAAAATATAATGATAATAAATATTCAAATAGCCCAACCTGGGACTCAACAAATTATAATAAATGTACAAAAATGTTTCCCAATAACAAAAATGCCAGATGTGGCACCTAGTTCATTGTACAATCTGAACTGTATGAGGACACCTTGGACTTAGTAGACCTTTATCAGAGGACTTGGGTAGTTGGTTTTGCAAGTTATAGTAAATGCAAGGATGAAATAGCATTTTCACCTTGGAGGTGCTCATAATATGGAAGAGGTGTTGCTGGTTTATTTCTTTGTTTTTCTAAACAGAATTTTCAAAGAAAATGTCAAAATTCAGCAATTCATTTTTCAGCTGAATGGTCTGCCATTTGACTTTCAGGTACTACGTGTCATTCTGATGTTGCAGAATTGAAACATTTTAAAAACAGTCATTGCCCTCTAAGAGCTTGTTAGTATCATTGTCATTTCTATTACTTACTATACTTCATTTAGTGCTCACTAGGTGTCAGAGGTCATTAGCATCTTATATTATCCCTATTTACTCATTTTATTGGTGTTTAGTATGTGTCAGACACTTTATGTCCATGATGAGAGTTAGAGTTTTAAAAATGTGGCTGAGGCTTTGGCTGGGTTTCCCAGTTGCTGAAAGCATTGTCCCTGATACTCCAAGGGTGTGGATTTGATGCCTGGTCACATTCACACAATGAATGCATAAATAAGTGGGACAACAAACCAGTGTTTCTCTCTCTGTCTTTGTCTCTATCGTTAATCAACTTTTAAGAAGTTTAAAAAAATGTGGATGGGTTTTAAAGTAAGCATGCAGACCACAAAGATGTTTTCCAGGTAACGGGGCAGAAGGGCGATGTTTGGCAGTAGGAACATCTATAGAGATTACATGTTTGGTAGCAGGAACAGCAGGGCAAGGGATAAGATGTACACATGAACTTTGTGGGAATTATGAGCAGTACAGTTTTAAAGGTGCAAAGTGTGTGCTATGGGAATGGTTGGGAATGAGGTGAGGCCTAGCTAAGGCAGGCTTATGAAAGTCTTTCGTACCACAGAAAGGTCTAGATCTTATCTTCTGGGCCTTGGGAAATGTATCAGCTAGAATGCTTTTACCTTCAGATACCAGGTGCCCTCATTATCAGAGGCCAAAATAATAGGAAGCAGGTAGTTTGATGAGGATATCAGGGTTCCAGTTGTTATACCTCATTCAGCTGTGAGGTTCTCAGTGTTTATGTCTGCTTTCCTGGTCAGTAATTAGCAAAGGTTCCAAAGCATCCTGTTCTCACATGTCGATATGTGAAGGCCAAAAGGACTGCTTTTACTTAGACGTTTCTTTTTCCTTTTATAACATTTTGTTACCAGTAAAGTAGAGTTGGCACACATCATATTACTTACTAGAGGCCCGGTGCACGAAATTCATGCATGGGGAGGAAGGGTGTCCCTCAGCCCAGCCTGCACCCTCTCCAGTCTGGGATCCCTTTCACAATCCAGGACTGCTGGCTCCCAACCGCTCGCCTGCCTGCCTGCCCAATTGCCCCTAACCACTTCTGCCTGCCAGCCTGGTCACCCCTAAATGTCTTCCCCTGCCAGCCTGGTCACCCCTAACTGCCTTCCCCTGCTGGCCTGGTCACCCCTAACTGCCCTCCCTTGCCAGCCTGGTCTCCCCCAGCTGCCCTCCCTTGCAGACCTGGTCCCTCCCAACTGCCCTCTCCTGCTGGCCATCTTGTGGTGGCCATCTTGTATCCACATGGGGGCAGCCATCTTGTGTGTTGGAGTGATGGTCCATTTGCATATTACTCTTTTATTAGCTAGGATAGGTGTGCACCCACAGTGGTTTGACATTTATATACTTTATGATGTGTCTACAATGATATGTGTAGCTACTATCACTGAGCAAAGTTTTAACGATATTGACACATTCCCTTTAATGCACACTACATCTTATGGCTTATATATTTTATAATGGGAAGTTTTCACTTCTCATTCGTATTCTTTTATCTCACCTATCTCTTCAGCTAACTACCCTATGGCAGCCATCAATTTGTTCTTTGTAGCCATGCGGTCTGTTTCTGTGTTGTTGTTTTACATGGCATCTCTAAGTCAAACCACATGGTATTTAATTTTCTCTAATTTCACTTAGTGTAAGACCTTCTTGGTCAATCCATGGTTCCATAAATGGCAAGAATTCATTGATTTTTTGCTCGAGGAATTTTTCATTGTGTGTGTGTGTGTGTGTGTGTGTGTGTGTGTGTGTGTGTGTGTTTCTACATTCTACATTTTCTTTCTTTACTTTTCCATTGAAGGACTTCTACATTGCTTCCATATCTTGGCTATTGTAAATAATGCTGTAGTGAACGTAGCGGTGCAGATACATTTTCTAATTCTTGTTCATGTTTCTGTTGGATAAATCCCCAGAAGTAGAATGGCAGTTCTATTTCTAATTTTTTTTTAGGAATGTCCTTGCTGCTTTCCACAGTGACTGTACCAATTTCCAATCACGTGAATAGTGCACAAGGCTTTCTCTTTTCTCCACATCCTCGTAACACTTGTTATTTATTTATATTCTGATGACAGCCATTCTGAGAGGAGTGAGGTGGCACCTCCTTATGGCTTTTATTTGCGTTTCCCTGGTTAGTGATGTTGAGCTATGTGTTTCCTTAATTTTTTAAAAAATATGTTTTTATTGACTTTAGAGGGAGAGGAAAGAAAAGGGAGAGAGTGATAGAAACATCAATGAGAGAGAACCATCACATCCATGGGCTGCCTTATTCAGGCTCCCTCCTGGGGATCAAGCCTGCCACCCTGGCATCTGCCCTGCCCTGGAATATCACCAGCGATCTCTTGGTGCATGGGACAACGGCCTGAACCTACTGAACCACACTGGCTGGGCCTATGTGTTTCTTTTAAATAGGAAGAAACCTGAGAGGCTTGTATGTGACTTCCACTAGCATTTTATAGGCTTAGGTTAATCGCATGCTCATCCCTAAACCAGTTAATAGTAAACTAGTGACTATGATGAGCTTAGTTTAATGATTTCTCTTTTTGGAGTTGGGTAGATACCACCTTCTTTGTGTATCAGGACAGTAAACATCCAAATAGCTTTGTGGTTGTCCAGCAAGAATGAAGACTAAGGTAGGAATCCAGGAATATTTACTGCAGAGATTCATTGTCGTTTTGAGCAGAAGAGGGACAAGATTAGATTTGATAAGGGCCCTGTGGCTGTGGCATTAAGCAGGCATCAGCAAGCTTTGTCTGTAAAGGGCCTGATTTTAGTCCAGGAGGTCTGTCATATCTACTCAAGTCTGCCATTGCAGTGTGAGAGCAGTCTTAGAGAGTCTGTAAGTGAACAGGCATGGCTGTCTTCCAGTGAGGCTTTATTTGCAAAACCAGATGGCAGCTTGTACTTGGTCTGTGGGCTCTAATTTGCTGACCCCTCCTGTAGAGGATAGATAGAAGGAAACCACATAAAGAGCCTTGGAGACAAAGGAACATTTTGCCTCCTTGGACTGGCATTAATCCATTATGAAGGTTTCATTCATCTGTAATGAAATGAGTCAGGAAGCTCAACTTATTCCATTTAAAGTGCTGGTGTTTTCTAGGTCTATTTCTCTCTCATTTGTTTTGCCTAAAAATAACATATTAATTTAAGAGGGAACAATAATAGTTGGTAGTGTTTCCCCCCCTGTGAGAGCCATCTGTTAAGAGCTCATGTTTGGCTAGGGCAGTTGACAGTAACAAAGTAAAGCAGAGACAGTAGAGAGGTCTAGTTCATAAGATTTTTGTGATGTTTGCATGTGGAGAATTAGTGGAGAGAGAGAATTCTAAGGTGCTTCATAGGTTTCCAGATAGTGCACTGGGAATTAGATTGCACATGAAGAACAGGACTTCATCAGATGAGCAGAAAAGAACAACAGTTCAACAGGAAAGACCAGTATTTGTCCATACAGGTTGAGGTTAATGAATATCTATGGATATCCCCACATTTTGGATACAATTTCTTTTACTTTTTGACTCATCCTCTCAACAACTGCCTTCAATAGGCGAGCCATGATGTTAGTTTAATAAGAAATTTAAAAATGATTAGGAATAAATAAAAAGAACTCTGTAATCATTAGAACACTCGTGTAGTATATATGATAATTGCGTGTGTTTTGTTGTTGTTGTTGTTTTTTGCAGTTAGCCTAGTTAGTAGGTTGGTTCATAACTCTTGTAAAAGGGAATTAAACCCTTTTTAGTTGGAGAAAATTGTCAGTGTGATGTCTTCATTTTCTTATAGGAACTTTGATATTATAGAACATGATGTCAATCATTAGCATTCTGTATTTCCTATTGTGACTAAATAGGGATGTTTTCTTGTTTCACATTTTTTCTGACATCATTGTTTCATTTATCCCTTTCATGTCTTTATTACAATAGTTATAGATCAACAGGCAACTCGAAAACAAGCATGGACTGAAACAAAATCAATGACAGGCATGGGAAATCAGCTTCTGCATTGTAATCATGTATCCAAAAATAATTTCACATAAGGCAATTTGGTTAGAGGTTCAGAAACCCACCCCTAGGTTTGCTTATTCACTAGAAAAATTTACAGTATTCAGCATATAGCTGTGCTCATACTTAAGATTTTTACGGTGAAAGAACTAAAGCAAAATCAACAAAGAGAAGAGGTGTGTGTGACAAGGTGTGACACCAGGCACAAACTTCCAAGAGTCCCCACCCTGTGCAGTTACCAGGAGGTGCTTAGTTATTCCAGTGTCAAATTCTGACAACACACATGAAATATGTCATTTACCAGTCTGGTTAGACTCAGAGTCAAGGTTTTTATGGCAGCTAGTCACATAGGCATCTTCCCCATCGCATGTACCAAAGTTCTAGATTCCCAGAAGAGATGCCAGTGTTCAGCATGAACCCCATCGGCTATACAAAACGTTTAGGCACAGGGGCCACTCTTCTCAGTTAGGGAAAGGTGGAAACCCTCCCCAGATTCAGGTTTTCAGACTCCAATTGAAGGGTAGCCATTTAAGCAGGACTTTCTAAGGATTGCAGTCTTAGGCCGGCTGCATGGAAATTTTCTGCACAGCAGGGACAGCCCTGACTGAATTTTTGGCCTTGAGCTAAAATTTTATTTTAAGAGCAAGTACTAGTAACATGATAATATTATATGGTTCTTGTTTCACTTGCATCATTCATAATTGCTTGAAATGCTGTTTACTTTTGTGGCTCCTGGTATTTCACAGGTATCTATAATAATAAAAGTGTAATGATCAACATAATGTGATGAACAAGAATAGACCCAGAGACAAATGGCAGTGGATAGGGGGTTAGAGAGCATCCAAAGGACTTGTATGCATGCACATTAGCATAACCAATGGACACAGAACAGACCCTGGGGTGGCGGGGGCTTGGCCGGGGTGGGAATGGCTGGGGGGAAAGGAGACATATGTAAAACTTTAGACAATAAAAAAGTGTAATATGCTAATTAGACTGGATGTCCTGTCGGACGTTCTTTGGAACGACCTTCCAGACGAAGCCGGAGCTGTGAGGGAAGCCCAGGTCCCGGGTGCTAGAGGGAAACCAGTGCCGGGGGAAGGAAGGCCTGCTCGTGCATGAATTTCGTGCATCAGGCCTCTAGTTTGTACATAAATCACTAGGGCAATATTAGGCAATTATAAGTTCTCCTTTTTATTCAATTTATGCTTCAAGATAATTTTTAGATAAAATCAGAAAAAAATAATTTCTGATTTAAAATTAGAAGAAAAAGTGTCTTTTAATTATATGGATGATTCAGTTCTGATTTATATTCCACTAAATCCCTGTTTATAATTATAAAGCAAGGTATTTAATCACCTTTATCAGTTGTTTTCTTGGCCCTAGTATACATTTGAAAGTATTTGCTTTATTCATGTCTTTTCACATGGCTTCACTCAATTGTGGGGATAACATCTATCCTCTCATACTTCCATCCTTATCTTAATTACCAAGGTGACTGTGTCTTGCAAATAGCATTAATATGTTCTCATATGCTAATAGCAGACACAGTGGACACATTTGGGGGCGGGATAAGAGACCAACCAAAGCACTTATACGCGTGCATATGAGCATAACAATGGACACAGAAAGCAGGGAGGTGAGGGCATGTGCTGGAGTGCGGGAGCGGCCGGGGAGAGGTCCATGGGGGGCGGGAATGAGACATACGTAAAACTTTAAACAATAAAGAATTTAAATGAAAAAGAAAAATTAATAAGCTTTATTTTTTTAGAGGAGTTGTAGGTGCACATTAAAATTGAGTGGAAAGTGCCCATAAACCACACAACCTAAACCCACTGCTTCTCTCATTTTTGATATCCAGCAGCTGAGAGATACATTTATCTCAATGGAGGGGGACATGCAATGACACGATTATCAACCAAAGTCCATAGTTTACATTGAGGTTCCCTCTTGGTCTTGTACACCCTATGGGTTTTGACAAAGGTATGATGGCACATACCCACCATGACAGTATCATATAGAATCTTCTCACTGCCCTAAAAATCCTCTGTGCTCTGCTTATTCATCCATCCCTTCTCCCTCACCCCTGGAAACCACAGACCTGTTTTACTGTCTCCCTAGATTTGTCTTTTCCTAAAGGTTGTATAGTTGGAATCCTACAATAGGTCTCTTTATGAATGTTTAACAAGTGAAAATTCCAAGGTAATTGGATGTAGTTATCCAAGATGGTCTTGGACCTGAGTTGGTTTTCATTGCTGCTCATCAGCATGGTATCTGATGACATGTCCCAGACAAGCTGAAAGAGAATGATTTCCGTAGGCGTTTGCCACCAAATGGGGAGAGTTGAGAAAAATGACCTCACACACTCCTGCAGAGCACTTACTACCTGTGCCAAGCTGCTCTGTGAGGTGGGAACAGAAACTCTAGCAATGGAAGGAGATAGTCTCAAGAGGTTCTACTTTATACAACTGGAGTAAAAAAGTATTTCCTACTTATCTTCCTACTAGAGGCCTGGTGCACGAAATTCTTGCACTGGCGGCGGGGGGGTGGGGGTGGTCCCTCAGCCCAGCCTGCACCCTCTCCAATCTGGGACCCCTTGAGGGATGTCCAACTGCCCTCTCAACTGTGCCATTTCTGTTTGGGTTTATGTATCTTCTATCATTGAAACTTTGTAGCCTTGAGTGGAGGCCTGGGCTGGCAAGGGCAGGGGAAAGCTTGGCTTCCTCCATTGCCGGGGAAACCCAAGCCTCCCTCCTGCTCTCTGTGGCCATAGCCATCTTGGTTGGGTCTATTTGCATATTCGCTCCTGATTGGCTGGTGGGTGTGGCTGGTGGGCGTGGCTGGTGGGCATAGCAGAGTGATGGTTAATTTGCATATCACTCTTTTATTAGATAGGATTGGATATGGGGCCAAAAAGAATCTGCCTCCTATGTTTTGCTGTGCTCATAGTGCCTAGCAACAAAATTTCCTTACGATAAGCGTGTTTCATCCTAAACTGGCTAGTCTTCACTGAAGGAGTGTAGAGTTTGTATTGTGTTAGGGCAAATAAGTATACTCTCTTCTAACTGCTATTAACGGAAGAAGCCAGAAAACTCATGATATTTAAGTTTGACATGGTTAGTCTATGATTCTGCTTCCACTAACTATACAGCTTTCTGTCAGTCTGATGGGATTTGGTTAGATTATGTTCATTGTACATGGCAGTTCACAGGTAAGTATCAAATTTTGATAGATCCCAAACTTTTTATTTTTGCATTAGATATGTTTGAAAAGGAAAGTAAATGTTCCTAATATATTAATGGGCTACCAATAATATGATTAATGTCCACTCTAGTGTAGTCTTCAGGTGTGGTCCCGGAGGTACACTTTCTAAGAAAGCATTAAACCAGTACTTTTAAAGTTCTGTATATGTATTGTTTTACAATGTATTTTATTTTTTCCAAAATAGTGGTTGATATAGCTGGTGAAGACACTTTAAGCAGGTAGGATTTTTCAAAATTATATGTTAACAGCAGAGAAAGGAAACTAACATTTCTAGAGTATTCTACTTTGGGCTATACCCTATGCTATGTAATTAACCTGTGTTATATGGTCATCACAATAGGTTGGCAAAGTAGCTGTGCTATTGTAGCCTACCTTTTGTTAATGAGGCAACTGTGGTTCAGGGAGATGGATGAATTGACCCATGATTCCATAGTTAGGAAGGGGCTGACCCAGGATATGACTGTCAACCAGCTTGGCTCCCCAATTATTCTGTTGTCCCTCAACATACACTGATAAGTTCCTGTGTAGCTCTTCAATCGAGACACAGATGCAAACCATCTCAGAAACTCAAATCTGGTTGTGTCCTAACGCTGACTTAGAGCTTTTCTAAGAGGCCCAGTGAGTCTAAGCATTTATCTTACTGCCCTTGACAAATGTAGTGGTAAATAGGACCTTGATTTTCCCACGAAAGCTTCTAGGGCCCATCTCATTTAGCTATGGCCACAGAACCAAAGGTTGTACCTGAGCAAGACCCAAGCAGGCAAGTGTTTTTAGATAAAATTATATGAATTCTGCTTGAAAGGAATACTTTATTTGTAAGTAAAGAATATTTATATATAGAACATTTTATGTTAATTAAATTCAGCATCTATGTAGAGGCTATTTCTAATTGATTTTTCTATTTACTGACTTCCCAGTCTAGTTTTCCCTTCAGGCTGGTATTATTGCAAGTTGTATGAAGTTTTGTCTTTTTTCCTAGAGTCATTTTTCCTCTTCCATGACATTTCTTGATTTTTTTTTTTTTACTTCTCTCCCTTTTTTTTTTTAGTGTTTATTTCATTGGGTTATATTTTTTCTCTTCAGCCATCTCCAGTGGTCTCCATTTTTCTATAGACAAAATGAAAGGCAGGTCAAATTTCAGGTGTTTAGGGAAGCCTAGCATTTAATTAATCAAAACACCCTCTCTTAAGTACTTCAACCTGTGATTAACATCTTAGATAAGTGGTGGCTCTTCATTTAAATCTTCCTCTACTTCAGATTAGTGACCTCAGCGTAGTTTCCTAACTGTTAGAGGACTTCAAATTAGCAATACCCAAGTGGGACAAGAGGCATCCTTTTTCCCCTTATTTTAGCCTTGGAACTAATTAACACAGTTGAATACTTCAGTACACAATGCTCAACTCCAGACACACAAACAAGGTATTGATTTGGAAGGTATATAAGTCAGCTGTTTATATAACATAATAGAGGATGCTGAGGGTGAAGTGAAATCTGTGTTATATGCAGAGCCCGCATGCTTGCTGGAAATAATGAGTCCCCAAATATAATCAGGCTTCTCCTTCAGCAAGGTACTGATGACTTTTCTCAAGATAACTGTGTGTGGGCTGCAGAAGAATATGCTTTTGTGAGTGGTTTTAATTTGTAAGTGTTTTCTTTGAAATGCTAGTTATCACTAAACTGAGTATAAAATCATTTCTCTGTTATTTTTTATGTAACAGGTGAAATTTCACAGTTTGGTTCAGACAGTGTGGGTATGGCATTCAATTGTCTAGGAGGTCATCAGCCATAAACCAAGCAAAGGCTTGGCTAGTGAGGAGGAGCACTGGGCCAGATTCATTATCTCAGAACTTTTAAGATTTTTGTCCATTTCATTCCAAGTAGGACCACTATGTATGGGGTTACAAATAAAATCTCAGGTCTGATTTTTCTAACTAGTTATTTGGGGTCTTGAAGTGATCACTGCAGCAGAAAAAAATCTACATTAGGTTGATTTCTGAGGGCTATCTTCTATACCCACCCCCTTGAATTTCTCAGGAACGTCAAGGATTCCCTAAGGCCAAGGGAGACAATTGTCTTTCATAAGTCAGATGGAGATGTCAAAAAGTACATTCTAAAATTTCTGTTGATTCTGTTGATTCTATTGCTGCTGAGTTGCCATTGAAACCCATTCTATAGTCATGATGGATCTTTGCTCCCAGGTTGGCCTTGCTGATCCAGCTTCCTGCGTCTTCATGTTGACTCACACTTGGACTTGAGGGTCCCACCTTTTATACACATATGCTTGCATGCTTAGCCACTCTCCCAATTACCAGCACCCTATTCTGGCCACTGGGCCTCCTAGCTCTAGCCACCCACAGCCTCCCACACACACTGGAAAGCTTATGTGGAGCTCATTTCTTAGCCCAGGTCTTTGGGGGTGAGTTATCCTTTGAGCTTCATGTTTGTTTGTTTTTCTCTGCTAGCAGGTGTTACTTAGAACAATACTAAGCTGCCAGGGAGATTCAAATAATGCCCCAGGAAAAGACCAGAAGTTTCTTTATCCTTTGTTACCACATCTGTACGCTAAGGTCATGTTATCCCCTGTGGAGCATCTTTATCTCTTTCCGTAGAGTAGTAGGCACAACTTGCCCGAGGTTCCATAATTGAGGTTGGTCTCTCAAGTGATCTCTTTGCCATAACAAGGAAACTTCCCCAAGTCACTTGAATGAACCTCAGATTTCAAAGTTTTTTAAATTATGCCTCACATGGAAGCCAGTCAACAGAAAGCTCTGATTCAAAAGCAGGGTTTTGGTCCATACAATTGCTAAAGGCCCATGCATGATTCATCAGTTTCCATGTGTGACAAGTGGGATTTGATCACCCAAGCCTTTTGTGGGTGGACAGGGAGATTAAGCATCATTCTCATAAAGATCTGCTGGGTCACAGTTTGAGTAGGTAGAGAAGGGCTAGTATTAGTCCAGGCCAGGTCCTGACTTGTATTAGTTTTCTGCAGTTTGTAAGATTTGCTACTTAAAGGAGGGAGCATGGTGTCATCTGACTTCAGGGGGTAATCTATCTGTACATAAATTTAGTTGCCAGCTACATAGTAGCTGAGCTGCCCTGAATTACAAACCACAACATAAGTACAGGTAATAACCAAAATTCATAACATTTTCTGAAAACTGCAACATTTGAATGTTAGAAACCATGAAAATCCCACATTGAGCTTTATTTGGGATTCAAAAATAGTTTCAACAAATGAAGTTCATAACTCAAATTTTTCTTTGCTTTACTATTTCTTGAGCATATGTTTTTGCTCTATTATCTCATTTAATCTTCCTACCAACTTTCTAAATTAAGGTAGTAAGATTCTTATTTTGTAGAGGAGGACCTTGAGCCAAAAAATGTGACTTGTTTGAAAACAAAGAGCTGTTGATTATAGAACTAGGATGAGTGAGTTCAATACATTTGTGATTATGTCAAGCTAACTTTTCTTATTCCCTGAACTATACTGACCTCATATCAAGACTATGATACCTTATTATTATTTCTTAAATATATTTTTACTGATTTCAGAGAGGTAAGGAGAGGGAGAGAGAGAGAGAAATATAAATGATGAGAGAGAATCATTGATCGGCTGACTCCTGCACACCCCTTACTGGAGATTGAGCCTACAACCTGGCCATGTGCCCTTGACCAGAATCAAAACTGGGACCCTTCAGTCCGCAGTCCCATGCTCTACCCACTGAGCAAAACTGCCTAGGGCTTTTATACCTTATTTTTTTTTAAATACATACTTCATAAAACAGTTGTAGAACTTACAAATTTAAAGTGTGTGGTACAATTAAAATTTTAGTTTTAGTTCTGATATCTGAAATATTCTAATAACTTAATATATTTTGGAAATATTTTATGTTAATATTAATAAAGTAATATTGCTTATCACTATTTTTTTTTGTACACAGACAGCAAAAAATAACCTCTGAATATAAAGAAGAAAAGGGACCCCCAAAATCTGAAAGTCGCACTCCTGGTAAGTCTTCTGATAATGAATTCCTCTTGGTGCTCCTACCATAGATGAAGTAAGAGTAGGGAAGTTTTGATAATGAGAGAGCAGGGAAAAAATACCAACAATGTGCAAGATGCATGTATAGTTTTTCTTAATCTCTTTCTTAATAAGATTGTATTCAGAATGATTTAAAAAGTTAATTGTAGGTAATTTAAAATCTGGGACAATATGCTTTGAAAAGAAGTTCATTTATTTAGTTCTGACCCCTAAAATACCACATTCTATCTTTATGTAAAAAGAAAAAAAGATTTTAGGTTAGGATGGTGTATGTTTCCTCTATATTCACAATAACAAATTGGACTTGTTCTAAAATGGATCATTAGTTTTAACTGTGAATTGATTACATTTAGTAAATGAATACTGGTTATTACATAGTGATTTTTCTCACTAAAAAAGTAAATAAAACTAGGAACTCAACAATATTTCTCTGGTACCAAAAACTACGGCAAATGATAAGAGCTACAACACTTAGCCAGTGTGCAATAATCCCAATGAGATTGTTTATAAAATGTACCTAACCATTATACAGTAGTCCGAAAGGCAATGCCTGATGAGAACCATAGCATACTTATTTTTTATTTTTTAAAATAAATCTTTATTGTTCAGATTATTACAGTTGTTCCTCTTTTTTCCCCCCATAGCTCCCCTCCTCCCGGTTCCCACCTCACCCTCTGCCCTTACCCCCCCACTGACCACATCCAGAGGTGTACGATTTTTGTCCAGTCTCTCCCGCACCCCTATTCCTCTTTCCCCCAAAGAATTGTCAGTCCACTCCCTTTCTATGCCCATTATTCTATTATATTCACCAGTTTATTCTGCTCATCAGATTTTTTATTCACTTGATTTTTAGATTCACTTGTTGATAGATATGTATTTGTTGTTCATAATTTTCATCTTTACCTTTTTCTCCTTCTTCCTCTTCTTAAAGAATACCTTTCAGCATTTCATATAATACTGGTTCAGCGGTGATGAACTCCTTTAGCTTTTTCTTATCTGTGAAGCTCTTTATCTGACCTTCAATTCTGAATGATAGCTTTGCTGGGTAAAGTAATCTTGGTTGTAGGTTCTTGCTATTCATCACTTTGAATATTTCTTGCCACTCCCTCCTGACCTGCATAGTTTCTGTTGAGAAATCAGCTGCCACTAGTATGGGTGCTCCCTTGTAGGTAATTAATTGTTTTTCTCTTGCTGCTTTTAATATTCTTTCTTTGTCTTTTGCTCTTGGCATTTTAATTATGATGTGTCTTGGTGTGGTCCTCTTTGGATTCCTCTTGTATGGGGTTCTGTGCACTTCCTGGACTTGTAAATCTATTTCTTTCACCAGGTGGGGGAAGTTTTCTGTCATTATTTATTTAAATAGGTTTTAAATATCTTGTTCTCTCTCTTCTTCTGGCATCCCCATAATTCGGATGTTGGTACGCTTGAAGTTGTCCCAGAGGCTCCTTACACTATCTTCATATTTTTGGATTCTTTTTTCTTTTTGCTTTTCCAGTTGGGTGTTTTTTGCTTCTTCGTATTTCAAGTCTTTAACTTGATTCTTGTGATCCTCTAGTCCAGTGGTTGGCAAACCGTGGCTCGCAAGCCATTGTGGCTCTTTGGCCCCTTGAATGTGGCTCTTCCACAAAATACCACAGCCTGGGTGAGTTTATTTTGAAGAAGTGGCATTAGAAGAAGTTTAAATTTAAAAAATTTGGCTCTCAAAAGAAATTTCAATCACTGTACTGTTGATATTTGGCTCTGTTGACTAATGAGTTTGCTGACCACTACTCTAGTCTGCTGTTGGATCTCTGTATATTATTCTTTATTTTAGTCAGTGTATGCTTAATTTCTAGTTGGTCCTTTTTCATATCCTCGAGGGTCTCACTAAATTTATCGGCGGTTTCTAGAAAATTCTTGAAAAACCTTATAACCGTGGTTTTGAACTCTATATCCAGTAGTTTGCTTTCCTCCATTTCTGTCATTTGTGACCTGTTTCTTTGTCTCCGCATTTTGGTTGCTTCCCTGTGTTGATAGAGTGGCTTTGTGTGCTAGGTGTCCTATAGGGCCCAGTGGCTCAGCCTCCCCAGTTACCTGAGGTGGACACTCTTGGTGCACCCCTTTGTGGGCTGTGTGCACAGTCTTGTTGTAGTTAAGCCTTGGTTGTTGTTGCTATCACTGGGAGGAATTGACCTCTGGGCCAATTGGCTGTGAGGATCAGCTGTGTCTACAATGGGAGAACTTCTGTGCTGGAGACACCCTTATGGGGCAAGACTTGCTTCAGTGAGGCTTTGGTCCTCACTGAGCCTGCCCCCTGAGTGTGTTCCTTATGGATCTGAGGAGTTGTAATCTGGATGGTCCCACTCTGTCCACTGGGTACACTGGCTCTTGGATTTCTAAGGAGGTGCTAATTTAACCTCTGCCTGAGGCCACCCAGCAGGAGCTACAGAGAGATCTGCAGATTCCTCTTCTTTGTTTGGGGTTTGGAGGTGCCCAGATGAGGCCCAGCTGTGAAGCAATGCAAGCTTCTGTGGGGCCTTGGGCCTTCTTTAGAATGTTCTGGGTCTCTCTGTCCCAGCTGCCGTTTGTTAGGTAATTTTACATTGCAAAGGGCCAGGCCATTCATATGCAAAAGCCTCTGTGCACAGCTGGGGTGGGGTGGGGTCTCAGGGAATCAATAGGGCAGAGCAAACAGCTATGGCTGATCCTCAGCCCTGCCCTAAGAGGCCCCCAGGCCTCAGTGAACCTTGGTAATCGCTGCATGCACCTCTCAGAGAAAGCCGCCCTCGAGTTCCGCCCATGCCAGACAGTCCAGTTTCTCCCCGTATGGGTCTGGGTCCCCAGAGTCTTGCCCAGAACTGGAGTTCAGAGCAGTTGGGAGCTTATGTCTCCCTCCCGATTGAAAAAGACAACCGTGTCCTCAGTTGCCAGCCCTTTCTGCGTGCATGCCCCCGTACCTCTGCACTTTACTTCTGCACCTCCTCTGAGTCTCAGTATGCTTTTCTCTTTCCTTCTAGTTGTAGAATTTCCACTCAGCCAGCCTTCCCATGGTTCTGGATGTTGTCCGTTCTGTCTTTTAGTTGTAGTTTTGAAGTGGATGTGCGAGGCAGCAATTTCAGGTGTTTACCTATGTCGCCATATTGGTTTCTCTCATGTATTTTTTATATTATACCAACAAGGTCTCACTATTATCAACTTCATTCCTCAGAAGTCAAAACAGAAGGAGATATGTTGACTTCATTAATTTGATAATTATCGGGACACTGGAATTTCTTTAGAACAAGATGATCTGTTGCCATTTGTCAGATGATAATTATAACAAAGATTCAAACAGCCCAACCTGGGACTCAACAAATTACAATAAATGTACAAAAATGTTTCCCAATAACAAAAATGCCGGATGTGGCACCTAGTTTCTTGTACAATCTGAACTCTAACCTTGGACTTAGTAGACCTTTATCAGGGGACTTGGGTAGTTTGTTTTGCAAGTGATAGGAAATACAAGGATGAAATAGCATTTTGACCTTGGAGGTGCTCATAATATGGAAGAGGTGTTGCTGGTTTATTTCTTTGTTTTTCTAAACAGAATTTTCAAAGAAAATGTCAAAATTCAGTAATTCATTTTTCACCTGAATGGTCTGCCATTTAACTTTCAGGTACTAAGTGTTATTCTGATGTTGCAGAATTGAAACATTTTAGAGATAGTCATTGTCCTTTAAGAGCATGTTAAGTTCATTTTAATTTCCATGATTTGCTATATTTTATTTAGTGGTTACTAGGAGCTAGAGCTCATTAGCATCTTATAATTATCCCTATTTATTCATTTTATTGGTGTTTAGTATGTGTCAGACACTTTACGTCCATGATGAGAGTTAGAGTTTTAAAAATATGGCTGAGGCTTTGGCCATGTTTCTCAGTTGCTTAAAATGTTGTCCCTGATATTCCAAGGGTGTGGATTTGATCCCTGGTCAAATACCAGATTGGTCCAATGAACGCACAAATAAGGAAAACCACAAACCAGGGTTTCTATCTCTCTCTCCATCTTTAATCAGTTTTTTAAACAGTTCAAAAAAATGTGGATGGGTTTTAAAGTAAGCATGCAGACCACAGAGAAGATCATCAGAACGGTGATGATTGGCCAGCAGAATATCCATTCAGGGTACATGTTTGGCAGCAGGAAGGCAGGTTGTGGGAATTGGGAGCAGTACTGTTTTGATGGTACAAAATGTGTGCTATGGGGATGGTTGAGAATGAGGTGAGTGCCTAGCTAAGGGAGACTTATGAAAGTCTTTTGTAGCAAAGGAAGGTCTAGAGCTTATCCTCCAGCCCTTGGGAATTTATCAGAAAGCTTTTATCTTCAAGTAACAGGTGGCCTGATTAACAGAGGCCGAAACAATAGGAACCAGGATTGCTTTGGTGACTCAGTGATGTCATCAGGATCCCAGTTGTCCTTTTCTCAGCTGTGAGGTTGTCAGTGTTTCTGTCTGCCTTCCTGGTCAGTAGTTAGCAAAGGCCCCAAAGCATCCTATTCTCACATGCCAATAGGTGAAGGCCAAAAGGACTGCTTTTCCTTAGACGTTTCTTTTTTCTTTTTTTCTTTTTTAAACTTTTTGTTAAAGTAGAGTTGGCACACATTATATTACTTTCAGGTGCACTACCACAGTGGTTTGACATTTTATGTTCCTTATGATGTGTCCACAATGATATGTTTAGTAAACATCCATCACCAAGCAACATTATTAGGATACTAGAGGCCTGGTGCATGAAATTTGTACACTGGGGTGGTGGGCAGGGGGAGTCCCCTCAGCCTGCCTGCGCCCTCTCACAGTCCGGGACCCCTCACTCCTTACTACCCACCTGCTCACTCCTTACAACTTGGCTTGCTGCTCCTTAGCATTGCCGTGGAGGTGGGAGAGGCTCCTGTCACAGCCACTGCGTTTGCCAGCTGTGAGCCCTGCTTCTGGTTGAGTGTCTGCCCCCTGGTGGTCGGTGTGCATCATAGTGACCAGTCATTCTGGTCGTTCTGGTCATTAAACATAATAGTTGCTTAGGCTTTTATTATTACTAGAGGCCCAGTGCACGAAATTCGTGAACGGGGGGCGGGTGTCCCTCAGCCCAGTTTGCACCCTCTCCAATCTGGTACCCCTCGAGGGATGTCCGACTGCCCGTTTAGGCCCAATCCTGGTAGGATCGGGCCTAAACGGGCAGTCGGACATCCCTCTCACAATCCAGGACTGCTGGCTCCCAACTGCTCACCTGCCTGCCTTCCTGATTGCCCCTAACCGCTTCTGCCTGCCAGCCTGATCACCCCCTAACCACTCCCCTGCCAGCCTGATTGATGCCTAACTGCTCCCCTGCCAGTCTGTTTGCCCCTAACTGCCCTCCCCTGCAGGCCTTGTAACCCCTAACTGCCCTCCCCTGCAGACCTGGTCCCCATTAACTGCCCTCCCCTGCAGGCCTAGGTCCCCCCCAACTGCCCTTCCCTGCAGGCCTGGTCGCCCCCAACTTCCCTCTTCTGCCAGCCTGGTCACCCCTAACTGCCCTCTCTTGCAGGCCTGGTCCCTCCCAACTGCCCTCCCCTGCTGGCCATCTTGTGGTGGCCATCTTGTGTCCACATGGGGGTGGCCATCTTTGACCACATGGGGGCAGCCATCTTGTGTGTTGGAGTGATGGTCAATCTGCATATTACTCTTTTATTAGGTAGGATAGAGGCCTGGTGCACAGGTGGGGGCCAGCTGGTTTGCCCTGAAGGGTGTCCTGGATCAGGGTGGGGGTTCCCTTGGGGCGTGGGGCAGCCTGGGCGAGGGGCCTGTGGTGATTTGCAGGCTGGCCACGCCCCCAGGAGACCCAAGCAGAGGCCCTGGTATCTGGGATTTATTTATCTTCTATAATTGAAACTTTGTAGCCTTGAGCAGAGCCAAGCCTCCTGTTCGCTCCGTGGCTGCAGCCATTTTTGTTGGGATTTATTTATCTTCTATAATTGAAACTTTGTAGCCTTGAGTGGAGGCCTGGGCCAGCCAGGGTGTGCAGAAAGCTTGGCTTTCTCCATCGCCGGGGGCAACCCAAGCCTCCTGCTTGCTCCGTGGCCGTAGCCATCTTGGTTGGGTTAATTTGCATACTCTCTCTGGATTGGCTGGTGGGCATGGCTTGTGGGTGTAGCAGAGTGATGGTTAATTTGCATATTGCTCTTTTATTAGATAGGATTTACACATTCCCTATGCTGCACAGTACACTACATCCCTGTGGCATATATATTTTATAACTGGAAGTTTGCACTTCATGTTTATGTTCTTTTATTTCATGTATCTCCTCTGCTTACTACCCTCCAGCAACCATCCGTTTGTTCTCTGTAGCTATGGGGTCTGTTTCTGTTTTGTTGTTTTAGTTTGCATCTGTAAGTGAAACTGTATGGTATTTAACTTTCTCTGTCTTATTTCACTTACCATAAGAACTTCCTAGCCCATCAATGTTGCCATAAATGGCAAGAATTCATTGTTTATGTCTGAGTAGTTTATCATTATGTATATGTATATCTATAATAATAAAAGGGTAACATGCTAATTAGACTGGACAGCAGAACGACCTTCCAGACTTTATTCTGGATGTCATTCTGAACAAAGCCGTGGTGGTGAGGGGCCGAGGCAAAGTCTGTTAGGGGTGATCAGGCAGGCATGCCAGCAGTTAAGAGCAATCAGGCAGGCAGGCAGAGGGGTTAAGGGCAATCAGGCAGGAAGGCAAGCAGTTAGGGGCAATCAGGCAGCCAGCAATCCTGGATTGCAAGAGGCAGTCAAACATCCCCCGAGGGGTCCTGGATTGGAGAGTGTGCAGGCTGAGCTGAGGGAACCCCCCACATGCACAAATTTCATGCACCAGGCCTCTAGTTGTAAATAATGCTGTAGTGAACGTAGGGGTGCAGATATGTTTTCACATTCTTGTTCATGTTTCTGTTTAATAAATCTCCAGAAGTAGAATGGCAGTTCTATTTTTATTTTTTTGAGGAATGTCATTCTGCTTTCCGCAGTGACTGTACCAATTTACAATCACATGAACAGTGCTCAAGGCTTTCTCTTTTCTCCACATACTTGCCAACACTTGTTGGTTATTTACATTTTGATGACAGTCATTCTGAGAGGAGTGTGGAGGTACTTCCTTATGAATTTCTTTTGCATTTCCCTGGTTAGTGATGTTGAGCTATGTGTTACCTCAATTTTTTTTGAAATATGTTTTTATTGACTTTAGAGGAAGAGGAAGGAAAAGGGAGAGAGAGATAGAAACATCAATGAGAGAGAACCATCACATCCATGGGCTGCCTTCTGCACACTCCCTCCAGGGGATCAAACCTGCCACCCTGGCATCTGCCCTGCCCTGGAATATCACCAGCGATCTCTTGGTGCATGGGGCAATGGACTCAATCTACTGAACTGCACTGGCTGGGCCTATATCTTTGTTTTAAATAGGAAGAAACTGAGAGGCTTGCAGTTGATTTCCCTAACTTTTTATAGACTTGGGTTAATCTCGTTCTCATACCTAAACCGGTTAGTGGTAAACTAGTGACTCTGATGAGGTTACTATAATAATTTTTTCTTTTTGAAGTTAGGGAGATAATCCCACTTTCTTTGTGTATCAGAACAGTGAATGTCCCAATAGAGTCGTGGTTCTAAGAATGAAAACTAAAGTAGAAACCGAGAAATATTTACTTCAGAGATTCATTGGAGTTTTGAGTAGAAGAGGAACAAGGTTAGACTTGATGAGGGCCCTCTGATTATGGTATGAATCAGGGATCACCAACCTTTCTCTGAAAAAGGCCTGATTTTAGTCCATATGGTATGACATATCTACTCAATTCTGCCATTGTAGTGTGAGAGCAGTCCTAGAGAATCTGTGAGTAGGCACGGCTGTGTTCCAGTGAGACTTTATTTGTAAAACTAGTTGGCAGCTTGTATTTGGCCTGTGGACCTTAGTTTACTAACATCTCATGTAGAGGATAGATGGAAGGGAACCATATAAAAAGCATGGGAGACAAAGGGCAGTTGACAGTATCAAAATAACAGAGACAGTAGAGAGGTTGAGTTCATATGATTGTGGTGATGATTGCAGGGAAAGAGTTAGTCGGGAGAGAGAATTCTAAGGTGCTTCATAGGTTTCCCGGTAGTGCACTGGCATTTACTGTAGATTGGACATGAAGAACAGGACTTCATCTGATGAGCAAAAAAGAGCAATGGTTCAACAGGAAAGACCAGTATTTTCCATACAGGTTGAGTTTAATGGAATATCTATGGATATCCCCACATTTTGGAAACAATTTCTTTTTCTACTTGACTTATCCTATCAACAACTGCCTTCAATTGGTGAGCCATGATTTCAGTTCAATAAGAAATAAAAAAGATTAGGAATAAATAAAAAGAACTCTGTAATCATTAGAACACTCATTTAGTATACTGTATATGATAATTACTGTTCTTTTGGCGTTATCCCACTTACTTGATTGATTCACAACTGTTGTACAAAGGAATTAAACCTTGTTTAGTTGGAGAAAATTATCAGTGTGATGTCTTCATTTCCTTTATAGAAGCTTTGATACTATAGAACATGTTGTCAGTCATTAGGATTCTGTATTTCCTATTGTGACTAAATAGGAATGTTGCTTATTTTACATTATTTTTTGACATCAATGTTTGATTTATCCCTTTCATGTCCTTATTCCAATAGCTACAAATCTACGGAAAACTAGAAAAGAAGCATGGACCAAAACAAACCCAATGACAGGTACTCTGCGAAATCAACTTCTGTAATGCAATCGTGTATAACGCATCAATCCAAATAATATTTTCACATAATGCAATGTTGTTAGAGGTTCCTAAACCCACCCCTAGGTTTGCTTATTCACGAGAAAACTTCACAGGACTCAGCATATAGCTGTGCTCATACCTGAGATTTATTACAGTGAAAAGACTGAAGGAAAACCAGCAAAGAGTAAAGGTGTGTGTGACCAAGTGTGGAGGACAGCAGGCACAACCTTCCAAGAGCCCTCTCCCTGTGGAGTTACCAGGATGTGCTTAGATATTCCAGTGGCAAATTCTGACAACTCATGTGAAATATGTCATCTACCAGTCTTGTTAGACTCAGTGAGAGGTTTTTAAGGCATCTCCCCATAGCATGTACCAAAATTCTATATTCCCAGAAAGAAAGCAAGTGTTCAGAATGAACCCCATTGGTTGTACAAGGTGTTTAGACACACTGGGCCACTCTTATCAGTTAGGGAAAGGTGTAAAGCCTCCCCAGATCCAGGTTTTCAGACACCCACAGAAGGGTAGCCATTTAAGCAGGACTTTCTAAGGATAGCAGTCTTAGGCCTGCTGCATGAAATGTCTCTGCACAGCAGGTATAGCCCTGACTCACTATTTGGCCTTGATCTGAAAATTTTAAGAGCAAGTAGTATTTAACATAACATGGTACTGGTTTCAGTTGCATCATCCATAATTGCTTGCAATGAGGGTTACTTTTGTGACTCTTGGTGAGTATTTCACAGATATTTTTACTAGGACATATTAGGCAATTGTAAACTCTCTTTTTTACCCAATTAATGTTTCAAGATAATTTTTAGATGAACTCATCATAATGATTCCTGATTTAAAATTAGAAGAAAATGTGTCATTTAATTATATGGATGATTCAGTTTTGATTTATATTGTACTAAATCCCTGTTTATAAATACAATGCAAGATAATCCATCATATTTATCAGTTATTTTCTTGCACTAGTACACATTTAAAGGTATTAGCTTTATTTATGTCTTTTCACATCTTTCACTCAATTGTAGGGATAATACCTACTTTCTGATACTGGGGTCTTATCTTAAATTCCAAGGTTACTATATCTTGAAAATTGCATTAATATGCTGATATGTGTTAATAGCAGATGCAGGGAATACATTATTTTGAACAAAAATTAATAAGCCATATTTTTAGAGCAGTTTTAGGTGCACCGTAAAATTGAGTGGAAAGTATAGACAGTGCCCATAAACCACACAAATGCCAATGTACACAGCCTTATTCATTTTTTGTTAATTAATTTATTTTTATTGATTTCAGAGAGAAAGGGATAAAGAGACATAGATAGAAACATCAACTATGAGATAGAATTATTGATAGGTTGCCTCCTCACACCCCACACTGGGTAATGAGTCCACAACCCAGGCATGTGACTCTACTAGGTATCGAACCTTAACCTCCTGGTCCCTAGATCAATTCTCAACAACTGGGCCACGCAGGCCTGGTGCCTTGCTCATTTTTGACCTCCAGTAACAGTGAAGTATATTTATTACAATGGATGAATGTGCACTGACTCATCATTATCAACCAAAGTCCTTAGTTTACAGTAAGGTTCACTCTTGGTGTTGTACATGCTATGGATTGTGACAAATGCATGAAAGCACATACCCACCATTAGAATGTAGAATCATACCATACTAGTAGCCATGCTCATGAATCCATGCATGAGTAGCTTGCCTCAGCTGGCCACCCCGCCCACCAACGCTGGTAGCTCTCTGCTGCGTGTAATTGCTGCCCCCCCTCTTGTAGCTCTCTGCCCACTTCCCTGCCCTCCTGTAGCTCTCTGCCCACTGCCCTGCCCTCTTGTAGCTCTCCGCCGCTTGTAGATTGGTCGTGACATTATGGCATCCTGGCTAATTTGCATATTCCTCTATTATTATATTAGATAGTATCGCTTCACTACCCTAAAAATCTTGTGTTCTGCTCATTCATCCCACACTTTTCCCTAACCCCTGGAAACTACTTATCTTTTTTACTGTCTCCCTAGATTTGCCTTTTCCTCAATGTTGTATAGTTGGAATCACACAGTGGGTATCTTTTTGAATATTTAAAAAATGAATTCCAAGGTAATTGGATGTAGTTATCCAAGATGTTCTGTGGCCTTAGTTGTTTGTTGTTTTTCATTAGCATAGGATCTGATGACATATGCTATACGAGCTGAAAGAGAAGGATTTCTATAGGCATGTTCCACCTAATGGGAAGGGTTAAGAAAGATGACCTCACACACTATTGAAGAGCACTATTGGAGCACCCTGCTCTATGAGGTGGGTCCAGAGAGACTCTCCCAGTTGAAGGAGGCAGCCTCAAGTAGTTCAACTTTATACAACTGGAATCACAAAGTCTTTCCTACTTATCTTCCAACTAGAGCAGTGGTTCTCAACCTTTCTAATGTCGTGACCCTTTAATACAGTTCCTCTATGTTGTGGTGACCCCCAACCATAAAATTATTTGCGATGCTACTTCATAACTGTAATTTTGATACTGTTATGAATCGTAATGTAAATATCTGTGTTTTCCGATGGTCTTAGGTGACCCTGCTAGCGGTTCTAAACCTGTGGGTAACCCTCTCACAATCCAGGACTGCTGGCTCCCAACTGCTCACCTGCCTGCCTTCCTGATTGCCCCTAACTGCTTCTGCCTGCCAGCCTGATCACCCCCTAACCACTCCCCTGCCAGCCTGATTGATGCCTAACTGCTCCCCTGCCAGCCTGATTGCCCCTAACTGCCCTCCCCTGCAGGCCTTGTAACCCCTAACTGCCCTCCACTACAGGCCTGGTCACCCCTAACTGCCCTCCCCTGCAGACCTGGGTCCCCCCAAACTTCCCTTCCCTGCAGGCCCGGTTGCCCCCAACTTCCCTCCTCTGCCAGCCTGGTCACCCCTAACCACCCTCCCCTGTGGGCTTGATCACTCCCAACTGCCCTCCCCTGCTGGCCTGATCACCCACAACTGCCCTCCCCTACTGGCCATCTTGTGGCAGCTATCTTGTGTCCACATGGGGGCAACCATCTTGTGTGTTGGAGTGATGCTCAATTTGCATATTACTCTTTTATTAGATAGGATAGAGGCCTGGTGCATGGGTGGGGGCCAGCTGGTTGGCCCTGACATGTGTCCTGGATCAGGGTATGGGTTCCCTTGGGGCATGGGGTGGCCTGGGCGAGGGGCCTGTGGTGGTTTACAGGCCAGCCACGCCCCCCAGTGACCCAAGTGGAGGCCCTGGTATCTGGGATTTATTTATCTTCTATAATTGAAACTTTGTAGCCTTGAGTGGAGGCCAGGGCAGGCCAGGAACTTGGCTTTCTCCATCACTGGGGAAACCCAAGCCTCCTGCTCACTCCATGGCCACAGCCATTTTTGTTGGGATTTATTTATCTTCTATAATTGAAACTTCGTAGCCTTGAGCGGAGGCCTGGGCCAGCCAGGTTGTGCAGGAAGCTTGGCTTCCTCCATTGCCAGGGAAACCCAAGCCTCCTGTTCGCTCCGTGGCCGCAGCCATCTTGGTTGGGTTAATTTGCATACTCGCTCCTGAATGGCTGGTGGGCGTGTCTTGTGGGTGTAGTGGAGGTATGGTCAATTTGCATATTACTCTTTTATTAGATAGGGAGGACTGGAAATGAAGCCAGAAAGAATTGGTTACCAATATTTACTGTGTGCAAAGTGTAGTGCCTTGCGACAAAGTTTTCTTATGATAGGAGTGTTTAATCCTGGACCAGCTAGTCTGCACCTACTAGTGAGAGCTGGAGAATTTGTATTGTGTCACATCAAAATAAGTATACTCTCCTCTAACTGCTCTTAATGGAAGAAGCCAGAAAACTCATGCTATTTAAGATTGGCATGGTTAGTCTATAATTTGTTTCCACTAACAATAACATTTTCTGTCAGTCTGATGGGGTTTGGTTAGGATTATTGTTCCTTGCACATAGCAGTGCACAGGTAAGTATCAAATTTTGATAGATCCCATTTTCTTTCTTTTTTTTTTTTAGTTTTATATGTTTAAAAAGAGAAAGTAAATGTTCTTAATGCATTAATGGCCTACCAATAATATTTACTCTAGTATAGTCTTCAGGTGTGGTCCCAAAGTTATACTTTCTAACAATGCATTAATTCAGTACTTTTAAAGTCCTGTATTCTTATTGTTTTAAAATGTATTTTAATTTTTTTAAAATAGTGATTGGTGTCTCTAAAGAAGACTCTTCAAGCAGGTAGGATTTTATGGATTTTTCAAAATTATAGCTCACTAAGAAAATGCAGAGAAAGACACTAATATTTATAGAGTGCTCTACTGTGGGCTATACCCTATACTATGTAATTACCCTGTGTTATATAGTCATCACAATAGCTTGGTAAAGGAGTTATGCTATTTTAGTCTACTTTAAAAATATTTATATTGAGCTTTTTACAGAGAGGAAGGGAAAGGGATAGAGAGATAGAAACATCAATGAGAGAGAAACTTAGATCAGCTGCCTTCTGCACACCCCCAACTGGGGATGTGCCCGCAACCAAGGTACATACATGCCCTTGGCTGGAATCAAACCTGGGACCCTTCAGTCTGTAGGCTGACGCTCTATCCACTGAGCCAAACCTGTTATGGCTTAGCCTACTTTTAATTAATGAAGCAACTGTGGTTCAGGGAGCTGGATGAATTGACCCATGATTCCATAGTTAGCAAGGGCCGAGCCATGATTTGGCTTTCATCAGCTTGGATCCCAAATTATTCTGTTGTCCCTCAACATACACAGATAAGCTCCTGTGAAGCTCTGCCATGGAGATAAAGAGGCAAATCAGAGCAACTCAGAAAGTCAAATCTGATTGTGTGTTAACTCTGATTTAGAGTTTTTCTAAGAGGCCCCTTGAGTCTAACATTTATCTTACTCTCCTTGACAAGTGTGGTGGTACATAGGACCTTGTTTTTCCCACCAAAGCTTCTAGGGCCCATCTCAGTTAGCTATGGCCACAGGACCAAGTTTTACCGAAGCAAGACCACATCAGGCAAATGTTTATAGTAGAATTATATAAATTCTTCCTGAAACTAATTGTTTATCTCTTAGTAAAGAATATCTGTATAGGTTATGTTGTGTTAATTATATTCAGCATCTAATTAGAGGATATTTCTAATAGATTTCTCTATTTACTGACTTCCCAGTCTCATTTTCCCCTCAGGGTGGTATCTTTGCCAAGTTGTATGAAGTTTTGTCTTTTTTCCTAGAGTCCTTTTTTCGTCTACCTTAACTTTTCCTGATATTTATTTATTTATTTATTTATTTATTTTTTTAAAATATATTTTATTGATATTTCACAGAGAGGAAGGAAGAGGGATAGAGAGCTAGAAACATCAATGAGAGAGAAACATCGATCAGCTGCCTCCTGCACATCTTCCACTGAGGATGTGTCCGCAACCAAGGTACATGCCCTTGACCGGAATCGAACCTGGGACCTTTCAGTCCGCAGGCCGACGCTCTATCCACTGAGCCAAACCGGTTTTGGCTTTTCCTGATTTTTAAAACTTCCTTCTCTCTTTTTCTTGGTGTTTCTTTTATTGTGTTATTTTTTTTTCCACTTCCACCAGCCCTGGTGTTCTTCATTTTTCTGTAGACAGAATAAAAGACAGGTAGAATTGTAGGAGTTTAAGGAAGCCTAGCAATTACTAATCAAACCACCTTTTAGTACTGCACCTGTGTTTAACACACTGGCCAAGTGGTGGATCTTCCTTTACATCTTCCCCTATGTCAGATTAGTGACCTCAGCATAGTTTCTTATCTGTTAGAGGACTTTAAATGAGCAATACCCAAGTGGGATAAGAGGTGGCCTTTTTTCTCCTTCATTTTAGCCTTGGAGGTAATTTACACAGATGGACACTTCAGCATGTAAATGGTCAACTCTAGGCAGACAAACAGGGTAGTAACTTGGGGAGTATATCAAGTTAGCTGTTTCAATAGCATAATTGAAGATGCTGAGGGTGAAGTGACCTCTGTGTTATATACATAGCCCGTTTGCTTGCAGGCAATCATGAGTCCTCAAATACAGTCAGGCTTCTTCTTCAGCAAGGTACTGATGACTTTTCTCAAGATAACTGTGGGTAGATGGCAGAAGGATAAGTTTTTGTTAGCGGTTTTAATTTGTAAGTATTTGTGTCACTGACCTAAGGTATAATCATTTCACTGTTACTTTTTATGTAACAGGTGAGAATTCATAGTTTGGTTCTAGCAGTTTGGGGATGCCAGTCAGTTAGTAAGTCATCAGCCAGAAAACAAGCAAAGGATCCGTTAGTTAGAAGAAGCAATGGACCAAATTCTTTATTTCAGAACTTTTAAGATTTTTACCCATTTCATTCCAAGTAGGGCCACTATGTATGGCATGGGGTTACAAATCTCAGCTCTGGTTTTTCTAACTAGTTATTTGGGGTCTTGAAGTGTTCACTGTAGCAGAAAAATCTGTAGTTTCTGGGGGCTATCTCCTGAACAAAGGGCCTTGAAAGGACTGACTGCATCCTGTCACCGCCCTCCATCTGAACCGTAGGCACTCCATCTTGTTCCCATAACCTCCATTTTGTAAGAACTGCCGTTTAAAATTTTCCACCAAACACAGATGGTCCTTCGTTCTGTTAAATCCAGGAAGTAACTAAACTAGATAGCCTCCCTGATAGAAGTAAGTCTGCTATTTCTAGCTTCTGTAAGCATGCTTGCTCGAATAATATAAGACTTTTTGGGGGCGGGGCTAGCAATCTGAATCTGTGCCAGTAACCTAATGCACATACTTGTTAGCCTATCCAGGGTGGGCAAACTTTTTGACTCGAGGGCCACAATGGGTTCTTAAACTGGACCGGAGGGCCGGAACAAAAGCATGGATGGAGTGTTTGTGTGAACTAATATAAATTCAAAGTAAAGGAGCGGAGGGGAGAGCAAGAGAACCGGATAGAACAGCCGGATCCGGCCCGCGGGCCGTAGTTTGTCCAAGGCTGGTAGTCACTGCCCCCTCTTAATTATCTGGTCCTGCAAGCCGCTCTGCCAGCGTGGGGGTCTGGTCCATCCTTGGTTCCTCCCATGCCAGGTGTCTTCTGGTTATCTGAGCTGTGCTCAAGGCTGCAAGCTTTCTGCAAGATATCTGCTAAGCACACTGCCCCCATCCCAGCACATGTTTTTTTTTTTTTTTTTTTTTTTTCTGCCTTTATAAGCTAACTCCTAAATTCATTCAGGGCCATGAGATTTTGAGAGACCCAAGTCCTCCCGCCGCTTCCAGCTTTTGAAATAAGGACTCCAAATTCAGCTCTCTGATTATGGCGTCTTCTGTTTAGCTCGCTGAATTTCCAATATAACGTTCTTATGCCCTCCCTTGAATTTTTCAGGAACATAAAGGATTCCCTAAGTCCAGGAAGACCATCTTCTCTCACAAGTCAGATGAAGATGTAAAAAAAGGACATTCTAACTTTTCTGTTGTTTCCATTGATTCTATTGCTGTTGAGTTGCCATTGAAACCCATCATATAATCATGATTGATCTTCGCTCCCAGGTTGGCCATGCTGATCCAGATTCCTGAGTCTTCATGTCGACTCACACTTGGACTTGGGGGTCACACCTTTTTATTTAGTTTACATACATATACTTTGTAGGCTTAGCCACTATTCCAATTACCAGCACCCTATTCTGGCAGCTGGGCCCCCTAGCCCTAGCCACTCACAGCCTCTCTCACACACTGGAAAGCTTATGTGGAGCTCACTTCTTAGCCCAGATCTTTGGGGATGAGCTATCCTTTGATCTTCATGGTTTTTTGTTGTTGTTTTTGTTTTGTTTTTCTGCTAGCGGATGTTACTTACAACAATACTAAGCTGCCAAAGAGATTCAAATAACGACACAGGAAAAGATCAGACCTTCTTTCTCCTTTGTTACTATACCTATACCCCAAGGTCACTTTATATCCTGTGGAGCATCTTCGTTTAGGCAGTGGAAGGCCCCATATCGCTTTCTCAGAGTAGTAAGCACCAGATTTCCTGAGGTTCCATAATTGAGGTTGGCCCCTCAGTGATCTCTTTGCCATAATAATGAAACTTCCCCAACTGATGTGAATTTACCTCAGGTTTCAAAATATTTTAAATTATGCCTCAGATGGAAGCCAGTCAACAGAAAGCTCTGAATCAAAAGTAGGTTATTGGTAATTACAATTGCTAAAGGCCCATCCATGACTCATCAGCATGGGTATGTGACCAGTAGGATTGTATCTTCCAAGCCAATTGTGGGTGGACAGGGAGATTAAGCATCGTTCCCAAAAAGATTTGCTGGGTCACAGTTTGATTAGGTAGAAAAGGGATAGTATTAGTTCAGGCCAGTCCTGGCTTCTGTTTGTTTTCTGTGGTTGGTATGATTTGCTACAAAAAGAAGGGAGCATTGTGTTATCTGACTGAATGAGGTAATATATTTGTACATAAATTCAGTGACCAGTTACATAACAGCTGAGATGCCCTGAAATACAGACCACAATCTGAGTACAGGTAATAACCAGAATTAATAACATTTTCTGAAATCTGCAACATTTAGTAACCATGACAAGTTCACATTGGGATTTATCTGGGATTCAAAATAGTTTCAACAAATAAAGTTCATAACTAGATTTTTTTTCTTCGCTTTACTGTTTTTCTGAGCATATCTTTTGCTGTATTATCTCATTTCATCCTCCTTCACCTTCTGAAATAAGGTAATAAGATTCTTATTTTGTAGAGGAGGACCTTGAGCCACACAAAGACCTATTGGTAATAGAATTAGGATGTGTGAGTTTAAGACATTTGTGATTATGTCTAGCTAACTCTATTTAATTCACTTAACTATACTGCCCTCATATCATGACTGTACTGCCCTCATATCATGACTGTTATACCTTATTTTTTTTTAAATTACATACTGCATAAAACAGTTGTATAACTTACAAATTTAAAGTGTATGGTATAATTGAAGTTTTAACATTAGTGCTGATATCATCTGAAATATTCAAAGAATTTACTATATTTGGAAAATATTTTTATGTTAATATTAATAAAGTAATATTACTTATCACTACTTTTTGTGCACAGCAAGCAACAACTAACTTCTGAAGAAAAGGAACCCAAAAAATTTGAAAGTCGTACTCCTGGTAAGATTTCTGATAATGAATTCCTCTTGTTGCTCCTACCATAGATGAAGTAAGAATAGGGACTTTTTATAATGAAAGAACAGGGAAAAAATACCAACAATGTGGAAGATGCATGTATAGTTTTTCTCAATCTCTTTCTTAATAGATTAGTAGTCTGTATTATTAACAAAGTTAACTGTAGGTAATTTAAAATCTGGGCAATATGGTTTGCAAAGAAGTTCATTTATTTAGTTCTGACCCCTAAAATCCCACATTATATCTTTATGTTAAAAAGAAAAAAGATGTTAAGTTAGAATGGTGTATGTTTCCTCTATATTCACATTATACCAAACTGGACTTGTGCTAAAAATGGATCTTTTGTTTAGTTTTACCTGTGAATGGATTATATTTAGTAAATGAATATTTGTTATTGCATAGTGATTTGCCTCACCAAAAAAAGTAACTATAACTAGGAACTCAACAATATTTCCTGGTAGCACAAACAGGTGGCAAACAGTAAGAGCTACAACACTTAGCCAGCGTGTAAGATCCTTATGACATTGTTTTATAAAGACATCTACCCATAGTTCAGAACTCAGAAAGGCAATGCTTGTTGAGAAGCACAGGGTATTTTTCATATTATACCAACAAGGTCTCACTATTATCAACTTTACGAGAGCCTGGTGCATGAAATTCGTGCACAGGGGGTGGTGTCCCTCAGCCCGGCCTGCACCCTCTCCAATCTGGGACCCCTCGTGGGATGACTGACTGCCGGTTTAGGCCCGATCCCCACAATCGACAGTCAGACATCCCTCTTGCAATCCGGGACTGCTGGCTCCTAACAGCTCACCTGTCTGCCTGCCTGATCTCCCCTAACCACTCTGCCTGCCAGCCTGCTTGCCCCCAACTGCCCCACCCCTGCCAGCCTGCTCACCCCCAACTGGCACCCCCTGCTGACCTACTTGCCCCCAACTGCCCCCCCCCCCCGCTGGCCTGATCACCCCCAACTGCCCTCCCCTCCTGGCCTGATCACCCCCAACCGCCTCTGCCTCGGCCCTGCCACCATGGCTTTTTCTGGAAGGTCTCCCGGAAAGTCTCCTGGTCTAATTAGCATATTACCCTTTTATTAGTATAGATTCCTCAGAAGTCAAAACAGAATGGAATACGTTGATTTCATTAATTTAGTAATTATCAGGAAACTGGAATTTCTTTAGGACAAGATGCTCTGTTGCCAGTATTCAGAAGAAAATGATATTAAATATTTAAATAGCCCATCTTGGGACTCAATAAATCATAATAAATGTACAAAAATGTTTCTCAATAACAAAAATGCCAGATGTGGCACCTAGTTCATTGTACAATCTGAACTGTATGACGACACCTTGGACTGGATAGACCTTTATCAGAGGGTGTGTGTAGGTTGACTTTGCAAGTTATAGGAAATCAATGAAATAGCATTTTGACCTTGGAGGTACTCATAACATGGGAGAGTTGTCACTGGTTTATTTCTCTGTTTTCATAAACAGAATTTTCAAAGAAAATGTCAAAATTCATTTATTCATTTTTCAGCTGAATGGTCTGCCATTTGACTTTCAGATGTCTTTAGGTACTAAGTGTTATTCTGATGTTGCAGAATTGAAACATTTTAAAAACAGTCATTGCCCTTTAAGAGTAAGTTAAGTTCATTTTAATTTCCATGATTTGCTATACTTTATTTAGTGCTTACTGGGTGCCAGATCACATTAGGATTTTATAATTATCCTTGTTTATTCATTTTATTGGTGTTTAGTATGTACCAGCCACTTTCGGTCTATGATGAGAATTGGAGTTTTTAAAATGTGGGTGAGGCTTTGGCTGGGTTTCTCAGCTGCTTAAAGTGTTGTCCCTGATATGTAAAGGTTGTGGATTTGATGCCTGGTCAAATACCAGACTGATCCTATGAATGTATAAATAAGTGGAACTACAAACCAGGGTTTCTATCTGTCTCTCTATCTTCAATCAATTTTAAACAGTTCAAAAAATGTGGATGGGTTTTAAAGTAAGCATGCAGACCACAGAGAAGTTTTCCAGGTAAAGGGGCAGAAGAGCTGATGTTTGTCAGGAGGAATGTCTATTATGATTATATGTTTGGCAGCAGGAAGGGCAGGGCAAGGGCTAAGATGCACAAGTGAATGTTGTGGGAATTATGAGCAGTACAGTTTCAGCGGTGCCACATGTGTGCTATGGGGATGGTTGGTAACGGGAGAGTGTCTAGCTAAGGCAGGCTTATGAAAGTGTTTACTGCCACAGAGTGGTCTAGAGCTTATCCTCCAGGCTTTGGGGAATTTATCAGATAGGATGCTTTTAGCTTCGGGATTAGGTGGCCTAATTAACAGAGGCCGAAACAGTAGGAACCAGGATTGTGTTGGTGACTCAGTGATGTCATCAGGATCTCAGTTATTGTCCTTCTCTCAGCTGTGAAGTTGTCAGCATTTATGTCTGATTTTTTGGTCAATAATTAGTTATGGCTCCAAAGCATCTTTTTCTCATATGTCAATATGTGAAGGCCAAAAGGATTGCTTTTCCGTAAACATTTCTTTTTCCTTCACAACATTTTATTAGAGTTGGCACATGTTATATTACTTTAAGGTGAACAACCATAGTGGTTTGACATTTATGTTTCTTAGGATGTGTTCACAATGATATGTCTAGTAACCATCTGTCACTGAGCAAAGTTATTATGACATTGACCCATTTCCTGGGCTGCACAGCACACTACACCCTCTGGCTTATGCAATTTATAACCGGAAGTTTGCACTTGATAGTCTTTTATTTCACCCATCACCTCAGCTTACTACGCTCCGGCAACCACCAGTTTGTTCTCTGTAGCAATGTGGTCTGTTTCTGTTTTGTTGTTTTAGATTGCACCTGTAAGTGAGACCCTACGGTATTTGTTTTCTTTGTCTTATGTCACTTAGCATAAGACCCTCCTGTTCCATCCATGTTGCCATAAAAGGCAAGAATTGATTGTTTTTTATGTCTGAGTAGTCCTTCATTATGCATATGTGTATATATATATATATATATATATATATATATATATATATAGAGAGAGAGAGAGAGAGAGAGAGAGAGAGAGAGAGAGAGGAGAGAGAGTTTATAAATTCCACATCTTTTTATTTACTTTTCTATTGAAGGACACCTACCTTACTTCCATATCTTGGTTATTGTAAATAATGCTGTAGTGAACATAGGAGTGCAGATGTCTTTTCAAATTCATGTTCATGTTTCTGTTGGATACATACCCAGAAGTAGAATGGCAGTTCTATTTCTAATTTTTTGAGGAATGTCCTCTGCTTTCCACAGTGACTGTACGAATTTACAATCACATGAACAGTGCTCGAGGCTTTCTCTTTTCTCCACATCCTCACCAACACTTATTTATATACTAGAGGCCCGATGCATGAAATTCGTGCAAGAGTAGGCCTTCCTTCCCCCAGCTACCGTCACTTGCTTCCCTCTGGAACCCAGGACCCGGGCTTCCCTCACAGCCCTGTCTTCACCCAGAAGGACCTCTGGTCTAATTAGCATATTACAATTTTATTATTATAGATATTTTGATGACAGCCATTCGGAGAGGAGTGAGGAGATACTTCCTTATGAATTTCATTTGCATTTTCCAGATTAGTGATGTTGAGCTATGTGTTTCCTTAACTTTTTAAAAAAATATATTTTTATTGACTTTAGAGGGAGAGGAAGGAAAAGGGAGAGATAGAAACATCAATGAGAGAGACCCATCACATCTATGGGCTGCCTCCTGCACACCCCCTCCAGGGGATCAAACACCCGGGCATCTGTCCTGCCCTGAAATATCACCAGTGATCTCTTGGTGCATGGGACAAAGGACTCCATCTACTGAACCACACTGGCTGGGCCTATGTGTTTCTTTTAAATAGGAAGAAACTGAGAGGCTTGCAGTTGACTTCCCTAACTTTTTATAGGCTTGGGTTATTCGGGTGCTCATATCTAAACCAGTTAGTGGTAAAGTAGTGACTCTGATGAGCTTATTATATCATTTCTCTTTTTGGAACTGATACACAAATGATAATTACTGTTCTTTTGAAGTTACCCCAGTTACTTGATTGATTCACAACTGTTGTACAAAGGAATTAAACCTTGTTTAGTTGGAGAAAATTGTCAGTGTTATGTCTTCATTTCCTTTATAGAAACTCTGATACTATAGAACTTGTTGTCAATCATTAGAATTCTGTATTTTCTATTGTGTCTAAATAGGAATGTTGCGTATTTCACATTATTTTTTGACATCAATGTTTGATTTCTTCCTTTCATGTCTTTATTACAATAGTTATAGATCTACAGAAAATTGGAAAAGGAGCATGGACCGAAACAAACTCAATGATAGGTATTTGCGAAATCAACTTCTCTATTGTAATCATGTATAACACATCAATTCACATAATATTTTCACATACCGCAATTTTGTTAGAGGTTCCTAAACCCACCCCTAGGTTTGCTTATTCACTAGAAAACTTTACAGGACTCAGCATATAGCTGTGCTCATACCTGAGATTTATGGTAGTGAAAGCCCACAGTAAAATCAGCAAAGAGAAGAGGTGTGTGTGACAAAGGGTGGAGGACACCGGGCACAAGCTTCCAAGAGTCCTCTCCCTGTGGAGTTACCTTGATGTGTTAGTTATTCCAGTGTATAATTATGACAACATATGTGAAATATATCATCTACCAGTCTTGTTAGACTCAATGAGAGGTTTTTATGGCACGCTAGTCACATAGGCATCTTCCCCATAGCATGTACCAAAGTTCTAGATTCCTAGAAGGAAAGCAGGTGTTCAGCATGAACCCCATCAATTGTACAAAGTGTTTAGGCACAGGGGGCCACTCTCCTCTGTTAGGGAAAGGTGGAAAGCCTCCCCAGATTCAGGTTTTCAGACTCTAACTGAAGGGTAGCCATTTAAGCAGGACTTTCTAAGGAGAGCAGTCTTAGGCCTGCTGCATGAAATGGTTTCACCCAGCAAAACTGACTGACCTTTTAGCCTTGACCTAAGAATTTATTTTAAGAGTAAGGAATATTATAACATAACATGGTACTGGTTTCATTCACATCATCCATAATTGCTTCAATGCTGCTTACATTTGTGACGCCTGGTGAGTATTGCACAGATATTTGTACATAAATTACTAGGGCAATATTAGGCAATTATAAGCTTTCCTTTTTATCCAATTAATGCTTCAAGATAATATTTAGATAAAATCATCAGATTTTTTATTTAAAATTAGAAAAAAAATGTGACTTTTAATTATATGGATGATTCAGTTTTGATTTATACTGCACTAAACCCCTGTTTATAATTATGAAGCAAGAATATTCAATCATATATATCAGTATTGTCTTGCCTTAGTATACAATGAAAATCATTTGCTTTATTTATCTTTCCATATGCTTCACTCAATTTTGGGGATAACATCCATATTCTGATACTTGGATATTTATCTTAATTTCCAAGGTGACTGTTTCTTGAAAATAGCATTAATATGTTGATATATGTTAATAGCAGATTCAGGAAATACCTTTTTAAAATTATTTTTAAAGTATTACAGGAGTCTCCTTTTCCCCCATTGGCCTCACCCCCATTCCCCCTCCCCCAAGAACAAGCTCTCACCCCCTTACTGTCTGTGTTCATTGGTTTTGCTCAACCAATCCTTTGGTTGATCTCTTACTCCCACACCCCCCACCTCCCCTCATAGGTTATTCAGTTTGTTCAATGCTTCTATGTCTCTGGTTCTGTTTTTGTTCATCAGTGTATGTTGCTCATTATATTCCACAAATGACTGAGATCACGTGATATTTATCTTTCTCTGACTGGCTTATATCGCTTAGCATAATACTCTCCATATCCATCCATGTTGTTGCAAATGGTAGGAATTCCTTCTTTTTTACAGTAGCATAGTATTCCATTGTGTAAATGTACCACAGTTTTTAATCCACTCATCTGCTGATGGGCCCTTAGGCTGTTTCCAAATCTTAGCTATGATAACTATGTTGTGCTGCTGTGAACATAGGGGTGCATATGTCCTTTCTGATTGGTGCTTCTGTTTTCTTGGGATGCATTCCTAGAAGTAGGATCACTGGGTCAAATGAAAGATCCATTTTTAATTTTTTGAGGAAACTCCATACTGTCTTCCACAGTGGCTGCACCAGTCTGCCTTCCCACCAGCAGTGCAGGAGGGTTCCTTTTTCTCCGCATCATTACCAGCGCTTGGCCTCTGTTGATTTGTTGATGATAGCCATTCTGACAGGTGTGAGATGGTACCTCATTGCTGTTTTGATTTTCATATCTCAGATGGTTAGTGACTTTGAGCATGTTTTCATAGGTCTCCTGCCCTTCTGTATGTCTTCTTTCAAAATGTGTCTATTTAGGTCCTTTGCCCATTTTTTTTTATTGGATTGTTTACCTTCCTTTTGTCAAGTTGTCTGAGTTCATATAAATGTTGGAGATTAAACCCTTATCAGAGATGACATCAGCAAATACGTTCTTCCGTGCAGTGCACTTTTTCTTTGTTTTGTTGATGCTTTCCTTTGCTGTGCAGAAGCTTTTTATTTTGATGTAGGCCCATTTGTTTATTTTCTCCTTAGTTTCCATTGCCCTAGGAGTTGTATCAGTAAAGATATTGCTATGAAATATGTCCGCTATTTTGCTGCCTATGGAGTCTTGTAGGATTTTTATTGTTTCCCATCTTACATTTAAGTCCTTTATCCATTTTGAATTTATTTTTTTGTATGGTGTAAGTTGGTGTCCTAGTTTCATTTTTTTGCAAGTATCCAAGTTTTCCAACACCATTTATTGAAGAGACTTCTTGACTCCATTGTATGCTCTTGGCTCCTTTGACAAATATTAATTGAGAATAATGGCTTGGGTTGATCTCTGGTTTCTCAGTTCTGTTCCATTGGTCTATGTCTGTTCTTGTGTTAGTACCAGTCAGTTTTGAGAACAGTGGCTTTGTAATATAGCTTGATATCTGGTATTGTCATCCATCCCACATTGTTCTTCGATCTCAAAATTGCTTCAGCTAATCGAGGTCTTTTTTGACTCCAGATGAATTTGTGGAGAGTTTGTTCTAGGTCTTTGAAGTATGCCATTGGTATTTCAATGGGGAGTGCATTGAATCTATAGATTGCTTTGGGTAGTATGGACATTTCAATGATGTTGAGTCTACCAATTCATGAACACAGTATATTTTCCATTTGTTTATGTCTTCCTCTAGCTCTTTTTTCAGCATCCTGTAATTTTCTGAGTACATGTCTTTTACCTCCTTGGTTAAATTTATTCCTCGGTATCTTAATATCTTAATTTTTTTTGTTGCAATGGTAAATGGGATTTTTTTTTTTAGTTTCTCTTTCTTTGAGGTCATTATTGGTGTATAAAAAGGCCATAGATTTCTGGGTGTTAATTTTGTATCTTGCTACATTGCCAAATTCATTTATTAAGTCTAGTAATTTTTTGATGGAGTTTTTAATGTACAATATCATGTCATCTGCGAATAATGACAATTTTACTTCTTCTTTTCCAATTCAGATTCCTTTTATTTCTTCTTTTTGTCTGATTGCTATGGATAGCACTTCCAGTACTATGTCCAACAGGAGTGGTGAAAGAGGGCATCCCTGTCTTGTTCCCATTCTTAGGGGAAATGAGTTTAGTTTTTGCCCATTGAGTATGATGTTGGCTGTAGGTTTGTCATATAAGGCTTTTGTTATGTTGAGGTATGACCCTCTATTCCCACTGTCTTGAGAGTTTTTATCAGAAAAGGGTGTTGGATTTTGTTAAATGATTTTTCTGCATCAATTGATATGATTATGTGATTTTTGTTTTTCAGTTTGTTTATGTGATGTATCACGATTATTGATTTGTGGATATTGTACCAGCCTTGCATCCCTGGAGGAAATTCATTTTTTTAAATAAAAATTAATAAGCATTTTTTATTTTATCATTTTAAAAGCCTTATTTGTTAGAGCAGTTTTCAGTGCACAGTAAAATTGAGTGGAAAGTATAGACATTTCTCATAAACCACATAAATTCAAACACACACAACCTTGCTCATTTTTTAAATTTATTTTTTATTGGTTTCAGAGAGGAAGGGATAGGGAGACAGAGATAGAAACATCAATGATAAGAGGTAATCATTGTTCTACTGCCTGTTTCACACCACAAATTGGGGATCAAGCTCACAACCGGGGCATGTGCCCCCACCGGGAATCAAACCTTGACCTTCTGGTTCCTAACCTGGATGCTCAACCACTGAGCCATGCAGGCCTGGTGCCTTGCTCATTTTTGACCTCCAGTAACAGTGAAGTATATATTTTGCAATGAATGGATGTGCATTGACTCAACATTATCAACCAAATTCTATAGTTTACATTAAGTTTCACCATTGGTGTGGAACATCTTATGGGTTTTGACAAATGTATGATGGCACATACTCACCGTTACAGTATCATATAGAATCCATTCACTACCTTAAAAATCCTCCATGCTCTGCTTATTCATCCTTCTCTTCCCCCTAAACTCTGGAAACCGCTGATCTTTTTTTACGTCTCTCTACATTTGTCTTTTCCTGAATGTTGTATAGTTGGAATCATACAGTTGATATCTTTTTGAAAGTTTTAAAAAAATGAATTCCAAGGTAATTGGATGTAGTTATCCAAGATGTTCTTTGGCCTTAGAGGTTTGTTGTCCTTCAAAAGCATAGGATCTGAATACATATGCTGTACTAGCTGAAAGAGAATGATTTCTATAGGCATTTGACACCTAATGGGGAGAGTTGAGAAAAATGACCTCTCACACTGTTACAGAGCACTAACACTCTGGACTACCCTGCTCTCTGAGATGGGAACAGGTACGCTCTAGCAATGGCAGGAGACAGTCTCAAGGGGTCCTACTTTATACAACTGGAATCACAAAGTCTTTCCTACTTAGCTTGCAATTGGAAATGGGGTCAGAAGGAATCTGCTTCCTATGCTTTGCTTTGCCTAGCACCCAAGCTTCCTTATGATAAGAGTGTTTAATCCTCAACCAGCTAGTCTTCACTCAAGAGCTGGAGATGTTATATTGTGTTACAGTAAAGTAAGTGTACTCTCTTCTAACTGTTCTTAATGGAAGAAGCCAGAAAATCCATGTTATTTAAGTTTGACATGGTTAGTTCATGACTGTTTCCACCCAAAGTGCAATTTTCCGTCAGTATGAAGGGGTTTGGTTAGGATTACGTTCATTGCACATAGCAGTTCACAGTTAATTATAAATTTTGATAGATCCCATTCTTTTTTTTTGCATTATATATGTTTAAAAAGAGAAAGTAAATGTTCCTAATGTATTAATGGCCTACCGATAATAGGATTATTGTTTACTCTAATATAGTCTTCAGATGTGGTCCTGAAGTTATACTTTCTAATAATGCATTAAACTGGCACTTTTAAAACCCTGTATTCTAATTGTTTTAAAATGTATTTTATTTTTTTTTAAATAGTGATTGATGTCTCTTCAGACGACTCTTTAAGCAGGTAGGATTTTATGGATTTCTAAAAGTGTTATGGTAACTAAGGGGATGCAGAAAAAATAAACTAACATTTCTAGAGTACTCTACTGTGGGCTAGACCCTATAATATGTAGTTAACCTGTGTTATATAGTCATCACAATAGTTTTGAAAAGTAGGTGTGCTAATAATGTAGCCTACTTTTTTATTAATGAGGCAACTGTGGTTCAGGGAGGTGGATGAATTGACCCATGATTCCATTGTTAGGAAGGGACTGACTGATGATTTGCCTGTCAACCAGCCTGGCTCCCAAATTATTCTGTTGTCCCTCAACATACACTGATAAGTTCCTGTGTAGCTCAGGCAACTAGATATAGATGCGAATCCAATCACCTCAGAAAATCAAAGCTGACTGTGTGTTAAATCTGATTTAGAGTTTGCTAAGAGGTACAGTTAGTTCTACCATTTATCTTACTATTCTTGACAATTGTAGTGGTAAATAGGACCTTGTTTTTCCCACAAAGGCTTTTAGGGCACAACTCAGTTAGTATGACCAAAGAACAAAAGGTTTCACCACAGCTTGTCTTAATCAGGCAAGTGTTTTTAGCTTAAATGATATGAAATCTTCCTGAAATGCATTGCTTATCTGTAAGAAAAGAATATCTATGTATAGTTTATGTTATGTTAATTAAATTCAGCATCTATTTTGAGTATATTTTAATAGATTTCTCCATTTGCTGATTTCTCAGTCTGTTTTTCCCTCCAGGGTGGTATTTTTGCCAAGTTGTATGAAGTTTTGTATTTTGTCCTAGAGTCATTTTTCCCTTTTTCTATGATTTTTCTTGATTGTCTTACTTTCTTCTCTACTTTTTTTTTGTTGTTGTTTCTTTTTGGTGTTTCTTTCATTGTGTTATTTTTTTCCACTTCTGCTATCTGGAGTGCTCTCCATTTTTCTATAGACAGAATGAAAGGCAGGTGAAATTTCAGGATTTAAGTAAGCCTAGCAATTAATTAATCAAAAACTCTAGTACCTCAACCTGAGTTTAACATACTTCAGATTAGTGGCCTCAGCATGGTCTCTTATCTGTGAGAGGACTTTAAGTTAGCAATACCTAAGTGGGACAGAGCTGCCCTTCTTTGCCATTCATTTTAGACTTGGAGGTAGTTTACACAGATGAACACTTCAGCATATAAATGGGCAATTCTAGACAGAAAAGCAGGGTATCACTTGGGGAGTATATCAAGTTAAATAACATAATAGAAGATGCTGAGGGTGAAGCAATCTCTGTATTATATATACAGTCCTCATACTTGCTGGAAGTGATGTGTCCACAAATACAGTCTGGCTACTTTTTCAGCAAGGTACTGATGTCTTTTCTCAAGATAACTGTGGGTGGACTGCTGATGAATATGCTTTTTGAGTGGTTTTAGTTTGTGTTTGTTTTAAATGCTAGTTATCATTAAAATGAGGCTTAAAATCATTTCATTGTTCCTTTTTATATACCAGGTGAGATTTCATAGTTTGATTCTGGCACTTTGGGAATGCCAGTCAGTTAGAATAGGCAATTAGCCCAAACCAAGCAAAGGCTCACCTAGTTTGAAGAAACAATGAGCCATATTCTTTATCTCAGAATTTTTAAGGTTTTTACCATTACATTCCAAGTAAAACTTCTATGCATGGGGTTACAAATAAAATATCAGCTCTGATTTTTCTAACTATTTATTCAGGATCTTGAAGTGTTCAATATAGCAGAAAAACCTGTAGTTTCTGGGGGCTATCTCATATACCCTCAGCCTTAATTTTTCAGGAACATAAAGGATTCCCTAAGGCCAAGGGAGACAATCATCTTTCATAAAAAAGATGAAGATGTCAAAAAGTACATTCTAAATATTCTATTGAATCCATTGATTCTATTGCTGCTGAGGTGCCATCTACACCCTTCCAATAGTCACAATTGATCTTTACTCCCAGGTTGGCCTTGCTGATCCAGATTCCTGAGTCTTCATGTTGACTCACACTTGGACTTCAGGGTCACACCTATTTTTACTTTACATACATATGCTTGTTGGCTTAGCCACTATTCCAATTACCAGCACGCTATTCTGGCAGCTGGGCCTCCTAGCTCTAGCCACCCACAGCCTCCCTCACACACTGGAAAGCATATATGGAGCTCACGTCTTAGCCCAAACCTTTGAAGGTGAGTTATCCTTTGAGCTTCATGTTTGATTCTTTTTTGCTGGCAGGTGTTACTTAAAACAATTCTAAATTGCCAGAGAGATTCAAATAATGCTGCAGGAAAAGACCAGATGTTCCTTTCTCTCTTATTATATTTATTTTACCATATCTATACTCCAAGTTCACTTTATATCCTCTGAAGCATCTTTGTTTAGGTAGTGGAAGGTCACATATCTCCTCACCAAGTGTAGTAAGCACCAGCTTGCCTGAGGTTCCATAATTTAGATTGGACCTTCAAGTGATCTCTTTGCTATAACAATGAAACTTTCCCAGGTGACTGGAATTTACCTCAGGTTTGAAAATATTTAAGTTTACCTCACATGGAAGCCAGTCAACAGAAAGCTCTGAATCAAAAGTAGGTTATTGGTCCTTATAATTGCTAAAGCACCATGCATAACTCATCAGTATCCACTGGTGACCAGTAGGATTGTATCTTCCAAGTCAATTGGGGTGGACAGGGAGATTAAGCATCGTTCTCATGAAGCTCTGCTGGGTCACCGTTTGAGTAGGTAGAGAAAAGATAGTCTAGCCTGGGCCAGGTCCTGATCTTTATTAGTTTTCTGTGGTTTGTATGATTTGCTACATAAAGAAGGGAGCATGGTGTTATCTGACTTCATATTTTATATTAAATAACCTAATATAATATGCTCAACGTGAAGTGATCTCTGTAATCTATTTGTACATGCATTTAGTTGCCAGCTACATAGTAGCTGAGATGCCCTGAGTTACAAACCACAACATAAGTACAGGTAATAACCAAAGTTCCTATCATTTTCTGAAAACTTCAACATTTGGATGTTAGAAACCATGAAAAGTTCACATTGGGATTTATTTGGGGTTCAAAAATAGTTTCAACAAATAAAGTTCATGACTCAATTTTTTCTTTTCTTTACCATTTTCTGAGCATATGTTTTTGCTCTAGTATCCATTTAATCTTCCTACTAACCTTCTAAATTAAGGTAGTAAGATTCATATTTTGTAGAGGAGGACCTTGAGCCAAAAATGTGACTTGTTTGAAAACAAAGAGCTATTGGTTATAGAACTAGAATGTGTGATATTTGCCTTCATGTTAAGCTGACTCTAATTAATTCACTGAACTATATTTTCCTCAAATCATGACTGTCATATCTTATTTTTTAATTACATACTTCATAAGACAGTTATATAACTTACAAATTTAAAGTGTATGGGATAATTAAAGTTTTAATATTAGCTCTGACATTATCTGAAATATTCTAAGAAGTTATTACATTTGGAAAATATTTTTATATTCATATTAAAGAGTAATATTATTTAACACCTTTTTTTGTACACAGCAAACAACCACTAACTTCTAAATCTAAAGAAGGAAGGGGGCCCCAAAAATCTGGAGGTCGCACTCTTGGTAAGACTTCAAATAGTGAATTACTCTTGGTGGTCCTACCATAGATGAAGTAAGGGTAAGGAAGTTCTGATAATGAAAGAGCAGGGAAAAAATACCCAACAATGTGTAAGTTGCATGTATAGTTTTTCTTACTCCATTTCTTAATAGAATAGCAATCAGTGTTATTAACAAAATTAATTGTAGGTAATTGAACATCTGGGGCAATATCATTTGAAAAGATGTTCATTTATTTAATCCTGACCCCTAAAATCCTATATGATATCTTTATGTAAAAAAGTAAAAAGATTTTAAGCTAAGATGGTGTATGTTTCCTCTATATTCACATTATACCAAATTGGACCTGTTCTAAAAACGGATCTTTTGTTTAGTTTTAAATGTGAATGGATTACACTTAGTAAGTGAATACTTGTTATTACATAGTGATTTGTCTCACTAAAACTAGGAACTCAACAATACTTTTCTGGTAGCACAAACAAATATCAAACACTTAGCCAGTGTTCAAGAAACCCAAAGAGATTGTTGTTGTTGTTTTTTTGTTGTTGTTGTTTTGTTGTTGTTGTTGTGTGTGTGTGTTTTTAAGATATCTACCCATGGTACTGAGGTCAGAAAGGCAATGCCTGTTGAGAAGTATAGAAAAATTTTCCTATTATACCTTCAAGGTCTCACTATTATCAACTTCATTCCTCAGAAGTCAAAACAGAATGATATATGTTGACTTAATTAGTGGGATAATTGTCAGGACACTGGGATTTCTTTAGAACAGATGCTCTGTTGTCACTGGTAATGAAAATGATAATAAATATTCAAAAGCCCAACGTGGGACTCAACAAATTTTAGTAATGTATAAAAATGTTTCTCAAAATAAAAATGCCAGATATGTTACCTAGTTCTTTATGCAATCTGAATTGTATGAAGACACCTTGGAGTTAGGATACCATTATCACAGGACTTGTGTTGGTTGGGTCTGCAAGTTATAGGAAACACAAAGATGAAATAGCATTTTGACCTTGAATGTACTAATAATATGAGAGAACTGTCCCTGTTTTATTCTCTCTGTTTCTTTTTTTAAACCAATGATAAAAAAAAAATGTCAAAATTCAGTTATTCATTTTTCAGTTGAATGGTCTGCCATTTAACTTTCAGGTACTAAGTGTTATTGTGATGTTGCAGAACTGAAACATCCTATCTAATAAAAGAGTAATATGCAGATTGAGCATCACTCCAACACACAAGATAGCTGCCCCTATGTGGTCAAAGATGGCTGTCCCCATGTGGACACAAGATGGCCACCATAAGATGGCCAGCAGGAGAGGGCAGTTGGGAGGGATCAGGCCAGCAAGGGACAGCAGTTGTGGGCAATCAGGCCAGCAGGGGAGAGCAGTTGGGAGGGACCAAGCCTGCAAGGGAGGGCAGCTGGGGGCGATCAAGCCTGCAAGGGAGGACAGTTAGGGGTGACCAGGCTGGCAGAGCAGGGAAGTTGGGGGTGGCTGGGCCTGCAGGGAAAGGCAGTTGGTGGGGACCCAGGCCTGCAGGGGAGGGCAGTTAGGGGTGACCAGCCCTGGATGGGAGGGCAGTTAAGAGTGACCAGGCCTGCAGGTGAGGGCAGTTAGGGGCAATCAGGCTGGCAGGGAAGTGGTTAGGGAGTGATCAGGCTGGCAGGCAGAAGCAGTTAGGGGTAATCAGGAAGGCAGGCAGGCAAGCAGTTGGTAGCCAGCAGTCTTGGATTGTGAGAGGGATGTCCGACTGCCCTCGAGGGGTCCCAGATTGGAGAGGGTGCAGGCTGGGCTGAGGGTCACACACCCCTGTGCATGAATTTCGTGCACCAGGCATCTAGTTTTAGAGATAGTCCTTGCCCTCTAAGAGCTTGTTAGTATCATTGCTATTTCTTTGATTTACATTAATTTATTTATTGCTTACCATGTACCAGATTGCATTAGGAGCTTATGATTATCCTTGTTTATTCTTTTTATTGGTGTTTAGTATGTGCCAGGAACTTTAGGTCCCTGATGCATATTAGAATTTTAAAAATGTAGTTTAATCTTTGGTTGGGTTTCTTGGTTGCTGAAAGCATTGTCCCTGATACGCCAAGGCTGTCATTTGATGCCTGGTCAGGGTACATACCATACTCACACAATGAATTCATAAATAAGTGGAACAACACATCAGTGTTGCTTTCTCTATCTATCTTTAATCATTTTTTAAGTTTAAAAAAATGTGGATCAGTTTTAAAATAAGCATGTAGATCACAAGGAAGTTTGCCAGGTAAAGGGGCAGTAGGGCTGATGTTTGGCAGGAGGGATATATATGATGATTACACAGGAATGGCAGGGCAAGCGTTAAGATGCACAAGTGAGTGTTGCGGGAATTATGAGCAGTACAGTTTTAATGTGCAACATGTGTGCTATGGGAATGGTTGGGAATGAGGTGAATGCCTAGCTAAGGCAGGCTTATGGAAGTTTTTACTACCACAGACAGGTGTGGTTCATATCCTCCAGGCCTTGGGAAATTTATCAGATGGAATGCTGTCAGCTTCAGATAATAGGTGGCCTAATTAACAGAGGCCGAAACAATAGGAACCCGGATTGTTTTGGTGACTCAGTGATATTAGGATTCTAGTTTTTGTCCTTGGTTCAGCTGTGAGGTTGACAGTTTTTATATCTGCTTTCCTGGTCAGTTATTAGTTTTGGCTCCAAGGAATCCTATTCTCACATATCAATATGTGAAGGTCAAAAGGACTGCTTTTCCTTAGACATTTCTTTTTCACTTTTAAAACATTTGGATAAAGTAGAGTTGGTGCACATTATATTACTTTCAGGTGCACAACCACAGTGGTTTGACATTAAAATACCTTATGGTATGTTCACAATAGTATGTCTAGGATCAATCTATCACCAAGCAAAGTTATTATGATACTAGAGGCCTGGTGCATGAAATTCGTGCATGGGAGATTGGGGGTGTCCCTCAGCCTGGCCTGCACCTTCTCCAATCTGGGACATCCCTCTCACAATCCAGCAGTGGTGGCTTCTAAGCACTCACATGCCTGCCTGCCTGATTGCCCCTCACTGCTTCTGCCTGCCACCCTGATTGATGCCTAACTGTTCCCCTGCTGGCCTGATCACCCACAACTGCCCTCCCCTGCTGTGACTCACTTCCTCCACCAGGATCCGCCTCCTCCCTTGCCAGGCGGCAGAGACGCTTTGCCCCGCCTCCGCATGTGGCCATCTTGTGATGGCTATCTTGTGATGGCCATCTTGTCACAGCCATCTTGTGATGACATGAGAGCATGATGCCTCCTAGGCTATTGTTAGTATAGATTGACACATCCCCTGTTCTGCACACTACATCACTGTGGCTTATATAATTTATAACTGGAAGTTGGCACTTCTTATTCATATTCTTTTATTTCAAACATCTCCTCAGCTTATCCTCTGGAAACCATCAGTTTGTTCTCTGTAGCTATGGGGGTCTGTTTCTGTTTTGTTGTTTAGATTGCACCTGTAAGTGTGACGCTATAGTATTTGTCTTTCTGTCTTATTTCAGTTAGTATAGAACCCACTCCGTCCTTCCATGTTGCCATAAATGGCAAAAATTCTTTGTTTTTTTTATATCTAAGTAATTTTTATTATATATATGTATGTAAACATATAAACACACTCACACACATACACACACATGCACACATATATGTGAGTGTGACAGTGTGCCAATACATTTCACATGCTGGTTATTTATTATCTATTGAAGGACACCTACCTTACTTCCATATCTTGGCTATTGTAAATAATACTGTAGTGAACATAGTGGTGCAGATGTCTTTTCAAATCTGTGCTCATGTTTCTGTTGGATAAATCCCCAGAAGTAGATAGCAGTTCTAGTTCTAATTTGTTGAGCAATGTCCATGCTGCTTTCCACAGTGACTGTGCCAATATACAATAACATGAGCAGTGCTGGAGGCTTTCTCTTTTTGCCACATCCTCCCAACACTTGTTATTAATTTATATTTTGATGAGAGCCATTCTGAGAGGAGTGAGGAGATACTTCCTATGACTTTCATTTGCATTTCCCAGATTAGTTATGTTGAGCTATGTGTTTCCTTAGCTTTTTTAAAAAATATGTTTTTATTGACTTTAGAGGGAGAGGAAGGATAAGGGAGAGATAGAAACTTCCATGAGAGAGAACCATCACATCCAGGGGCTGCCTCTTGCACACGCCCTCCGGGGGATAAAGCCACCCTGGCACCTGCCCTGCCCTGGAATATCACCAGCGTTCTCTTGGTGCATGGACAATGGACTCCATCTACTGAACCACACTGGCTGGGCCTATGTGTTTCTTTTAAATAGGAAGAAACTGAGAGGCTTTCAGTTGACTTCCCTAACTTTATATAGGCTTGGGTTAACCCCATGCTCATTCCTAAACCAGTTAGTGGTAAACTAGTGACACTGATGAGCTTACCATAATCCTTTGTCTTTGGAGTGAGGGGGTGGGTACCACTTTCTTTGTGTATCAGGATAGTGAATGTCCCAATAGAGTGTGGTTCTCCACAAAAAAATGAAGACTAAGGTAGGGAGCCAGCAATATATACTGCAGGATTTTTTGGAGTTTTGAGAAGAGGATTAAGATTAGATTTGATAAGGGCCCTGTGACTGTGGTATGAAGCAGGCATCAGCAAGCTTTCTCTGTAAAGGGCCTGATTTTAGTCCAGGAGGTCTGTCATATCTACTCAAGTCTGCCGTTGCAGTGTGAGAGCAGTCCTAGAGAATCTGTAAGTGAACAGGAATGGCTGTGGTCCAGTGAGACTTTATTTGCAAAACTAGCTGGCGGCTTGTATTTGGCCTGTGGGCCCTAGTTGGCTAACCCCTTATGTAGAGGATAGATAGAAGCATAAAGAGACTGAGAGACTAAAGGAACATTTTGCCTCCTTGGGCTAACCTTAGTCCAATAAGAAATTTTCATGCATCTGTGCAGAAATGAGTCAGGAAGCTCAACTTATTCCATTTAAAATATTGGTGTTTTTCTAGATCTATTTATCTCTCATTTGTTTTGTTTAAACAGATCTTACTAATTTTAAAAAGACCACTAAATACTTGTTGGCATTTTGCCCCCTGTGAGGGCCATCTGTAAAGAGCTCGTGTTTGACTAGGGCAGCTGACAGAAGGAAAATAAAGCAGAGAAAGTAGAGAGGTCTAGTTGAGAAGATTTTTGTGATGATTGCAGGGGAAGAGTTAGCAGGGAAAGAGACATCCAAGGTGATTCATAGGTTTCCAGGTAGTGCACTGGTATTTAGATTGCACATGAAAGAACAGCAGTTCAACAGGAAAGACCAGTATTTTTCCATGCAGGTTGAGTTTAATGAATATCTATGGATTGTGCCTAAACGGGCATTGGGACATCCCTCTCACAATCCAGGACTGCTGGCTCCCAACCACTTGCCTGCCTGCCTGATCACCCGCTAACCACTCCCCTGCCAGCCTGATCAACAACTAACTGCTTCCCTGCCAGCCTGATTGCTCCCAACTGCCCTCCCCTGCAGGCCTGGTCCCTCCCAACTGTCCGCTCCTGCAGGCCTGGTTGCCCCTAACTGTCCACTCCTGCAGTCCTAGTCACCCCCAACTGCTATTCCCTGCAGTCCTGGTCCCCCCCAACTGTCCGCTCCTGCATGCCTGGTCGCCCCTAACTGTCCTCCCTTGCAGGCCTGGTCGCCCCTCACTGCCCTCTCCTGTAGGCCTGATCACCCACAACTGCCCTCCCCGGCCAGCCATTTTGTGGCAGCCATCTTGTGTTCACATGGGAGCAGCCATCATTAACACATGAGGTCGACCATCTTGTGTGTTGGAGTGATGGTCAATTTGCATATTACTCTTTTATTCAATAGGATGCTTCAAGATAATTTTTAGGTAAAATCAGCTTAATGATTCCTGATTTAAAATTAGAACAAAAAGTGTCCTATATCATATGGATGATTCAGTTTTGATTTATATTGCTCTAAACCCCTGTTTATAATTACAAAGCAAGATATTCAATCATGATTTTCAGTTGTTTTTTTGCATTAGTATACATTTAAAAGTACTTGCTTTATTTATGCCTTCCATATGCCTAACTGAATTGCCAGGAAAATACTTATATTTTGACATAAGTATCTTTAACTTAATTTCCAAAGTGACTGTGTCTTGAAAATAGCATAAATAAGTTGATATATGTTAATAGTACATTCAGGAAATACATTATTTTAAAGAATAATTAATAAGCCATATTTTTTAGATCAGTTTTAGGTGCACATTAAAATTGAGCAGAAAGTACAGAGAGTCCCCCCCAGACCAAACACACACAGCCTTGCTCTTTTTCTCATCCTGCACCAAATAGAGACATTATTTGCAATGGAGGGATGTGCAATGAATTGTCAGTATTGATCAAAGTCCATAGTTTACATTAAGGACCACTTTTGGAGTTGTACATCCTATGGACTTTGACAAATACATGATGGCACATACCCAACATTACAGTGTCATACAGAGTCATTTCACTGCCCTAAACTTCTCCATGCTCTCCTTATTCATCCCTTCCTATCCCTAACATCTCAAAACCATTGCTATTTCTTAGTCTCCATAGATTTGCCTTTTGCTGAATGTTTTATAGTAGGAATCACACCGTGTTTATCTTTTTGAATGCTGAACAAATGAAAATTTCATGGTAATTGGGTGCAGTTATCCAAGATGTTCTGTGACCTTAGCGGTTTGTTGTTCTTCTTCATCATAGTGCCTGATGACATATGCCATACAAGCTGAAAGAGAGTGCTTTCTCTAGGCATTTGCCACCTATTGGGGAGGGTTGAGGAAAATGACCTGATGCACATCTGCAGAGCACTAGGTATCTCTCCCACCTTCTCTCGAGGTGGGGACAGATATGCTCTAGCAATGGAAGGAAGCAGCCTCAAGGGGTGATTCCTTTTATAACTGGAATCACAAGGTCTTTCTCACTTATTTGCCATTGGAAATGGGGACAGAAAGAGTCTGTTTCCAATGCTTTGCTTTGAAGGAAAATGTATTGCCTAGTCATCTAGCTTCCTTGTGGTAGAGTTTTCATCCTAAAGTGGGTACTCTTCACTCAAGAGCTGGAGATGCATTGTGTTACAGTAAAATAACTCTCTTCTTACTGCTATTAGTGTGAGGAGTCCAGAAAACTCATTATATTTAAGTTTGACATGGTCAGTCTATGATTCTGCTTCCCCTAACGATGCAATTTTCTGTCAGTCTGATGAGGTTTGAATAGGATTATGTTCATTGTACATAGCAGTTCACAGGTAAGTATCAAATTTTGATACAGCCAATCCTTTCTTTTGGCATTTGATATATTTAAAAAGAGAAAGTAAATGTTCTTAATGCAGTAATGGCCTACCAATAATATTCCCTTTAGTATAGTCTTCAGGTGTGGTCCCAAAGTTATACTTTCTAACAATGCATTCATCTGGTACTTCTAGAGTCCTGCATGTTTATTGCTTTAAAATGTATTTTATTTTTTTTTAATAGTTTTTGATACCTCTGAAGAAGACTCTTCAAGCAGGTAGGATTTTATGGATTTTTCAAAATTAATATGTCACTAGGAAAATGCAGAGAAAAGAAACTAACATTTCGAGAGTGTTCTACTGTCGGCTAGCTCCTACCTATACTATATAATTAACCTGTGTTATATACTCATCACAATAACTGTGTAAAGTAATTGTGCTATTGCTGCCTACATTTTATTAATGAGGCAACTGTGGTTCAGAGAGGTGGATGAATTGACCCATGATTCCATAGTTAGCAAGGGCTGAGTCATGATTTGACTGACAACCATTTTGGCTCCCAAATTATTCTCTTGTCCCTCAACATACACAGATATGCTCCTGTGAAGCTCTGTCACGAAGATAAAGAGGCAAATCAGAGCAACTCAGAATGTGAAATCTGATTGTGTGTTAACTCTGATTTAGAGTTTTTCTTAGAAGCCCAGTGAGTCTAAGCAGTTACCTTACTCTCCTTGATAAATAGAGTGGTAAATAGGACCTTGTTCTTCCCCAAAGCTTCTAGGACACATCTCAGTTAGCTATGGCCACAGAACCAAGTTTTTACCTAAACAATGCCTCAACAGGCAAGTGTTTTTAGGTAAAATGATATCTGTTCTTCTTGGGAGGAATTGTTTATCTGTGAGTAAAGAATATCTATGTCATATTCATTACATTCAACATCTAATTAGAGGATATTTCTAATAGATTTCTCTATGCACTGATTTCCCAGTCTGGCTTTCCCCTCAGGCTGGTATCTTTGCCTAGTTTTATGAAGGTTTGTTTTTTTTCTATTCTCCTGGAGTCCTTTTTTCATCTGCCATTGCCTCCTTGATTCTTTTACTTTCTTCTCTACTTTTTCTGTCGTTTCTTTCATTGGGTTATTTATTTGCTCTTCTGGCATCTCCGGTGTTCTCCATTTTTCTGTAGACAGAATGAAAGGCAGGTAGAATTTCAGGAGTTTAAAGAAGCTTACCAATTAATTAATCAAAACATCCTTTAGTATTTCAACCTGTGTTTACCATCTTGGCCAAGTGGTGGTTCCTTATTTAAAACTTCCCCTACTTCAGATTAGTGACCTCAGCATAGTTTCTTATCTCTTAGAGGACTTTAAATGAGCAATACCCAAGTGGGATAAGAGGTGGTCTTTTTTCTCCTTCATTTTAACCTTGGAGGTAATTTACACAGATGGACACTTCAGCATGTAAATAGTCAACTCTAGACAGACAAACAGGGTATTAACTTGAGGAGTATATTAAGTTAGCTGTTTCAGATACATAATTGAAGAAGATGAGGGTGAAGTGACCTCTGTGTTATATACATAGCCCTCATGCTTGCAGGCAATAATGAGTCCACAGACACAAACAAGCTTCTTCTTCAGCAAGGTACTGATGTCTTTTCTCAAGTTTGCTGTGGGTGGACTGCAGAAGAATATGTTTTGTTAGTGGTTTTAATTTGAATTTGTTTTAAAATACTAGTTATCACTAAATGAGGTTTAAAGTCATCTAACTGTTACTCTTTTTGTGACAGGTGAGATGCCATAGTTTGTGTTAGGTAGTTTAGGGATGCCAGTCAGTCTCGGTCATCTGACTGGCATCACTCAAGGCTCAACTAGTTATAAGAAGCAATGGGGAAGATTCTTTATCTTAAAACTTTTAAGATTTTTACCCATTTCATTCCAATGGAACTCCTATGCATGGGGTTATAAATAAAGTCTCATCTCTGATTTTTCTAAGGAGTTATTTTTGGTTTTGAAGTGCTCATTATAGCAGAAAAATCTGTAGTGTCTGGGGGTATTTCCTCTCCATTCCCCCTTTAATTCTTCAGGAATATAGAGGATTCTCTAAGTTCAAGGGAGACAATTCTCTCCCACAAGTCAGATGAAGAGGTGAAAAAGGACATTCTAACTTTTCTGTTGTTTCCATTGATTCTATTGCTGCTGACTTGACATTGAAACCCATCATATTGTCATGATTGATCTTTGCTCTCTGGTTGGCCTTGCTGATTCAGATTCCTGAGTCTTCATGTTGATTCACACTTGGAATTGAGAGTTACAGCATTTTTTTTTTTTTTAGCTTATACTGAGTGTCCAGGTTATTATGACCACCTGATGTTTGTAGGCAAATTAACTATAATTTCAGGCTGAAGTTGCTAGAGGGCCAGACCATTATAAATAAGGAAGCACGTTCTTTACCACGACAGTAGAAGTGATTTTTTTCTGGTGGGGGCAGTGTTATGGTTTGGGACATGTTTTCCTGGCATGACTTGGGCCCTTTAATTCATGTGGAACAACATCTGATAATAACAACATACCTAAGTATCGTTGCTGATCAAGTTCATCCTATCATGTTGATGGGCTATCCCAATGGAGATGGCTTCTTCCAACAAGACAATGCGCCATTCCATGGTGCTCATATTGTGCAGGAGTGGTTTCAAGAACATGAGGGAGACTTCATCTTGCTTAGGTGGCCCCCACAATCACCAGATCTCAATCCAATTGAGTATTTGTGGGACGAAGTTAAAAGAGTCATCAGGCAGCTGGTTCCACAACCATCAAATCTCACAGAACTGGACAGTGCAATTCATCAGGCATGGTGTCAGATTCCTTGCATCACCTTTCAACATCTCATGGAGTCAATGCCAAGAAGAATCGCTGCAGTATTGAAGGCAAAAGGTGGCCTAACTAAGTACTGATGGGTTCGTCATAATAATCTGGCCAGTCAGTATGTGTGTGTGTATATATATATATATACACACATACACTAGAAGCCCGATGCACGAAGATTCGTGCAAGAATGCGCCTTCCTTTCCCTGGCTGCTGGCACCGCCTTTCTGCTCCAGCCCTGGAGCTGCATCTTTCCACTCTGGCCCCGCTTTCCCACGCTGCCCAGAGGCCCTGAGTGTCTGGGACAGTTTGGAATGCTCCCAGCCACTAGTGCCTGTTTATGCAAATTAATCCACCACCTTTGTTGAGTTTATTTGCATACTCACTCATGATTGGCTGGTGGGCATCACAAAGGTATGGTCAAATGCATCTTTTTCTTTTATTAGTGTGTGTGTGTGTGTGTGTGTGTATATATATATATATATATATATATATATATATATATATATATATATTGGAGGCCTGATGCATGAATTCGTGCATGGGTGGGATCTGACCAGCCTGGCCAGGGGGAGGGACATGGGTGGTTGCCCAGCCTACCTGCTGGCCAAACTCCTGGTCGAGGGTTTAATTTGCATATTAGCCTTTAATTATATAGGATATACACTGAGTGGCCAGATTATTATGCATTCAGAGATCATCATCATCTGGCCACTCAGTGTATATACATATGCTTTGTGTACTTGGCCACTATTCCAATTACTAGCACCCTATTCTGGTAGCTGGGCCTCCTAGTTCTACCCAACAGCAACACCCTCCCCACCCCCCACCACACACACTGGAAAGCTTATGTGGAGCTTACTTCTTAGCCCAGATCTTTTCAGACTAGTTACCCTTTAAGGTTCTTGGTTTGTTTGTTTTTCTCCTGCTAGAAAATGTTAGTTATTTAGAAACATTCTGAGCTGCCAGGGATATTCAAATAATGCTGTAGGAAAGGACCAGATATTCCTTTCTCCTTTGTTACCAGATCTGCACCACAAGGTCACTTTCTATTCTGTAGAGCACCTTTCTTTAGGTAGTGGAAGGTCCCACATCACTCTCTCAGAGCAGTGGGCACCAACTTTCCTGAGGTTCCATAACTGAGGTTGGTCCCTCAAGCGTTCTCATTGCCATAACAATTAAAGTTTCTCAAGTGACTAAAATTTACCTTAGGTTTCAGAGTATTTTAATTTATGCCTCACAGTCAACAGAAAGCTCTGAATCAAAAGTAGGTTATTGGGACTTAAAAATTCTTAGGCCACATCCATGACTCATACGTATCCATGTGTGACAAGTAGGGTTCTATCTTCCAAGCCAGTTTGGGGTGGACATGGAGATTAAGCATCATTTTCATAAAGATCTGCTGGTTCAGAGTCTGAGGAGTTAGAGAAGAAATACTAGTAGTCCAGTCCTGGTCCTGGCTTCTATTTGTTTTCTGTGGTTTGTATGATTTGCTACATAAAGAAAGGACCATTGTATTATCTGACTTCAGGAGGCAATCTATTTGTATATAAATTTAGTTGCCACTTACATAATAGCTGAGTTACCCTGAAATACAAACCACAACATAAGTTCTGGTAATAACTAAAATTCATATCATTTTCAGAAAACGGCAATATTTGAATATGAGAAACTATGAAAAATCCACATTGGTATTTATTTGGGAATCCTAAATAATTTAAAGAAATGAATGTCAGGACTATATTTTTTCTTTGGTTTACAGCTTTCTGAGCATGTCTTTTTGCTGTATCATCTCTCTTAATCCTCCTAACAAACTTGTAAAATAAGACAGTAAGTTTCTTATTTTGTAGAGGTGAACTGAGCCAAAGATATGTGACTTGTTTGATAACAAATAGCTGTTGGTTATAGAACCAGGGTGCCTGAGTCCTATAAACGTGTGATTATGTCAAGCTAACTCTAGTTAATTCACTGAATTATACTGCTCTCAACATGAAGGTTATATGTATATATTTTTATTTTGTACTTCATAAAACAGTTGTGGAATTTACAAATTTAAAGTGTATGGTATCGTTAACATTGTAATATTAGCTCTGATATTATCTGAAATATCCTAAGAATTTACTATATTTGGAAAATATTTTTATATTAATATTAAGAGAGTAATGTTATTTATCACCATTTTTGTCCACAGCATGGAACTGATAACCTTTAAATGTAAAGAAGAAAGGAGACCTCAAAAATCTGAAAGTAGCACTCCTGGTAAGACTTCTGATAGTGAATTCCTCTTGGTGCTCCTAACATAGATGAAGTAAGAGAAAGAAAGTTTGATAATGAAAGAGCAGTGAAAAAATACCAAACAATGTGCAAGTTGCATGTATAATTTTTCTTAATCTCTTTCTTAATAGCACAGTACTCAGTATTAAAAACAAAGTTAAAATCTGGGGCAATATCATTTGAAAAGAAATTCATTTAGTTTGTCCTGATCCCTAAAATCCCATAAGATATCTTGTGTAAAAAAAATTATGTTAGGGTGGTGTATGTTCTTCTATATTCACATTATACCAAATTGGACTTGTTCTAAAAATGGATCTTTTATTTAGTTTTCACTGTGAATGGATTATATTTCATGAGTACTTGTTATTACATGGAGAGTTGTCTCACTAAAAAAAGGAACTAAAACTAGGAACTCAACAATACTTTCCTGATAGCACAAACAAATGGCAAACAATAAGAGCTACAACACTTAGCCAGTGTGCAGGAATCTCAGTGAGATTGTGTTTTAAAGATATCTACCCATCAAACAGAAGTCAGAAAAACAATGCCTGTTGAGAAGCACAGCGTATTTTTCACATTATACAAACAAGGTCTCATTATATCAACTTCAGTCCTCAGAAGTGAAAACAGAAGGAGATCTGTTGACTTCATTAATATGATAATTATCAGGACACTGGAATTTTTTTAGAACAAGATGTTCTGTTGCCATTGGTAAAAAATAAATCACAATAAATATTCAAATAGCCCAACCTGGGACTCAACAAATTACCATAAACGTACAAAAATGTTACTCAATAACAAAAATGCCAGATATGTTACCTAGTTCATTGTGCAGCCTGAATTGTGTGAAGACACCTTGGACTTAGTAGACTTTATCAGAGGACTTGTGTAGGTTGGTTTTGCAAGTGATAGGAAACACAAAGATCAAATAGTGTTTTGACCTTGAAGGTATGCATAATATGGAAGAGCTTTCCCAGGTTTATTTCTCTCTTGTTTTTTTTTTTTTTTTTTTTAAACAGAATTTTCACAGAAAATATCAAAATTCAGTTATTCATCTTTTGGCTTAATGATCTACCATCTAACTCTCAGGTGTCTTTTAGGTACTTGTTACTGTGATGTTGCAGAATTCAAATATTGTCTCTGTCTCCAAGAGCTTGTTATTATCATTTCCATGACATTATTTACTATACTTTATTCAGTGTTTATTAGGTGCCATATCGCACTAGGTGCTTACAAATATAGTTATTTATTGGGTCATAGTATGTGCCAAAAATTTTAAATCCATGATGAGAATTAGAGTTTTTAAAATGTGGGTGAGGCTTTGTCTGGGTTTCTCATTTGCTTAAAGCTTTGTCCTGGACATGCCTAGCTTGTGGTTTTGATGCCTGTTCAGGGCACATACCAGAATAACCCAGTGAGTGCATAAATATGTGGACCAAGAGAGCAATGTTTTCTCTCTGTGTGTCTCCCTTCCTCCTACTCACTTTCTAATCAATCTATTAATTTTTTTTAAATGTGTGTGATATTTAAAGTAAGCATGCAGAGTATGATGAAGTTCACCAGGTGAAGAGACAGACAGTGATGTTTGGCAGGAACGACATGTATTGAGATTACACATTTAGCAGAATGAACAGCAGTGCAAGGGCTGGGATGTACAAGTGAACTTGGTGGGAAATGTGAGCAGTACAGTTTCCAAGGTGCCAAATGTGTGCTATGGGGAGAGTTGGGAATGGGTGAGTGCCTAGCAGCAGGCTCATGAAAGACTCTAGTACTACACAAAGGACGAGATCTCTTTTATTTCATAAAATTTTTGTTAAAATGTAGTTGACAAACTATATATTACGTTTTGGTGTGCAAAATAATAATGTGACATCTACATTCCTTATGATGTGTCACACTGATAAGCCTAGTAACCATCTATCACCATGCGAAGTCATTACTACATTAGTCCATTCCTGGTTTTATACACTAGATCCATGTCACTCATGTATTTTATAACTGGAAGTTTGCACTTCTCATTTTTTATTGTCTAAAGTTTTACATAAGTCTCCTTTTTCCCCAGTTGACCGCCCCCAAGCCATTCCCACTCCAGGCAAGTCCCTACTGGCCCAGTGTCTATGTCTATGATTATGCTAATATGCATGCATACAAGCCCTTTGGTGGCTCTCTAACCCCCAACCCTCCCACCATTTGGCTCTGGATCTATTCTTGTTCATCACATTATGTTGATCATTATATCCCACATATGACTCAGAGCATGTGATATTTATCTTTCTCCAACTGGCTTATTTCGCTTAGCCTAATGGTCTCCAGTTCCAACCATGCTGTTGAAAATGTTAAAAGTTCCTTCTTTTTTATTTTTATAACGGCATAGTATTCCATTGTGTAGATGGACCACAGTTTTTTAATCCACTCATCTGTTGATGGGCACTTAGGTGTTTCCTAATCATAGCTATTATAACTACGTTGTGCTTCTGTGAACATAGGAGTGCATATATCCTTTCTGATTGGTGTTTCTGGTTTCTTGGGATATAGTCCTAGAAGTGAGTCAAATGGGAGCTCCATTTTTAACTTTTTGAGGAAACTCCATACTGTCTATCACAGTGGCTGCACCAGTCTGCATTTCCACCAGCGGTGCATGAGGGTTCCTTTTTTCCACATCCTCACCAGCACTTGTCATTTGTTGATTTGTTGATGATAGCCATTCTGACAGGTGTGAGATGGTATCTCATTGTTGTTTTGATTTGCATATCTCAGATGATTAGTGACTTTGAGCATGTTTTCATATGTCTGTGGGCCTTCTGTATGTCCTCTTTCAAAAAGTGTCTATCTAGATCCTTTGTCCGTTTTTTTTATTGTATTTTTTATCTTCCTTTTGTTAAATAGTATGAGTTCTCTCTAAAGTTTAGAGATTAAATCCTTAACAGAATATCATTGGCAAATATGTTCTCCCAAGCAGTAGGATTTCTTGTTGTTTTATTGATGGTTTCTTTTGCTGTGCAGAAGCTTTTTATTTTGATTTAATCCCATTTGTTTATTTTCTCCTTAGTTTCCATTGCCCTAGGAGCTGTGTCTGCAAAGATATATGTCTGCTATTTTGCTGCCTATGAAGTCTTGTAGGACTTTTATGGTTTCCCATCTTTCATTTAAGTCCTTTAGCCATTTTGAGTTTGTTTTTGTGTATGGTGCAAGTTGGTGATCTAGTTTCATTTTTTTGCATGTATCTGACCAAATTTCCCAGCATCATTTATTGAAGAGACTGTCTTGACTCCATTGTATGGAAGTTTGCACTTCTTATTCATATTCCCCTGTTTTCTCACTCTCCTCAAGTCACTGTCCTCTGCGAACCCATCAGTATGTTCTCTGTAGCTATGGAGTCTGTTTCTGTTTTGTTTGTTTGTTTGTTTGTTTTTTTGTTTTTTTTTTATTAAGGTATTATATGTGTACATATCTTACCATTGCCCCCCCACCCCACTCCCATACATGCCTCACCCCCCAATGTTTTGCATCCGTTGGTTACTCTTATATACATGCATATAAGTCCTGTTTTAAATTGCACATGTAAGTGAGATCATATGACATTTGACTTTCTCTATCTCATTTAATTTAGCCTAACACCCTGGCTTCCCATCCATGTTGCTGCAAATGGCAAAATTCCATTCTTTCTTATGCCTGAGTAATATAATATTATATATCACATATACATAACACATCTTCTTTATTCATTTATGTATGGAAAGAATCCTAGGATGCTCCCATATCCTGGCTATTGTGAATAATGCTGCAGTGAACATAGGGGTGGCAACATATTTTTTTTTCAAAATTCATGTTTATATATATATCTGTTGGGTAAATACCCAGATGAGGAATGGCAGTTCTATTTCTCATTTCTTGAGGAATCTCCATGCTGTTTTCCACAATTACTGGACCAATTTATATTCACATGAACAGAGTGTGAGGCTTTGTCTCGTCTCCATATTCTCGAAAACACTTGCTATTTGTATTTTGAGAATAGCCATTCTGAGAGGAGTGAGGTGGTACTTCTCTATGGCTTTAATTTGCATTTCCCTGATTAGTGATGTTGAGCTATTTGTTTCCTTTAATTTTTTAAAACATGTTTTTAATTATTTTTAGAGAGAGTGGAAGGGAAAGTGAGAGATAGAAACATCAATGAGAGAGAACCATCATATCCATCGGCTGCCTCCTGCACGCCACTGCTGGTGTTGAGCCTGCAACTAGGGCATGTGCCCTGACTGGGAATTGAACCAGGTGCATGGGGCAACTCTTTTTTTATTTTATTTTATTTTAAATTCTATTTTTATTTTTATTTTATTATTATTATTATTTTTAATTGTTTGAAGTATTCCAAATAGTAGTACATATGTCTCCTTTTTTTCCCCCCATTGACCTCCCCCTGGCCTCCCATTCTCCCCAGTACATGCCTTTACCTGCCTACTCAAGTGTCTTTTATCCATTGGTTATGCTTATATGCATGCCTACAAGTCCTTCGGTCGATCTCTTACAGCCCCGCCCCCCAACCTCCTCTGCCTTCCCGCTGTAGCTTGACAGTCTGTTCAATGTTTCTTTTCCTCTGTATCTCTTTTTCCCCCTTTTATTTTTTTATTATTATTTTTTTAAATATATTTTATTGATATTTTTACAGAGAGGAAGGGAGAGGGATAGAGAGCTAGAAACATCGATGAGAGAGAAACATCGATCAGCTGCCTCCTGCACACCTCCCACTGGGGATGTGCCCGCAACCAAGGTACATGCCCTTGACCGGAATCGAACCCGGGACCCTTCAGTCCACAGGCTGACGCTCTATCCACTGAGCCAAACCGGTTCCGGCTCTTTTTTCCCCATTTCTTTCCTTTAAAAAATCTTGCCTGTGCAGACTAGAAATAAACGTATAATAACAAAAAATGTTTGAGTCCCATTTTCAATGTCCTACAGTTCTGAGTCCCAGTTTCAATGTCAAACAGTTCCTTTAGTGTACATGTCAGCAATGATATCTGGATGGTGGGCACATGGTGGCAATGCAGGTCCGACCCTCTCTGGTTTGGTCCTAGGCAAGCTGCTGCGTCGCACAGCTGCTGACTGCTAGCATGGCAAGGCTTCGTCAGCGTCTCCCATCTCTGGACTGTTTCTCCTCTTGTCTTCATGGTTGGAGCAGACCTGTCAATTCCTCTCTGTTGCAGGAATCCACATGGTCTTGGAGTTGTTTTCTGAAAATATACAAACATATTCTCGACCAAAAGTTAATAAAGGAATCTTTTCTATATAATTGATTTGGGATCCTCTTATTTTTGCCCAAACGATTTTCCTTTGTCTTATTTAGACACCATGTGTGTTTTTCATGGGTGTCTTGCTGTTAGCATTAGAAATGAAAACTAATTTTGTAAAGTAAAAGTTTTCTAGATGTAATTTACTTATAGGATATTTTTCCTTACGTGATATTACCCTACTATCCCCCCTTTTTTGATTAATGGAGGCTTTTGTAAAATTTATATTGCAGTCTTGATAACTTTAAATTTTAATTTTTTGCACAAAAATATGACTGCTTTAGTTTCATTGTATGTTCAGGAATTTTACCATGAGATGAACTACCAATAGAAATTTTAGTTACCACTTTAGGAACAGCTTTTTGTCCAGTACAATTAAATTTTCTTGAATAGTCACTTATTTCAATTAGCCTATTTAAATTAATCTGAAAACTTGATTATTATTTTACTGTCAAATTTAATACTCTACCAACAATCTTAGTTTACCCTGTAAATAATAGTGGAAAGGATTATTTGCATTCTTGAGTAGGCCCTGAGCATTCCTGGTGCTAGGCTGGATTTAGATATAGGGCAGCTGCTGTCAGCCAAGTCTCTGTCTGTTACCTGGGTCCCAATCTGAGCTGGGCCAAGTCACTGTCAGTCACTTGTGTCCCGATCTGAGCTGGGCGTGGGAAGCAGAGCAGCCATGGGGGCAGGAAACCTCCCTCAGACGTGGTGAGGGTTCAGGCCTATGGGGCAACTCTTAATCCACTTAGCAATACTGGCCTGGCCTGTGGGTATATTAGTCCATGTCATATCTACTCCAGTCTGCCATGGAAGTGTGAGAGCAGTCCTAGAGAATGTATAAGTGAATATGCATGACTGTGTTCCAGTGAGACTATTTGCAAAACCAGATGGCAGCTTGTATTTGGTCTGTGGGTCTTATTTTGCTGACCCCTCATGTAGAGGATAGATGGAAGGAAACCGCATAAAGAGATGGGGGACCAAAAAATATTTTGCCTCTGGACTAGCATAAGTCTACTATAAAGTTTTCAAGCATCCATGTTGAAATGAGTCAGGAAGCTCAATTTATCCCATTTAAAATGTTGGTGTTTTTCTACGTTTATGTCTTTCTCATTTGTTTTGCTTAAAAAAACCTTATTAATTTAAGAAATAATAATAATAGTTGGTAGTATTTTCCCTGCTGTGATAGCCATCTGCTAAGAGCCTGTGTTTGATTAGGGCAGTTGACAGTAGCAAAACAAAGCAGAGGTGGTAGGTTCTTTGATGATTGCACGTAAATAGTTAGTGGGAAGAGAGAAATCTAAGGTGATTCATAGGTTTCCAGGTCATGCACTGGCATTTTTTCAGTTTTTGTTGTTAATCCTCACACAAAGGTATTTTCCATTGATTTTTAGAGAGAGTGGAAGGGAGAGGGAGAGACTGAGAGAAACATCAATGTGAGAGGGACACGTCAATCGGTTGCCTCCTTCATGCACCCTGACCAGGGTCAGGGAACCTGAAACCAAGGTACTTGCCCTTGACCAGAATCACACCTGGGACACTTCAGTCTGTGGGCCAAGGCTCTATCCACTGAGCAAAACCAGTGAGGGCCTGCACTGGCATTTGGATTGGACATGAAGACTAGGACTTTAACTGATCAGCAGGAAAGAGCAACAGTTCATCCACAAAGACCAGTATTTTTCCATACATGTTTAATTGGATGGTATATCCATGGATATGCCTACATTTTGGGTACAATTTCTTTCACTTTTTACTTGTCCTGTCAATAACTGCCTTTAATAGGTGAGCCATGATATTAGTTTAATAAAAAAATTTAAAAAGATTAGTAATAATAAAAAAACCAACTACAACTCTGCAATCATTAGAACTCTTTTGTTATATACTAGAGGCCCAGTGCATGAATTCGTGCATGGGTGGGGTCCTTCCATCCGCCATGATGGGCGTTGACCAGGAGGGGGGCCAGTGTGGGTGTCTAATATTGGAAGCTATAGATTTCCTCCAGCTGGATCTAATTATACTTTAGGGATGGCTAGAAGAAAACCCACAACAGAATGGTTTTGCATTTCACATGCCATGAGATGAAGTTGTTTATGTGTTGTTGCAAACATATATCAAGATGGATGATGGCCCTTTAATAATTTTTGCTTTCTTTCTGGGGCTCTACTCTGAGTTTCTCAATATGATCTTCATGTCTGTCTGTTTAAAAGTTTTTCTGTTTTTGAATGTGCCTACCCTTCGCTGTTGCTCCTGGCAGCCTGCAGGTCCTCTTTCCACCCCTTTTAAAGATAGATTGAAAGCTCACCTAATCTGCAAGGCAATGCAATTTCACAAAATCCCCACACAGCCTCTTTACATTCCTCAGCAAAGGGCTGCCATCCCATTAATGATTAGGTCGCCTTTTTGGCTAACTTGGAAGTTCTCCTGGGGCTGCGGGCCGTGGAGGGAGAATTCCACACCTTGGCTGCAATATTAGCAGAGCCCTCTGAAGACTGGGGACGGGGTCAGAAGGGAGTGATAATTATTTTCTTGTGCTTGCACTAAATGTACATGCACCAGGGATCCAGGCAGTGATTTAGGGGTGTTGGGGGCCTATCAGGATGGGGATTGGCCAGGGGGAGGGGCTGCAGGTGGTTGGCGGCCAGCCAAGCTCCTGATCGGTGTATTGGGGGCTGATAGGGGACCGGGCCTGCTGGGAGGAGAAGCCAATCACAGCCCGGATCTGGCTGGTTGGCTGCTGCAGTGCGAGTCATAGCCACCAGTCATTTTGGTCGTTCTGTTTGTTAGGCCGTAAAGGTCCCTGGGCTTTTATATATATAGATGACAATTACTGTTTTTTGCAGTTATCCCAGTTAGTTGATTGATTCATAACTCTTGTAAAAGGGAATTAAACCCTGTTCAGTTAGAGAAATTTGTCAGTTAGATGTCTTCCTCTCCTTTACAGGAACTTTGATACTATAGAACATACTGTCAGGCATTAGGATTCTGTATTTTTTATTCTGACTAAATAGGAATGTTGCAAGTTTCACATAACTTTCTGACATCATTGATTCATTTATCCCTTTCATGTCTTTATTTCAATTGTTACAGATCTACAGAAAACTCAAAAACAAGCACGGACCGAAACAAAATCAAGTACAGGTATTCAGTGAAATCAACTTCTGTATTGTGATTCTGTATAATACATCAATCCAAATAATATTTTTACATCATGAAATTTTGTTAGATGTTTCTAAACATACCTCTAGGTTTGTTTATTCACTGGAAAAATTTACAGGGCTCATCATATAGGTGTGGTCATATATGAGTTTTATTACAGTTAAAGGTTTAAAGCAAAATCAGCAAAAGAGAAAAGATGCATGTGACAAAGTGTGGCAGACATCTGGTACAAGCTTCCAAGAGTCCTCACCCTGTGGAGTTACCCGGATATGCTTAGTTATTCCAGTGTCAAATTCTGACAACACACATGAAATATGTCATCTACCAGTCTTGTTAGACTTAGTGCCAAGGTTTTTATGGCACGCTAGTTGCATAGGAATCTTCCCCATAGCATGTACCAAAGTTCTAGATTCCCAGAAGGAAAGCAGGTGTACAGTATGAACCTGATCGGTTGTCCAAAGTATTTAGGCATGTGGAGCCACTCTTCTCAGTTAGGGAAAGGTGGAAACCCTCCCCAGATTCAGGTTTTCAGACTCCAACTGAAGTATAACCATTTAAGCAGGACTTTCTAAGGACAGCAGTCTTAGGCAGGCTGCATGGAAATGTTCTGCACAGCAGGTATAGCCCTGACTGGATCTTTGGCTGTAGCCTAAAATTTTGTTTTTAAAGCAAGTAACATGATAACACTAGAGGCTCTGTGCATGAAAATTCATGCATTTAAGGTGGGTGGTCCTCAGCCCAGCCTCCCCCGTCTCACAGTCTGGGAGCGATCAGGGGTGGCAGGCACCCCGGTCATCAGGGGAAGGAGATGCCCCCATCACACCTATGCTGCTGCCACTGCCAGCAGCACAAGCCTCGGCTGGCCCTGGTTACCTGAACCTCGGGTAGCCCTGGGCCGTGGGGCAGCCGACATCTGAGGCTTGCCTGTGCCTCAGGTGTCGGCTGGGCATCTGCCATCCAATGCTTGTCTGTGCCTCGGGCTGGCACTGGGCGGCTGGGGGGCTGAGGGTGGGTCTGGCCGCACCATGCACCAGCCACCACCACTCCAGCGGGGCTGAAAGGACTGGGGGACTCTGTCAGGGCTGAGGGTAGTGGGCACCACCATCTTGTGGCTATGGGTTCTGCCATATTTGTGACAGTGTGACAGTAAATTTGCATATTCCCTCTTTATTAGATAGGATATCATGGTACTGGTTTCAGTTGCATCATCTATAATTGCTTGCAAAGCTGGCCACTTTTGTTATTCTTGGTGAGCATTTCACAGGTATTTGTATATAAATTACTAGGGCAATATTAGGCAATGATCAGCTTTCCTTTTTATCCAATTAACTAGAGGCTTGTTGCACAAAATTGATGCTTGGGGGATCTTTCCTCAGCTTAGCTTGCACCCTCTCCAATCTGGAACCCCTCAGATTAGGCCTAAACTGGCAGTTGGACAACCCTCTCACAATCTAAGACCACTGGCTCCTAACTGCTTATCTGCTGCTTGTCTGTCCACCCCTGAATGCCCCCCCTGCTGGCCTAGTTGGCCCATGCAGCCTGCTGTTCAGTTGTTTAGTCATCCCTCACTAAACCTTTTACTGGCCTGGTCACCCCACACAGCCTGCTGTTTTCTGTTACTGTTACGGCATCCCGGGCAATTTGCATATTCCTCTATTATTAGTATAGTTGTTTCAAGATAATTTTTACATAAAATCAGTATAATGATTTCTGATTTTATAGAATAAAAAGTGTCCTTTAATATGGATGATTCATATTTTATATTTCACTAAATTCCTGTTATAATTACAAAGCAAGTTATTCAATCATTAGTTATTTCCTTGCCCTAGTATACATTTAACACTATTTGCTTTATTTATGACTTTCCATAGGCTTTACTACATTGTGAGGATAATTCCCATTTTCTGATACTTGGATCTTTATCTTAATTTTTAAGGTGACTGTGTCTTGAAAACAGCATTAATATGTTGATATATGTTAATAGAAGATTCCGTGATACATTATTTTGAAGAAAAATTACTAAGACTTATTTTTTAGAGCCGTTTTAGGTGCACAGTCAGACTGAGCGGAAAGTACAGTGTGTGCCCATAAACCACAGAACCCCGAACACACAGCCTTGCTCATTATTCACATCCTGCACCAGAGAGGTGCATTTATAACAATGGATGTGTGTGCACTGAAAATGTATGATGGCCCATACCCACCATTACAGTATCATACAGAATCACTTCACTATCCTAAAAATCCTCTGTGCTTTGCTTATTCATCCCTCCCTTCTCCCTAATACCTGGAAAACAATGATCTTTCTTAGTCTCCATAGATTTGCCTTTTCCTGAATATTGTATAGTTGGATTCATACAGTGGGTACCTTTTTGAATGTTTAACAAATGAAAATTCCAAGGTAAATGGATGTAGTTATCCAAGATGTTTTTATCTTAGTTATTTGTTGTTGTTGTTTTTGTTGTTGTTGTTGTTGTTCATCAACATAGGATCTGATGACATGTCCCATACCAGCTGAAAGAGAAGGATTTCTATAGGCATTTGCCACCTAAGGGAGAGGGTTGAGAAAAGTGATCTATGCACTAGTGCAGAGCACTAACTGTGTGGACCACCCTGCTCTATGAGGTGGGAAAAGATACACTCTAGTAATGCAAGGAGACAGCTCAAGGGGTTCTACTTTATACAACTAGAATCACAAAGTTTTTCTACTCATCTTACAATATGAAATGGGGCCAGAAAGAGTCTGTTTTCTGTGTGTAGTTGTGCTGCAAAGTGTAGTGTCTAGAGTATTTCATCTCAAATTATCTAGTCTTCACTGAAGAGCTAGACAATTTGTATCGTGTTACAGCAGAATAAGTATACTCTCTTCCAACTGCTGCTGATGGGAGGAGGCCAGAAAACTCATGCTATTTAAGTTTGACATGACTAGTCTATGATTCTGCTTCCACTAACAACATAATTTTCGGTCAGTATGAAGGGTTCATTGCACATAGCAGTTCACAGTTAATTATAAATTTTGATAGACCCCATTCTTTTTTTTGCATTATATATGTTTAAAAATAGAAAGTAAATGTTCCTAATGTATTAATGGCCTACCAATAATAGGATTATTGTTTACTCTAATATGGTCTTCAGATGTGGTACTGAAGTTATACTTTCTAATAATACATTAAACCGGCACTTTTAAAACCCTGTATTCTTATTGATCTAAAATGTATTTTATTTCTTTTTAAATAGTGATTGATGTCTCTTCAGACAACTCTTTAAGCAGGTAGGATTTTATGGATTTCTAAAAATGTTATGGTAACTATGGGAATGCAGAAAAAATAAACTAACATTTCTAGAGTACTCTACTGTGGGCTAGACCCTATAATATGTAGTTAACCTGTGTTATATAGTCATCACAATAGTTTTGAAAAGTAGGTGTGCTAATGTAGCCTAATTTCTTTAATGAGGCAACTGTGGTTCAGGGAGGTGGATGAATTGACCCATGATTCCATTGTTAGGAAGGGACTGACTGATGATTTGCCTGTCAACCAGCCTGGCTCCCAAATTATTCTGTTGTCCCTCAACATACACTGATAAGTTCCTGTGTAGCTCAGGCAACTAGATATAGATGAGAATCCAATCACCTCAGAAAATCAAAGCTGACTGTGTGTTAAATCTGATTTAGAGTTTGCTAAGAGGTACAGTTAGTTCTACCATTTATCTTACTATTCTTGACAATTGTAGTGGTAAATAGGACCTTGTTTTTCCCACAAAGGCTTTTAGGGCACAACTCAGTTAGTATGACCAAAGAACAAAAGGTTTCACCACAGCTTGTCTTAATCAGGCAAGTGTTTTTAGCTTAAATGATATGAAATCTTCCTGAAATGCATTGCTTATCTGTAAGAAAAGAATATCTATGTATAGTTTATGTTATGTTAATTAAATTCAGCATCTATTTTTGTATATTTTTAATGGATTTCTCCATTTGCTGATTTCTCAGTCTGTTTTTCTCTCCAGGGTGGTATTTTTGCCAAGTTGTATGAAGTTTTGTATTTTGTCCTAGAGTCATTTTTCCCTTTTTCTATGATTTTTCTTGATTGTCTTACTTTCTTCTCTACTTTTTGTTGTTGTTGTTTCTTTTTGGTGTTTCTTTCATTGTGTTATTTTTTTCCACTTCTGCTCTCTCGGGTGTTCTCCATTTTTCTATAGACAGAATGAAAGGCAGGTGAAATTTCAGGATTTAAGTAAGCCTAGCAATTAATTAATCAAAAACTCTAGTACCTCAACCTGAGTTTAACATACTTCAAATTAGTGGCCTTAGCATGGTCTCTTATCTGTGAGAGGACTTTAAGTTAGCAATACCTAAGTGGGACAGAGCTGCCCTTCTTTGCCATTCATTTTAGACTTGGAGGTAGTTTACACACATGAACACTTCAGCATGTAAATGGGCAATTCTAGACAGTAAAACAGGGTATCACTTGGGCAGTATATCAAGTTAAATAACACAATAGAAGATGCTGAGGGTGAAGCAATCTCTGTATTATATATACAGCCCTCATACTTGCTGGAAGTGATGTGTCCACAAATACAGTCTGGCTACTTTTTCAGCAAGGTACTGATGTCTTTTCTCAAGATAACTGTGGGTGGACTGCTGATGAATATGCTTTTTTTTTAAAAAAAATATATATTTTATTGATATTTCACAGAGAAGAAGGGAGAGGGATAGAGAGCTAGAAACATCGATGAGAGAGAGACATCGATCAGCTGCCTCCTGCACACCCCCCTCTGGGGATGTGCCCGCAACCAAGGTACATGCCCTTGACCGGAATCGAACCCGGGACCCTTCAATCCACAGGCCGACGCTCTATCCACTGAGCCAAACCGGTTTTGGCTGATGAATATGCTTTTTGATTGGTTTTAGTTTGTGTTTGTTTTAAATGCTAGTTATCATTAAAATGAGATTTAAAATCATTTCTTTGTTCCTTTTTATATACCAGGTGAGATTTCATAGTTTGGTTCTGGCACTTTGGGAATGCCAGTCAGTTAGAATAGGCAATTAGCCCAAACCAAGCAAAGGCTCACCTAGTTTGAAGAAACAATGAGCCATATTCTTTATCTCAGAATTTTTAAGGTTTTTACCATTACATTCGAAGTAAAACTTCTATGCATGGGGTTACAAATAAAATATCAGCTCTGATTTTTCTAACTATTTATTCAGGATCTTGAAGTCTTCAATGTAGCCGAAAAACCTGTAGTTTCTGGGGGCTCTCTCGTATACCCTCAGCCTTAATTTCTCAGGAACATAAAGGATTCCCTAAGGCCAAGGGAGACAATCTTCTTTCATAAAAAAGATGAAGATGTCAAAAAGTACATTCTAAATATTCTGTTGAATCCATTGATTCTGTTGCTGCTGAGTAGCCATCTAAACGCTTACTATAGTCACAATTGATCTTTACTCACAGGTTGGCCTTGCTGATCCAGATTCCTGAGTCTTCATGTTGACTCACACTTGGACTTCAGGGTCACACCTATTTTTACTTTACATACATATGCTTGTTGGCTTAGCAACTATTCCAATTACCAGCACGCTATTCTGGCAGCTGGGCCTCCTAGCTCTAGCCACCCACAGCCTCCCTCACACACTGGAAAGCTAATATGGAGCTCAGGTCTTAGCTCAAACCTTTGAAGATGAGTTATCCTTTGAGCTTCATGTTTGTTTGTTTTTTGCTGGCAGGTGTTACTTAGAACATTTCTAAACTGCCAGAGAGATTCAAATAATGCTGCAGGAAAAGAACAGATGTTCCTTTCTCTCTTATTATATTTATTTTACCATATCTATACTCCATGTTCACTTTATATCCTATGAAGCATCTTTGTTTAGGTAGTGGAAGGTCACATATCCCCTTACCAAGTGTAGTAAGCACCAGAGTTTCCATAATTTAGATTGGACCCTCAAGGGATCTCTTTGCTATAACAATGAAACTTTCCCAGGTGACTGGAATGTACTTCAGGTTTGAAAATATTTAAGTTTACCTCACATGGAAGCCAGTCAACAGAAAGCTCTGAATCAAAAGTAGGTTATTGGTCCTTATAATTGCTGAAGCACCATGCATAACTCATCAGTATCCACCAGTGAACACTAGGATTGTATCTTCCAAGTCAATTGAGGTGGATAGGGAGATTAAGCATCGTTCTCATGAAGCTCTGCTGGTTCACCTTTTGAGTAGGTAGAGAAGGGATAGTCTAGCCCAGGCTAGGTCCTGATCTTTACTAGTTTTCTGTGGTTTGTATGATTTGCTACATAAAGAAGGGAGCATGGTGTTATCTGACTTCATATTTTATATTAAATAACCTAATATAATATGCTCAGCGTGAAGTGATCTCTGTAATCTATTTGTACATACATTTAGTTGCCAGCTACAGAGTAGCTGAGATGCCCTGAGTTACAATCCACAACATAAGTACAGGTAATAACCAAAGTTCCTAACATTTTCTGAAAACTGCAACATTTGGATGTTAGAAACCATGAAAAGTTCACATTGGGATTTATTTGATGTTCAAAAATAGTTTCAACAAATAAAGTTCATGACTCAATTTTTTTTCTTTTCTTTACCATTTTCTGAGCATATGTTTTTTTCTCTAGTATCCATTTAATCTTCCTACCAACCTTCTAAATTAAGGTAGTAAGATTCATATTTTGTAGAGGAGGACCTTGAGCCAAAAATGTGACTTGTTTGAAAACAAAGAGCTATTGGTTATAGAACTAGAATGTGTGGTGTTTGCCATCATGTTAAGCTGACTGTAATTAATTCACTGAACTATACTTTCCTCAAATCATGACTGTGATATCTTATTTTTTAATTACATACCTTACAAGACAGTCATATAACTTACAAATTTAAAGTGTATGGGATAATTAAAGTTTTAATATTAGTTCTGACATTATCTGAAATATTCTAAGAAGTTATTACATTTGGAAAATATTTTTATATTCATTTTAAAGAGTAATATTATTTAACACCTTTTTTTTGTACACAGCAAACAACCACTAACTTCTAAACCTAAAGAAGGAAGGGGGCCCCAAAAATCTGAAGGTCGCACTCCTGGTAAGACTTCAAATAGTGAATTACTCTTGGTGGTCCTACCATAGATGAAGTAAGGGTAAGGAAGTTCTGATAATGAAAGAGCAGGGAAAATATACCAAACAATGTGTAAGTTGCATGTACAGTTTTTCTAACTCTCTTTCTTAATAGAATAGTAATCAGTGTTATTAACAAAGTGAATTGTAGACAATTTAACATCTGGGACAATATCATTTGAAAGGATGTTCATTTATTTAGTCCTGACCCCTAAAATCCTATATGATATCTTTATGTAAAAAAGAAAAAAGATTTTAAGCTAAGATGGTGTGTTTCCTCTATATTCACATATACCAAATTGTACCTGTTCTAAAAACGGATCTTTTGTTTAGTTTTAAATGTGAATGGATTACACTTAGTAAATGAATACTTGTTATTACATAGTGATTTCTCTCACTAAAACTAGGAACTCAACAATCCTTTTCTGGTAGCACAAACAAATATCAAACACTTAGCCAGTGTGCAAGAAAGCCAAAGAGATTGTTGTTGTTGTTGTGTGTGTGTGTTTTTTAAAGATATCTACCCATGGTACTGAGGTCAGAAAGACAATTCCTGTTGAGAAGCATAGAAAAATTTTCATATTATACCCACAAGGTCTCACTATTATCAACTTCATTCCTCAGAAGTGAAAACATAATGAGATATGTTGACTTAATTAGTTGGGTAATTGTCAGGATACTGGGATTTCTTTAGAACAGATGCTCTGTTGTCATTGGTAATGACAATGATAATAAATATTCAAAAAGCCCAACCTGGACTCAACAAATTTTAATAAAGTATAAAAATGTTTCTCAAAATAAAAATGCCAGATATGTTACCTAGTTCTTTATGCAATCTGAATTGTATGAAGACACCTTGGAGTTGGGATACTGTTATCAGAGGACTTGTGTTGGTTGGGTTTGCAAATTATAGGAAACACAAAGATCAAATAGCACTTTGACCTTGAATGTACTAATGATATGAGAGAACTGTCCCTGTTTTGTTTTCTCTGTTTCTTTTTATGAGCCAATTATCAAACAAAATGTCAAAATTCAGTTATTCATTTTTCAGCTGAATGGTCTGTCATTTAACTTTCAGGTGTCTTTCAGGTACTAAGTGTTATTGTGATGTTGCAGAATTGAAACATCCTATCTAATAAAAGAGTAATATGCAGATTGAGCATCACTCTAACACACAAGATGGCTGCCCCTATGTGGTCAAAGATGGCAGTCCCCATGTGGACACAAGATGGCCAGCAGGGGAGGGCAGTTGAGAGGGACCAAGCCTGCACGGGAGGGCAGTTAGGCGTGACCAGTCCTGCAGGGGAGGGCCATTAGGGGCAATCAGGCTGGCAGGGGAGTGGTTAGGGAGTGATCAGGCTGGCAGGCAGAAGCAGTTAGGGGTAATCAGGAAGGCAGGCAGGCATGCAGTTGGGAGCCAGCAGTCCTGGATTGTGAGAGGGATTTCCGACTGCCCTCGAGGGGTCCCAGATTGGAGAGGGTGCAGGCTAGGCTGAGGGACACACACCCCTGTGCATGAATTTCGTGCACCAGGCATCTAGTTTTAGAGATAGTCCTTGCCCTCTAAGAGCTTGTTAGTATCATGGCCATTTCTATGATTTACATTAATTTATTTATTGCTTACCATGTACCACATCGCATTAGGAGCTTATGATTATCCTTGTTTATTTTTTTTTATTGGTGTTTAATATGTGCCAGGAACTTGAGGTCCATGATGCATATTAGAATTTTAAAAACGTAGTTTAAGCTTTGGTTGGGTTTCTCGGTTGCTGAAAGCATTGTCCCTTATACGCCAAGGTTGTGATTTTTTATTTTTATTTTTTTAATTTTTAATTTTTTTTATTTTAATAAATCTTTATTCAGATTATTACAATTGTTTCTCCTTTTCCCCCCCATAGCTTCCCTCCACCCGGTTCCCACCCCACCTTCTGCCCTTAACTCCCCCCCACTGTCCACATCCATAGGTGTATGATTTTTGTCCAGTCTCTTCCTGAACCCCTCCATACCCTTTTCCCCATGAGAATTATCAGTCCACTCCCTTTCTATGCCCCTGATTCTATTATATTCACCAGATTATTCTGTTCCTCAGGTTTTTCATTCACTTGATTTTTAGGTTCACTTGTTGATAGATATGTATTTGTTGTTCATAATTTTTATCTTTACTTTTTTCTTCTTCCTCTTCTTTAAGAATACCTTTCAGCATATCATATAATACTGGTTTGGTGGTGATGAACTCCTTTAGCTTTTCCTTATCTGTGAAGCTCTTTATCTGCCCTTCAATTCTGAATGATAGCTTTGCTGGGTAGAGTAATCTTGGTTGTAGGTTCTTGCTATTCATCACTTTGAAAATTTCTTGCCACTCCCGTCTGGCCTGCATAGTTTCTGTTGAGAAATCAGCTGACAGTCGTATGGGTGCTCCCTTGTAGGTAACTAACTGTTTTTCTCTTGCTGCTTTTAATATTCTCTCTTTGTCTTTTGCTCTTGGCATTTTAATTATGATGTGTCTTGGTGTGTTTCTCTTTGGATTCCTTTTGTTTGGGGTTCTGTGCGCTTCCTGGACTTGTAAGTCTATTTCTTTCACCAGGTGGGGGAAGTTTTCTGTCATTATTTCTTCCAATAGGTTTTCAGTATCTTGCTCTCTCTCTTCTTCTGGCACCCCCATAATTCTGATGTTGGTACGCTTGAAGTTATCCCAGAGTCTTCTTACACTATCTTCAACTTTTTGGATTTTTTTTTTTGCTTTTTGCTTTTTTGGTTGAGTGTTTTTTGCTTCTTTGTATTTCAATTCTTTGACTTGATTTTTGTTTTCCTCTAGTCTGTTTTTGGGTCTCTGTATAATATTTTTTATTTCAGTCAGTGTATGTTTAATTTCTAGTTGGTCCTTTTTCATATCTTCGAGGGTCTCGTTATATTTATCAGCCTTTTCTAGAATATTCTTGAAAAGCCTTATAACCGTGGTTTTGAATTCTATATCCAGTCGTTTGTTTTCCTCCATTTCTTTTGTTTGTGATCTGATTCTTTGACGCTGCATTTTCACTGCTTCCCTGAGTTGGTAAGGTAGATTTGTGTGCTAGGTTTCCAATATGTCCCAGTGGGTCTGCCTCCCCAGTTAACCTTAGGTGGACACTCTTGGTGCACCCCTTTGTGGACTGTGTGTACAGCCTTGTTATAATTAAGTCTTGATTGTTGTTGGTATCACTGGGAAGAATTGACCTCCAGGCCAGTTGGCTGTTAGGATCAGCTGTGTCTATGCTGGCAGAAGTTCGGTGCTGGAGACAGCCTTATAGGATTAGACTTGCCAAATTGCAATAGCCTCTGTGCTCAGCTTGGATAGGGTGGAGTCTCAGCCTTGGCTTCCAGTCAGCCAAGACTTGCGCGCACCCTTGCACGCACATGCGCGCCCTCAGACCTCTGCCTTCCCTTGCTCCCGAGTCTCCGCTTGAGAGTCCAGACTCCCCCAACAAGAGTGTGTCCCCAGGGGCTCGCCTGGAACCGGGATTCAGTGCAGTCAGAACTGGGGCCCAGTGCAGTCAGGAGCCTCCAACTCCCTTCCACCAGGGAAAGCCTGTGGCAATCTCCGCAGCCTTTGTGCACACTGGCACGCGCGCGCGTCTTCCGTCCTCCACCTTCCCCGGCTCCCGAGTCTCCGCCCAAGAGTCCAGATTCCTCCCACAAGAGCGTGGGTCCCCAGGGGCTCGCCTGGAACTTGGGTCCAGTGCAGTCAGAACTGGGGCTCAGTGCAGTCAGGAGCCTCCGACTCCCTTCCACTAGGGAAAGCCTGCGGCAACCTCCTCAGCCTTCCTGCGCACTGGCACGCGCGTGCGCCTTCAGTCCTCCACCTTCCCCGGCTCCGAGTCTCCGCCCGAGAGTCCAGACTCCCCCCTTAAGAGTGTGGGTCCCCACAGGCTCGCCCGGAACCAGGGTTCAGTGCCGTCAGAACTGGGGTTCAGTGCGGTCAGGGGCTTCCTTCCCCCTTCCGCCAGAGAAAGTCAGCCCGGCTCTCAGCCGCCCTTCCTCTCTGCGCGCACAAAGACCCTTTGCCGTACCTCCAATTCTCTGTGAGCTTTTCTCTTTCCTTCTAGTTGTAGAATTTTCACGCATCCAGCTTTCCTGTGGTTCTGAATGGTGTCCGTTCTGTCTTTTAGTTGTAGTTTTGAAATTGTTGTGCAAGGCAGCAGTTTAGGTGCTTACCTATGCCGCCATCTTGGTTTCTCCCAAGGTTGTGATTTGATGCCTGGTCAGGGTACTTACCATACTCACACAATGAATTCATAAATAAGTGGATCAACACATCAGTTTTGCTTTCTCTATCTACCTTTAATCATTTTTTTAAGTTTAAAAATAAAAAAATGTGGATCAGTTTTAAAATAAGCATGTAGACCACAAGGAAGTTTGCCAGGTAAAGGGGCAGTAGGGCTGATGTTCGGCAGGAGATATATATATGATGATTACACAGGAATGGCAGGGCAAGCACTAATGTGCACAAGTGAGTGTTGTGGGAATTATGAGCAGTACAGTTTTAATGTGCAACATGTGTGTTATGGGAATGGTTGGGAATGAGGTGAATGCCTAGCTAAGGCAGGCTTATGGAAGTTTTTACTACCACAGACAGGTGTGGTTCATATCATCCAGGCCTTGGGAAATTTATCAGATAGAATGCTGTCAGTGTCAGATAATAGGTGGCCTAATTAACAGAGGCTGAAACAATAGGAACCAGGATTGTTTTGGTGACTCAGTGATATCAGGATTCTAGTTTTTGTCCTTGGTTTAGCTGTGAGGTTGACAGTGTTTATATCTGCTTTCCTGGTCAGTTATTAGTTTTGGTTCCAAAGCATCCTATTCTCACATATCAATATGTGAAGGTCAAAAGGACTGCTATTCCTTAGACATTTCCTTTTCACTTTTAAAACATTTTGATAAAGTAGAGTTGGTGCACATTATATTACTTTCAGGTGCACAACCACAGTGGTTTGACATTAAAATACCTTATGGTATGTTCACAATAAAATGTCTAGGATCAATCTATCACAAGCAAAGTTATTATGATACTAGAAGCCTGGTGCATGAAATTCGTGCATGGGGGGTTTGGGGTGTCCCTCAGCCTGGCCTGCATCCTCTCCAATCTGGGACATCCCTCTCACAATCCAGCAGTGCTGGCTTCTAACCACTCACATGCCTGCCTGCCTGATTGCCCCTAACTGCTTCTGCCTGCCAGCCTGAATGATGCCTAACTGTTCCCCTGCTGGCCTGATCACCCACAACTGCCCTCCCCTGCTGTGACTCACCTCCTCCACCAGGATCTGCCTCCTCCGTTCCAGGCGGCAGAGACGCTTGGCCCCGCCTCCGCATGTGGCCATCTTGTGACGGCTATCTTGTGATGGCCATCTTGTGACAGCCATCTTTTGATGACATGAGGGCATGATGCCACCTAGGCTATTATTAGTATAGATTGACACATCCCCTGTTCTGCACACTACATCACTGTGGTTTATATAATTTATAACTGGAAGTTGGCACTTCTTATTCATATTCTTTTATTTCACACATCTCCTCAGCTTACCCTCTGGAAACCATCAGTTTGTTCTTTGTAGCTATGGGGTCTATTTCTGTTTTGTTGTTTAGATTGCACCAGTAAGTGTGACGCTATGGTATTTGTCTTTCTGTCTTATTTCAGTTAGTATAGGACCAACTCAGTCATTCCATGTTGCCATAAATGGCAAAAATTCTTTGTTTATTTATGTCTGAGTAATTTTTATTATATATATGTATATAAACATATAAACACACACACACATACACACACACACACATATGTGAGTTTGACTGTGTGCCAATACATTTCACTTCCTGGTTATTTACTTATCTATTGAAGGACACGTACCTTACTTCCATACCTTGGCTATTGTAAATAATGCTGTAGTGAACATAGGGGTGCAGATGTCTTTTCAAATCTGTGCTCATGTTTCTGTTTGATAAATCACCAGAAGTAGATAGCAGTTCTAGTTCTCATTTTTTGAGCAATGTCCATGCTGCTTTCCCCAGTGACTCTGCCAATTTACAATCACATGAGCAGTGCTGGAGGCTTTCTCTTTTCGCCACATCCTCCCAACACTTGTTATTAATTTATATTTTGATGAGAGCCATTCTGAGAGGAGTGAGGAGATACTTCCTATGACTTTCATTTGCATTTCCCAGATTAGTAATGTTGACCTATGTGTTTCCTTAACTGTTTTAAAAAATATGTTTTTATTGACATTAGAGGGAGAGGAAGGAAAAGGGAGAGTGAGATAGAAACATCAATGAGAGTGTACCATCACATCCATGGGCTGCCTCTTGCACATCCACTCGGGGGGATCAAGCCATCCTGGCACCTGCCCTGCCCTGGAATATCACCAGCGATCTCTTGGTGCATGGGACAATGGACTCCATCTACTGAACCACACTGGCTGGGCCTATTACTTTCTTTTAAATAGGAAGAAACTGAGAGTTGATTTTCCTAACTTTTTATAGGCTTGGGTTAATCCCACGCTCATTCCTAAACCAGTTAGTGGTAAACTAGTGACTCTGATGAGCTTACCATAATCCTTTGTCTTTGGAGTGGGGGAGGTACCACTTTCTTTGTGTATCAGGATAGTAAATATCCCAATAGAGTGTGGTTCTCCAGCAAAAATGAAGACTAAGGTAGGGAGCCAGCAATATATACTGCAGGATTTCTTGGAGTTTTGAGAAGAGGATCAAGATTAGATTTGATAAGGGCCCTGTGGCTGTGGTATGAAGCAGGAATCAGCAAGCTTTCTCTGTAAAGGTCCTGATTTTAGTTCAGGAGGTCTGTCATATCTACTCAAGTCTGCCATTGCAGTGTGAGAGCAGTTCTAGAGAATCTGTAAGTGAACAGGCATGGCTGTCGTCCAGTGAGACTTTATTTGCAAAACTAGCTGGCAGCTTGTACTTGGTCTGTGGGCCCTAGTTGGCTGGCCCCTTATGTAGAGGATAGATAGAAGCATAAGGAGACTGAGAGGCTAAAGGAACATTTTGCTTCCTTGGACCAGACTCAGTCCATTAATAAATTTTCATGCATCTGTGCAGAAATGAGTCGGGAAGCTCAACTTATTCCATTTAAAATATTGGTGTTTTTCTAGATCTATTTATCTCTCATTTGTTTTGCTTAAACAGATCTTACTAATTTTAAAAACACCACTAAATACTTGTTGGCATTTTGCCCCCTGTGAGAGCCATGTGTAAAGAGCTCGTGTTTGACTGGGGCAGTTGACAGAAGGAAAATAAAGCAGAGAAAGTAGAGAGGTCTAGTTGAGAAGATTTTTGTGATGATTGCAGGGGAAGAGTTAGCAGGGAGAGAGACATCCAAGGTGACTCATAGGTTTCCAGGTAGTGCACTGGTATTTAGATTGCACATAAAAGAGCAACAGTTCAACAGGAAAGACCAGTATTTTTCCATGCAGGTTGAGTTTAATGAATATCTATGGGTTGTGCCTAAGTGGGCATAGGGACATACCTCTCACAATCCAGGACTAATGGATCCCAACCACTTGCTTGCCTGCCTGATCACCTGCTAACCACTTCCCTGCCAGCCTGATCGACAACTAACTGCTCCCCTGCCAGCCCTATTGCCCCCTAAACTGCCCTCCACTGCAGGCCTGGTCACCCCTAACTGTCCTCCCCTGCAATCCTAGTCTCCCCCAACTGCTATCCCCTACAGGCCTGGTCACCACTAACTGTCCTCCCCTGCACGCCTGGTCACCACTAACTGTCCACCCCTGCAGTCCTAGTCACCCCCAACTGCCATCTCCTGCAGGCCTGGTCCCCCTCAACTGTCTGCCCCTGCAGGCCTGGTCATCCCTCACTGCCCTCTCCTGTAGGCCTGATCACCCACAACTGCCCTCCCCTGCCAGCCATTTTGTGGTGGCCATCTTGTGTTCTCATGGGGGCAGCCATCTTTACCACATGAGTGCGGACATCTTGTGTGTTAGAGTGATGGTCAATTTGCATATTACTCTTTTATTCGATAGGATGCTTCAAGATAATTTTTAGGTAAAATCAACTTAATGATTCCTGATTTAAAATTAGAAGAAAAAGTGTTCTTTATCATAGGGATGAGTCAGTTTTGATTTATATTGCTCTAAACCCCTGTTTATCACTACAAATCAAGATATTCAATCATATTTTTCAGTTATTTTCTTCCATTTGTATAAATTTAAAAGTAGTTGCTTTATTTATGCCTTCCATATGCCTAACTGAATTGACAGGAAAATATTATATTTTGATATAAGTATCTTTAACTTAATTTCCAAAGTGACTGTGTCTTGAATATAGCATTAATATGTTGATATATGTTAATAGCAGATTCAGGAAATACATTATTTTAAAGAATAATTAATAAGCCTTATGTTTTAGGTCAGTTTCAGGTGCACATTAAAATTGAGCAGAAAGCACAGAGAGTCCCCCCATACCAAACACACACAGCCTTGCTCTTTTTGTCATCCTGCACCAGAGAGAGACATTTATTGCAATGGAGGGATGTGCAATGACTTGTCAGTATTGATCAAAGTCCATAGTTTACATGAAGGATCACTTTTGGTGTTGTACATCCTATGGGCTTTGACAAATGCATGATGGCACATACCCACCATTATAGTGTCATATAGAGTCATTTTACTGCCCTAAACTTCTTTATGCTCTCCTTATTCATCCCTTTCTATCCCTAACATCTGGAAACCTTTGCTATTTCTTAGTCTCCATAGATTTGCCTTTTGCTGAATGTTGTATAGTAGGAATCACACCGTGTTTATCTTTTTGAATGTTGAACAAATGAAAATTTCATGGTAATTGGGTGCAGTTATCCAAAATGTTCTGTGACCTTGGCAGTTTGTTATTGTTCTTCGTCAGCATAGTGCCTGATGACATATGCCATACAAGCTGAAAGAGAGTGCTTTCTCTAGGCATTTGCCACCTATTGTGGAGGGTTGAGAAAAATGACCTGATGCACATCTGCAGAGCACTAGGTGTCTCTCCCTCCTTCTCTCTGAGGTGGGGACAGATATGCTCTAGCAATGGAAGGAAGCAGCCTCCAGGGGTGACACCTTATATAACTGGAATCACAGGTCTTTCTTACTTATTTGCCATTGGAAATGGGGACAGAAAGAGTCTGTTTCCTATGGTTTGCTTTGAAGGAAAATGTATTGCCTAGTCATCTAGCTTCCTTGTGGTAGAGTTTTCATCCTACACTGGCTACTCCTCACTCAAGAGCTGGAGATGCATTGTGTTACGGTAAAATAACTCTCTTCTTACTGCTATTAGTGTAAGGAGTCCAGAAAACTCATTATATTTAAGTTTTACATGGTTAGTCTATGATTCCGCTTCCTCTAACGATGCAATTTTCTGTCAGTCTGATGGGGTTTGAATAGGATTATGTTCATTGTACATATCAGTTCACAGGTAAGTATCAAATTTTGATACAGCCAATGCTTTCTTTTGGCATTTGATATATTTAAAAAGAGAAACTAAATGTTCTTAATGCACTAATGGCCTACCAATAATATTCACTCTAGTATAGTCTTCAGGTGTGGTCCCAAAGTTATACTTTCTAACAATGCATTCATCTGGTACTTTTAGAGTCCTGCATTTTTATTGCTTTAAAATGTATTTTACTTTTTTTTAAAAAATAGTTTTTGATACCTCTGAAGAAGACTCTTCAAGCAGGTAGGATTTTATGGATTTTTCAAAATTAATATGTCAACTGAGAAAATGCAGAGAAAAGAAACTAACATTTCTAGAGTGTTCTACTGTCGGCTAGATCCTACCTATACTATGTAATTAACCTGTGTTATATAGTCATTACAATAACTCTGTAAAGTAACTGTGCTATTGCTGCCTACATTTTATTAATGAGACAACTGTGGTTCCGGGAGGTTGATGAATTTACCCATAGTTAGCAAGGGCTGAGTCATGATTTGACTGCCAACCATTTTGGCTCCCAAATTATTCTCTTGTCCCTCACCATACACAGATAAGCTCCTGTGAAGCTCTGCCATGGAGATAAAGAGGCAAATCAGAGCAACTCAGAAAGTCAAATCTGATTGTGTGTTAACTCTGATTTAGAGTTTTTCTTAGAAGCCCAGTGAGTCTAAGCAGTTACCTTACTCTCCTTGACAAATGGAGTGGTAAATAGGACCTTGTTCTTCCCACCAAAGCTTCTAGGGCCCACCTCAGTTAGGTATGGCCACAGAAACAAAGATTTTACCTAAACAATGCCTACACAGGCAAGTGTTTTTAGGTAAAATGATATCTATTCTTCTTGGGAGGAATTGTTTATCTGCGAGTAAAGAATATCTATGTTATATTCATTACATTCAGCATCTAATTAGAGGATATTTCTAATAGATTTCTCTGTGCACTGATTTCCCAGTCTGGCTTTCCACTCAGGCTGGTATCTTTGCCTAGTTGTATTAAGGTTTGTTTTTTTCTTTTCTCCTGGAGTCCTTTTTTCAACTGCCATTGCCTCCTTGATTCTTTTACTTTCTTCTCTACTTTTTCTGTCGTTTCTTTCATTGGGTTATTTATTTGCTCTTCTGGCATCTCCGGTGTTCTCCATTTTTCTGTAGACAGAATGAAAGGCAGGTAGAATTTCAGGAGTTTAAAGAAGCTTACCAATTAGTTAATCAAAACATCCTCTAGTATTTCAACCTGTGTTTACCATCTTGGCCAAGTGGTGGTTCCTTATTTAAAACTTCCCCTACTTCAGATTAGTGACCTCAGCATACTTTCTGATCTGTTAGAGGACTTTAAATGAGCAATACCCAAGTGGGATAAGAGGTGGTCTTTTTTCTCCTTCATTTTAGCCTTGGAGGTAATTTACACAGATGGACACTTCAGCATGTAAATGGTCAATTCTAGACAGACAAACAGGGTATTAACTGGGGAGTATATCAAGTTAGCTGTTTCAATCGCATAATTGCAGAAGTTGAGGGTGAAGTGACCTCTGTGTTATATACATAGCCCTCATGCTTGCTGGCAATAATGAGTCCACAGACACAGACAGGCTTCTTCTTCAGCAAGGTACTGATGACTTTTCTCAAGTTTACTGTGGGTGGACTACAGAAGAATATGTTTTGTTAGTGGTTTTAATTTTTGTTTGTTTTAAAATACTAGTTATCTCTAAATGAGGTTTAAAATCATTTCACTGTTACTTTTTTGTGACAGCTGAGATGCCATAGTTTGGGTTAGGTAGTTTAGGGATGCCAGTCAGTCTCTGTCATCTGACTGGCATCACTCAAGGCTCAACTAGTTATAAGAAGCAATGGGGCAGATTCTATATCTTAAAACTTATAAGATTTTTACCCATTTCATTCCAAGAGAATTCCTATGCATGAGATTATAAATAAAGTCTCATCTCTGATTTTTCTAAGTAGTTATTTTTGGTTTTGAATTGTTCACTATAGCAGAAAAATCTGTAGTGTCTGGGGGTATTTCCTCTCCATTCCCCCTTGAATTCTTCAGGAATATAGAGGATTCTCTAAGTTCAAGGGAGACAATCCTCCCACACAAGTCAGATGAAGAGGTGAAAAAGGACATTCTAACTTTTCTGTTGTTTCCATTGATTCTATTGCTGCTGACTTGACATTGAAACCCATCATATAGTCATGATTGATCTTTGCTCTCTGGTTGGCCTTGCTGATTCAGATTCCTGAGTCTTCATGTTGATTCACACTTTGACTTGAGACATACAGCATTTTTTTTAGCTTATACTGAGTGGCCAGGTTTTTATGACCACCTGATGTTTGTAGGCAAATTAGCTATAATTTCAGGCTGAAGTTGTTAGAGGGCCAGACCATTATAAATAAGGAAGCACGTTGTTTACCGTGACAGTAGAAGTGATTTTTTTTCTGTTGGGGGCAATATTATGGTTTGGGACATGTTTTCCTGGCATGATTTGGGCCCTTTAATTCATGTGGAACAACCTCTGATGAGCACAACATACCTAAGTATTGTTGCTGATCAAGTTCATCCTATCATGTTGATGGGCTATCCCAATGGAGATGGCTTCTTCCAACAAGACAATGCGCCATTCCATGGTGCTCATATTGTGCAGGAGTGGTTTCAAGAACATGAGGGAGACTTCATCTTGCTTAGGTGGCCCCCACAATCACCAGATCTCAATCCAATTGAGTATTTGTGGGACGAAGTTAAAAGAGTCATCAGGCAGCTGGTTCCACAACCATCAAATCTCACAGAACTGGACAGTGCAATTCATCAGGCATGGTGTCAGATTCCTTGCATCACCTTTCAACATCTCATGGAGTCAATGCCAAGGAGAATCGCTGCAGTATTGAAGGCAAAAGGTGGCCTAACGAAGTACTGATGGGTTCGTCATAATAATGTGGCCACTCAGTATGAGTGTTTGTGTGTGTGTGTGTATATATATATATATATATATACACACACACACACTAGAAGCCTAATGCACGATGAGTCGTGCAAGAATGTGCCTTCCTTTCCCAGGCTGCTGGCACCGCCTTTCTGCTCCAGCCCTGGAGCTGCCTCTTCCCACTCTGGCCCCACTTTCCCACGCTGCCCAGAGGCCCTGAGGGTCTGGGACGGTTCAGAATGCTCCCAGCCATTAGCTCCTGCTTATGCAAATTAACCCAACACCTTTGTTGGGTTGATTTGCATACTCACTCCTGATTGGCTGTTGGGCATCACGAAGGTACGGTCAATTTGCATCTTTTTCTTTTATTAGTATGTGTGTGTGTGTGTGTGTGTGTGTGTGTGTGTGTGTGTGTTTGTATATATATATATATTAGAAGCCTGGTGCATGAATTCGTGAATGGGTGGGATCTGACTTGCCTGGCCAGGGGGCGGGGACATGGGTGGTTGGCCAGCATGCCTGCTGGCCAAACTCCTGGTCAAGGGTGTAATTTGCATATTAGCCTTTAATTATATAGGATATACACTGAGTGACCAGATTATTATGCATTCAGAGATCATCATCATCTGGCCACTCAGTGTATATACATATGCTTTGTGTGCTTGGTCACTATTCCAATTACTAGCACCCTATTCTGGAAGCTGGGCCTCCTAGTTCTACCCAACTGCAACACCCTCCCGCCCCCCCGCCCCAACACACACACTGGAAAGCTTATGTGGAGCTTACTTCTTAGCCCAGATCTTTTCAGACTAGTTACCCTTTAAGGTTCTTGGTTTGTTTGTTTTTCTCCTGCTAGAAAGTGTTAGTTACTTAGAAACATTCTGAGCTGCCAGGGATAATCAAATAACACTGTAGGAAAGGACCAGATGTTCCTTTCTCCTTTGTTACCAGATCTGCACCCCAAGGTCACTTTCTATTCTGTAGAGCACCTTTCTTTAGGTAGTGGAAGGTCCCACATCACTCTCTCAGAGCAGTAGGCACCAACTTGCCTGAGGTTCCATAACTGAGGTTGGCCTCTCAAGTGATCTCTTTGCCATAACAATGAAAGTTTCCCAAGTGACTTAAATTTACCATAGGTTTCATAGTATTTTAAATTATGCCTCACATAGAAATCAGTCAACAGAAAGCTCTGAACCAAAAGTAGGTTATTGGGACTTAAAAATTCTTAGGCCACATCCATGACTCATATGTATCCATGTGTTACAAGTAGGGTTCTATCTTCCAAGCCAGTTTGGGGTGGACATGAAGATTAAGCATGATTTTCATAAAGATCTGCTGGTTCAGAGTCTGAGGAGTTAGAGAAGGAATAGTAGTAGTCCAGTCCTGGTCCTGGCTTCTATTAGTTTTCTGTGGTTTGTATGATTTCCCACATAAAGAAGGGAGCATTGTATTATCTGACTTCAGGAGGCAATCTATTTGTATATAAATTTAGTTGCCACTTACATAATAGCCGAGTTACCCTGAAATACAAACCACAACATAAGTTCAGGTAATAAGTAAAATTCATAACATTTTCAGAAAAGTGCAACATTTTAAAATGAGAAACTATGAAAAATCCACATTGGTATTTATTTGGGAATCCAAAATAATTTCAAAAAATAAATGTCAGGACTAGATTTTTTCTTGGTTTACAGCTTTCTGAGCAAATTTTTTGCTGTATCATCTCTCTTAATCCTCCTAACAAACTTCTAAAATAAGGCAGTAAGTTTCTTATTTTGTAGAAGAGAACTGAACCAAAGATATGTGACTTGTTTGAAAACAAATAGCTGTTGGTTATAGAACTAGGGTGTCTGAGTTCTATAAACTTGTGGTTATGTCAAGCTAACTCTAGTTAATTCACTGAATTATACTGCTCTCAACATGAAGGTTATATGTATATATTTTTATTTTGTACTTCATAAAACAGTTGTGGAACTTACAAATTTAAAGTGTATGGTATCATTAACATTGTAATATTAGCTCTGATATTATCTGAAATATCCCAAGAATTTACTATATTTGGAAAATATTTTATATTAATATTAAGAGAGTAATGTTATTTATCACCATTTTTGTACACAGCAAACAACAGATAACTTTTAAATGTAAAGAAGAAAGGAGACCTCAAAAATCTGAAAGAAGCACCCCTGGTAAGACTTCTGATAGTGAATTCCTCTTGGTGCTCCTAACATAGATGAAGTAAGAGTAAGAAAGTTTGATAATGAAAGAGCATTGAAAAAATACCAAACAATGTGCAAGTTGCATGTATAGTTTTTCTTAATCTCTTCCTTAATAGCACAGTACTCAGTATTAAAAACAAAATTAAAATCTGGGGCAATATCATTTGAAAAGAAATTCATTTAGTGAGTCCTGATCCCTAAAATCCCATAAGATATCTTGTGTAAAAAGAAATTATGTTAGGATGGTGTATGTTCTTCTATATACACATTATACCAAATTGGACTTGTTCTAAAAATGGATCTTTTATTTAGTATTCACTGTGAATGGATTATATTTCATGAGTACTTGTTATTACATGGAGATTTGTCTCACTAAAAAAAGGAACTAAAACTAGGAACTCAACAATACTTTCCTGATAGCACAAGCAAATGGCAAACAATAAGAGCTACACCACTTAGCCAGTGTGCAGGAATCTCAGTGAGATTGTGTTTTAAAGATATCTACCCATCAAACAGAAGTCAGAAAAACAATGCCTGTTGAGAAACACAGCGTATTTTTCACATTATACCAACAAAGTCTCATTATATCAACTTCAATCCTCAGAAGTGAAAACAGAAGGAGATATGTTGACTTCATTAATATGATAATTATCAGGACCCTGGAATTTTTTTTTAGAACAAGATGTTCTGTTGCCATTGGTAAAAAATAAATCACAATAAATATTCAAATACCCCAACCTGGGACTCAACAAATTACAATAATCGTACAAAAATGTTACTCAATAACAAAAATGCCAGATATGTTACCTAGTTCATTGTGCAGCCTGAATTGTGTGAAGACACCTTGGACTTAGTAGACTTTATCAGAGGACTTGTGTAGGTTGGTTTTGCAAGTGATAGGAAACACAAAGATCAAATAGTGTTTTGACCTTGAAGGTATGCATAATATGGAAGAGCTTTCCCAGGTTTATTTCTCTCTTGTTTTTTTTTTTTTTTTTTTTTTTTTTTTAAACAGAATTTTCACAGAAAATATCAAAATTCAGTTATTCATCTTTTGGCTTAATGATCTACCATTTAACTCTCAGGTGTCTTTTAGGTACTTGTTACTGTGATGTTGCAGAATTCAAATATTGTCTCTGTCTCCAAGAGCTTGTTATTATCATTGCCATGACATTATTTACTATACTTTATTCAGTGTTTATTAGGTGCCATACCGCACTAGGTGCTTACAAATATAGTTATTTATTGGGTCATAGTATGTGCCAACCACTTTAAATCCACGATGAGAATTAGAGTTTTTAAAACGTGGGTGAGGCTTTGTCTGGGTTTCTCATTTTCTTAAAGCTTTGTCCTGGACATGCCTAGGTTGTGGTTTTGATGCCTGGTCAGGGCACATACCAGAATAACCCAGTGAGTGCATAAATATGTGGACCAAGAGAGCAATGTTTTATCTCTGTGTGTCTCCCTTCCCCCTACTCGATTTCTAATCAATCTATTAATTTTTTTAAATGTGTGTGATAATTAAAGTTAGCATGCAGAGTATGAAGAAGTTCACCAGGTAAAGAGAAAGACAGTGATGTTTGGCAGGAAGAACATGTATTGAGATTACACATTTGGCAGAATGAACCGCAGTGCAAGGGCTGAGATGTACAAGTAAACTTGGCGGGATTTGTGAGCAGTACAGTTTCCAAGGTGCCAAATGTGTGCTATGGGGAGAGTTGGGAATGGGTGAGTGCCTAGCAGCAGGCTCATGAAAGGCTCTAGTACTACACAAAGGACTAGATCTCTTTTATTTCATAAAATTTTTGTTAAAATGTAGTTGACACACAATATATTATGTTCTGGTTTGCAAAATAATAATGTGACATCTACATTCCTTATGATGTGTCACACTGATAAGCCTAGTAACCATCTATCACCATGCAAAGTCATTACTACATTAGTCCATTCCCGGTTTTATACACTAGATCCATGTCGCTCATGTATTTTATAACTGGAAGGTTGCACTTCTTGTTTTTTATTGTCTAAAGTTTTACATAAGTCTCCTTTTTCTTCAGTTGACCGCCCCCAAGCCATTCCCACCCAAGGCAAGCCCTCACTGGCCCAGTGTCTGTGTCCATGTTTATGCTCATATGCATGCATACAAGTCCTTTGGTGGCTCTCTAATCCCCCACCCCTCCCACCATTTGTCTCTGGATCTATTCTTGTTCATAACATTATGCTGATCATTATATCCCACATATGACTCAGAGCATGTGATATTTATCTTTCTCCAACTGGCTTATTTCCCTTAGCATAATGGTCTCCAGTTCCAACCATGCTGTTGAAAATGTTAAAAGTTCCTTCTTTTTTATTTTTATAACGGCATAGTATTCCATTGTGTAGATGTACCACAGTTTTTAATCCACTCATCTGCTGATGGGCACTTAGGTGTTTCCAAATCATAGCTATGATAACTATGTTGTGCTGCTGTGAACATAGGAGTGCATATATCCTTTCTGATTGGTGTTTTTGGTTTCTTGGGATATAGTTCTTGTAGTGGGTCAAATGGGAGCTCCATTTTTAACTTTTTGAGGAAACTCCATACTGTCTATCACAGTGGCTGCACCAGTCTGCATTCCCACCAGCAGTGCATGAGGGTTTCTTTTTTCCACATCCTCACCAGCACTTGTCATTTGTTGATTTGTTGATGATAGCCATTCTGACAGGTGTGAGATGGTATCTCATTGTTGTTTTGATTTGCATATCTCAGATGATTAGTGACTTTGAGCATGTTTTCATATGTCTGTGGGCCTTCTGTATGTCCTCTTTCAAAAAGTGTCTATCTAGATCCTTTGTCCATTTTTTATTGGATTTTTTTATCTTCCTTTTGTTAAATAGTATGAGTTCTCTCTAAATTTTAGAGATTTAAAATCCTTATCAGAAATATCATTGGCAAATATGTTCTCCCAAGCAGTAGGCTTTCTTGTTGTTTTATTGATGGTTTCTTTTGCTGTGCAGAAGCCTTTTATTTTGATTTAGTCCCATTTGTTTATTTTCTCCTTAGTTTCCATTGCCCTAGGAGCTATGTCTGCAAAGATATTGCGACAACACATGTCTGCTATTTTTCTGCCTATGGAGTCTTGTAGGACTTTATGGTTTCCCATCTTTCATTTAAGTCCTTTAGCCATTTTGAGTTTGTTTTTGTGTATGGTGCAAGTTGGTGATCTAGTTTCCATTTTTTGCATGTATCTGACCAAATTTCCCAGCATCATTTATTGAAGAGATTGTCTTGACTCCATTGTATGGAAGTTTGCACTTCTTATTCATATCCTTCTGTTTTCTCACTGTCCTCAAGTCACTGACCTCTGCGAACCCATCAGTATGTTCTCTGTAGCTATGGAGTCTGTTTCTGTTTTGTTTGTTTTATTGTTTTAAATTGCACATGTAAGTGAGATCATATGACATTTGACTTTCTCTGTCTCATTTAAGTTAGCCTAACACCCTCGCTTTCCATCCATTTTGCTGCAAATTGCAAAATTCTGTTCTTTCTTATGCCTGAGTAATATAATATAATATAATATAATATAATATAATATAATATAATATAATATAATAATATATAATATATATATGTGTGTGTATATATCTATACAGATATATATACACACACACATATATATATATATACATATATATATCACATATACATAACACATCTTCTTTATTCATTTATGTATGGAAAGAATCCTAGGTAGCTCCCATATCCTGGCTATTGTGAATAATGCTGCAGTGAACATAGGGGTGCTCACATATTTTTTTTTCAAAATTCATGTTTATATATATATCTGTTGGGTAAATATCCAGATGAGAAATGGCAGTTCTATTTCTAATTTCTTGAGGAATCTCCATGCTGTTTTCCACAATTACTGGACCAATTTATATTCACATGAACAGTGTGTGAGGCTTTGTTTCTTCTCCATGTTCTCGAAAACACTTGCTGTTTATATTTTAGCACAGCCATTCTGAGAGGAGTGAGGTGGTACTTCTCTATGGCTTTAATTTGCATTTCCCTGATTAGTGATGTTGAGCTATTTGTTTCCTTTAGTTTTTTAAAACATGTTTTTAATTATTTTTAGAGAGAGAGGAAGGGAAAGTAAGAGATAGAAACATCAATGAGAGAGAACCATCACATGCATCGGCTGCCTCCTGCACGCCAATGCTGGTGTTGAGCCTGCATCCCCAGGCAAGTGCCCTGACTGGGAATTCAACCAGGAGCATGGGGCAACTCTTTTTTTATTTTATTTTATTTTTTTATTTTTATTTTATTATTATTTATTTTTTTAATTGCTTGAAGTATTCCAAATAGTAGTACATATGTCTGCTTTTTTTCCCCCCATTGACCTCCCCCCGGCCTCCCCTTCCCCCCAGTACATGCCTTTACCTGCCCCCCAAAGTGTCTTTTATCCATTGGTTATGCTTATATGCATGCGTACAAGTCCTTCAGTTGATCTCTTACAGCCCGCCGCCCCCCCCAACCTCCTCTGCCTTCCTGCTGTAGTTTGACAGTCTGTTCAATGCTTCTTTGCCTCTGTATCTCTTTTTTCCCCATTTCTTTCTTTTAAAAAATCTTGCCTCTGCAGACTAGAAATAGACGTATAATAAAAAATGTTTGAGTCCCAATTTCAATGTCCAACTGTTCTGAGTCCCCATTTCAACGTCAAACAGTTCCTTAAGTGTACATGTCAGCAATGATATCTGGATGGTGGGTACATGGTGGCAATGCAGGTCTGACCCTCACTGGTTTGGTCCTAGGAAACCTGCTGTATCGCACAGCTGCTGACTGCTAGCATGGCAAGGCGTCGTCAGAGTCTTCCATCTCTGGACTGTTTCTGCTCTTGTCTTCGTGGTTGGAGCAGACCTGTCAATTCCTCTCTGTTGCAGGAATCCACATGGTCTTGGAGTTGTTTTCTGAAAATATACAAACATATTCTCGACCAAAAGTTAATAAAGGAATCTTTTCTATATAATTAATTTGGGATCCTTTTATTTTTGCCCAAACGATTTTCCTTTGTCTTATTTAGACACCATGTGTGTTTTTCATGGGTGTCTTGCTGTTAGCATTAGAAATGAAAACTAATTTTGTAAAGTAAAAGTTTTCTAGATGTAATTTACTTATAGGATATTTTTCCTTACATGATATTACCCTACTATCCCCCCTTTTTTAATTAATGGAGGCTTTTGTAAATTTTATATTGCAGTCTTGATAACTTTAAATTTTAATATTTTGCACAAAAATATGATTGCTTTAGTTTCATTGTATGTTCAGGAATTTTACCATGAGATGAACTAACAATAGAAATTTTAGTTACCACTTTAGGAACAGCTTTTTGTTCAGTACAATTAAATTTTCTTGAATATTCACTTATTTGAATTAGCCTATTTAATTTAATCTGAAAACTTGATTATTATTTTACTGTCAAATTTAATACTCTACCAACAATCTTAGTTTACCCTGTAAATATTAGTGGAAAGGATTATTTGCATTCTTGAGTAGGCCCTGAGCATTCCTGGTGCTAGGCTGGATTTAGATATAGGGCAGCTGCTGTCGGCCAAGTCTCTGTCTGTTACCTGGGTCCCAATCTGAGCTGGGCCAAGTCACTGTCTGTCACTTGTGTCCCGATCTGAGCTGGGCGTGGGAAGCAGAGCAGCCATGGGGGCAGGAAACCTCCCTCAGACGTGGTGAGGGTTCAGGCCTATGGGGCAACTCTTAATCCACTTAGCAATACTGGCCTGGCCTGTGGGTATATTAGTCCATGTCATATCTACTCCAGTCTGCCATGGAAGTGTGAGAGCAGTCCTAGAGAATGTATAAGTGAATATGCATTACTGTTTTCCAGTGAAACTATTTGCAAAACCAGATGGCAGCTTGTATTTGGCCTGTGGGTCTTATTTTGCTGACCCCTCATGTAGAGGATAGATGGAAGGAAACCACATAAAGAGATGGGAGACCAAAAAATATTTTGCCTCTGGACTAGCATAAGTCTACTATGAAGTTTTCAAGCATCCATGTTGAAATGAGTCTGGAAGCTCAATTTATCCCATTTAAAATGTTGGTGTTTTTCTACGTTTATGCCTTTGTTTTGCTTAAAAAAACCTTATTAATTTAAGAAAGAACAATAATAGTTGGTAGTATTTTCCCCGCTGTGATAGCCATCTGCTAAGAGCCTGTGTTTGATTAGGGCAGTTGACAGTAGCAAAATAAAGCAGAGGTGGTAGGTTTTGTGATGATTGCACGTAAAACAGTTAGTGGGAAGAGAGAAATCTAAGATGATTGATAGGTTTTCAGGTCATGCACTGGCATTTTCTCAGTTGTTTTTAATCCTCACACAAAGGTCTTTTCCACTGATTTTTAGAGAGAGTGGAAGGGAGAGGGAGAGACTGAGAGAAACATCAATGTGAGAGGACACGTCAATCGCTTGCCTCCTCCATGCACCCGGACCAGGGTCAGGGAACCTGAAACCAAGGTACTTGCCCTTGACCAGAATCACACCTGGAACACTTCAGTCTGTGGGCCAAGGCTCTATCCACTGAGCAAAACCAGTGAGGGCCTGCACTGGCATTTGGATTGGACATGAAGACTAGGACTTTAACTGATCAGCAGGAAAGAGCAACAGTTCATCCAGAAAGACCAGTATCTTTCCATACATGTTTAATTGGATGGTATATCCATGGATATGCCTATACTTTGGGTATAATTTCTTTCACTTTTTACTTGTCCTGTCAACAACTGCCTTTAATAGGTGAGCCATGATATTAGTTTAATGAAACAATTTAAAAAGATTAGTAATAATAATAAAAAAACAAAAACTCTGCAATCATTAGAACACTTTTGTTATATACTAGAGGCTAGGTGCATTTATTCGTGCATGGGTGGGGTCCTTCCAGCCTGCCCCGATGGGGGTTGATCAGGGGTGGGGCCAGTCAGGGAGTCTAATATTGGAAGCTATAGCTTTCCTCCAGCTGGATCGAATTATACGTTAGGCCAAAAGAAAACCCACAACAAAACGGTTTTGCATTTCACGTGCCATGAGATGAAGTTGTTTATGTGTTGTTGCAAACATATATCAAGATGGATGATGGCCCTTTAATGATTTTTGCTTTCTCTCTGGGGCTCTACTCTCAGTTTCCCGATATGATCTTCATGTCTGTTTAAAAGTTTTTCTGTTTTTGAATGTGCCTACCCTTCGCTGTTGCTCCTGGCAGCCTGCAGGTCCTCTTTCCACCCCTTTTAAAGAGAGATTGAAAGCTCACCTAATCTGCAAGGAACTGCCATTTCACAAAATCCCCACACAGCCTCTTTACATTCCTCAGCAAAGAGCTACCATCCCGTTAATGATTAGGTCGCCTTTTTGGCTAACTTGCAAGTTCTCCTGGAGCTGCGGGCCGTGGAGGGAGAATTCCACACCTTGGCTGCAATATTAGCAGAGCCCTCTGGATACTTGGGACGGGGTCAGAAGGGAGTGATAATTATTTTCTTGTGCTTGCACTAAATGTACATGCACCAGGGATCCGGGCAGTGATTTAGGGGTGTTGGGGGCCTATCGGGATGGAAACTGGCCAGCGGAGGGGCGGCAGGTGGTTGGCAGCCAGCCAAGCTCCTGATCGGTACATTGGGGGCTGATAGGGGGCCGGGCCCGCTGGGAGGAGAAGCCAATCACAGCCCGGATCAGGCTGGTTGGCTGCTGCAGTGTGAGTCATAGCCACCAGTCATTTTGGTCGTTCTTTTTGTTAGGCCATAACGGTCCCTGGGCTTTTATATATATAGATGACAATTACTGTTTTTTTGCAGTTATCCCAGTTAGTTGACTGGTTCATAACTCTTGTAAAAGGGAATTAAACCCTGTTCAGTTGGAGAAATTTGTCAGTGAGATGTCTTCCTTTCCTTTACAGGAACTTTGATGCTATAGAACATACTGTCAGGCATTAGGATTCTGTATTTCTTATTCTGACTAAATAGGAATGTTGCAAGTTTCACATAACTTTCTGACATCATTGATTCATTTATCCCTTTCATGTCTTTATTCCAATTGTTACAGATCTACAGAAAACTCAAAAACAAGCACGGACCGAAACAAAATCAAGTACAGGTATTCAGTGAAATCAACTTCTGTATTGTGATCATGTATAATACATCAATCCAAATAATATTTTTACATAATGAAATTTTGTGAGATGTTTCTAAACACACCTCTAGGTTTGTTTATTCACTGGATACATTTACAGGACTCATCATATAGTTGTGCTCACACATGAGTTTTATTACAGTTAAAGGTTTAAAGCAAAATCAGCAAAAGAGAAAAGATGCATGTGACAAAGTGTGGCAGATATCTGGTATCAGCTTCCAAGAGTCCTCCCCCTGTGGAGTTACCAGGATATGCTTAGTTATTCCAGTGTCAAATTCTGACAACACACATGAAATATGTCATCTACCAGTCTTGTTAGACTTAGTGCCAAGGTTTTTATGGCACGCTAGTCACATAGGCATCTTCCCCATAGCATGTACCAAAGTTCTAGGTTCCCACAAAAAAAGCAGGTGTACAGTATGAACCCGATCAGTTGTATAAATTATTGAGGCATGTGGAGCCACTGTTCTCAGTTAGGGAAAGGTGTAAACCCTCCCCAGATTCAGGTTTTAAGACTCCAACTGAAGTATAGCCATTTAAGCAGGACTTTCTTTTTAAAAAAATTTTTTTTAATTGTTTGAAGTATTACAAATAGTAGTACATATGTCTCTTTTTTTTCCCCATTGACCTCCCCCCAGCCTCCCCTTCCCCCAGTACATGCCTTTACCTGCCCCCACCCCAGTGTCTTTTATCCATTGGTTATGCTTATATGCATGCGTACAAGTCCTTCAGTTGATCTCTTACAGCCCGCCCCCCCCCCAAAACCTCCTCTGCCTTCCCGCTGTAGTTTGACAGTCTGTTCAATGTTTCTTTGCTTCTGTATCTATTTTTCCCCTTTTCTTTCTTTTAAAAAATCTTGCCTCTGCAGACTAGAAATAAACATATAATAACAAAAAATGTTTGAGTCCCAATTTCAATGTCCAACAGTTCTGAGTCCCAGTTTCAATGTCAAACAGTTCCTTATGTGTACATGTCAGCAATGATATCTGGATGTTGGGCACATGGTGGCAATGCAGGTCCGACCCTCTCTGGTTTGGTCCTAGGCAGGCTGCTGCGTCGCACAGCTGCTGACTGCTAGCGTGGCAAGGCGTCGTCAGCGTCTTCCATCTCTGGACTGTTTCTCCTCTTGTCTTCATGGTTGGAGCAGACCTGTCAATTCCTCTCTGTTGCAGGAATCCACATGGTCTTGGAGTTGTTTTCTGAAAATATACAAACATATTCTCGACCAAAAGTTAATAAAGGAATCTTTTCTATATAATTGATTTGGGATCCTCTTATTTTTGCCCAAACGATTTTCCTTTGTCTTATTTAGACACCATGTGTGCTTTTCATGGGTGTCTTGCTGTTAGCATTACAAATAAAAATTAATTTTGTAAAGTAAAAATTTTCTAGATGTAATTTACTTATAGGATATTTTTCCTTACATGATATTACCCTACTATCCCCCCTTTTTTGATTAATGGGGGCTTTTGTAAATTTTATAATGCAGTCTTCATAACTTTAAATTTTAATTTTTTGCACAAAAATATGGCTGCTTTAGTTTCATTGCATGTTTAGGAATTTTACCATGAGATGAACTACCAATAGAAATTTTAGTTACCACTTTAGGAACAGCTTTTTGTTCAGTACAATTAAATTTTCTTGAATATTCACTTATTTGAATTAGCCTATTTAATTTAATCTGAAAACTTCATTATTATTTTACTGTCAAATTTAATACTGTACCAACAATCTTAGTTTACCCTGTAAATATTAGTGGAAAGGATTATTTGCATTCTTGAGTAGGCCCTGAGCATTCCTGGTGCTAGGCTGGATTTAGATATAGGGCAGCTGCTGTCAGCCAAGTCTCTGTCTGTTACCTGGGTGCCAATCTGAGCTGGGCCAAGTCACTGTCTGTCACCTGTGTCCCGATCTGAGCTGGGCGTGGGAAGCAGAGCAGCCATGGGGGCAGGAAACCTCCCTCAGACGGGGTGAGCGTTCAGGCCTATGGGGCAACTCTTAATCCACTTAGCAATACTGGCCTGGCCTGTGGGTATATTAGTCCATGTCATATCTACTCCAGTCTGCCATGGAAGTGTGAGAGCAGTCCTAGAGAATGTATAAGTGAATATGCATTACTGTTTTCCAGTGAAACTATTTGCAAAACCAGATGGCAGCTTGTATTTGGCCTGTGGGTCTTATTTTGCTGACCCCTCATGTAGAGGATAGATGGAAGGAAACCACATAAAGAGATGGGAGACCAAAAAATATTTTGCCTCTGGACTAGCATAAGTCTACTATGAAGTTTTCAAGCATCCATGTTGAAATGAGTCTGGAAGCTCAATTTATCCCATTTAAAATGTTGGTGTTTTTCTACGTTTATGTCTTTTTCCTTTGTTTTGCTTAAAAAAACCTTATTAATTTAAGAAAGAACAATAATAGTTGGTAGTATTTTCCCCGCTGTGATAGCCATCTGCTAAGAGCCTGTGTTTGATTAGGGCAGTTGACAGTAGCAAAATAAAGCAGAGGTGGTAGGTTTTGTGATGATTGCACGTAAAACAGTTAGTGGGAAGAGAGAAATCTTAGATGATTGATAGGTTTTCAGGTCATGCACTGGCATTTTCTCAGTTGTTTTTAATCCTCACACAAAGGTCTTTTCCACTGATTTTTAGAGAGAGTGGAAGGGAGAGGGAGAGACTGAGAGAAACATCAATGTGAGAGGACACGTCAATCGCTTGCCTCCTCCATGCACCCGGACCAGGGTCAGGGAACCTGAAACCAAGGTACTTGCCCTTGACCAGAATCACACCTGGAACACTTCAGTCTGTGGGCCAAGGCTCTATCCACTGAGCAAAACCAGTGAGGGCCTGCACTGGCATTTGGATTGGACATGAAGACTAGGACTTTAACTGATCAGCAGGAAAGAGCAACAGTTCATCCAGAAAGACCAGTATCTTTCCATACATGTTTAATTGGATGGTATATCCATGGATATGCCTATACTTTGGGTATAATTTCTTTCACTTTTTACTTGTCCTGTCAACAACTGCCTTTAATAGGTGAGCCATGATATTAGTTTAATGAAACAATTTAAAAAGATTAGTAATAATAATAAAAAAACAAAAACTCTGCAATCATTAGAACACTTTTGTTATATACTAGAGGCTAGGTGCATTTATTCGTGCATGGGTGGGGTCCTTCCAGCCTGCCCCGATGGGGGTTGATCAGGGGTGGGGCCAGTCAGGGAGTCTAATATTGGAAGCTATAGCTTTCCTCCAGCTGGATCGAATTATACGTTAGGCCAAAAGAAAACCCACAACAAAACGGTTTTGCATTTCACGTGCCATGAGATGAAGTTGTTTATGTGTTGTTGCAAACATATATCAAGATGGATGATGGCCCTTTAATGATTTTTGCTTTCTCTCTGGGGCTCTACTCTCAGTTTCCCGATGTGATCTTCATGTCTGTTTAAAAGTTTTTCTGTTTTTGAATGTGCCTACCCTTCGCTGTTGCTCCTGGCAGCCTGCAGGTCCTCTTTCCACCCCTTTTAAAGAGAGATTGAAAGCTCACCTAATCTGCAAGGAACTGCCATTTCACAAAATCCCCACACAGCCTCTTTACATTCCTCAGCAAAGAGCTACCATCCCGTTAATGATTAGGTCGCCTTTTTGGCTAACTTGGAAATTCTCCTGGGGCTGCGGGCCGTGGAGGGAGAATTCCACACCTTGGCTGCAATATTAGCAGAGCCCTCTGGATACTTGGGACGGGGTCAGAAGGGAGTGATAATTATTTTCTTGTGCTTGCACTAAATGTACATGCACAAGGGATCCGGGCAGTGATTTAGGGGTGTTGGGGGCCTATCGGGATGGAAACTGGCCAGCGGAGGGGCGGCAGGTGGTTGGCAGCCAGCCAAGCTCCTGATCGGTACATTGGGGGCTGATAGGGGGCCGGGCCCGCTGGGAGGAGAAGCCAATCACAGCCCGGATCAGGCTGGTTGGCTGCTGCAGTGTGAGTCATAGCCACCAGTCATTTTGGTCGTTCTTTTTGTTAGGCCATAACGGTCCCTGGGCTTTTATATATATAGATGACAATTACTGTTTTTTTGCAGTTATCCCAGTTAGTTGACTGGTTCATAACTCTTGTAAAAGGGAATTAAACCCTGTTCAGTTGGAGAAATTTGTCAGTGAGATGTCTTCCTTTCCTTTACAGGAACTTTGATACTATAGAACATACTGTCAGGCATTAGGATTCTGTATTTCTTATTCTGACTAAATAGGAATGTTGCAAGTTTCACATAACTTTCTGACATCATTGATTCATTTATCCCTTTCATGTCTTTATTCCAATTGTTACAGATCTACAGAAAACTCAAAAACAAGCACGGACCGAAACAAAATCAAGTACAGGTATTCAGTGAAATCAACTTCTGTATTGTGATCATGTATAATACATCAATCCAAATAATATTTTTACATAATGAAATTTTGTGAGATGTTTCTAAACACACCTCTAGGTTTGTTTATTCACTGGATACATTTACAGGACTCATCATATAGGTGTGCTCACACATGAGTTTTATTACAGTTAAAGGTTTAAAGCAAAATCAGCAAAAGAGAAAAGATGCATGTGACAAAGTGTGGCAGATATCTGGTATCAGCTTCCAAGAGTCCTCCCCCTGTGGAGTTACCAGGATATGCTTAGTTATTCCAGTGTCAAATTCTGACAACACACATGAAATATGTCATCTACCAGTCTTGTTAGACTTAGTGCCAAGGTTTTTATGGCACGCTAGTCACATAGGCATCTTCCCCATAGCATGTACCAAAGTTCTAGGTTCCCACAAAAAAAGCAGGTGTACAGTATGAACCCGATCAGTTGTATAAATTATTGAGGCATGTGGAGCCACTGTTCTCAGTTAGGGAAAGGTGTAAACCCTCCCCAGATTCAGGTTTTAAGACTCCAACTGAAGTATAGCCATTTAAGCAGGACTTTCTTTTAAAAAAATTTTTTTTTAATTGTTTGAAGTATTACAAATAGTAGTACATATGTCTCTTTTTTTTCCCCATTGACCTCCCCCCAGCCTCCCCTTCCCCCAGTACATACCTTTACCTGCCCCCACCCCAGTGTCTTTTATCCATTGGTTATGCTTATATGCATGCGTACAAGTCCTTCAGTTGATCTCTTACAGCCCGCCCCCCCCCCAAAACCTCCTCTGCCTTCCCACTGTAGTTTGACAGTCTGTTCAATGTTTCTTTGCTTCTGTATCTATTTTTCCCCTTTTCTTTCTTTTAAAAAATCTTGCCTCTGCAGACTAGAAATAAACATATAATAACAAAAAATGTTTGAGTCCCAATTTCAATGTCCAACAGTTCTGAGTCCCAGTTTCAATGTCAAACAGTTCCTTATGTGTACATGTCAGCAATGATATCTGGATGGTGGGCACATGGTGGCAATGCAGGTCCGACCCTCTCTGGTTTGGTCCTAGGCAGGCTGCTGCGTCGCACAGCTGCTGACTGCTAGCGTGGCAAGGCGTCGTCAGCGTCTTCCATCTCTGGACTGTTTCTCCTCTTGTCTTCATGGTTGGAGCAGACCTGTCAATTCCTCTCTGTTGCAGGAATCCACATGGCCTTGGAGTTGTTTTCTGAAAATATACAAACATATTCTCGACCAAAAGTTAATAAAGGAATCTTTTCTATATAATTGATTTGGGATCCTCTTATTTTTGCCCAAACGATTTTCCTTTGTCTTATTTAGACACCATGTGTGCTTTTCATGGGTGTCTTGCTGTTAGCATTACAAATAAAAATTAATTTTGTAAAGTAAAAATTTTCTAGATGTAATTTACTTATAGGATATTTTTCCTTACATGATATTACCCTACTATCCCCCCTTTTTTGATTAATGGGGGCTTTTGTAAATTTTATAATGCAGTCTTCATAACTTTAAATTTTAATTTTTTGCACAAAAATATGGCTGCTTTAGTTTCATTGCATGTTTAGGAATTTTACCATGAGATGAACTACCAATAGAAATTTTAGTTACCACTTTAGGAACAGCTTTTTGTTCAGTACAATTAAATTTTCTTGAATATTCACTTATTTGAATTAGCCTATTTAATTTAATCTGAAAACTTCATTATTATTTTACTGTCAAATTTAATACTCTACCAACAATCTTAGTTTACCCTGTAAATATTAGTGGAAAGGATTATTTGCATTCTTGAGTAGGCCCTGAGCATTCCTGGTGCTAGGCTGGATTTAGATATAGGGCAGCTGCTGTCAGCCAAGTCTCTGTCTGTTACCTGGGTGCCAATCTGAGCTGGGCCAAGTCACTGTCTGTCACCTGTGTCCCGATCTGAGCTGGGCGTGGGAAGCAGAGCAGCCATGGGGGCAGGAAACCTCCCTCAGACGGGGTGAGCGTTCAGGCCTATGGGGCAACTCTTAATCCACTTAGCAATACTGGCCTGGCCTGTGGGTATATTAGTCCATGTCATATCTACTCCAGTCTGCCATGGAAGTGTGAGAGCAGTCCTAGAGAATGTATAAGTGAATATGCATTACTGTTTTCCAGTGAAACTATTTGCAAAACCAGATGGCAGCTTGTATTTGGCCTGTGGGTCTTATTTTGCTGACCCCTCATGTAGAGGATAGATGGAAGGAAACCACATAAAGAGATGGGAGACCAAAAAATATTTTGCCTCTGGACTAGCATAAGTCTACTATGAAGTTTTCAAGCATCCATGTTGAAATGAGTCTGGAAGCTCAATTTATCCCATTTAAAATGTTGGTGTTTTTCTACGTTTATGTCTTTTTCCTTTGTTTTGCTTAAAAAAACCTTATTAATTTAAGAAAGAACAATAATAGTTGGTAGTATTTTCCCCGCTGTGATAGCCATCTGCTAAGAGCCTGTGTTTGATTAGGGCAGTTGACAGTAGCAAAATAAAGCAGAGGTGGTAGGTTTTGTGATGATTGCACGTAAAACAGTTAGTGGGAAGAGAGAAATCTTAGATGATTGATAGGTTTTCAGGTCATGCACTGGCATTTTCTCAGTTGTTTTTAATCCTCACACAAAGGTCTTTTCCACTGATTTTTAGAGAGAGTGGAAGGGAGAGGGAGAGACTGAGAGAAACATCAATGTGAGAGGACACGTCAATCGCTTGCCTCCTCCATGCACCCGGACCAGGGTCAGGGAACCTGAAACCAAGGTACTTGCCCTTGACCAGAATCACACCTGGAACACTTCAGTCTGTGGGCCAAGGCTCTATCCACTGAGCAAAACCAGTGAGGGCCTGCACTGGCATTTGGATTGGACATGAAGACTAGGACTTTAACTGATCAGCAGGAAAGAGCAACAGTTCATCCAGAAAGACCAGTATCTTTCCATACATGTTTAATTGGATGGTATATCCATGGATATGCCTATACTTTGGGTATAATTTCTTTCACTTTTTACTTGTCCTGTCAACAACTGCCTTTAATAGGTGAGCCATGATATTAGTTTAATGAAACAATTTAAAAAGATTAGTAATAATAATAAAAAAACAAAAACTCTGCAATGATTAGAACACTTTTGTTATATACTAGAGGCTAGGTGCATTTATTCGTGCATGGGTGGGGTCCTTCCAGCCTGCCCCGATGGGGGTTGATCAGGGGTGGGGCCAGTCAGGGAGTCTAATATTGGAAGCTATAGCTTTCCTCCAGCTGGATCGAATTATACGTTAGGCCAAAAGAAAACCCACAACAAAACGGTTTTGCATTTCACGTGCCATGAGATGAAGTTGTTTATGTGTTGTTGCAAACATATATCAAGATGGATGATGGCCCTTTAATGATTTTTGCTTTCTCTCTGGGGCTCTACTCTCAGTTTCCCGATATGATCTTCATGTCTGTTTAAAAGTTTTTCTGTTTTTGAATGTGCCTACCCTTCGCTGTTGCTCCTGGCAGCCTGCAGGTCCTCTTTCCACCCCTTTTAAAGAGAGATTGAAAGCTCACCTAATCTGCAAGGAACTGCCATTTCACAAAATCCCCACACAGCCTCTTTACATTCCTCAGCAAAGAGCTACCATCCCGTTAATGATTAGGTCGCCTTTTTGGCTAACTTGGAAATTCTCCTGGGGCTGCGGGCCGTGGAGGGAGAATTCCACACCTTGGCTGCAATATTAGCAGAGCCCTCTGGATACTTGGGACGGGGTCAGAAGGGAGTGATAATTATTTTCTTGTGCTTGCACTAAATGTACATGCACCAGGGATCCGGGCAGTGATTTAGGGGTGTTGGGGGCCTATCGGGATGGAAACTGGCCAGCGGAGGGGCGGCAGGTGGTTGGCAGCCAGCCAAGCTCCTGATCGGTACATTGGGGGCTGATAGGGGGCCGGGCCCGCTGGGAGGAGAAGCCAATCACAGCCCGGATCAGGCTGGTTGGCTGCTGCAGTGTGAGTCATAGCCACCAGTCATTTTGGTCGTTCTTTTTGTTAGGCCATAACGGTCCCTGGGCTTTTATATATATAGATGACAATTACTGTTTTTTTGCAGTTATCCCAGTTAGTTGACTGGTTCATAACTCTTGTAAAAGGGAATTAAACCCTGTTCAGTTGGAGAAATTTGTCAGTGAGATGTCTTCCTTTCCTTTACAGGAACTTTGATACTATAGAACATACTGTCAGGCATTAGGATTCTGTATTTCTTATTCTGACTAAATAGGAATGTTGCAAGTTTCACATAACTTTCTGACATCATTGATTCATTTATCCCTTTCATGTCTTTATTCCAATTGTTACAGATCTACAGAAAACTCAAAAACAAGCACGGACCGAAACAAAATCAAGTACAGGTATTCAGTGAAATCAACTTCTGTATTGTGATCATGTATAATACATCAATCCAAATAATATTTTTACATAATGAAATTTTGTGAGATGTTTCTAAACACACCTCTAGGTTTGTTTATTCACTGGATACATTTACAGGACTCATCATATAGGTGTGCTCACACATGAGTTTTATTACAGTTAAAGGTTTAAAGCAAAATCAGCAAAAGAGAAAAGATGCATGTGACAAAGTGTGGCAGATATCTGGTATCAGCTTCCAAGAGTCCTCCCCCTGTGGAGTTACCAGGATATGCTTAGTTATTCCAGTGTCAAATTCTGACAACACACATGAAATATGTCATCTACCAGTCTTGTTAGACTTAGTGCCAAGGTTTTTATGGCACGCTAGTCACATAGGCATCTTCCCCATAGCATGTACCAAAGTTCTAGGTTCCCACAAAAAAAGCAGGTGTACAGTATGAACCCGATCAGTTGTATAAATTATTGAGGCATGTGGAGCCACTGTTCTCAGTTAGGGAAAGGTGTAAACCCTCCCCAGATTCAGGTTTTAAGACTCCAACTGAAGTATAGCCATTTAAGCAGGACTTTCTTTTTAAAAAAATTTTTTTTAATTGTTTGAAGTATTACAAATAGTAGTACATATGTCTCTTTTTTTTCCCCATTGACCTCCCCCCAGCCTCCCCTTCCCCCAGTACATGCCTTTACCTGCCCCCACCCCAGTGTCTTTTATCCATTGGTTATGCTTATATGCATGCGTACAAGTCCTTCAGTTGATCTCTTACAGCCCGCCCCCCCCCCCCCCAAAACCTCCTCTGCCTTCCCGCTGTAGTTTGACAGTCTGTTCAATGTTTCTTTGCTTCTGTATCTATTTTTCCCCTTTTCTTTCTTTTAAAAAATCTTGCCTCTGCAGACTAGAAATAAACATATAATAACAAAAAATGTTTGAGTCCCAATTTCAATGTCCAACAGTTCTGAGTCCCAGTTTCAATGTCAAACAGTTCCTTATGTGTACATGTCAGCAATGATATCTGGATGGTGGGCACATGGTGGCAATGCAGGTCCGACCCTCTCTGGTTTGGTCCTAGGCAGGCTGCTGCGTCGCACAGCTGCTGACTGCTAGCGTGGCAAGGCGTCGTCAGCGTCTTCCATCTCTGGACTGTTTCTCCTCTTGTCTTCATGGTTGGAGCAGACCTGTCAATTCCTCTCTGTTGCAGGAATCCACATGGTCTTGGAGTTGTTTTCTGAAAATATACAAACATATTCTCGACCAAAAGTTAATAAAGGAATCTTTTCTATATAATTGATTTGGGATCCTCTTATTTTTGCCCAAACGATTTTCCTTTGTCTTATTTAGACACCATGTGTGCTTTTCATGGGTGTCTTGCTGTTAGCATTACAAATAAAAATTAATTTTGTAAAGTAAAAATTTTCTAGATGTAATTTACTTACAGGATATTTTTCCTTACATGATATTACCCTACTATCCCCCCTTTTTTGATTAATGGGGGCTTTTGTAAATTTTATAATGCAGTCTTCATAACTTTAAATTTTAATTTTTTGCACAAAAATATGGCTGCTTTAGTTTCATTGCATGTTTAGGAATTTTACCATGAGATGAACTACCAATAGAAATTTTAGTTACCACTTTAGGAACAGCTTTTTGTTCAGTACAATTAAATTTTCTTGAATATTCACTTATTTGAATTAGCCTATTTAATTTAATCTGAAAACTTCATTATTATTTTACTGTCAAATTTAATACTCTACCAACAATCTTAGTTTACCCTGTAAATATTAGTGGAAAGGATTATTTGCATTCTTGAGTAGGCCCTGAGCATTCCTGGTGCTAGGCTGGATTTAGATATAGGGCAGCTGCTGTCAGCCAAGTCTCTGTCTGTTACCTGGGTGCCAATCTGAGCTGTGCCAAGTCACTGTCTGTCACCTATGTCCCGATCTGAGCTGGGCGTGGGAAGCAAAGCAGCCATGGGAGCAGGAGACCTCCCTCAGACGGGTTGAGGGTTCAGGCCCCTGCAAGGTTGGGAGGGTGGGGGTCTGTGCCCCACCTCTGATGATCCCCAAGTTCTCTCTTGATGGCCCCTCTGCGACTGTGCCTGTCTTAGGTTGTTCCTTCCCTGAGGAATCTTAACCGTCTCTGGCTAACCAGTCATCCTCCGGGGCCAAGCAGGGTGATGTGAGGTTCAGTTCTGTCTCCTTGGTAGCCTATGCCCCCGTGGCCTCCATGCCCAGCACCTAAGCAGGACTTTCTAAGGATAGCAGTCTTAGGCTGGCTGCATGGAATTTTGTTCCACAGCAGGTATAGCCCTGACTGAATTTTTGACTTTAGCCTAAAATTTTATTTTTAAAGCAAGTAATGTGATAACACTAGAGGCCCAGTGCATGAATATTCATGAATTGGACTGGGGGGGTGGTGGGCGGATCCCACTGCCCAGCCTTCCCCCTCTCACAGTCCGGGAGTGCTCAGGGGTAGGAGGCTACCCGGTGATCAGGGGAAGGCGACGCCCCCATCACACCTATGCTGCTGCCACTGCCAGCAGCACAAGCCTCAGCTGGCCCTGGTTACCTGAACCCCGGGTAGCCCTGGGCAGCTGGGCAGCCGCCATCCGAGGTTTGCCTGCACCTCCGGCGTCGGCTGGGCATCTGCCATCCAATGCTTGTCTGTGCCTCGGGCTGGCACTGGGTGGCTGGGGGGATAAGGGTGGGTCTGGACGCACCATGCACCAGCCACCCCCACTCCGGCGGGGCTGAAAGGACTGGGGGACTCCGGCAGGGCTGAGGGTACTGGGCACCACTATCTTGTGGCTATGGGTGCTGCCATCTTTGTGACAGTGTGACAGTAAATTTGCATATTCCCTCTTTATTAGATAGGATAACATGGTACTGGTTTCAGTTGCATCATCTATAATTGCTTGCAATGCTGGCCACTTTTGTTATTCTTGGTGAGCATTTCACAGGTATTTATATATAAATTACTAGGGCAATATTAGGCAATGATCAGCTTTCCTTTTTATCCAATTAACTAGAGGCGTGGTGCACAAAATTCATGCATGGGGATCTCCCCTCAGCTCAGCTTGCACCCTCTTTAATCTGGAACCCCTCAGATTGGGCCTAAGCCGGTGGTTGGACATCCCTCTCACAATCCAAGACTGCTGGCTCCTAACTGCTTACCTGCCTGCCTGTCTGACCACCCCCAAATTCCGCCCCTGCTGTCCTAGTTGGCCCATGCAGCCTGCTGTTCAGTCGTTTAGTCATCCCTCACTAAACCTTCTACTGGCCTGGTCATCCCACCCAGCCTGCTGTTTGCCGTTACTGTTACTGTTACGGCATCCCGGACAATTTGCATATTCCTCTATTATTAGTACAGTTGTTTCAAGATAATTTTTACATAAAATCAGTATAATGATTTCTGATTTTATAGAATAAAAGGTGTCCTTTAATATGGATGATTCATATTTTATATTTCACTAAATTGCTGTCTATAATTAGAAAGCAAGTTATTCAATTATACTTGTTAGTTATTTCCTTCCCCTAGTATACATTTAACACTATTTGCTTTATTTATGACTTTCCATATGCTTCACTACATTGTGAGGATAATTCCCATTTTTTGATACTTGGATCTTTATCTTAATTTTTAAGGTGATGTGTCTTGAAAATAGCATTAATATGTTGATATATGTTAATAGAAGATTCATTGATACATTATTTTGAAGAAAAATTACAAAGACTTATTATTTAGAGCCGTTTTAGGTGCACAGTCAGACTGAACAGAAAGTACAGTGTGTGCCCATAAACCACACAACACCGAACACACAGCCTTGCTCATTATTCACATCCTGCACCAGAGAGGTGCATTTATAACAATGGATGTGTGTGCACTGAAAATGTATGATGGCACATACCCACCCTTACAGTATCATACAGAATCACTTCACTATCCTAAAAATCCTCTGTGCTTTGCTCATTCATTCCTCCCTTCTCCCTAATTCCTGGAAAACACTGATCTTTCTTAGTCTCCATAGATTTGCCTTTTCCTGAATATTGTATAGTTGGATTCATACAGTGGGTACCTTTTTGAATGTTTAACAAATGAAAATTCCAAGGTAAATGGATGTAGTTATCCAAGATGTTTTTTATCTCAGTTATTTGTTGTTGTTGTTGTTCATCAGCATAGGATCTGATGACATGTGCCATACCAGCTGAAAGAGAAGGATTTCTATAGGCATTTGCCACCTAAGGGAGAGGGTTGAGAAAAGTGATCTATGCACTAGTGCAGAGCACTAACTGTGTGGACCACCTGCTCTATGAGGTGGGAACAGGTACACTCTAGTAATGCAAGGAGACAGCTCAAGGCGTTCTACTTCATACAACTAGAATCACAAAGTTTTTCTGCTCATCTTGCAATATGAAATGGGGCCAGAAAGAGTCTGTTTTCTATGTGTAGCTGTGCTGCAAAGTGTGGTGTCTACAGTATTTCATCTTAAATTACCTAATCTTCACTGAAGAGCTAGACAATTTGTATCCTGTTACAGCAGAATAAGTATACTGTCTTCTAACTGCTGCTGATGGGAGGAGGCCAGAAAACTCATGCTATTTAAGTTTGACATGGTTAGTCTATGATTCTGCTTCCACTAACAACAGAATTTTCTGTCAGTTTGATGGGGTTTGGTTAGGATTACCTTCATTGCACATAGAAGTTCACACTTAATTATAAAATTTGATAGACCCCATTCCTTTTTTTGCATTATATATGTTTAAAAAGAGAAAGTAAATGTTCCTAATGTATTAATGGCCTACCAATAATAGGATTATTGTTTACTCTAATACAGTCTTCAGATGAATTTATACCTTCTAATAATACATTAAACCAGCACTTTTAAAGCCCTGTATTCTTATTGTTTTAAAATGTATTTTACTTTTTTTAAAATAGTGATTGATGTCTCTTCAGACAACTCTTTAAGAAGGTAGGATTTTATGGATTTCTAAAAATGTTATGGTAACTATGGGAATGCAGAAAAAATAAACTAACATTTCTAGAGTACTCTACTGTGGGCTAGACCCTATAATATGTAGTTAACCTGTGTTATATAGTCATCACAATAGTTTTGAAAAGTAGGTGTGCTAATGTAGCCTACTTTTTTATTAATGAGGCAACTGTGGTTCAGGGAGGTGGATGAATTGACCCATGATTCCATTGTTAGCAAGGGACTGACTGATGATTTGCCTGTCAACCAGCCTGGCTCCCAAATTATTCTGTTGTCCCTCAACATACACTGATAAGTTCCTGTGTAGCTCAGGCAACTAGATATAGATGCCAATCCAATCACCTTAGAAAATCAAAGCTGACTGTGTGTTAAATCTGATTTAGAGTTTGCTAAGTGGTCCAGTTAGTTCTACCATTTATCTTACTATTCTTGACAATTGTAATGGTAAATAGGACCTTGTTTTTCATCTCAAAAGCTTTTAGGGCACAACTCAGTTAGCTATGACCAAAGAACAAAAGGTTTCACCACAGCTTGTCTTAATCAGGCAAGTGTTTTTAGCTTAAATGATATGAAATCTTCCTGAAATGAATTGCTTATCTGTAAGAAAAGAATATCTATGTATAGTTTATGTTATGTTAATCAAATTCAGCATCTATTTTGAGTATATTTTTAATAGATTTCTCTATTGCCTGATTTCTCAGTCTGTTTTTACCTCCAGGCTGGTATTTTTGCCAAGTTGTATGAAGTTTTGTCTTTTTTCCTAGAGTAATTTTTCCCTTTCCTATGATTTTTCTTGATTGTCTTACTTTCTTCTCTACTTTTTTGTTGTTGTTGTTTCTTTTTGGTGTTTCTTTCATTGTGTTATATTTTTCCACTTCTGCTATCTGGAGTGTTCTCCATTTTTCCATAGACAGAATGAAAGGCAGGTGAAATTTCAGGATTTCAGTAAGCCTAGCAATTAATTAATGAACACACTCTAGTACCTCAACCTGAGTTTAACATACTTCCAATTAGTAACCTAATATAATATGCTCAGCATGAAGTGATCTCTGTAATCTATTTGTACATACATTTAGTTGCCAGCTACATAGTAGCTGAGATGCCCTGAATTACAAACCACAACATATGTACAGGTAATAACGAAAGTTCCTATCATTTTCTGAAAACTTCAACATTTGGATGTTAGAAACCATGAAAAGTTCACATTGGGATTTATTTGGGGTTCAAAAATAGTTTCAACAAATAAAGTTCATGACTCAATTTTTTCTTTTCTTTACCATTTTCTGAGCATATGTTTTTTGCTCTAGTATCCATTTAATCTTCCTACCAACCTTCTAAATTAAGGTAGTAAGATTCATATTTTGTAGTGGAGGACCTGGAGCCAAAAATGTGACTTGTTTGAAAACAAAGAGCTGTTGATTATAGAACTAGAATGTGTGGTATTTGCCATCATGTTAAGCTGACTCTAATTAATTCACTGAACTATATTTTCCTCAAATCATGACTGTGATATCTTATTTTTTAATTACATACTTCATAAGACAGTTATATAACTTACAAATTTAAAGTGTATGGGATAATTGAAGTTTTAATATTAGCTCTGACATTATCTGAAATATTCTAAGAAGTTATTACATTTGGAAAATATTTTTATATTCATATTAAAGAGTAATATTATTTAACACCTATTTTGTACACAGCAAACAACCACTAACTTCTAAATATAAAGAAGGAAGGGGACCCCAAAAATCTGAAGGTCACACTCCCGGTAAGACTTCAAATAGTGAATTACTCTTGGTGGTCCTACCATAGATGAAGTAAGGATAAGGAAGTTCTGATAATGAAAGAGCAGGGAAAATATACCAAACAATGTGTAAGTTGCATGTATAGATTTTCTTACTCTCTTTCTTAATAGAATAGTAATCAGTGTTATTAACAAAGTTAATTGTAGGCAATTTAACATCTGGGGCAATATCATTTGAAAGGATCTTCATTTATTTAGTCCTGACCCCTAAAATCCTATATGATATCTTCATGTAAAAAAGAAAAAAGATTTTAAGCTTAGATGGTGTATGTTTCCTCTATATTCGCATTATACCAAATTGAACTTGTTCTAAAAACGGATATTTTGTTTAGTTTTAAATGTGAATGGATTACACTTAGTAAATGAATACTTGTTATTACATAGTGATTTTTCTCACTAAAACTAGGAACTCAACAATACTTTTCTGGTAGCACAAACAAATATCAAACACTTAGCCAGTGTTCAAGAAACCCAAAGAGATTGTTGTTGTTGTTGTGTGTGTGTTTTTTTTTAAAGATATCTACCCATGGTACTGAGGTCAGAAAGGCAATTCTGCCTGTTGAGAAGCATAGAAAAATTTTCTTGTTATACCCACAAGGTCTCACTATTATCAACTTCATTCCTCAGAAGTCAAAACAGAATGAGATATGTTGACTTAATTAGTTGGATAATTGTCAGGACACTGGGATTTCTTTACAACAGATGCTCTGTTGTCATTGGTAATGACAATGATAATAAATATTCAAAAAGCCCAACCTGGGACCCAACAAATTTTAATAAAGTATAAAAATGTTTCTCAAAATAAAAATGCCCGATATGATAACTAGTTCTTTATGCAATCTGAATTGTATGAAGACACCTTGGAGTTGGGATACTTGTGTTGTTTGGGTTTGCAAGTTATAGGAAACACAAAGATGAAATAGCATTTTGACCTTGAATGTACTAATAATATGAGAGAACTGTCCCTGTTTTGTTCTCTGTTTCTTTTTTTAAACCAATTATCAAACAAAATGTCATAATTCAGTTATTCATTTTTCAGCTGAATGGTCTGCCATTTAACTTCCAGGTGTCTTTCAGGTACTAAGTGTGATTGTGATGTTGCAGAATTGAAACATCCTATCTAATAAAAGAGTAATATGCAGATTGAGCATCACTCCAACACACAAGATGGCTGCCCCTATTGATCAAAGATGGCTATCCCCATGTGGACAAAAGATGGCCACCACAAGATGGCCAGCAGGAGAGGGCAGTTGGGAGGGATCAGGCCAGCAAGGGAGAGCAGTTGTGGGCAATCAGGCCAGCAGGGGAGGGCAGTTGGGAGGGACCAAGCCTGCAAGGGAGGGCAGCTGGGGGCAATCAAGCCTGCAGGGGAGGGCAGTTAGGGGTGACCAGGCTGGCAGAGGGGGGAAGTTGGGGGTGACTGGGCCTGCAGGGAAAGGCAGTGGTGGGGACCCAGGGCTGCAGGGGAGGGCGGTTAGTGGTGACCAGGCCTGCAGGCGAGGGCAGTTAGGGGCAATCAGGCTGGCAGGGGAGTGGTTAGGGAGTGATCAGGCTGGCATGCAGAAGCAGTTAGGGGCAGTCAGGAAGGCAGGCAGGTGAGCAGTTGGGAGCCAGCAGTCCTGGATTGTGAGAAGGATGTCCGACTGCCCTTGAGGGGTCCCATATTGGAGAGGGTGCAGGCTGGGCTGAGGGACACACACCCCTGCGCATGAATTTCATGTACCAGGTGTCTAGTTTTAGAGATAGTCCTTGCCCTCTAAGAGCTTGTTAGTATCATTACCATTTGTATGATTTACATTACTTTATTTATTGCTTACCATGTACAAGATTGCATTAGGAGCTTATGATTATCCTTGTTTATTCTTTTTATTGGTGTTTAGTATGTGCCAGGAACTTTAGGTCCATGATGCATATTATAATTTAAAAATGTAGTTTAATCTTTGGTTGGGTTTCTTGGTTGCTGAAAGCATTGTCCCTGATACGCCAAGGTTGTGATTTGATGCCTGGTCAGGGTACATACCATACTCACACAATGAATTCATAAATAAGTGGAACAACACATCAGTGTTTCTTTCTCTATCTATCTTTATCATTTTTTTTAAGTTCAAAAATAAAATGTGGATTAGTTTTAAAATAAGCATGTAGACCACAAGGAAATTTGCCAGGTAAAGGGGCAGTAGCGCTGATGTTCGGCAGGAGGGATATATATGATGATTACACAGGAATGGCAGGGCAAGCGCTAAGATGACAAGTGAGTGTTGCGGGAATTATGAGCAGTACAGTTTTAATGTGCAACATGTGTGCTATGGGAATGGTTGGGAATGAGGTGAATGCCTAGCTAAGGCAGGCTTATGGAAGTTTTTACTACCACAGACAGGTGTGGTTCATATCCTCCAGGCCTTGGGAAATTTATCAGATAGAATGCTGTCAGCTTTAGATAATAGGTGGCCTAATTAACAGAGGCCGAAACAATAGGAACCCGGATTGTTTTGGTGACTCAGTGATATCAGGATTCTGGTTTATGTCCTTGGTTCAGCTGTGAGGTTGACAGTGTTTATTTCTGCTTTCCTGGTCAGTTATTAGTTTTGGTTCCAAAGCATCCTATTCTCACATATCAATATATGAAGGTCAAAAGGACTGCTTTTCCTTAGACATTTCTTTTTTACTTTTAAAACATTTTGATAAAGTAGAGTTGGCACACTTTATATTACTTTCAGGTGCAAACCACAGTGGTTTGATATTAAAATAACTTATGGTATGTTCACAATAGTATGTCTACTATCAATCTATCACCAAGCAAAGTTATTATGATACTAGAGGCCTGGTGCATGAAATTCGTGCATGGGGGTTTGGGGGTGTCCCTCAGCCTGGCCTGCTCCCTCTCCAATCTGGAACATCCCTCTCACAATCCAGCAGTGCTGGCTTCTAACCACTCACATGCCTGCCTGCCTGATTGCCCCTAACTGCTTCTGCCTGCCAGCCTGATTGATGCCTAACTGTTCCCCTGCTGGCCTGATCACCAAAACTGCCCTCCACTGCTGTGACTCACCTCCTCCACCAGGTTCTGCCTCCTCTTTGCCAGGTGACAGAGAAGCTTGGCCCCGCCTCCGCATGTGGCCATGTTGTGACGGCTATCTTGTGATGGCCATCTTGTGACAGCCATCATGTGTTGACATGATGGCATGATGCCACCTAGGCTATTATTAGTATAGATTGACACATCCCCTGTTCTGCACACTACATCACTGTGGCTTATATAATTTATAACTGGAAGTTGGCACTTCTTATTCATATTCTTTTATTTCACAAATCACCTCAGTTTACCCTCTGGAAACCATTAGTTTGTTCTCTGTAGCTATGGGGTCTGTTTCTGTTTTGTTGTTTAGATTGCACCTGTAAGTGTGACGCTATGGTATTTGTCTTTCTGTTTTATTTCAGTTAGTATAGAACCAACTCAGTCCTTTCATGTTGCCATAAATGGCAAAAATTATTTGTTTATTTATGTTTGAGTAATTTTTATTATATATGTATATAAACATATAAACAAACACACACACATACATACACACAAACACACATATATGTGAGTGTGACTGTGTGCCAATACATTTCACATCCTGGTTATTTACTTATCTATTGAAGGACATCTACCTTACTTCCATATATTGGCTCTTGTAAATAATGTTTTAGTGAACATAGGGGTGCAGATGTCTTTTCAAATCTGTCCTCATGTTTCTGTTGGATAAATCCCCAGAAGTAGATAGCAATTCTAGTACTACTATTTTGAGGAATGTCCATGTTGCTTCCTGCAGTGACTATGAAATTTACAATCACATGAGCAGTGCTGGAGGCATTCTCTTTTCGCCACATACTCCCAACACTTGTTATTAATTTTTTTTTTGATCAGAGCCATTCTGAGAGGAGTGAGGAGATACTTCCTATGACTTTCATTTGCATTTCCCAGATTCGTAATGTTGAGCTATGTGTTTCCTTAGCTTTTTTAAAAAATATGTTTTTATTGACTTTAGAGGGAGAGGAAGGAAAAGGGAGAGAGAGATAGAAACATCAATGAGAGTGAACCATCACATCCATGGGCTGCCTCTTGCACATCCACTCGGGGGATCAAGCCACCCTGGCACCTGCCCTGTCCTGGAATATCACCAGCGTTCTCTTGGTGCATGGACAATGGACTCCGTCTACTGAACCACACTTGCTGGGTCTATGTCTTTCTTTTATATAGTAAGAAACTGAGAGTTGACTTCCCTAACTTTTATAGGATTGGGTTAATCCCACGCTCATTCCTAAACCAGTTAGTGGTAAACTAGTGACTCTGATGAGCTTACCATAATCCTTTGTCTTTGGAGTGGGGGAGGTACCACTTTCTTTGTGTATCAGGATAGTAAATATCCCAATAGAGTGTGGTTCTCCAGAAAAAATGAAGACTAAGGTAGGGAGCCAGCAATATATACTGCAGGATTTTTTGGAGTTTTGAGAAGAGGATCAAGATTAGATTTGATAAGGGCCCTGTGGCTGTGGTATGAAGCAGGCATCAGCAAGCTTTCTCTGTAAAGGGCCTGATTTTAGTCCAGGAGGTCTGTCATATCTACTCAAGCCTGCCATTGCAGTGTGAGAGCAGTCCTAGAGAATCTGTAAGGGAACAGGCATGGCTGTCGTCCAGTGAGGCTTTATTTGCAAAACTAGCTGGCAGCTTGTACTTGGCCTGTGGGCCCTAGTTGGTTGACCCCTTATGTAGAGGATAGATAGAAGCATAAAGAGACTGAGAGACTAAAGGAACATTTTGCTTCCTTGGACCAGACTCAGTCCATTAAGAAATTTTCATGCATCTGTGCAGAAATGAGTCGGGAAGCTCAACTTATTCCATTTAAAATATTGGTGTTTCTCTAGGTCTATTTATCTCTCATTGGTTTTGCTTAAACAGATCTTATTAATTTTAAAAAGACCACTAAATACTTGTTGGCATTTTGCCCCCTGTGAGAGCCATCTGTAAAGAGCTCGTGTTTGACTAGGGCAGTTGACAGTAGGAAAATAAAGCAGAGAAAGTAGAGAGGTCTAGTTGAGAAGATTTTTGTGATGATTGCAGGGGAAGAGTTAGCAGGGAGAGAGACATCCAAGGTGACTCATAGGTTTCCAGGTAGTGCACTGGTATTTAGATTGCACATGAAAGAGCAACAGTTCAACAGGAAAGACCAGTATTTTTCCATGCAGGTTGAGTTTAATGAATATCTATGGGTTGTGCCTAAGTGGGCATTGGGACATACCTCTCACAATCCAGGACTGCTGCCTCCCAACCATTGCCTTCCTGCCTGATCACCTGCTAACCACTTCCCTGCCAGCCTGATTGAAAATTAACTACTCCCCTGCCAGCCTGATTGCCCCCAACTGCCCACCCCTGCCAGCCTGGTCTCTCCTATCTTCCCTCCCCTGCAGTCCTAGTCACCCCCTACTGCCATCTCCTGCAGGCCTGGTCCCCCCAAACTGTCCTCCCCTGCAGGCCTGGTCATCCCTAACTGCCCTCTCCTGTAGGCCTGATCACCCACAACTGCCCTCTCCAGCCAGCCATTTTGTGGTGGCCATCTTGTGTTCACATGAGGGCAGCCATCCTTACCACATGAGGGTGGCCATCTTGTGTGTTAGAGTGATGGTCAATTTGCATATTACTCTTTTATTCGATAGGATGCTTCAAGATAATTTTTGGGTAAAATCAGCTTATTGATTTCTCATTTAAAATTAGAATAAAAAGTGTCCTTTAATCATATGGATGGTTCAGTTTTGATTTATATTGTTCTAAACCCCTGTTTATAACTACAAAGCAAGATATTCTATCATATTTTTCAGTTATTTTCTTGCTTTAGTATACATTTAAAAGTACTTGCTTTATTTATGCCTTCCATATGCTTAACTCAATTGTCAGGAAAATACTTATATTCTGATATAAGTATCTTTAACTTAATTTCCAAGGTGACTCTGTCTTGAAAATAGCATTAATATGTTGATATATGTTAATAGCAGATTCAGGAAATACATTATTTTAAAGAATAACTAATAAGCCTTACTTTTTAGATCAGTTTTAGGTGCACATTGAAATTGAGCAGAAAGTACAGAGAGTCCCCCCCCACCCCAGACCAAACACACACAGCTTTGCTCTTTTTGTCATCCTGCACCAGAGAGAGACATCATTTGCAATGGAGGGATGTGCAATTATTTGTCAGTATTGATCAAAGTCCATAGTTTACATGAAGGATCACTTTTGGTGTTGTACATCCTATGGGCTTTGACAAATGCATGATGGCACATACCCACCATTACAGTGTCATATAGAGTCATTTCACTGCCCTAAACTTCTCCATGCTCTCCTTATTCATCCCTTCCTATCCCTAACATGTTGAAACCATTGCTATTTCTTAGTCTCCATAGATTTGCCTTTTGCTGAATGTTGTATAGTAGGAATCACACCGTGTTTATCTGTTGGAATGTTTAACAAATGAAAATTTCGTTGTAATTGGGTGCAGTTATCCAAGATATTCTGTGACCTTAGTGGTTTGTTGTTGTTCATCATCGTAGTGCCTGATGACATATGCCATACAAGCTGAAAGAGAGTGCTTTCTCTAGGCATTTGCCACCTATTGGGGAGGGTTGAGGAAAATGACCTGATGCACATCTGCAGAGCACTAGGTATCTCTCCCACCTTCTCTCGAGGTGGAAACAGATATGCTCTAGCAATGGAAGGAAGCAGCCTCAAGGAGTGATTCCTTTTATAACTGGAATCACAAGGTCTTTCTCACTTATTTGCCATTGGAAATGGGGACAGAAAGAGTCTGTTTCCAATGCTTTGCTTTGAAGGAAAATGTATTGCCTAGTCATCTAGCTTCCTTGTGGTAGAGTTTTTATCCTAAAGTGGGTACTCTTCACTCAAGAGCTGGAGATGCATTGTGTTATGGTAAAATAACTCTCTTCTTACTGCTATTAGTGTGAGGAGTCCAGATAACTCATTATATTTAAGTTTGACATGGTGAGTCTATGATTCTGCTTCCCCTAACGATGTAATTTTCTGTCAGTCTGATGGGGTTTGAATAGGATTATGTTCATTGTACATAGCAGTTCACAGGTAAGTATCAAATTTTGATACAGCCAATCCTTTCTTTTGGCATTTGATATATTTAAAAAGAGAAAGTAAATGTTCTTAATGCAGTAATGGCCTACCAATAATATTCCCTCTAGTATAGTCTTCAGGTGTGGTCCCAAAGTTATACTTTCTAACAATGCATTAATCTGGTACTTCTAGAGTCCTGCATGTTTATTGCTTTAAAATGTATTTTACTTTTTTTTTACATAGTTTTTGAAACCTCTGAAGAAGACTCTTTAAGCAGGTAGGATTTTATGGATTTTTAAAAATTAATATGTCAACTAAGAAAATGCAGAGAAAAGAAACTAACATTTCTAGAGTGTTCTACTGTGGGCTAGATCCTACCTATACTATGTAATTAACCTGTGTTATATAGTCATCAAAATAACTCTGTAAAGTAACTGTGCTATTGTAGCCTACATTTTATTAATGAGACAACTGTGGTTCAGAGAAGTGGATGAATTGACCCATAGTTAGCAAGGGCTGAGTCATGATTTGACTGCCAACCATTTTGGCTCCCAAATTATTCTCTTGTCCCTCAACATACACAGATAAGCTCCTGTGAAGCTCTGCCATGGAGATAAAGAGGCAAATCAGAGCAACTCAGAAAGTCAAATCTGATTGTGTGTTAACTCTGATTTAGAGTTTTTCTAAGAGGCCCAGTGAGTCTAAACATTTATCTTACTCTCCTTGACAAATGAAGTGGTAAATAGGACCTTGTTCTTCCCACCAAAGCTTCTAGGACACATCTCAGTTAGCAATGGCCAGAGAACCAAGTTTTACCTAAGCAAGGCCTAAAAAGGCAAGTGTTTTTAGGTAAAATTGTATCTATTCTTCTTGGGAGGAATTGTTTATCTGTGAGTAAACAATATCTATGTTATATTCATTACATTCAGCATCTAATTAGAGGATATTTCTAATAGATTTCTCTATGTACTGATTTCCCAGTCTGGCTTTCCCCTCAGCCTGGTATCTTTGCCTAGTTGTATGAAGGTTTGTTTTTTTTCTTTTCCCCTGGAGTTCTTTTTTCATCTTCCATTGCCTCCTTGATTCTTTTACTTTCTTCTCTACTTTTTCTGGCGTTTCTTTCGTTGGGTTATTTATTTGCTCTTCTGGCATCTCCGGTGTTCTCCATTTTTCTGTAGACAGAATGAAAGGCAGGTAGAATTTCAGGAGTTTAAAGAAGCTTACCAATTAATTAATCAAAACATCCTCTAGTTCTTCAACCTGTGTTTACCATCTTGGCAAAGTGATGGTTTCTTATTTAAATCTTCCCCTACTTCAGATTAGTGACCTCAGCATAATTTCTTATCTGTTAGAAGACTTTAAATGAGCAATGCCCAAGTGGGATAAGAGGTGGCCTTTCCCCCATTCATTTTAGCCTGTGAGGTAATTTACACAGATGAACACTTCAGCATGTAAATGGTCAATTCTAGACAGACAAACAGGGCATTAACTTGGGGAGTATAAAAAGTTAGCTGTTTCAATAACATAATTGAAGATGCTGAGGGTGAAGTGAGGTCTGTGTTAAATACATAGCGCGCATGCTTGTAGGCAATAATAAGTCCACAGACACAGACAGGCTTCTTCTTCAGCAAGGTACTGATGACTTTTCTCAAGTTTACTGTGGGTGGACTGTAGAAGAATATGTTTTGTTAGTGGTTTTAATTTGTGTTTGTTTCAAATACTAGTTATCACTAAATGTGGTTTAAAATCATTTCACTGTTACTTTTTTTTTGTGACAGGTGAGATGCCATAGTTTGGGTTAGGTAATTTAGGGATACCAGTCAGTCTCGGTCATCTGACTGGCAACACTCAAAGCTCAACTAGATATAAGAAGCAATGGGGAAGATTCTTTATCTTAAAACTTTTAAGATTTTTACCCATTTCATTCCAATAGAACTCCTATGCATGGGATTATAAATAAAGTCTCATCTCTGATTTTTCTAAGTATTTATTTTTGGTTTTGAAGTGCTCAATATAGCAGAAAAATCTGTAGTGTTTGGGGTATTTTCTGTCCATTCCCCCCTTGAATTCTTCAGGAATATAGAGGATTCTCTAAGTTCAAGGGAGACAATCCTCTCTCACAAGTCAGATGAAGAGGTGAAAAAGGACATTCTAACTTTTCTGTTGTTTCCATTGATTCTATTGCTGCTGACCTGACATTGAAACCCATCATATAGTCATGATTGATCTTTGCTCTCTGATTGGCCTTGCTGATTCAGATTCCTGAGTCTTCATGTTGATTCACACTTGGATTTGAGAGTTACAGCATTTTTTTTAGCTTATACTGAGTGGCCAGGTTATTCTGACCACCTGATGTTTGTAGCCAAATTAGCTATAATTTCAGGCTGAAGTTGCTAGAGGGCCAGACCATTATAAATAAGGAAGCACGTTGTTTACCGCGAGAGTAGAAGTAATTTTTTTCTGGTGGGGGAAATGTTAAGGTTTGGGACATGTTTTCCTGGCATGACTTGGGGCCTTTAATTCATATGGAACAACGTCTGAATAGCACAACGTACCTAAGTATCGTTGCTGATCAAGTTCATCCTATCATGTTGATGGGCTATCCCAATGGAGATAGCTTCTTCCAACAAGACAATGCACCATGCCATGGTGCTCATATTGTGCAGGAGTGGTTTCAAGAACATGAGGGAGACTTCATCTTGCTTAGGTGGCTCCCACAATCACCAGATCTCAATCCAATTGAGCATTTGTGGGACAAAGTTAAAAAAGCCATCAGGCAGCTGGTTCCACAACCATCAAATCTCACAGAACTGGACAGTGCTATTCATCAGGCATGGTGTCAGATTCCTTGCATCACCTTTCAACATCTCATGGAGTCAATGCCAAGAAGAATCACCACGGTATTGAAGGCAAAAGGTGGCCCAACGAAGTACTGATGGGTTGTTCATAATAATCTGGCCACTCAGTATGTGTGTGTGTGTATATATATATATATATATGTGTACATACATATATATATATATACACACACACACACTAGAAGCCCAAAGCACGATGAGTCGTGCAAGAATGCACCTTCCTTTCCCTGGCTGCTGGCACCGCCTTTCTGCTCCAGCCCTGGAGCCTCCTCTTTCCACTCTGGCCCAGCCTTCCTACACTACCCAGAGGACCTGAGTGGCTGGGACGGTTCGGAATGCTCCCAGCCACTCAGCACCTGCGTATGCAAATTACCCCGCCACCTTTCTTGGGTTGATTTGCATACTCACTCCTGATTGGCTGCTGGGCATCACGAAAGTACGGTCTATTTGCAGCTTTCTCTTTTATTAGTGTGTGTGTGTGTGTGTGTGTGTGTGTGTGTGTGTGTGTATTTAGAGGCTTGGTGCATGAATTCGTGCATGGGTGGTATCTGACCAGCCTGGCAGGGGAGGGGACATGGGCGGTTCGATGGTCTGCCTGCTGGTCAAACTCCTGGTCGAGGGTGCAATTTGCATATTAGCCTTTAATTATATAGGATATACACTGAGTGGCCAGATTATTATGCATTCAGAGATCATCATCATCTGGCCACTCAGTGTATATACATATGCTTTGTGTGCTTGGCCACTATTCCAATTACTAGCACCCTATTCTGGAAGCTGGGCCTCCTAGTTCTACCCAACAGCAACACCCTCCCCACCCCCACCCCAACACACACACTGGAAAGCTTATGTGGAGCTTACTTCTTAGCCCAGATCTTTTCAGACTAGTTACCCTTTAAGGTTCTTGGTTTGTTTGTTTTTCTCCTGCTAGAAAATGTTAGTTATTTAGAAACATTCTGAGCTGCCAGGGATATTCAAATAATGCTGTAGGAACGGACCAGATGTTCCTTTCTCCTTTGTTACCAGATCTGCACCCCAAGGTCACTTTCTATTCTGTAGAGCACCTTTCTTTAGGTAGTGGAAGGTCCCACATCACTCTCCCAGAGCAGTGGGCACCAACTTGCCTGAGGTACCATAATTGAGGTTGGCCCCTCAAGCGTTCTCTTTGCCATCACAATGAAAGTTTCCCAAGTGACTTAAATTTACCTTAGGTTTCAGAGTATTTTAAATTATGCCTCACATAGAAATCAGTCAACAGAAAGCTCAGAATCAAAAGTAGGTTATTGGGACTTAAAAATTCTTAGGAGACATACATGACTCATACATATCCATGTGTGACAAGTAGGGTTCTATATTCGAAGCCAATTTGGGGTGGATATGGAGATTAAGCATCACGTTCATAAAGTTGTGCTGGTTCAGAGTCTGAGGAGTTAGAGAAGGAATAGTAGTAGTCCAGTCCTGGTCCTGGCTTCTGTTAGTTTTCTGTGGTTTGTATGATTTGCTTCATAAAGAAGGGAGCATTGTATTATCTGACTTCAGGAGGCAATTTATTTGTATATAAATTTAGTTGCCACTTACATAATAGCTGAGTTACCCTGAAATACAAACCACAACATAAGTTCAGGTAATAACTAAATTTCATAACATTTTTAGAAAACTTCAACATTTGAATATGAGAAACTATGAAAAATCCACATTGGTATTTATTTGGGAATCCAAAATAATTTCAAGAAATAAATGTCAGGACTAGATTTTTTCTTGGTTTACAGTTTTCTGTGCATATTTTTTTTACTGTATCATCTCCCTTAATCCTCCCAACAAACTTCTAAAATAAGGCAGTAAGTTTCTTATTTTGTAGAGGAGAACTGAGCCAAAGATATGTGACTTGTTTGATAACAAATAGCTGTTGGTTATACAACTAGGGTGTCTGAGTTCTATAAACTTGTGATTATGTCAAGCTAACTCTAGTTAATTCACTGAATTATACTGCTCTCAACATGAAGGTTATATGTATATATTTTTATTTTGTACTTCATAAAACAGTTGTGGAACTTACAAATTTAAAGTGTATGTTATCGTTAACATTGTAATATTAGCTCTGATCTTATCTGAAATATTCTAAGAATTTACTATATTTGGAAAATATTTTTATATTAATATTAAGAGAGTAATGTTATTTATCACCATTTTTGTCCACAGCAAGCAACAGAGAACTTTTAAATGTAAAGAAGAAAGGAGACCTCAAAAATCTGAAAGTAGCACTCCTGGTAAGACTTCTGATAGTGAATTCCTCTTGGTGCTCCTAACACAGATGAAGTAAGAGAAAGAAAGTTTGATAATGAAAGAGCATTGAAAAAATACCAAACAATGTGCAAGTTGCATGTATAGTTTTTCTTAATCTCTTCCTTAATAGCCCAGTACTCAGTATTAATAACAAAGTTAAAATCTGGGGCAATATCATTTGAAAAGAAATTCATTTAGTTTGTCCTGATCCTTAAAATCCCGTAAGATATCTTGTGTAAAAAAAATTATGTTAGGATGGTGTATGTTCTTCTATATTCACATTATACCAAATTGGACTTTTTCTAAAAATGGATCATTTATTTAGTTTTCACTGTGAATGGATTATATTTCATAAGTACTTGTTATTACATGGAGAGTTGTCTCACTAAAAAAAGGAACTAAAACTAGGAACTCAACAATACTTTCCTGATAGCACAAACAAATGGCAAACAATAAGAGCTACACCACTTAGCCAATGTGCAGGAATCTCAGTGAGGTTTTGTTTTAAAGATATCTACCCATCGAACAGAAGTCAGAAAAACAATGCCTGTTGAGAAGCACAGCGTATTTTTCACATTATACCAACAAAGTCTCATTATATCAACTTCAATCCTCAGAAGTGAAAACAGAAGGAGATATGTTGACTTCATTAATATGATAGTTATCAGGACACTGGATTTTTTTAGAACAAGATGCTCTGTTGCCATTGGTAAAAAATAAATAAAAATAAATACTCAAATAGTCCAACTGGGACTCAACAAATTACAATAAACGTACAAAAATGTTACTCAATAACAAAAATGCCAGATATGTCACCGAGTTCATTGTGCTATTTGAATTTTGTGAAGACACCTTGGACTTAGTAGACTTTATCAGTGGAGTTGTGTAGGTTGGTTTTGCAAGTGATAGGAAACACAAAGATGAAATAGTGTTTTGACCTTGAAGGTATGCATAATATAGAAGAGCTTTCCCAGGTTTATTTCTCTCTTGTTTGTTTTAAAACAGAATTTTCACAGAAAATATCAAAATTCAGTTATTCATTTTTTGGCTTAATGATCTACCATTTAACTCTCAGGTGTCTTTTAGGTACTTGTTATTGCGATGTTGCAGAATTCAAATATTGTCCCTGTCTCCAAGAGCTTGTTATTATCATTGCCATGATATTATTTACTCTGCTTTATTCAGTGTTTGTTAGGTGCCATATCACACTGGGTGCTTAAAAATATAGTTATTATTCTTTTTTATTGGGTCTTAGTGTGTGCCAACCACTTTAAATCCATGATGAGAATTAGAGTTTTTAAAAAGTGGGTGAGGCTTTGTCTGGGTTTCTCATTTGCTTAAAGCTTTGTCCTGGACATGCCTAGGTTGTGCTTTTGATGCCTGGTCAGGGCACACACCAGAATAACCCAGTGAGTGCATAAATATGTGGACCAAGAAAGCAATGTTTTTTTCTCTTCCCCCTACTCATTTTCTAATCAATCTATTAATTTTTTAAATGTGTGTGATATTTAAAGTTAGCATGCAGAGTATGAAGAAGTTCACCAGGTAAAGAGACAGAAAGTGATGTTTGGCAGGAAGAACATGTATTGAGATTACACATTTGGCAGAATGAACAGCAGTGCATGGGCTGGGATGTACACGTGAACTTGGTGGGATTTGTGAGCAGTACAGTTTCCAAGGTGCCAAATGTGTGCTATGGGGAGAGTTGGGAATGGGTGAGTGCCTAGCAGCAGGCTCATGAAAGGCTCTAGTACTACACAAAGGACTAGATCTCTGTTATTTCATAAAATGTTTGTTAAAATGTAGTTGACACACAATATATTACATTCTAGTGTGCAAAATAATAATGTGACATCTACATCCCTTATGATGTGTCACACTGATAAGCCTAGTAACCATCTTTCACCATGCAAAGTCATTTCTACATTGGTCGATTCCCGGTTTTATACACTAGATCCATGTCGCTCATGTATTTTATAACTGGAAGTTTGCACTTCTTGTTTTTTATTGTCTAAAGTTTTACATAAGTCTCCTTTTTCCCCAGTTGACCGCCCCCAAGCCATTCCCATCCCAGGCAAGCCCTCACTACCCCAGTGTCTGTGTCCATTGGTTATGCTAATATGCATGCATACAAGTCCTTTGGTGGCTCCCTAACCCCCACCCCTCCCACCATTTGTCTCTGGATCTATTCTTGTGCATCACATTATGTTGATCATTATATCCCACATATGACTCAGAGCATGTGATATTTATCTTTCTCCAACTGGCTTATTTCGCTTAGCATAATGGTTTCAAGTTCCAGCCATGCTGTTGCAAATGTTAAAACTTCCTTCTTTTTTATAGCGGCATAGTATTCCATTGTGTAGATGGACCACAGTGTTTTTAATCCACTCATCTGATAATGGGCACTTAGGTGTTTCCAAATCATAGCTATTATAACTACGTTGTGCTGCTATGAACATAGGGGTTCATATATCCTTTCTGATTGGTGTTTCTGGTTTCTTAGGATATAGTCTTAGAAGTGGGTCAAATGGGAGCTCCATTTTTATTTTTTGAGGAAACCTCATACTGTCTATCACAGTGGCTGCACCAGTCTGTATTCCCACCAGCAGTACATGAGGGTTCCTTTTCTCCCCACCTCACCAGCACTTGTCATTTGTTGATTTGTTGATGATAGCCATTCTGACAGGTGTGAGATGGTATCTCATTGTTGTTTAGATTTGTATAGCTCAGATGATTAGTGACTTTGAGCAAGTTTTCATATGTCTCTGGGCCTTCTGTATGTCCTCTTTCAAAAAGTGTCTATCTAGATCCTTTGTCCATTTTTTGATTGGATTTTTTATCTTCCTTTTCTTAAATAGTATGAGTTCTCTCTAAATTTTAGAGATTAAATCCTTATCAGAAATATCATTGGCAAATACGTTCTCCCAAGCAGTAGGAATTCTTGTTGTTTTATTGATGGTTTCTTTTGCTGTGCAGAAGCTTTTTATTTTGATTTAGTCCCATTTGTTTATTTTCAACTTAGTTTCCATTGCCCTCGGAGCTGTGACTGCAAAGATATTGCTATGACATAAGTATGCTATTTTGCTGCCTATGGAGTGATTCATAGGTTTCCAGGTCGTGCACTGGCATTTTTTCAGTTGTTTTTGTTAATCCTCACATGAAGGTATTTTCCATTGATTTTTAGAGAGAGTGGAAGGGAGAGGGAGAGACCGAGAGAAACATCAATGTGAGAGGGACACGTCAATCGGTTGCCGCCTCCATGCACCCCGACCAGGGTCAGGGAACCTGAAACCAAGGTACTTGCCCTTGAGGGGAATCACACCTGGGACACTTCAGTCTGTGGGCCAAGGCTCTATCCACTGAGCAAAACCAGTGAGGGCCTGCACTGGCATTTGGATTGGACATGAAGACTAGGACTTTAACTGATCAGCAGGAAAGAGCAACAGTTCATCCAGAAAGACCAGTATCTTTCCATACATGTTTAATTGGATGGTATATCCATGGATATGCCTACATTTTGGATACAATTTCTTTCACTTTTTACTTGTGCTGTCAACAACTGCCTTTAATAGGTGAGCCATGATATTAGTTTAATAAAAAAATTTAAAATGATTAGTAATAAAAAAACAACAACAACAACTCTGCAATCATTAGAACTCTTTGGTTATATGCTAGAGGCCCTGTGCATGAACTCGTGCATGGGTGGAGTCTGGGTTGATCACAGGTGGGGCCAATCAGGGTGTCTAATATTGGAAGCTATAGCTTCCCTCCGGCTGGATCGAATTATACGTTAGGGATGGCTAAAAGAAAACCCACAACAGAATGGTTTTGCATTTCATGTGCCATGAGATGAAGTTGTTTATGTGTTGTTTGCAAACATATATCAAGACGGATGATGGCCCTTAAATGACTTTTGCATTCTTTCTGCGGCTCTACTCTGAGTTTCCCAATATGATTTTCATGTCTGTCTGCTTAAAATTTTTTCTGTTCTTGAATGTGCCTACCCTTCGCTGTTGCTCCTGGCAGCCTGCAGGTCCTCTTGCCACCCCATTTATAGAGAGATTGAAAGCTCACCTAATCTGCAAGGCACTGCAATTTCACAAAATCCCCATACAGCCTCTTTACATTCCTCAGCAAAGGGCTGCCATCTCGTTAATGATTAGGTTGCCTTTTTGGCTAACTTGGAAGTTCTCCTGGGGCTAAATGTACATGCACCAGGGATCCAGGCAGTGATTTAGGGGTGTTGGGGGCCTATCGGGATGGGGACTGGCCAGGGGGAGGGGCTGCAGGTGGTTGGCGGCCAGCCAAGCTACTTATGGTTGTATTGGGGGATGATAAGGAGCTGGGTCTGCTTGGAGGAGAAGCCGATCACAGCCAGGATCTGTCTGGTTGGCTGCTGCAGTGCAAGTCATAGCCACCAGTCATTTTGGTTGTTCTGGTTGTTCGGCCTTAACGGTCCCTGGGCTTTTATATATATAGATGACAATTACTGTTTTTTGCAGTTATCCCAGTTAGTTGATTGATTCATAACTATTGTAAAACGGAATAAAACCCTGTTCAGTTGGAGAAATTTGTCAGTGAGATGTCTTCCTTTCCTTTACAGGAACTTTGATACTATAGAACATACTATCAGGCATTAGGATTCTGTATTTCTTATTCTGACTAAATAGGAATGTTGCAAGTTTCACATAACTTTCTGACATCATTGATTCATTTATCCCTTTCATGTCTTTATTCCAATTGTTATAGATCTACAGAAAACTCAAAAACAAGCACGGACCAAAACAAAATCAAGCACAGGTATTCAGTGAAATCAACTTCTGTATTGTGATCATGTATAATACATCAATCCAAATAATATTTTTACATAATGAAATTTTGTGAGACGTTTCTAAACACACCTCTAGGTTTGTTTATTCACTGGAAAAATTTACAGGACTCATCATATAGGTGTGGTCATATATGAGTTTTATTACAGTTAAAGGTTTAAAGCAAAATCAGCAAAAGACAAAAGGTGCATGTGACAAAGTGTGGCAGACATCTGGTACAAGCTTCCAAGAGTCCTCACCCTGTGGAGTTACGAGGATGTGTTAGTTATTCCAGTGTCAAATTCTGACAACACACATGAAATATGTCATCTACCAGTCTTGTTAGACTCAGTGCCAAGGTTTTTATGGCACGCTAGTCACATAGGCATCTTCCCCATAGCATGAACCAAAGTTCTAGGTTCCCAGAAAAAAAGCAGTTGGACATCTCTCTCACAATGCAAGACCGCTGGCTCCTAACTGCTTACCTGCCTGCCTGTCTGACCACCCGGGAATGCCCCCCCTGCTGGCCTAGTTGGCCCATGCAGCCTCCTGTTCACTCATTTAGTCGTCCCTCACTAAACCTCATACTGGCCTGGTCACCCCACCCAGCCTGCTGTTTGTCGATACTGTTACTGTTACGGCATCCCGGACAATTTGCATATTCCTCTATTATTAGTAGAGTTGTTTCAAGATAATTTTTACATAAAATCAGTATAATGATTTCTAATTTTATAGAATAAAAGGTGTCCTTTAATATGGATGATTCATATTTTATATTTCACTAAATTCCTGTTTATAATTACAAAGCAAGTTATTCAATCATATTTATTAGTTATTTCCTTGCCCTAGTATACATTTAACACTATTTGCTTTATTTATGACTTTCCATAGACTTCACTACATTGTGAGGATAATTCCCATTTTCTGATACTTGGATCTTTATCTTAATTTTTAATGTGACTGTGTCTTGAAAACAGCATTAATATGTTGATATATGTTAATAGAAGATTCCGTGATACATTATTTTGAAGAAAAATTACTAAGACTTAGTTTTTAGAGCCGTTTTAGGTGCACAGTCAGACTGAGCGGAAAGTACAGTGTGTGCCCATAAACCACACAACACCGAACACACAGCCTTGCTCATTATTCACATCCTGCACCAGAGAGGTGCATTTATAACAATGGATGTGTGTGCACTGAAAATGTATGATGGCACAGTATCATACAGAATCACTTCACTATCCTAAAAATCTTCTGTGCTTTGCTCATTCATCCCTCCCTTCTCCCTAATCCCTGGAAAACAATGATTTTTCTTAGTCCCCATAGATTTGCCTTTTCCTGAATATTGTATAGTTGGATTCATACAGTGGGTACCTTTTTGAATGTTTAACAAATGAAAATTCCAAGGTAAATGGATGTAGTTATCCAAGATATTTTTTATCTTAGTTATTTGTTGTTGTTGTTCATCAACATAGGATCTGATGACATGTCCCATACCTGCTGAAAGAGAAGGATTTCTATAGGCATTTGCCAGCTAAGGGAGAGGGTTGAGAAAAGTGATCTATGCACTAGTGCAGAGCACTAACTGTGTGGACCACCCTGCTCTATGAGGTGGGAACAGATACACTCTAGTAATGCAAGGAGACAGCTCAAGGCGTTCTACTTCATACAACTAGAATCACAAAGTTTTTCTACTCATTTTGCAATATGAAATGGGGACAGAAAGAGTCTGTTTTCTCTGTGTAGCTGTGCTGCAAAGTGTGGTGTCTACAGTATTTCATCTTAAATTACCTAGTCTTCACTGAAGAGCTAGACAATTTGTATCGTGTTACAGCAGAATAAGTATAGTCTCTTCTAATTGCTGCTGATGAGAGGAGGCAAGAAAACTCATGCTACTTAAGTTTGACATGGTTAGACTATGATTCTGCTTCCACTAACAACAGAATTTTCTGTCAGTCTGATGGAGTTTGGTTAGGATTACGTTCATTGCACATAGCAGTTCACAGTTAATTATAAATTTTGAAAGATTCCATTCTTTTTTTTTGCATTATATATGTTTAAAAAGAGAAAGTAAATGTTCCTAATGTATTAATGGCCAACCAATAATAGGATTATTGTTTACTCTAATATAGTCTTCAGATGAAGTTATACCTTCTAATAATACATTAAACCAGCACTTTTAAAACCCTGTATTCTTTTTATTTTAAAATGTGTTTTATTTTTTTTAAAATAGTGATTGATGTCTCTTCAGACAACTCTTTAAGCAGGTAGGATTTTATGGATTTCTGAAAATGTTATGGTAACTACAGAAATGCAGAAAAAATAAACTAACATTTCTAGAGTACTCTACTGAGGGCTAGACCCTATAATATGTAGTTAACCTGTGTTATATAGTCATCACAATAGTTTTGAAAAACATGCGTGCTCATGTAGCCTACTTTTTTATTAATAAGGAAACTGTGGTTCAGGGAGGTGGATGAATTGACCCATGATTCCATTGTTAGCAAGGGACTGACTGATGATTTGCCTGTCAACCAGCCTGGCTCCCAAATTATTCTGTTGTCCCTCAACATACACTGATAAGTTCCTGTGTAGCTCAGGCAACTAGATATAGTTGCGAATCTAATCACCTCAGAAAATCAAAGCTGACTGTGTGTTAAATCTGATTTAGAGTTTGCTAAGAGGTCCAGTTAGTTCTACCATTTATCTTACTATTCTTGATAATTGTAGTGGTAAATAGGACCTTGTTTTTCCCCACAAAAGCTTTTAGGGCACAACTCAGTTAGCTATGACCAAAGAACTAAAGGTTTCACCACTGCTTGTCTTAATCAGGCAAGTGTTTTTAGCTTAAATGATATGAAATCTTCCTGAAATGCATTGCTTATCTGTAAGAAAAGAATATCTATTTATAGTTTATGTTATGTTAATTAAATTCAGCATCTATTTTGAATATATTTTTAATAGATTTCTCTATTGGCTGATTTCTCAGTCTGTTTTTCCCTCCAGGCTGGTATTTTTGCCAAGTTGTATGAAGTTTTGTCTTTTTTCCTACAGTCAATTTTCCCTTTTCTATGATTTTTCTTGATTGTCTTACTTTCTTCTCTACTTTTTGTTGTTGTTGTTTCTTTTTGGTGTTTCTTTCATTGTGTTATTTTTTTCCACTTCTGCTCTCTTGTGTGTTCTCCATTTTTCTATAGACAGAATGAAAGGCAGGTGAAATTTCAGGATTTAAGTAAGCCTAGCAATTATTTAATAAAAACACTCCAGTACCTCAACCTGAGTTTAACATACTTCCGATTAGTGACCTCAGCATGGTCTCTTATCTGTGAGAGGACTTTAAGTTAGCAGTACCTAAGTGGGAAGGAGCTGCCCTTCTTTGCCATTCATTTTAGCCTTGGAGGTAATTTACACAGATGAACACTTCAGCATGTAAATGGTCAATTCTAGACAGAAAAACAGGGTATCACTTGGGCAGTATATCAAGTTAAATAACATAATAGAAGATGCTGAGGGTGAAGCAATCTCTGTATTATATATACAGCCCTCATACTTGCTGGAAGTGATGGGTCCACAAATACAGTCTGGCTACTTTTTCAGCAAGGTACTGATGTCTTTTCTCAAGATAACTGTGGGTGGACTGCTGATGAATATGCTTTTTGAGTGGTTTTAGTTTGTGTTTGTTTTAAATGCTAGTTATCATTAAAATGAGGTTTAAAATCATTTCATTGTTTCTTTTTATATACCAGGTGAGATTTCATAGTTTGATTCTGGTTCTTTGGGAATGCCAGTCAGTTAGAATAGGCAATTAGCCCAAACCAAGCAAGGCTCACCTAGTTTGAAGAAACAATGAGCCATATTCTTTATCTCAGAATTTTTAAGATTTTTACCATTACATTCGAAGTAAAACTTCTATGCATGGGGTCACAAATAAATTTCAGCTCTGTTTTTTCTAACTATTTATTCAGGATCTTGATGTATTCAATCTAGCAGAAAACAAAAATTGTAGTTTCTGGGGGCTATCTCCTATACCCTCAGCCTTAATTTTTCAGGAACATAAAGGATTCCCTAAGGCCAAGGGAGACAATCTTCTTTCATAAAAAAGATGAAGATGTCAAAAAGTACATTCTAAATATTCTATTGAATCCATTGATTCTGTTGCTGCTGAGTAGCCATCTAAACGCTTACTATAGTCACAATTGATCTTTACTCACAGGTTGGCCTTGCTGATCCAGATTCCTGAGTCTTCATGTTGACTCACACTTGGACTTCAGGGTCACACATATTTTTACTTTACATACATATGCTTGTTGGCTTAGTCACTATTCTAATTTCCAGCACCCTATTCTGGCAGCTGGGCCTCCTAGCTCTAACCACCACAGCCTCCCTCACACACTGGAAAGCTTATATGGAGCTCACGTCTTAGCCCACACCGTTGAGAATGAGATATCCTTTGAACGTCATGTTTGTTTGTTTTTTGTTGGCAGGTATTACTTAGAACAATTCTACACTGCCAGAGAGATTCAAATAATGCTGCAGGAAAAGACCAGATGTTCCTTTCTCTCTTATTATATTTATTTTACCATATCTATACTCCATGTTCACTTTATATCCTATGAAGCATCTTTGTTTAGGTAGTGGAAGGTCACATATCTCCTCACCAAGTGTAGTAAGCACCAGCTTGCCTGAGGTTCCATAATTTAGATTGGACCCTCAAGGGATCTCTTTGCCATAACAATGAAACTTTCCCAGGTGACTGGAATTTACCTCAGGTTTTAAAATATTTAAAATATTTTAAAAATTTAAAAATATTTACCTCACATGGAAGCCAGTCAACAGAAAGCTCTGAATCAAAAGTAGGTTATTGGTCCTTATAATTGCTAAAGCACCATGTATAACTCATCAGTATCCATGGGTGACCAGTAGGATTGTATCTTCCAAGTCAATTGGGGTGGACAGGGAGATTAAGCATCGTTCTCATAAAGCTCTGCTGGTTCACCTTTTGAGTAGGTAGAGAAGGGATAGTCTAGCGCGGGCCAGGTCCTGATCTTTTTTAGTTTTCTGTGGTTTGTATGATTTGCTACATAAAGAAGGGAGCATGGTGTTATCTGACTTCATATTTTATATTAAATAACCTAATATAATATGCTCAGCATGAAGTGATCTCTGTAATCTATTTGTACATACATTTAGTTGCCAGCTACAGAGTAGCTGAGATGCCCTGAATTACAAACAACAACATAAGTACAGGTAATAACCAAAGTTCCTAAAATTTTCTGAAAACTGCAACATTTGGATGTTAGAAACCATGAAAAGTCCACATTGGGATTTATTTGGGGTTCAAAAATAGTTTCAACAAATGAAGTTCATGACTCAATTTTTTCTTTTCTTTACCATTTTCTGAGCATATGTTTCTTGCTCTAGTATCCATTTAATCTTCCTACCAACCTTCTAAATTAAGGTAGTAAGATGCATATTTTGTAGAGAAGGACCTTGAGCCAAAAATGTGACTTGTTTGAAAACAAAGAGCTATTGGTTATAGAACTAGAATGTGTGGTATTTGCCATCATGTTAAGCTGACTCTAATTCACTGAACTATATTTTCCTCAAATCATGACTGTGATATCTTATTTTTTAATTACATACTTCATAAGACAGTTATATAACTTACAAATTTAAAGTGTATTGGGTAATTAAAGTTTTAATAATAGTTCTGACATTACCTGAAATATTCTAATAAGTTATTACATTTAGAAAATATTTTTATATTCATATTAAAGAGTAATATTATTTAACACCTTTTTTTTTGTACACAGCAAACAACCACTAACTTCTAAAGATAAAGAAGGAAGGGGGCCCCAAAAATCTGAAGGTCGCACTCCTGGTAAGACTTCAAATATTGAATTACTCTTCGTGGTCCTACTATAGATGAAGGTAAGGGTAAGGAAGTTCTGATAATGAAAGAGCAGGGAAAAAATACCAAACAATGTGTAAGTTACATGTATAGTTTTTCTTACTCTCTTTCCTAATAGAATAGTAATCATTGTTATTAACAAAGTGAATTGTAGATAATTTAATATCTGGGGCAATATCATTTGAAAGGATGTTCATTTATTTAGTCCTGACCCCTAAAATCCTATATGATATCTTTATGTAAAAAAGAAAAAAGATTTTAAGCTAAGATGGTGTGTTTCCTCTATATTCACATTATACCAAATTGGACTTGTTCTAAAAATGGATCTTTTGTTATTTTTAATTGTGAATGGATTACACTTAGTAAATGAATACTTGTTATTACATAATGATTTGTCTCACTAAAACTAGGAACACAACAATACTTTTCTGGTAGCACAAACAAATACCAAACACTTAGCCAGTGTGAAAGAAACCCAAAGAGATTGTTGTTGTTGTTGTTGTTGTTGTTGTGTGTGTTTTTAAGATATCTACCCATGGTACTGAGGTCAGAAAGGCAATGCCTGTTGAGAAGCATAGAAAAATTTTCTTGTTATACCCACAAGGTCTCACTATTATCAACTTCATTCCTCAGAAGTCAAAACAGAATGAGACATGTTGACTTAATTAGTTGGATAATTGTCAGGACACTGGGATTTCTTTAGAACAGATGCTCTGTTGTCATTGGCAATGACAATGATAATAAATATTCAAAAAGCTTAACCTGGGATTCAACAAATTTTAATAAAGTATAAAAATGTTTCTCAAAGTAAAAATGCCCGATATGATACCTAGTTCTTTACGCAATCTGAACTGTATGAAGACACCTTGGAGTTAGGATACCATTATCAGGGACTTGTGTTGTTTGGGTTTGCAAGTTATAGGAAACACCAAGAAGAAATAGCATTTTGACCTTGAATGTACTAATTATATGGGAGAACTGTTCCTGTATTTTTGTTTTTCTCTTTCATTTTTTAAAGCAATTATCAAACAAAATGTCAAAATTCAGTTATTCATTTTTCAGCTGAATAGTCTGCCATTTAACTTCCAGGTGTCTTTCAGGTACTAAGTGTGATTGTGATGTTGCAGAATTGACACATTCTATCTAATAAAAGAGTAATATGCAGGTTGAGCATCACTCCAACACAGAAGATGGCTGTCCCTATGTGGACAAAGATGGCTGTCCCCATGTCGACACAAGATGGCCACCACAAGACGGCCAGCAGGAGAGGGCAGTTGGGAGGGAACAGTCCAGCAAGGGAGAGCAGTTGTGGGCAATCAGGCCAGCAGGGGAGGGCAGTTAGGGGTGACCAGGCCTGCAGGGGAGGGCAGTTAGGGGTGACCAGGCCTGTAGGTGAGTTCAGTTAGGGGCAATCAGGCTGGCAGGGGAGTGGTTAGGGAGTGATCAGGCTGGCAGGCAGAAGCAGTTAGGGGCAGTCAGGAAGGCAGGCAGGTGAGCAGTTGGGAGCCAGCAGTCCTGGATTGTGAGAGGGATGTCCAACTGCCCTCGAGGGGTCCCAGATTGAAGAGGGTGCAGGCTGGTCTGAGGGACACACTCCCCTGTGCATGAATTTCGTGCACCAGGCCTCTAGTTTTAGAGATAGTCCTTGCCCTCTAAGAGCTTGTTAGTATCATTGCAATTTCTATGATTTACATTACTTTATTTATTGCTTACCATGTACCAGATCACATTAGGAGCTTATGATTATCCTTGTTTATTCTTTTTATTGGTGTTTATTATGTGCCAGGAACTTGAGGTCCATGATGCATATTAGAATTTTAAAAATGTAGTTTAAGCTTTGGCTGGGTTTCTCGGTTGCTGAAAGCATTGTCCCTGATATGCCAAGGTTGTCATTTGATGCCTGGTCAGGGTACTTACCATACTCACACAATGAATTCATAAATAATTCACTTCAGTGTTTCTTTCTCTATCTACCTTTAATAATATTTTTTTAGTTTAAAAATAAAAAAATGTTGATCAGTTTTAAAATAAGCATGTAGACCACAAGGATGTTTGCCAGGTAAAGTGGCAATAGGGCTGATGTTCGGCAGGAGGGATATATATGATGATTACACAGGAATGGCAGGGCAAGCGCTAAGATGCACAAGCGAGTGTTGCGGGAATTATGAGCAGTACAGTTTTAATGTGCAACATGTGTGCTATGGGAATGGTTAGGAATGAGGTGAATGCCTAGCTAAGGCAGGCTTATGGAAGTTTTTACTACCACAGACAGGTGTGGTTCATATCATCCAGGCCTTGGGAAATTTATCAGATAGAATGCTGTCAGCTTCAGATAATAGGTGGCCTAATTAACAGAGACCAAAACAATAGGAACTAGGATTGTTGTAGTGACTCAGTGATATCAGGATTCTGGTTTTTGTCCTTGGTTCAGCTGTGAGGTTGACAGTGTTGATATCTGCTTTCTGGGTCAGTTATTAGTTTTGGCTCCAAAGCATCCTATTCTCACATATCAATATGTGAAGGTCAAAAGGACTGCTTTTCCTTAGACATTCCTTTTCACTTTTAAAACATGTTGATAAAGTAGAGTTGGCACACATTATATTACTTTAAGGTGCACAACCACAGTTGTTTGACATTAAAATACCTTATGGTACGTTCACAATAATATGTCTAGTATCAATCTATCACCAACCAAAGTTATTATGATACTAGAGGCCTGGTGCATGAAATTCGTGCATGGGGGTTTGGGGGTGTCCCTCAGCCTGGCCTGCACCCTCTCCAATCTGGAACATCCCTCTCACAATCCAGCAGTGCTCGCTTCTAACCACTCACATGCCTGCCTGCCTGATTGCCCCTAACTGCTTCTGCCTGCCAGCCTGATTGATGCCTAACTGTTCCCCTGCTGGCCTGATCACCACCACTGCCCTCCCCTGCTGTGACTCACCTCCTCCACCAGGATCTGCCTCCTCTGTGCCAGGCAGCAGAGATGCTTGGCCCCGCCTCCGCATGTAGCCATCTTGTGACGGCTATGTTGTGATGGCCATCTTGTGACAGCCATCTTGTGATGACATGAGGGCGTAATGCCACCTAGGCTATTATTAGTATAGATTGACATATCCCTTGTTCTGCACAGTACATCACTATGGCTTATATAATTTATAACTGGAAGTTTGCACTTCTTATTCATATTCTTTTATTTCACACATCTGAGCATACCCTCTGGGAACCATCAGTTTATTCTCTGTAGCTATGGGGTCTGTTTCTGTTTTGTTGTTTAGATTGCACCTGTAAGTGTGACGCTATGGTATTTGTCTTTCTGTCTTATTTCTGTTAGTATAGGACCAACTCAGTCCTTCCATGTTGCCATAAATGGCACAAATTCTTTATTTATGGCTTAGTAATTTTTATTATATTTATGTATATAAACATATAAACACACTCACACACACACACACACACACACACACACACACACACATATATGTGAGTGTGACTGTGTGTCAATCCATTTCACATCCTGGTTATTTACATATCTATTGAAGGACACCTACCTTACTTCCATATCTTGGCTATTGTAAATAATGCTGTAGTGAACATAGGGGTGCAGATATCTTTTCAAATCTGTGCTCATGTTTCTGTTGGATAAATCACCAGAAGTAGATAGCAGTTCTAGTTCTCATTTTTTGAGGAAAGTCATTGCTGCTTCCCGCAGTGTCTATGCAAATTTACAATCACATGAGCTATGCTGGAGGCTTTCTCTTTTCGCCACATACTCCCAACACTTGTTATTAATTTATATTTTGATGATAGCCATTCTGTGAGGAGTGAGGAGATACGTCCTGTGACTTTCATTTGCATTTCCCACATTAGTAATATTGAGCTATGTGTTTCCTTAATTTTTTAAAAAATATTTTTTATTGGCATTAGAGGGAGAGGAAGGAAAAGGGAGAGTGAGATAGAAACATCAATGAGAGAGAACCATCACATCCATGGGCTGCCTATTGTACACCCACTCCGGGGGGTCAAGCCACCCTGGCAACTGCCCTGCCCTGGAATATCACCAGCGTTCTCTTGGTGCATGGACATTGGACTCCATCTACTGAACCACACTGGCTGGACCTATGTCTTTCTTTTAAATAGGAAAAAACTGAGAGTTGACTTCCCTAACTTTTATAGGATTGGGTTAATCCCACGCTCATTCCTAAACCAGTTAGTGGTAAACTAGTGACTCTGATGAGCTTACTATAATCCTTTGTCTTTGGAGTGGGGGAGGTACCACTTTCTTTATCTATCAGGATAGTAAATATCCCAATAGAGTGTGGTTCTCCACCAAAATGAAGACTAAGGTAGGGAGCCAGCAATATATACTGCAGGATGTTTTGGAGTTTTGAGAAGAGGATCAAGATTAGATTTGATAAGGGCCCTGTGGCTGTGGTATGAAGCAGGCATCAGCAAGCTTTCTCTGTAAAGGGCCTGATTTTAGTCCAGGAGGTCTGTCATATCTACTCAAGCCTGCCATTGCAGTGTGAGAGCAGTCCTAGAGAATCTGTAAGGGAACAGGCATGGCTGTCATCCAGTGAGGCTTTATTTGCAAAACTAGCTGGCAGCTTGTACTTGGCCTGTGGGCCCTAGTTGGCTGGCCCCTTATGTAGAGGATAGATATAAGCATAAAGAGACTGAGAGACTAAAGGAACATTTTGCCTCCTTGGACCAGACTCAGTCCATTAAGAAATTTTCATGCATCTGTGCAGAAATGAGTCAGGAAGCTCAACTTATTCCATTTAAAATATTGGTGTTTTTCTAGGTCTATTTATCTCTCATTTGTTTTGCTTAAACAGACCTTATTAATTTTAAAAACACCACTAAATACTTGTTGGCATTTTGCCCCCTGTGAGAGCCATCTGTAAAGAGCTCGTGTTTGACTAGGGCAGTTGACAGAAGGAAAATAAAGCAGAGAAAGTAGAGAGGTCTAGCTGAGAAGATTTTGTGATGATTGCAGGGGAAGAGTTAGCAGGGAGAGAGACATCCAAGGTGATTCATAGGTTTCCAGGTAGTGCACTGGTATTTAGATTGCACATGAAAGAGCAACAGTTCAACAGGAAAGACCAGTATTTTTCCATGCAGGTTGAGTTTAATGAATATCTATGGATTGTGCCTAAACGGGCATTGGGACATCCCTCTCACAATCCAGGACTTCTGGCTCCCAACCACTTGCCTGCCTGCCTGATCACCCGCTAACCACTCCCCTGCCAGCCTGATCGACAACTAACTGCTCCCCTGCCAGCCTGATTGCTCCCAACTGCCCTCCCCTGCAGGCCTGGTCCCCCTAAACTGCCATCCCCTGCCAGTCTAGTCTCCCCTTATTGTCCTCCCCTGCAGGCCTGGTCACCCCTAACTGTCCTCCCCTGCAGTCCTAGTCACCTCCAACTGCCATCCCCTGCAGGCCTGGTCCCCCCAACTGTCCTCCCCTGCAGGCCTGGTCACCCCTAACTGTCCTCCCCTGCAGGCCTGGTCGCCCCTAACTACCCTCTCCTGTGGGCCTGATCACCCACAACTGCCCTCCCCTGCCAGCCATTTTGTGGCAGCCATCTTGTGTTCACATGGGAGCAGCCATCGTTAACACATGAGGTCGGCCATTTTGTGCGTTGGAGTGATGGTCAATTTGCATATTACTCTTTTATTTGATAGGATGCTTCAAGATAATTTTTAGGTAAAATCTGCTTAATGATTCCTGATTTAAAATTAGAAGAAAAAGTGTCCTTTATCATATGGATGATTCAGTTTTGATTTATATTGCTCTAAACCCCTGTTTATAATTACAAAGCAAGGTATTCAATCATATTTTTCAGTTATTTTCTTGAATTACTATACATTTAAAAGTACTTGCTTTATTTATGCCTTCCATATGCCTAACTAAATTGCCAGGAAAATTCTTATATTTTGACATACGTATCTTTATCTTAATTTCCAAGGTGACTGTGTCTTGAAAATAGCATAAATATGTAGATATATGTTAATAGTAGATTCAGGAAATACATTATTTTAAAGAATAATTAATAAGCCTTATGTTTTAGATCAGTTTTAGGTGCACATTAAAATTGAGCAGAAAGTACAGAGAGTCCCCCCCAGACCAAACACACAGAGCCTTGCTCTTTTTGTCATCCTGCACCAGAGAGAGACATTATTTGCAATGGAGGGATGTACAATGACTTGTCACTATTGACCAAAGTCAATAGTTTACATGAAGGATCACTTTTGGTGTTGTACATCCTATGGGTTTTGACAAATGCATGATGGGACACCATTACAGTGTCATATAGAGTCATTTCACTGCCCTAAACTTCTCCATGCTCTCCTTATTCATCCCTTCCCATCCCTCACATCTGGAATCCATTCCTATTTCTTAGTCTCCATAGATTTGCCTTTGCTGAATGTTGTATAGTAGGAATCACACTGTGTTTATCTTTTTGAATGTTGAACAAATGAAAATTTCGTTGTAATTGGATGCAGTTATCCAAGATGTCCTGTGTCCTTAGCGGTTTGTTGTTGTTGTTCATTAGCATTGTGCCTGATGACATATGCCATACAAGCTGAAAGAGAGTGCTTTCTCTAGGCATTTGCCACCTATTGTGGAGGGTTGAGGAAAATGACCTGATGCACATCTGCAGAGCACTAGGTGTCTCTCCCTCCTTCTCTCTGAGGTGGGGACAGATAGGCTCTAGCAATGGAAGGAAGCAGCCTCCAGGGGTGATACCTTATATAATTGGAATCACAAGGTCTTTCTTACTTATTTGCCATTGGAAATGGGGACAGAAAGAGTCTGTTTCCTATGGTTTGCTTTGAAGGAAAATGTATTGCCTAGTCATCTAGCTTCCTAGTGGTAGAGTTTTCATCCTACACTGGCTACTCTTCACTCAAGAGCTGGAGATGCATTGTGTTACGGTAACATAACTCTCTTCTTACTGCTATTAGTGTGAGGAGTCCAGATAACTCATTATATTTAAGTTTGACATGGTTAGTCTATGATTCTGCTTCCCCTAATGATGCAATTTTCTGTCAGTCTTATGGGGTTAGAATAGGATTATGTTCATTGTACATAGCAGTTCACAGGTAAGTATCAAATTTTGATACAGCCAATCCTTTCTTTTGGCATTTGATATATTTAAAAAGAGAAAGTAAATGTTCTTAATGCACTAATGGCCTACCAATAATATTCACTCTAGTATAGTCTTCAGGTGTGGTCCCAAAGTTATACTTTCTAACAATGCATTCATCTGGTACTTTTAGAGTCCTGCACTTTTATTGCTTTAAAATGTCTTTTACTTTTTTTTAAATAGTTTTTGATACCTCTGAAGAAGACTCTTCAAGCAGGTAGGATTTTATGGATTTTTCAAAATTAATATGTCAATTAAGAAAATGCAGAGAAAAGAAACTAACATTTCTAGAGTGTTCTACTGTGGGCTAGATCCTACCTACACAATGTAATTAACCTGTGTTATATAGTTATCACAATAACCTTGTAAAGTAACTGTGCTATTGCTGCCTACATTTTATTAATGAGACAACTGTGGTTCAGGGAGGTGGATGAATTGGCCCATGATTCCATAGTTAGCAAGGGCTGAGTCATGATTTGACTGCCAACCATTTTGGCTGCCAAATTATTCTCTTGTCCCTCACCATACACAGATAAGCTCCTGTGAAGCTCTGCCATGCATATATAGAGGGAAATCAGAGCAACTCAGAAAGTCAAATCTGATTGTGTGTTAACTCTGATTTAGAGTTTTCCTTAGAGTCCCAGTGACTCTAAGCAGTTACCTTACTCTCCTAGACAAATGGAGTGGTAAATAGGACCTTGTTCTTCCCACCAAAGCTTCTAGGGCCCATCTCAGTTAGCTATGACCACAGAACCAAAGATTTTACCTAAACAATGCCTAAACAGGCAAGTGTTTTTAGGTAAAATGATATCTATTCTTCTTGGGAGGAATTGTTTATCTGTGAGTAAACAATATCTATGTTATATTCATTACATTCAGCATCTAATTAGAGGATATTTCTAATAGATTTCTCTGTGCACTGATTTCCCAGTCTGGCTTTCCACTCAGGCTGGTATCTTTGCCTAGTTGTATGAAGGTTTGTTTTTTTTCTTTTCTCCTGGAGTCCTTTTTTCTTCTTCCATTGCCTCCTTCATCCTTTTACTTTCTTCTCTACTTTTTCTGGCGTTTCTTTCGTTTGGTTATTTATTTGCTCTTCTGGCATCTCCGGTGTTCTCCATTTTTCTGTAGAAAGAATGAAAGGCAGTTAGAATTTCAGGAGTTTAAAGAAGCTTACCAATTAATTAATCAAAACATCCTCTAGTTCTTCAACCTGTGTTTACCATCTTGGCCAAGTGGTGGTTCCTTATTTCAAACTTCCCCTATTTCAGATTAGTGACCTCAGCATAGTTTCTTATTTGTTAGAGGACTTTAAATGAGCAATGCCCAAGTGGGATAAGAGCTGGTCTTTTTTCTCCTTCATTTTAGCCTTGGAGGTAATTTAAAGAGATGGACACTTCAGCATGTAAATGGTCAACTCTAGACAGACAAACAGGGTATTAACTTGGGGAGTATATCAAGTTAGCTATTTTAGTAACATAATTGCAGAATCTGAGGGTGAAGTGACCTCTGTGTTATATACATAGCCCTCATTCTTGAAGGCAATAGTGAGTCCTCAGACACAAACAAGTTTCTTCTTCAGCAAGGTACTGATGTCTTTTCTCAAGTTTGCTGTGGGTGGACTTCAGAAGAATATGTTTTGTTAGTGGTTTTAATTTGTGTTTGTTTTAAAATACTAGTGATCACTAAATGAGGATTAAAGTCATCTAACTGTTACTTTTTTATGACAGGTGAGATGCCATAGTTTGGGTTAGGAAGTTTAGGGATGCCAGTCAGTCTCGGTCATCTGACTGGCATCACTCAAGGTTCAACTAGTTATAAGAAGCAATGGGGAAGATTCTTTATCTTAAAACTTTTAAGATTTTTACCCATTTCATTCCAAGAGAACTCCTATGCATGGGATTATAAATAAAGTCTCATCTCTGATTTTTCTAAGTATTTATTTTTGGCTTTGAAGTGTTCACTATAGCAGAAAAATCTGTAGTGTCTGTGGGTATTTCTTGTCCATTCTCCCTTGAATTCTTCAGGAATATAGGGGATTCTCTAAGTTCAAGGGAGACAATCTTCCCGCACAAGTCAGATGAAGAGGTGAAAAAGGACATTCTAACTTTTCAGTTGTTTCCATTGATTCTATTGCTGCTGACCTGACATTGAAACCCATCATATAGTCATGATTGATCTTTGCTCTCTGGTTGGCCTTGCCGATTCAGATTCCTGAGTCTTCATGTTGATTCACACTTGTACTTGAGAGTTACAACATTTCTTTTTTAGCTTATACTGAGTGGCCAGGTTATTCTGACCACCTGATGTTTGTAGGCAAATTAGCTATAATTTCAGGCTGAAGTTGCTAGAGGGCCAGACCATTATAAATAAGAAAGCACGTTGTTTACCATGATAGTAGAAGTGATTTTTTTCTGGTGGAGCTAGTGTTATGGATTGGGACTTGTTTTCTGGCATGATTTGGGCCCTTTAATTCATGTGGAACAACGTCTGAATACCACAACATACCTAAGTATCGTTGCTGATCAAGATTATCCTATCATGTTGATGGCCTATCCCAATGGAGATGGCTTCCTTCAACAAGACAATGTGCCATGCCATGGTGCTCATATTGTGCAGGAGTGGTTTCAAGAACATGAGGGAGACTTCATCTTGCTTAGGTGGCCCCCACCATCACCAGATCTCAATCCAATTGAGCATTTGTGGGACAAGATTGAAAGAGCAATCAGGCAGCTGATTCCACAACCATCAGATCCCACAGAACTGGACAGTGCTATTCATCAGGCATGGTGTCAGATACATTGCATCACCCCTCAACATCTCATGGAGTCAATGCCAAGAAGAATCGCCGCAGTATTGAAGGCAAAAGGTGGCCTAATGAAGTACTGATTAGTTGGTCATAATAATCTGGTCACTCAGTACGTGTGTGTATATATATATACACACACTAGAAGCCCAATGCATGAAAGGTCATGCAAGAATGTGCCTTCCTTTCCATGGCTGCTGGCACCGCCTTTCTGCTCCAGCCCTGGAGCTGCCTCTTTCCACTCTGGCCCCGCCTTCCCACGCTGCCCAGAGGCCCTGAGTGTCTGGCACGTTTTGGAATCCTCCCAGCCGCTAGCACCTGCTTATGCAAATTAACCCGCCACCTTTGTTGGGTTGATTTGCATACTCACTCCTGATTGGCTGGTGGGCATCATGAAGGTACGGTCAAATGCATCTTTTTCTTCTATTAGTGTGTGTGTGTGTGTATGTGTGTGTGTATATATATATATATATATATATATATATATATATATATATATTAGAGGCCTGGCGCATGAATTCGTGCATGGGTGGGATCTGACCAGCCAGGCCAGGGGAAGGGGACATGGGTGGTTGGCCAGCATGCCTGCTGGCCAAACTCCTGGTCAAGGGAGTAATTTGCATATTAGCCTTTAATTATATAGGATATACACTGAGTGGCCAGATTATTATGCATTTAGAGATCATCATAATCTGGGCACTCAGTGTATATACATATGCTTTGTATGCTTGGCCACTATTCCAGTTAATAGCATCCTATTCTGGAAGCTGGCCTCCTAGTTCTACCCAACTGCAACACCCCCCCCCCCTTCCCTCAACACACACACTGGAAAGCTTATGTGGAGCTTACTTCTTAGCCCAGATCTTTTCAGACTAGTTACCCTTTAAGGTTCTTGGTTTGTTTGTTTTTCTCCTGCAAGAAAGTGTTAGTTAGTTAGAAACATTCTGAGCTGCCAGGGATATTCAAATAATGCTGTAGGAAAGGACCAGATATTCCTTTCTCTTTTGTTACCACATCTTCACCCCAAGGTCACTTTCTATTCTGTAGAGCACCTTTCTTTAGGTAGTGGAAGGTCCCACATCACTCTCCCAGAGCAGTGGGCACCAACTTGCCTGAGGTTCCATAACTGAGGTTGGCCCCTCAAGTGTTCTCTTTGCCATAACAATGAAAGTTTCTCAAGTGACTACAATTTACCTTAGGTTTCAGAGTATTTTAATTTATGCCTCACATAGAAATCAGTCAACAGAAAGCTCTGAATCAAAAGTAGGTTATTGGGACTTCAAAATTCTTAGGACACATCCATGACTCATACATATCCATGTGTGACAAGTAGGTTTCTATCTTCCAAGCCAGTTTGGGGTGGACATGGAGATTAAGCATCATGTTCATAAAGTTGTGCTGGTTCAGAGTCTGAGGAGTTAGAGAAGGAATAGTAGTAGTCCAGTCCTGGTCCTGGCTTCTGTTAGTTTTCTGTGGTTTGTATGATTTGCTTCATAAAGAAGGGAGCATTGTATTATCTGACTTCAGGAGGCAATCTATTTGTATATAAATTTAGTTGCCACTTACATAATAGCTGAGTTACCCTGAAATACAAACCACAACATAAGTTCAGGTAATAACTAAAATTCATAACATTTTCAGAAAACTGCAACATTTGAATATGAGAAACTATGAAAAATCCACATTGGTATTTATTTGGGAATCCAAAATAATTTCAAGAAATAAATGTCAGGACTAGATTTTTTCATTGGTTTATAGCTTTCTGAGCATATCTTTTTGCTGTATCATCTCTCTTAATCCTCCTAACAAACTTCTAAAATAAGGCAGTAAGTTTCTTATTTTGTAGAGGTGAACTGAGCCAAAGATATGTGACTTGTTTGATAACAAATAGCTGTTGGTTATACAACTAGGGTGTCTGAGTTCTATAAACTTGTGATTATGTCAAGCTAACTCTAGTTAATTCACTGAATTATACTGCTCTCAACATGAAAGTTATATGTACATATTTTTATTTTGTACTTCATAAAACAGTTGTGGAACTTACAAATTTAAAGTGTATGGTATTGTTAACATTGTAATATTAGCTCTGATATTATCTGAAATATCCTAAGAATTTACTATATTTGGAAAATATTTTTATATTAATATTAAGAGAGTAATGTTATTTATCACCATTTTTCTCCAAAGCACGGAACAGATAACTTTTAAATGTAAAGAAGAAAGGAGACCTCAAAAATCTGAAAGTAGCACTCCTGGTAAGACTTCTGATAGTGAATTCCTCTTGGTGCTCCTAACATAGATGAAGTAAGAGTAAGAAAGTTTGATAATGAAAGAGCAGTGAAAAAATACCAAACAATGTGCAAGTTGCATGTATAGTTTTTCTTAATCTCTTTATTAATAGCACAGTACTCAGTATTAATAACAAAGTTAAAATCTGGGGCAATATCATTTGAAAGGAAATTCATTTAGTGAGTCTTGATCCCTAAAATCCCATAAGATATCTTTTGTAAAAAAAAAGTATGTTAGGATGGTTTATGTTCTTCTATATTCACATTATACCAAATTGGATTTGTTCTAAAAATGGATCTTTTATTTAATTTTCACTGTGAATGGATTATATTTCCTAAGTACTTGTTATTACATGGAGATTTGTCTCACTAAAAACGAAAACTAAAACTAGGAACTCAACAATACTTTCCTGATAGCACAAACAAATGGCAAACAATAAGAGGTACACCACTTAGCCAGTGTGCAGGAATCTCAGTGAGATTGTGTTTTAAAGATATCTACCCATCGGACAGAAGTCAGAAAAACAATGCCTGTTGAGAAGCACAGCGTATTTTTCACATTATACAAACAAGGTCTCATTATATCAACTTCAATCCTCACAAGTCAAACAGAAGGAGATACGTTGACCTCATTAATTTGATAGTTATCAGGACACTGGAATTTATTTAGAACAAGATGCTCTGTTGCCATTGGTAACAAATAAATCAGAATAAATATTCAAATAGCCCAACCTGGGACTCAACAAATTACAATAAACGTACAAAAATGTTACTCAATAACAAAAATGCCAGATATGTTACCTAGTTCATTGTGCAGCCTAAATTGTGTGAAGACACCTTGGACTTAGTAGACTTTACCAGAGGACTTGTGTAGGTTGGTTTTGAAAGTGATAGGAAACACAAAGATCAAATAGTGTTTTGACCTTGAAGGTATGCATAATATCGAAGAGCTTTCCCAGGTTTATTTCTCTCGTTTTTTTTTTTTTTAATCATAATTTTCACAGAAAATATCAAAATTCAGTTATTCATCTTTTGGCTTAATGATCTACCATTTAACTCCCAGGTGTCTTTTAGGTACTTGTTACTGTGATGTTGCAGAATTCAAATATTGTCTCTGTCTCCAAGAGCTTGTTATTATCATTGCCATGACATTATTTACTATACTTTATTCAGTGTTTATTAGGTGCCATACCGCACTAGGTGCTTACAAATATAGTTATTTATTGGGTCATAGTATGTGCCAACCACTTTAAATTCATGATGAGAATTAGAGTTTTTAAAACGTGGGTGAGGCTTTGGCTGGGTTTCTCATTTGCTTAAAGCTTTGTCCTGGACATGCCTAGGTTGTGGTTTTGATGCCTGGTCAGGGCACAAAGCAGAATAACCCAGTGAGTGCATAAATATGTGGACCAAAGAAAGCAATGTTTTCTCTCTGTGTGTCTCCCTTCCCCCTACTCACTTTCTAATCAATCTATTAATTTTTTAAATGTGTGTGATATTTAAAGTAAGCATGCAGAGTATGAAGAAGTTCACCAGGTAAAGAGACAGACAGTGATGTTTGGCAGGAAGAACATGTATTGAGATTACACATTTGGCAGAATGAACAGCAGTGCAAGGGCTGGGATGTACAAGTGAACTTGGTGGGATTTGTGAGCAGTACAGTTTCCAAGGTGCCAAATGTGTGCTATGGGGAGAGTTGGGAATGGGTGAGTGCCTAACAGCAGGCTCATGAAAGGCTCTAGTACTACACAAAGGAATAGATCTCTTTTATTTCATAAAATGTTTGTTAAAATGTAGTTGACACACAATATATTACGTTCTGGTATGCAAAATAACAATGTGACATCTACATTCCTTATGATGTGTCACACTGAGAAGCCTAGTAACCATCTATCCCCTTGCAAAGTTATTACTACATTGGTCCATTCCCGGTTTTATACACTAGATCCATGTCGCTCATGTATTTTATAACTGGAAGTTTGCACTTCTTGTTTTTTATTGTCTAAAGTTTTACATAAGTCTCCTTTTTCTTCAGTTGACCGCCCCCAAGCCATTCCCACCCCAGGCAAGTCCCCACTGGCCCAGTGTCTGTATCCATTGGTTATGCTAATATGCATGCATACAAGTCCTTTGGTGGCTCTCTAATCCCCCACCCTTCCCACCATTTGTCTCTGGATCTATTCTTGTTCATCACATTATGTTGATCATTATATCCCACATATGACTGAAAGCATGTGATATTTATCTTTCTCCAACTGGCTTATTTCACTTAGCATAATGGTCTCCAGTTCCAACCATGCTGTTGAAAATGATAAAAGTTCCTTTTTTATTTTTTTTAATATATCGGCATAGTATTCCATTGTGTAGATGGACCACAGTTTTTTAATCCACTCATCTGCTGATGGGCACTTAGGTGTTTCCTAATCATAGCTATGATAACTATGTTGTGCTGCTGTGAACATAGGGGTGCATATATCCTTTCTGATTGGTGTTTTTGGTTTCTTGGGATATAGTCCTAGAAGTGGGTCAAATGGTAGCTCCATTTTTAACTTTTTGAGGAAAGTCCATGCTGTCTATCACAGTGGCTGCACCAGTCTGCATTCCCACCAGCAGTGCATGAGGGTTTCTTTTTTCCACATCCTCACCAGCACTTGTCATTTGTTGATTTGTTGATGATAGCCATTCTGACAGGTGTGAGATGGTATCTCATTGTTGTTTTGATTTGCATATCTCAGATGATTAGTGACTTTGAGCATGTTTTCATATGTCTCTGGGCCTTCTGTATGTCCTCTTTCAAAAAGTGTCTATCTAGATCCTTTGTCCATTTTTTGATTGGATTTTTTATCTTCCTTTTCTTAAATAGCATGAGTTCTCTCTAAATTTTAGAGATTAAATCCTTATCAGAAATATCATTGGCAAATATGTTCTCCCAAGCAGTAGGCATTCTTGTTGTTTTATTGATGGTTTCTTTTGCTGTGCAGAGCTTTTTATTTTGATTTAATCCCATTTGTTTATTTTATCCTTAGTTTCCATTGCCCTCAGACCTGTGTCTGCAAAGATATTGCTATGACATATGTCTGCTATTTTGCTGCCTATGGAGTCTTGTAGGACTTTTATGGTTTCCCATCTTTCATTTAAGTCCTTTAGCCATTTTGAGATTGTTTTTGTGTATGGTGTAAGTTGGTGATCAAGTTTCATTTTTTGGCATTTATCTGACTAAATTCCCCAGCATCATTTATTAAAGAGACTGTTTTGACTCCATTGTATGGAAGTTTGCACTTCTTATTCATATCCTTCTATTTTCTCACTGTCCTCAAGTCACTGTCCTCTGTGAACCCATCAGTATGTTCTCTGTAGCTATGGAGTCTGTTTCTGTTTTGTTTGTTTTATTGTTTTAAATTGCACATGTAAGTGAGATCATATGACATTTGATTTTCTCATTCTCATTTAAGTTAGCCTAACACCCTCGCTTCCCATCCATGTTGCTGCAAATGGCAAAATTCCATTCTTTCTTATGCCTGAGTAATATAGTAATATATATATATATATATATATATATATATATATATATATATCACATATACATAACACATCTTCTTTATTCATTTATGTATGGAAAGAATCCTAGGTTGCTTCCATAACCTGGCTATTATGAATAATGCTGCAGTGAACATAGGGTGCTCACATATTTTTTTTCAAAATTCATGTTTATATATACATCTGTTGGGTAAATACCCAGATGAGGAATGGCAGTTCTATTTCTAATTTCTTGAGGAATCTCCATGCTGTTTTCCACAATTATTGGACCAATTTATATTCACATGAACAGTGTGTGAGGCTTTGTCTCTTCTCCATGTTCTCAAAAACACTTGCTGTTTATATTTTGAGCACAGCCATTCTGAGAGGAGTGAGGTGGTACATCTCTATGGCTTTAATTTGCATTTCCCTGATTAGTGATGTTGAGCTATTTGTTTCCTTTAATTTTTTAAAACATGTTTTTAATTATTTTTAGAGAGAGAGGAAGGGAAAGTGAGAGATAGAAACATCAATTAGAGAGAACCATCACATGCATCGGCTGCCTCCTGCATGCAACTGCTGGTGTTGAGACTGCAACTAGGGCATGTGTCCTGACTGGGAACTGAACCAGGTTCATGGGGCAACTCTTTATTTTATTTTATTTTATTTTTTATTTTTATTTTATTATTATTTATTTTTTTAATTGTTTGAAGTATTCCAAATAGTAGTACATATGTCTCCTTTCCCCTTCCCCCATTGACTTTCCCCGGCCTCCCATTCCCCCCTGTACATGCCTTTACCTGCCCCCCCAAGTGTCTTTTAGCCATTGGTTATGCTTATACGCATGCATACAAGTCCTTCGGTTGATCTCTTAACCCGCGCCCCCAACCTCCTCTGCCTTCCCGCTGTAGTTTGACAGTCTGTTCAATGCTTCTTTGCCTCTGTATCTCTTTTTTCCCCATTTCTTCCCTTTAAAAAATCTTGCCTCTGCAGACTAGAAATAAATGTATAATAACAAAAAATATTTGAGTCCCAATTTCAATGTCCAACTGTTCTGAGTCTCCGTTTCAACGTCAAACATTTCCTTAAGTGTACATGTCAGCAATGATATCTGGATGGTGGGCACATGGTGGCAATGCAGGTCCGACCCTCTCTGGTTTGGTCCTAGGAAACCTGCTGTGTCGCACAGCTGCTGACTGCTAGCATGGCAAGGCGTAGTCAGCGTCTTCCATCTCTGGCCTGTTTCTACTCTTGTCTTCGTGGTTGGAGCAGACCTGTCAATTCCTCTCTGTTGCAGGAATCCCCATTGTCTTGGAGTTGTTTTCTGAAAATATACAAACATATTCTCGACCAAAAGTTATAAAGGAAACTTTTCTATATAATTGATTTGGGATCCTTTTATTTTTGCCCAAACGATTTTCCTTTGTCTTATTTAGACACCATGTGTGTTTTCCATGGGTCGCTTGATGTTAGCATTACAAATGAAAATTAATTTGGTAAAGTAAAGGTTTTCTAGATGTAATTTACTTATAGGATATTTTTCCTTACATGATATTACCCTACTATCCCCCCTTTTTTGATTAATGGAGGCTTTTGTTAATTTTATATTGCAGTCTTGATAACTTTAAATGTTTTGCACAAAAATATGACTGCTTTAGTTTCATTGCATGTTTAGGAATTTTACCATGAGATGAACTACCAATAGAAATTTTAGTTACCACTTTAGGAACAGCTTTTTTCCAGTACAATTAAATTTTCTTGAATATTCACTTATTTCTATTAGCCTATTTAAATTAATCTGAAAACTGGATTATTATTTTACTGTCAAATTTAAAACTCTACCAACAATCTTAGTTTACCCTGTAAATATTAGTGGAAACGATTATTTGAATTCTTGAGTAGGCCCTGAGCATTCCTGGTGCTAGGCTGGATTTAGATATAGGGCAGCTGCTGTCGGCCAAGTCACTGTCTGTTACCTGTGTCCCGATCTGAGCTGGGCCAAGTCACTGTCTGTTACCTGTGTCCCGATCTGAGCTGGGCGTGGGAAGCAGAGCAGCCATGGGGGCAGGAAAACTCCCTCAGACGGGATGAGGGTTTAGGCCTATGGGGCAACTCTTAATCCACTTAGCAATACTGGCCTGGCCTGTGGGTATATTAGTCCATGTCATGTCTACTCAAGTCTGCCATGGAAGTGTGAGAGCAGTCCTAGAGAATGTATAAGTGAATATGCATGACTGTGTTCCAGTGAGACTATTTGCAAAACCAGATGGCAGCTTGTATTTGGCCTGTGGGTCTTATTTTGCTGACCCCTCATGTAGAGGATAGATGGAAGAAAACCGCATAAAGAGATGGGGGACCAAAAAATATTTTGCCTCTGGACTAGCGTAAGTCTACTATGAAGTTTTCATGCATCCACGCTGAAATGAGTCAGGAAGCTCAATTTATCCCATTTTAAATGTTGGTATTTTTCTACGTTTATGTCTTTCTCATTTGTTTTGCTTTAAAAAACGTTATTAATTTAAGAAAGAACAATAATAGTTGGTAGTATTTTCCCCGCTGTGAGAGCCATCTGCTAAGAGCCTGTGTTTGATTAGGGCAGTTGACAGTAGCAAAATAGAGCAGAGGTGGTAGGTTTTGTGATGATTGCACGTAAATAGTTAGTGGGAAGAGAGAAATCTAAGGTGATTCATAGGTTTCCAGGTCATGCACTGGCATTTTTTCAGTTGTTGTTTTTAATCCTCACACGGAGGTATTTTCCACTGATTTTTAGAGAGAGTGGAAGGGAGAGGGAGAGACTGAGAGAAACATCAATGTGAGAGGGACACGTCAATCGGTTGCCTCCTCCATGCACCCGGACCAGGGTCAGGGAACCTGAAACCAAGGTACTTGCCCTTGAGGGGAATCACACCTGGGACACTTCAGTCTGTGAGCCAAGGCTCTATCCACTGAGCAAAACCAGTGAGGGCCTGCACTGGCATTTGGATTGGACATGAAGACTAGGACTTTAACTGATCAGCAGGAAAGAGCAACAGTTCATCCAGAAAGACCAGTATTTTTCCATACATGTTTAATTGGATGGTATATCTATGGATATGCCTACATTTTGGATACAATTTCTTTTACTTTTTACTTGTCCTTTCAACAACTGCCTTTAATAGGTGAGCCATGATATTAGTTTAATAAAACAATTTAAAATGATTAGTAATAATAATAAAAAACAACAACTCTGCAATCATTAGAACTCTTTTGTTATATACTAGAGGCCGGGAGCATTTATTCGTGCATGGGTGGGGTCCTTCCAGCTTGCCCCGATGGGGGTTGATCAGGGGTGGGGCCAGTCAGGGAGTCTAATATTGGAAGCTATAGCTTTCCTCAGGCTGGATCGAATTATACGTTAGGGATGGCCAAGAGAAAACCCACAACAGAACGGTTTTGCATTTCACGTGCCATGAGATGGAGTTGTTTATCTGTTGTTGCAAACATATATCAAGATGGATGATGGCCCTTTAATGATTTTTGCTTTCTCTCTGGGGCTCTACTCTGAGTTTCCCCATATGATCATCATGTCTGTTTAAAAGTTTTTCTGTTTTTGAATGTGCCTACCCTTCGCTGTTGCTCCTGGCAGACTGCAGGTCCTCTTTCCGCCCCTTTTAAAGAGAGATTGAAAGCTCACCTAATCTGCAAGGCACTGCAATTTCACAAAATCCCCACACAGCCTCTTTACATTCCTCAACAAAGAGCTACCATCCCGTTAATGATTAGGTCGCCTTTTTGGCTAACTTGGAAATTCTCCTGGGGCTGCGGGCCGTGGAGGGAGAATTCCACACCTTGGCTGCAATATTAGCAGAGCCCTCTGGATACTTGGGACAGGGTCAGAAAGGAGTGATAATTATTTTCTTATGCTTGCACTAAATGTACATGCACCAGGGATCCAGGCAGTGATTTAGGGGTGTTGGGGGCCTATAGCGATGGGAACTGGCCTGGGGGAGGGGTTGCAGGTGGTTGGTGGCCAGCCAAGCTCCTGATCCGTGTATTGGGGGCTGATAGGGGGCCAGGCCCACTGTGAGGAGAAGCCAATCACAGCCCGGATCAGGCTGGTTGGCTGCTGCAGTGTGAGTCATAGCCACCAGTCATTTTGGTCGTTCTTTTTGTTAGGCCATAACGGTCCCTGGGCTTTTATATATATAGATGACAATTACTGTTTTTTTGCAGTTATCCCAGTTAGTTGATTGGTTCATAACTATTGTAAAAGGGAATTAAACCCTGTTCAGTTGGAGAAATTTGTCAGTGAGATGTCTTCCTTTCCATTATAGGAACTTTGATACTATAGAACATAGTGTCAAGCATTAGGATTCTGTATTTCTTATTCTGACTAAATAGGAATGTTGCAAGTTTCACATAACTTTCTGACATCATTGATTCATTTATCCCTTTCATGTCTTTATTCCAATTGTTATAGATCTACAGAAAACTCAAAAACAAGCACGGACCGAAACAAAATCAAGCACAGGTATTCAGTGAAATCAACTTCTGTATTGTGATCATGTATAATACATCAATCCAAATAATATTTTCACATAATGAAATTTTGTGAGATGTTTTTAAACATACCTCTAGGTTTGTTTATTCACTGGAAAAATTTACAGGACTCATCATATAGGTGTGGTCATATATGAGTTTTATTACAGTTAAAGGTTTAAAGCAAAATCAGCAAAAGACAAAAGGTGCATGTGACGAAGTGTGGCACACATCTGGTACAAACTTCCAAGTGTCCTCACCCTGTGGAGTACGAGGATGTGTTAGTTATTCCAGTGTCAAATTCTGACAACACACATGAAATATGTCATCTACCAGTCTTGTTAGACTCAGTGCCAAGGTTTTTATGGCACGCTAGTCACATAGGCATCTTCCCCATAGCATGTACCAAAGTTCTAGGTTCCCAGAAGGAAAGCAGGTGTACAGTGTGAACCCGACCGGTTGTACATTGTGTTTAGGCACAGGGAGCCTCTGTTCTCAGTTAGGGAAAGGTGGAAACCCTCCCCAGATTCAGGTTTTCAGAATCCAACTGAAGTATAGCCATTTAAGCAGGACTTCCTAAGGATTGCAGTCTTAGGCAGGCTGAATGGAAATTTTCTGCACAGCAGGTATTGGCTTTAGCCTAAAATTTTGTTTTTAAAACAAGTAATATGATAACTCTAGAGGCCTGGTGCATGAAAATTCATGCAATGGAGGGGGGATTGTTGCTCAACACAGCCTCCCGCCTCTTACAGTCCCGGAGCGCTCAGGGGTGGGAGATGACCCAGTGATCAGGGGAAGGCAATGCCCCCATCACACCTCTGGTGCTGCCAACTGCCAGCAGCACAAGCCTCGGCTGGCCCTGGTTACCTGAACCCCGGGTAGCCCTGGGTGGCTGGGCAGCCGACATCTGAGGCTTGCCTGCGCCTCAGGTGTCGGCTGGGCATCTGCCATCCAATGCTTGTCTGTGCCTCGGGCTGGCACTGGGTGGCTGGGGGGATAAGGGTGGGTCTGGACGCACCATGCACCAGCCACCCCCACTCCGGCGGGGCTGAAAGGACTGGGGGACTCCGGCAGGGCTGAGGGTACTGGGCACCACTATCTTGTGGCTATGGGTGCTGCCATCTTTGTGACAGTGTGACAGTAAATTTGCATATTCCCTCTTTATTAGATAGCATAACATGGTACTGGTTTCAGTTGCATCATCTATAATTGCTTGCAATGCTGGCCACTTTTGTTATTCTTGGTGAGCATTTCACAGGTATTTGTATATAAATTACTAGGGCAATATTAGGCAATGATCAGCTTTCCTTTTTATCCAATTAACTAGAGGCTTGGTGCACAAAATTCATGCATGAAGGTCTCCCCTCAGCTCAGCTGGCACCCTCTCCAATCTGGAACCCCTCAGATTGGCCTAAATGGCAGTTGGACATCCCTCTCACAATCCAAGACCCCTGGCTCCTAACTGCTTACCTGCCTGCCTGTCTGACCTCCCCTGAATCGCCCCCCTGCTGGCCTAGTTGGCCCATGCAGCCTGCTGTTCAGTGGTTTAGTCGTCCCTCACTAAACCTCCTACTGGCCTCAGTCTGCTGTTTGCAGTTACTGTTACAGCATCCCAGACAATTTGCATATTCCTCTATTATTAGTATAGTTGTTTCAAGATAATTTTTACATAAAATCAGTATAATGACTTCTGATTTTATAGAATAAAAAGTGTCCTTTAATGTGGATGATTCATATTTTATATTTCACTAAATTCCTGTTTATAATTACAAAGCAAGTTATTAAATCATATTTATTAGTTATTTCCTTGCCCTAGTATACATTTAACACTATTTGCTTTATTTATGACTTTCCATATGCTTCACTACATTGTGAGGATAATTCCCATTTTCTGATACTTGGATCTTTATCTTAATTTTTAAGGTGACTGTGTCTTGAAAACAGCATTAATATGTTGATATATGTTAATAGAAGATTCCGTGAGACATTATTTTGAAGAAAAATTACTAAGACTTATTTTTTAGAGCCGTTTTAGGTGCACAGTCAGACTGAACAGAAAGTACAGTGTGTGCCCATAAACCACACAACCCCAAACACACAGCCTTGCTCATTTTTTACATCCTGCACCAGAGAGGTGCATTTATAACAATGGATGTGTGTGCACTGAAAATGTATGATGGCACATACCCACCCTTACAGTATCATACAGAATCACTTCATTATCCTAAAAATCCTCTGTGCTTTGCTCATTCATCCCACCATTTTCCCTAATCCCTGGAAAACAATGACCTTTCTTAGTCTCCACAGATTTGCCTTTTCCTGAATATTGTATACTTGGATTCATACAGTGGCTACCTTTTTGAATGTTTAACAAATGAAAATTCAAAGGTAAATGGGTGTAGTTATCCAAGATATTTTTTATCTTAGTTATTTGTTGTTGTTGTTGTTGTTGATGATCAACATAGGATCTGATGACATGTCCCATACCAGCTGAAAGAGAAGGATTTCTATAGGCATTTGCCAGCTAAGGGAGAGGGTTGAGAAAAGTGATCTATGCACTAGTACAGAGCACTAACTGTGTGGACCACCCTGCTCTATGAGGTGGGAAGAGGTACACTCTAGTAATGCAAGGATACAGCTCAAGGCGTTCTACTTCATACAACTAGAATCACAAAGTTTTTCTACTCATCTTGCAATATGAAATGGGGCCAAAACGAGTCTGTTTTCTATTTGTAGCTGTGCTGCAAAGTGTAGTGTCTAGAGTATTTCATCTTAAATTATCTAGTCTTCACTGAAGAGCTAGACAATTTGTATCGTGTTACAGCAGAATAAGTATACTGTCTTCTAACTGCTGCTGATGGGAGGAGGCCAGAAAACTCATGTTATTTAAGTTTGACATGGTTAGTCTATGATTCTGCTTCCACTGACAACAGAATTTTCTGTCAGTCTGATGGGGATCTGTTAGGATTACGTTCATTGCACATAGCAGTGCACAGGTAATTATAAATTTTGATAGACCCCATTCTTTTTTTTTGCATTATATATGTTTAAAAAGAGAAAGTAAATGTTCCTAATGTATTAATGGCCTACCAATAATAGGATTATTGTTTGCTCTAATACAGTCTTCAGATGAAGTTATACCTTCTAATAATACATTAAACCAGCACTTTTAAAACCCTGTATTCTTATTGTTTTAAAATGTATTTTACTTTTTTTTTAAATAGTGATTGATGTCTCTTCAGACAACTCTTTAAGCAGGTAGGACTTTATGGATTTCTAAAAATGTTATGGTAACTACGGAAATGCTGAAAAAATAAACTAACATTTCTAGAGTACTCTACTGTGGGCTAGACCCTATAATATGTGGTTAACCTGTGTTATATAGTCATCAAAATAGTTTTGAAAAGTAGGTGTGCTAATGTAGCCTACTTTTTTATTAATGAGGCAACTGTGGTCCAGGGAGGTGGATGAATTGACCCATAATTCCATTGTTAGGAAGGGACTGACTGATGATTTGCCTGTCAACCAGCCTGGCTCCCAAATTATTCTGTTGTCCCTCAACATACACTGATAAGTTCCTGTGTAGCTCAGGCAACTAGATATAGTTGCGAATCCAATCACCTCAGAAAATCAAAGCTGACTAGGTGTTAAATCTAATTAGAGTTTTCTAAGAGGTATAGTTAGTTCTACCATTTATCTTACTATTCTTGACTATTGTATTGGTAAATAGGACCTTGTTTTACCACAAAAGCTTTTAGGGCACAACTCAGTTAGCTATGACCAAAGAACAAAAGGTTTCACCACAGCTTGTCTTAATCAGGCAAGTGCTTTTAGCTTAAATGATATGAAATCTTCCTGAAAAGCATTGCTTATCTGTAAGAAAAGTATATCTATGTATAGTTTATGTTATGTTAATTAAATTCAGCATCTATTTTGAGTATATTTTTAATAGATTTCTCTATTGGCTGATTTCTCAGTCTGTTTTTCCCTCCAGGCTGGTATTTTTGCCAAGTTGTATGAAGTTTTGTCTTTTTTCCTACAGTCAATTTTCCCTTTTCTATGATTTTTCTTGATTGTCTTACTTTCTTCTCTACTTTTTGTTGTTGTTGTTTCTTTTTGGTGTTTCTTTCATTGTGTTATTTTTTTCCACTTCTGCTCTCTCGGGTGTTCTCCATTTTTCTATAGACAGAATGAAAGGCAGGTGAAATTTCAGGATTTAAGTAAGCCTAGCAATTAATTAATCAAAACACTCTAGTACCTCAACCTGAGTTTAACATACTTCCGATTAGTGACCTCAGCATGGTCTCTTATCTGTGAGAGGACTTTAAGTTAGCAATACCTAAGTGGGAAGGAGCTGCCCTTCTTTGCCATTCATTTTAGCCTTGGAGGTAATTTACACAGATGAACACTTCAGCATGTAAATGGTCAATTCTAGACAGAAAAACAGGGTATCACTTGGGCAGTATATCAAGTTAAATAACATAATAGAAGATGCTGAGGGTGAAGCAATCTCTGTATTATATATATAGCCCTCATACTTGCTGGAAGTGATGTGTCCACAAATACAGTCTGGCTACTTTGTCAGCAAGGTATTGATGTCTTTTCTCAAGATAACTGTGGGTGGACTGCTGATGAATATGCTTTTTGAGTGGTTTTAGTTTGTGTTTGTTTTAAATGCTAGTTATCATTAAAATGATATTTAAAATCATTTCATTGTTCCTTTTTATATACCAGGTGAGATTTCATAGTTTGATTCTGGCACTTTGGGAATGCCAGTCAGTTAGAATAGGCAATTAGCCCAAACCAAGCAAAGGCTCACCTAGTTTGAAGAAACAATGACCCATATTCTTTATCTCAGAATTTTTAAGGTTTTTACCATTACATTCCAAGTAAAACTTCTATGCATGGGGTCACAAATAAATTTCAGCTCTGATTTTTCTAACTATTTATTCAGGATCTTGAAGTGTTCAATGTAGCCGAAAAACCTGTAGTTTCTGGGGGCTATCTCGTATATCCTCAGCCTTAATTTTTCAGGAACATAAAGGATTCCCTAAGGCTAAGGGAGACAATCTTCTTTCATAAAAAAGATGAAGATGTCAAAAAGTACATTCTAAATATTCTGTTGAATCCATTGATTCTATTGCTGCTGAGTTGCCATCTAAACCCTTCCTATAGTCACAATTGTTCTTTACTCCCAGGTTGGCCTTGCTGATCCAGATTCCTGAGTCTTCATATTGACTCACACTTGGACTTCAGGGTCACACCTGTTTTTACTTTACATACATATGCTTGTTGGCTTAGCCACTATTCCAATTACCAGCACCATATTCTGGCAGCTGGGCCTCCTAGCTCTAGCCACTCACAGACTCCCTCACACACTGGAAAGCTTATATGGAGCTCACGTCTTAGCCTAAACCTTTTAGAATGAGAAATCCTTTGAGCTTAATGTTTGTTTGTTTGTGTTTTTTTTTTTTTTGGCAGGTGTTACTTAGAACAATTCTACACTGCCAGAGAGATTCAAATAATGCTGCAATAAAAGACCAAATATTCTTTTCTCTCTTATCATATTTATTTTACCATATCTATACTCCAAGTTCACTTTATATACTATGAAGCATCTTTGTTTAGGTACTGGAAGGTCACATATCTCCTTACCAAGTGTAGTAAGCACCAGGTTGCCTGAGGTTCCATAATTTAGATTGGACCCTCAAGGGATCTCTTTGGTATAACAATGAAACTTTCCCAGGTGACTGGAATTTACCCCAGGTTTTAAAATATTTAAGTTTACCTCACATGGAAGTCAGTCAACAGAAATCTCTGAATCAAAAGTAGGTTATTGGTCCTTATAATTGCTAAAGCACCATGCATAACTCATCAGTATCCATGGGTGACCAGTAGGATTGTATCTTCCAAGTCAATTGGGGTGGACAGGGAGATTAAGCATCATTCTCATAAAGCTCTGCTGGGTCACAGTTTGAGTAGGTAGAGAAGGGATAGTCTAGCCCGGGCCAGGTCCCGATCTTTATTAGTTTTCTGTGGTTTGTATGATTGGCTACATAAAGAAGGGAGCATGGTGTTATCTGACTTCATATTTTATATTAAATAACCTAATATAATATGCTCAGCGTGAAGTGAACTCTGTAATCTATTTGTACATGCATTTAGTTGCCAGCTACAGAGTAGCTGAGATGCCCTGAATTACAAACCACAACATAAGTACAGGTAATAACGAAAGTTCCTAACATTTTCTGAAAACTTCAACATTTGGATATTAGAAACCATGAAAAGTTCACATTGGGATTTATTTGGGGTTCAAAAATAGTTTCAACAAATAAAGTTCATGACTCAATTTTTTCTTTTCTTTACCATTTTCTGAGCATATGTTTCTTGCTCTAGTATCCATTTAATCTTCCTACCAACCTTCTAAATTAAGGTAGTAAGATGCATATTTTGTAGAGGAGGACCTTGAGCCAAAAATGTGACTTGTTTGAAAAAAAAGAGCTATTGGTTATAGAACTAGAATGTGTGGTATTTGCCATCATGTTAAGCTGACTCTAATTAATTCACTGAACTATATTTTCCTCAAATCATGACTGTGATATCTTATTTTTTAATTACATACTTCATAAGACAGTTATATAACTTACAAATATAAAGTGTATGGGATAATTAAATTTTAATAATAGTTCTGACATTACCTGAAATATTCTAAGAAGTTAATACATTTGGAAAATATTTTTATATTCATATTAAAGAGTAATATTATTTAACACCTTTTTTTTTTGTACACAGCAAACAACCACTAACTTCTAAAGATAAAGAAGGAAGGGGGCCCCAAAAATCTGAAGGTCGCACTCCTGGTAAGACTTCAAATATTGAATTACTCTTCGTGGTCCTACTATAGATGAAGTAAAGATAAGGAAGTTCTGATAATGAAAGAGCAGGGAAAAAATACCAAACAATGTGTAAGTTACATGTACAGTTTTTCTTACTCTCTTTCTTAATAGAATAGGAATCAGTGTTATTAACAAAGTGAATTGTAGGCAATTTAACATCTGGGGCAATATCATTTGAAAGGTTGTTCATTTATTTAGTCCTGACCCCTAAAATCCTATATGATATCTTTATGTAAAAAAGAAAAAAGATTTTAAGCTAAGATGGTGTGTTTCCTCTATATTCGCATTATACCAAATTGGACTTGTTCTAAAAATGGATCTTTTGTTATTTTTAATTGTGAATGGATTACACTTAGTAAATGAATACTTGTTATTACATAATGATTTGTCTCACTAAAACTAGGAACACAACAATACTTTTCTGGTAGCACAAACAAATACCAAACACTTAGCCAGTGTGAAAGAAACCCAAAGAGATTGTTGTTGTTGTTGTTGTTGTTGTTGTGTGTGTTTTTAAGATATCTACCCATGGTACTGAGGTCAGAAAGGCAATGCCTGTTGAGAAGCATAGAAAAATTTTCTTGTTATACCCACAAGGTCTCACTATTATCAACTTCATTCCTCAGAAGTCAAAACAGAATGAGACATGTTGACTTAATTAGTTGGATAATTGTCAGGACACTGGGATTTCTTTAGAACAGATGCTCTGTTGTCATTGGCAATGACAATGATAATAAATATTCAAAAAGCTTAACCTGGGATTCAACAAATTTTAATAAAGTATAAAAATGTTTCTCAAAGTAAAAATGCCCGATATGATACCTAGTTCTTTATGCAATCTGAACTGTATGAAGACACCTTGGAGTTAGGATACCATTATCAGGGACTTGTGTTGTTTGGGTTTGCAAGTTATAGGAAACACCAAGAAGAAATAGCATTTTGACCTTGAATGTACTAATTATATGGGAGAACTGTTCCTGTATTTTTGGTTTTCTCTTTCATTTTTTTAAGCAATTATCAAACAAAATGTCAAAATTCAGTTATTCATTTTTCAGCTGAATGGTCTGCCATTTAACTTCCAGGTGTCTTTCAGGTACTAAGTGTGATTGTGATGTTGCAGAATTGACACATTCTATCTAATAAAAGAGTAATTGCAGGTTGAGCTTCACTCCAACACAGAAGATGGCTGTCCCTATGTGGACAAAGATGGCTGTCCCCATGTGGACACAAGTTGGCCACCAAAAGATGACCAGCAGGAGAGGGCAGTTGGGAGGGAACAGGCCGGCAAGGGAGAGCAGTTGTGGGCAATCAGGCCAGCAGGGGAGGGCCGTTGGGGGGGACCAAGCCTGCAAGGGAAGGCAGCTGGGGGCAATCAAGCCTGCAGGGGAGGGCTGTTAGTGGTGACCAGGCCTGCAGGGGAGGGCAGTTAGGGGTGACCAGGCCTGCAGGTGAGGGCAGTTAGGCGCAATCAGGCTGGCAGAGGAGTGGGAAGGGAGTGATCAGGCTGGCATGCAGAAGCAGTTAGGGGCAGTCAGGAAGGCAGGCAGGTGAGCGGTTGGGAGCCAGCAGTCCTGGATTGTGAGAGGGATGTCCAACTGCCCTCGAGGGGTCCCAGATTGGAGAGGTTGCTGGCTGGTCTGAGGGACACACTCCCCTGTGCATGAATTTCGTGCACCAGGCCTCTAGTTTTAGAGATAGTCCTTGCCCTCTAAGAGCTTGTTAGTATCATTGCCATTTCTATGATTTACATTACTTTATTTATTGCTTACCATGTACCAGATCGCATTAGAAGCTTATGATTATCCTTCTTTATTCTTTTTATTGGTGTTTATTATGTGCCAGGAACTTGAGGTCCATGATGCATATTAGAATTTTAAAAATGTAGTTTAAGCTTTGGCTGGGTTTCTCGGTTGCTGAAAGCATTGTCCCAGATACACCAAGGTTGTGATTTGATGCCTGGTCAGGGTACTTACCATACTCACACAATGAATTCATAAATAATTCACTTCAGTGTTTCTTTCTCTATCTACCTTTAATAATTTTTTTAAGTTTAAAAATAAAAAAATGTGGATCAGTTTTAAAATAAGCATGTAGACCACAAGGAAGTTTGCCAGGTAAAGGGGCAGTAGGGCTGATGTTCGGCAGGAGGGATATATATGATGATTACACAGGAATGGCAGGGCAAGCGCTGAGATGACAAGTGAGTGTTGCAGGAATTATGAGGAGTACAGTTTTAATGTGCAACATGTGTGCTATGGGAATGGTTGGGAATGAGGTGAATGCCTAGGTAAGGCAGGCTTATGGAAGTTTTTACTACCACAGACAGGTGTGGTTCATATCATCCAGGCCTTGGGAAATTTATCAGATAGAATGCTGTCAGCTTCAGATAATAGGTGGCCTAATTAACAGAGGCCGAAACAAAGGAACCAGGATTGTTTTAGTGACTCAGTGATATCAGGATTCTAGTTTTTGTCCTTGGTTCAGCTGTGAGGTTGACAGTGTTGATATCTACTTTCTGGGTCAGTTATTAGTTTTGGCTCCAAAGCATCCTATTCTCACATAGCAATATGTGAAGGTCAAAAGGACTGCTTTTCCTTAGACATTCCTTTTTCACTTTTAAAACATTTGGATAAAGTAGAGTTGGCACACATTATATTACTTTCAGGTGCACAACCACAGTTGTTAGACATTAAAATACCTTATGGTATGTTCACAATAATATGTCTAGTATCAATCTATCACCAAGCAATGTTATTATGATAGTAGAGGCCTGGTGCATGAAATTCGTGCATGGGGGGTTGGGGGTGTCCCTCAACCTGGCCTGCACCCTCTCCAATCTGGGACATCCCTCTCACAATCCAGCACTGCTGGTTTCTAACCACTCACATGCCTGCCTGCCTGATTGCCCCTAACTGCTTCTGCCTGCCAGCCTGGTTGATGCCTAACTGTTCCCCTGCTGGCCTGATCACCACCACTGCCCTCCCCTGCTGTGACTCACCTCCTCCACCAGGATCTGCCTCCTCTGTGCCAGGCAGCAGAGATGCTTGGCCCCGCCTCCGCATGTAGCCATCTTGTGACGGCTATGCTGTGATGGCCATCTTGTGACAGCCATCATGTGATGACATGAGGGCGTGATGCCACCTAGGCTATTATTAGTATAGATTGACATATCCCCTGTTCTGCACACTACATCACTATGGCTTATATAATTTATAACTGGAAGTTTGCACTTCTTATTCATATTCTTTTATTTCACACATCTGAGCTTACCCTCTGGAAACCATTAGTTTATTCTCTGTAGCTATGGGGTCTGTTTCTGTTTTGTTGTTTAGATTGCACCTGTAAGTGTGACACTATGGTATTTGTCTTTTTGTCTTATTTCTGTTAGTATAGGACCAACTCAGTCCTTCCATGTTGCCATAAATGGCACAAATTCTTTCTTCAGGTCTGAGTAATTTTTATTATATATATATGTATATAAACATATAAACACACACACACACACATTCGCACACACTCATATATGTGAGTGTGACTGTGTGCCAATCCATTTCACATCCTGGTTATTTACTTATCTATGAAGGACACCTACCTTGCTTCCATATCTTGGCTATTGTAAATAATGCTGTAGTGAACATAGGGGTGCAGATGTCTTTTCAAATCTGTTCTCATGTTTCTGTTGGATAAATCCCCAGAAGTAGATAGCAGTTCTAGTTCTCATTTGTTGAGGAATGTCCATGCTGCTTTCCCCAGTGACTGTGCAAATTTACAATCACATGAGCCGTGCTGGAGGCTTTCTCTTTTCTCCACATACTCCCAACACTTGTTATTAATTTATATTTTGATGATAGCCATTCTGTGAGGAGTGAGGAGATACGTCTTATGAGTTTCATTTGCATTTCCCAGATTAGTAATGTTGAGCTATGTGTTTCCTTAATTTTTTAAAAAATATGTTTTTATTGACTTTAGAGGGAGAGGAAGGAAAAGGGAGAGAGAGATAGAAACATCAATGAGAGAGAACCATCACATCCATGGGCTGCCTATTGTACAACCCCTCCGGGGGATTAAGCGACCCTGGCACCTGCCCTGCCCTGGAATATCACCAGCGTTCTCTTGGTGCATGGACATTGGACTCCATCTACTGAACCACACTGGCTGGACCTATGTCTTTCTTTTAAATAGGAAAAAACTGAGAGTTGACTTCCCTAACTTTTATAGGATTGGGTTAATCCCACGCTCATTCCTAAACCAGTTAGTGGTAAACTAGTGACTCTGATGAGCTTACTATAATCCTTTGTCTTTGGAGTGGGGGAGGTACCACTTTCTTTATCTATCAGGATAGTAAATATCCCAATAGAGTGTGGTTCTCCACCAAAATGAAGACTAAGGTAGGGAGCCAGCAATATATACTGCAGGATGTTTTGGAGTTTTGAGAAGAGGATCAAGATTAGATTTGATAAGGGCCCTGTGGCTGTGGTATGAAGCAGGCATCAGCAAGCTTTCTCTGTAAAGGGCCTGATATTCATCCAGGAGGTCTGTCATATCTACTCAAGTCTGCCATTGCAGTGTGAGAGCAGTCCTAGAGAATCTGTAAGGGAACAGGCATGGCTGTCGTCCAGTGAGGCTTTATTTGCAAAACTAGCTGGCAGCTTGTACTTGGCCTGTGGGCCCTAGTTGGCTGACCCCTTATGTAGAGGATAGATAGAAGCATAAAGAGACTGAGAGACTAAAGGAACATTTTGCCTCCTTGGACCAGACTCAGTCCATTAAGAAATTTTCATGCATCTGTGCAGAAATGAGTCAGGAAGCTCAACTTATTCCATTTAAAATATTGGTGTTTTTCTAGGTCTATTTATCTCTCATTTGTTTTGCTTAAACAGATCTTACTAATTTCAAAAACACCACTAAATACTTGTTGGCATTTTGCCCCCTGTGAGAGCCATCTGTAAAGAGCTCGTGTTTGACTAGGGCAGTTGACAGAAGGAAAATAAAGCAGAGAAAGTAGAGAGGTCTAGCTGAGAAGATTTTGTGATGATTGCAGGGGAAGAGTTAGCAGGGAGAGAGACATCCAAGGTGATTCATAGGTTTCCAGGTAGTGCACTGGTATTTAGATTGCACATGAAAGAGCAACAGTTCAACAGGAAAGACCAGTATTTTTCCATGCAGGTTGAGTTTAATGAATCTCTATGGATTGTGCCTAAACGGGCATTGGGACATCCCTCTCACAATCCAGGACTGCTGGCTCCCAACCACTTGCCTGCCTGCCTGATCACCCGTTAACCACTCCCCTGTCAGCCTGATCGACAACTAACTGGTCCCCTGCCAGCCTGATTGCCCCAAACTGCCCTCCCCTGCAGGCCTGGTCCCCCTAAACTGCCATCCCCTGCCAGTCTACTCTCCCCTTATTGTCCTCCCCTGCAGGCCTGGTCACCCCTAACTGTCCTCCCCTGCAGTCCTAGTCACCTCCAACTGCCATCCCCTGAAGGCCTGGTCCCGCCAACTTTCTTCCCCTGCTGGCCTGGTCACCCCTATGTGTCCTCGCTTGCAGGCTTGGTTGCCCCTAACCGCCCTCTCCTGTGGGCCTGATCACCCACAACTGCCCTTCCCTGCCAGCCATTTTGTGGCAGCCATCTTGTGTTCACATGGGAGCAGCCATCATTAACACATGAGGTCGGCCATCTTGTGTGTTGGAGTGATGGTCAATTTGCATATTACTCTTTTATTTGATAGGATGCTTCAAGATAATTTTTAGGTAAAATCAGCTTAATGATTCCTGATTTAAAATTAGAAGAAAAAGTGTCCTTTATCATATGGATGATTCAGTTTTGATTTATATTGCTCTAAACCCCTGTTTATAATTAAAAAGCAAGGTATTCAACCATATTTTTCAGTTATTTTCTTGCATTACTATACATTTAAAAGTACTTGCTTTATTTATGCCTTCCATATGGCTAACTGAATTGCCAGGACAATTCTTATATTTTGACATACGTATCTTTAACTTAATTTCCAAGGTTACTGTCTCTTGAAAATAGCATAAATATGTTGATATATGTTAATAGTAGATTCAGGAAATACATTATTTTAAAGAATAATTAATAAGCCTTATGTTTTAGATCAGTTTTAGGTGCACATTAAAATTGAGCAGAAAGTACAGAGAGTCCCCCCCAGACCAAACACACAGAGCCTTGCTCTTTTTGTCATCCTGCACCTGAGAGAGACATTATTTGCAATTGAGGGATGTACAATGACTTGTCACTATTGACCAAAGTCCATAGTTTACATGAAGGATCACTTTTGGTGTTGTACATCCTATGGGTTTTGACAAATGCATGATGGGACATACTCACCATTACAGTGTCATATAGAGTCATTTCACTGCCCTAAACTTCTCCATGCTCTTCTTATTCATCCCTTCCTATCCCTAACATCTGGAAACCATTGCTATTTCTTAGTCTCCATAGATTTGCCTTTTGCTGAATGTTGTATAGTAGGAATCACACCGTGTTTATCTTTTTGAATGTTGAACAAATGAAAATTTCGTTGTAATTGGATGCAGTTATCCAAGATGTCCTGTGTCCTTAGCGGTTTGTTGTTGTTGTTCATTAGCATTGTGTCTGATGACATATGCCATACAAGCTGAAAGAGAGTGCTTTCTCTATGCATTTGCCACCTATTGGGGAGGGTTGAGGAAAATGACCTGATGCACATCTGCAGACCACTAGGTGTCTCTCCCTCCTTCTCTCTGAGGTGGGGACAGATATGCTTTAGCAATGGAAGGAAGCAGCCTCCAGGGGTGACACCTTATATAACTGGAATCAAGAGGTCTTTCTTACTTATTTGCCATTGGAAATGGGGACAAAAGAGTCTGTTTCCAATGCTTTGCTTTGAAGGAAAATGTATTGCCTAGTCATCTAGCTTCCTTGTGGTAGAGTTTTCATCCTACACTGGCTACTCTTCACTCAAGAGCTAAAGATGCATTGTGTTATGGTAAAATAACTCTCTTCTTACTGCTATTAGTGTGAGGAGTCCAGAAATCTCATTATATTTAAGTTTGACATGGTTAGTCTATGATTCTGCTTCCCCTAACGATACAATTTTCTGTCAGTCTGTTGGGGTTTGAATAGGATTATGTTCATTGTACATAGCAGTTCACAGGTAAGTATCAAATTTTGATACAGCCAATCCTTTCTTTTGGCCTTTGATATATTTAAAAAGAGAAAGTAAATGTTTTTAATGCAGTAATGGCCTACCAATAATATTTCCTCTTGTATAGTCTTCAGGTGTGGTCCCAAAGTTATACTTTCTAACAATGCATTCATCTGGTACTTTTAGAGTCCTGCACTTTTATTGCTTTAAAATGTCTTTTACTTTTTTTAATATAGTTTTTGATACCTCTGAAGAAGACTCTTCAAGCAGGTAGGATTTTATGGATTTTTCAAAATTAATATGTCAACTAAGAAAATGCAGAGAAAAGAAACTAACATTTCTAGAGTGTTCTACTGTGGGCTCGATCCTACCTATACTATGTAATTAACCTGAGTTATATAGTCATCACAATAACTTTGTAAAGTAACTGTGCTATTGCTGCCTACATTTTATTAATGAGACAACTGTGGTTCAGGGAGGTGGATGAATTGGCCCATGATTCCATAGTTAGCAAGGGCTGAGTCATGATTTGACTGCCAACCATTTTGGCTCCCAAATTATTCTCTTGTCCCTCAACATACACAGATAAGCTCCTGTGAAGCTCTGCCATGCATATATAGAGGGAAATCAGAGCAACTCAGAAAGTCAAATCTGATTGTGTGTTAACTCTGATTTAGAGTTTTTCTTAGAGTCCCAGTGAGTCTAAGCAGTTACCTTACTCTCCTAGACAAATGGAATGGTAAATAGGACCTTGTTTTTCCCACCAAAGCTTCTAGGGCCCATCTCAGTTAGCTATGGCCACAGAACCAAAGATTTTACCTAAACAATGCCTAAACAGGCAAGTGTTTTTAGGTAAAATGATATCTATACTTCTTGAGAGGAATTGTTTATCTGTGAATAAACAATATCTATGTTATATTCATTACATTCAGCATGTAATTAGAGGATATTTCTAATAGATTTCTCTGTGCACTGATTTCCCAGTCTGGCTTTCCACTCAGGCTGGTATCTTTGCCTAGTTGTATGAAGGTTTGTTTTTTTTTTTCTTTTCCCCTAGAGTCCTTTTTTCATCTTCCATTGCCTCCTTGATTCTTTTACTTTCTTCTCTTCTTTTTCTGGCATTTCTTTTGTTGTGTTATTTATTTGCTCTTCTGGCATCTCCGGTGTTCTCCATTTTTCTGTAGACAGAACGAAAGGCAGGTAGAATTTCAGGAGTTTAAAGAAGTTTACCAATTTATTAATCAAAACATCCTCCAGTTCTTCAACCTGTGTTTACCATCTTGGCCAAGTGGTGGTTCCTTATTTCTAACTTCCCCTACTTCAGATTAGTGACCTCAGCATAGTTTCTTATCTGTTAGAGGACTTTAAATGAGCAATATCCAAGTGGGATAAGAGGTGGTCTTTTTTCTCTTTCATTTTAGCCTTGGAGGTAATTTAAAGAGATGGACACTTCAGCATGTAAATGGTCAACTCTAGACAGTCAAACAGGGTATTAACTTGGGGAGTATATCAAGTTAGCTATTTCAGTAACATAATTGCAGAAGCTAAGGGTGAAGTGACCTCTGTGTTATATACATAGCCCTCATGCTTGCAGGCAATAATGAGTCCTCAGAGACAAACAAGCTTCTTCTTCAGCAAGGTACTGATGTCTTTTCTCAAGTTTGCTCTGGGCGGACTGCAGAAAAATGTTTTGTTAGTGGTTTTAATTTGTGTTTGTTTTAAAATACTAGTTATCACTGTATGAGGTTTAAAATCATCTAACTGTTACTTTTTTTATGACAGGTGAGATGCCATAGTTTGGGTTACGTAGTTTAGGGATGCCAGTCAGTCTCGGTCATCTGACTGGCATCACTCAAGGTTCAACTAGTTATAAGAAGCAATGGGGAAGATTCTTTATCTTAAAACTTTTAAGATTTTTACCCATTTCATTCCAAGAGAACCCTATGCATGGGATTATAAATAAAGACTCATCTCTGATTTTTTTAAGTAGTTATTTTTGGTTTTGAAGTGTTCACTATAGCAGAAAAATCTGTAGTGTCTGTGGGTATTTCCTATCCATTCCCCCTTGAATTCTTCAGGAATATAGAGGATTCTCTAAGTTCAAGGGAGACAATCTTCCCGCACAAGTCAGATGAATAGGTGAAAAAGGACATTCTAACTTTTCTGTTGTTTGCATTGATTCTATTGCTGCTGACTTGACATTGAAACCCATCATATAGTCATGATTGACCTTTGCTCTCTGGTTGGTCCTGCCGATTCAGATTCCTGAGTCTTCATGTTGATTCACACTTGGACTTGAGAGGTACAGCATTTTTTTTTTAGCTTATACTGAGTGGCCAGGTTATTATGACCACCTGATGTTTGTAGGCAAATTACCTATAATTTCAGGCTGAAGTTGCTAGAGGGCCAGACCATTATAAATAAGGAAGCACGTTGTTTACCACGATAGTAGAACTGATATTTTTCTGGTGGGGGTAGTGTTATGGATTGGGACTTGTTTACCTGGCATGATTTGGGCCCTTTAATTCATGTGGAACAACGTCTGAATAGCACAACATACCTAAGTATCGTTGCTGATCAAGATTATCCTATCATGTTGATGGGCTATCCCAATGGAGATGGCTTCTTCCAACAAGAGAATGTGCCATGCCATGGTGCTCATATTGTGCAGGAGTGGTTTCAAGAACATGAGGGAGACTTCATCTTGCTTAGGTGGCCCCCACAATCACCAGATCTCAATCCAATTAAGCATTTGTGGGACGAGGTTGAAAGAGCCATCAGGCAGCTGATTCCACAACCATCAGATCTCACAGAACTGGACAGTGCTATTTATCAAGCATGGTGTCAGATACCTTGCATCACCCCTCAACATCTCATGGAGTCAATGCCAAGAAGAATCGCCGCAGTATTGAAGGCAAAAGGTGGCCTAACGAAGTACTGATGGGTTGGTCATAATAATCTGGCCACTCAGTATGTGTGTGTATATATATATATATATACACACTAGAAGCCCAATGCACGATGAGTCGTGTAAGAATGTGCCTACCTTTCCCTGGCTGCTGGCACCGCCTTTCTGTTCCAGCCCTGGAGCTGCCTCTTTCCACTCTGGCCCCGCCTTCCCACGCTGCCCAGAGGCCCTGAGTGTCTGGCACGTTTTGGAATCCTCCCAGCCACTAGCACCTGCTTATGCAAATTAACCCGCCACCTTTGTTTGGTTGATTTGCATACTCACTCCTGATTGGCTGGTGGGCATCATGAAGGTACGGTCAAATGCATCTTTTTCTTTTATTCCCCCTTCAGGGGGAAATCTATTTGTATATAAATTTATTATTCTCTAATATATATATATATATATATAGAGAGAGAGAGAGAGAGAGAGAGGCCTGGTGCATGAATTCGTGCATGGGTGGGATCTGACCAGCCAGGCCAGTGGGAGGGGACATGGGTGGTTGGCCAGCCTACCTGCTGTCCAAACTCCTGGTCAAGGGAGTAATTTGCATATTAGCCTTTAATTATATAGGATATACACTGAGTGGCCAGATTATTATGCGTTCAGAAATCATCATCATCTGGCCACTCGGTGTATATACATATACTTTGTGTGCCTGGCCACTATTCCAATTACTAGCACCCTATTCTGGAAGCTGGGACTCCTAGTTTTACCCAACCGCAACACCCTCCCCACCCCCCAAAACACACACAGGAAAGCTAATGTGGAGCTTACTTCTTAACCAAGATCTTTTCAGACTAGTTACCCTTTAACGTTCTTGGTTTGTTTGTTTTTCTCCTGCTAGAAAGTGGTAGTTAGTTAGAAACATTCTGAGCTGCCAGGGATATTCACATAACACTGTAGGAAAGGACCAGATGTTCCTTTCTCCTTTGTTACCAGATCTGCACCCCAAGGTCACTTTCTATTCTGTAGAGCACCTTTCTTTAGGTAGTGGAAGGTCCCACATCACTCTCCCAGAGCAGTGGGCACCAACTTGCCTGAGGTTCCATAACTGAGGTTGGCCCCTCAAGTGATCTCTTTGCCATAACAATGAAAGTTTCCCAAGTGACTAAAATTTACCTTAGGTTTCAGAGTATTTTAAATTATGCCTCACATAGAAATCAGTCAACAGAAAGCTCTGAATCAAAAGTAGGTTATTGGGACTTAAAAATTCTTAGGACACATCCATGACTCATACATATCCATGTGTGACAAGTAGGGTTCTATCTTCCAAGCCAGTTTGGGGTGGACATGGAGATTAAGCATCATTTTCATAAACATCTGCTGGTTCAGAGTCTGAGGAGTTAGAGAAGAAATACTAGTAGTCCAGTCCTGGTCCTGGCTTCTATTAGTTTTCTGTGGTTTGTATGATTTGCCACATAAAGAAGGGAGCATTGTATTATCTGACTTCAGGGGGAAATCTATTTGTATATAAATTTAGTTGCCACTTACATAATAGCTGAGTTACCCTGAAATACAAACCACAACATAAGTTCAGGTAATAACTAAAATTCATAACATTTTCAGAAAACTGCAACATTTGAATATGAAAAACTATGAAAAATCCACATTGGTATTTATTTGGGAATCCAAAATAATTTCAAGAAATAAATGTCAGGACTAGATTTTTTCTTTGGTTTACAGCTTTCTGAGCATATCTTTTTGCTGTATCATCTCTCTTAATCCTCCTAACAAACTTCTAAAATAAGGCAGTAAGTTTCTTATTTTGTAGAGGTGAACTGAGCCAAAGATATGTGACTTGTTTGATAACAAATAGCTGTTGGTTATAGAAATAGGGTGTCTGAGTTCTATAAACTTGTGATTATGTCAAGCTAACTCTAGTTAATTCACTGAATTATACTGCTCTCAACATGAAAGTTATATGTATATATTTTTATTTTGTACTTCATAAAACAGTTGTGGAACTTACTAATTTAAAGTGTATGGTATCGTTAACATTGTAATATTAGCTCTGATATTATCTGAAATATCCTAAGAATTTACTATATTTGGAAAATATTTTTATATTAATATTAAGAGAGAATGTTATTTATCACCATTTTTCTCCACAGCACGGAACAGATAACTTTTAAACGTAAAGAAGAAAAGAGAACTCAAAAATCTGAAAGTAGCACTCCTGGTAAGACTTCTGATAGTGAATTCCTCTTGGTGCTCCTAACATAGATGAAGTAAGAGTAAGAAAGTTTGATAATGAAAGAGCAGTGAAAAAATACCAAACAATGTGCAAGTTGCATGTATAGTTTTTCTTAATCTCTTTCTTAATAGCACAGTACTCAGTATTAATAACAAAGTTAAAATCTGGGGCAATATCGTTTGAAAAGAAATTCATTTACTGAGTCCTGATCCCTAAAATCCCATAAGATATCTTGTGTAAAAATAATTATGTTAGGATGGTGTATGTTCTTCTATATTCACATTATACCCAATTGGACTTGTTCTAAAAATGGATCTTTTATTTAGTATTCACTGTGAATGGATTATATTTCATGAGTACTTGTTATTACATGGAGAGTTGTTTCACTAAAAAATGGAACTAAAACTAGGAACTCAACAATACTTTCCTGATAGCACAAACAAATGGCAAACAATAAGAGCTACACCACTTAGCCAGTGTGCAAGAATCTCAGTGAGGTTGTGTTTTAAAGATATCTACCCATCAAACAGAAGTCAGAAAAACAATGCCTGTTGAGAAGCACAGCGTATTTTTCACATTATACAAACAAGGTCTCATTATATCAACTTCAATCCTCACAAGTCAAACAGAAGGAGATACGTTGACCTCATTAATTTGATAGTTATCAGGACACTGGAATTATTTAGAACAAGATGCACTGTTGCCACTGGTAACAAATAAATCAGAATAAATATTCAAATAGCCCAACCTGGGACTCAACAAATTACAATGAACGTACAAAAATGTTACTCAATAACAAAAATGCCAGATATGTGACCTAGTTCATTGTGCAGCCTGAATTGTGTGAAGACACCTTGGACTTAGTAGACTTTATCAGAGGACTTGTGTAGGTTGGTTTTGAAAGTGATAGGAAACACAAAGATCAAATAGTGTTTTGACCTTGAAGGTATGCATAATATGGAAGAGCTTTCCCAGGTTTATTTCTCTCATTTTTTTTAAAAAACAGAATTTTCACAGAAAATATCAAAAATCAGTTATTCATTTTTTGGCTTAATTATCTACCATTTAACGCTCAGGTGTCTTTTAGGTACTTGTTACTGTGATGTTGCAGAATTCAAATACCATCCCTGCCTCCAAGAGCTTGTTATTATCATTGCCATGACATTATTTACTATGCTTTATTCAGTGTTTATTAGGTGCCATATCGCACTAGGTGCTTACAAATATTGTTATTTATTGGGTCATAGTGTGTGCCAACCACTTTAAATCCATGATGAGAATTAGAGTTTTTAAAATGTGGGTGAGGCTTTGGCTTGGTTTCTCATTTGCTTAAAGCTTTGTCCTGGACATGCCTAGGTTGTGCTCTTGATGCCTGGTCAGGGCACATACCAGAATAACCCAGTGAGTGCATAAATATGTGGACCAAGAGAGCAATGTTTTCTCTCTGTGTATCTCCCTTCCCCATACTCACTTTCTAATCAATCTATTAATTTTTTAAATGTGTGCGATATTTAAAGTAAGCATGCAGAGTATGAAGAAGTTCACCAGGTGAAGAGACAGACAGTGATGTTTGGCAGGAAGAACATGTATTGAGATTACACATTTGGCAGAATGAACCGCAGTGCAAGGGCTGGGATGTACAAGTGAACTTGGCGGGATTTGTGAGCAGTACAGTTTCCAAGGTGCCAAATGTGTGCTATGGGGAGTGTTGGGAATGGGTGAGTGCCTAGCAGCAGGCTTATGAAAGGCTCTAGTACTACACAAAGGACTTGATCTCTTTTATTTCATAAAATTTTTGTTAAAATGTAGTTGACACACAATATATTACGTTCTGGTATGCAAAATAACAATGTGACATCTACATTCCTTATTATGTGTCACTCTGATAAGCCTAGTAACCATCTATCACCATGCAAAGTCATTACTACATTAGTCCATTCCCGATTTTATACACTAGATCCATGTCGCCTATATATTTTATAACTGGAAGTTTGCACTTCTTGTTTTTTATTGTCTAAAGTTTTACATAAGTCTCCTTTTTCCCCAGTGGACCGCCTCCAAGCCATTCCCACCCCAGGCAAGCCCCCACTGGCCCAGTTTCTGTGTCCATGATTTTGCTAATATGCATGCATACAAGTCCTTTGGTGGCTCTCTAACCCCTCACCCCTCCCACCATTTGTCTCTGGATCTATTCTTGTTCATCACATTATGTTGATCATTATATCCCACATATGACTGAAAACATGTGATATTTATCTTTCTCCAACTGGCTTATTTCGCTTAGCATAATGGTCTCCAGGTCCAACCATGCTGTTGAAAATGATAAAAGTTCCTTTTTTTTTTTAATATAGTGGCATAGTATTCCATTGTGTAGATGTACCACAGTTTTTTAACCCAGTCATCTGCTGATGGGCACTTAGGTGTTTGCAAATCATAGCTATGATAACTATGTTGTGCTGCTGTGAACATAGGGGTGCATATATCCTTTCTGATTGGTGTTTTTGGTTTCTTGGAATATAGTCCTAGTAGTGGGTCAAATGGGAGCTCTATTTTTAACTTTTTGAGGAAACTCCATACTGTCTACCACAGTGGCTGCATCAGTCTGCATTCCCACCAGCGGTGCATGAGGATTCCTTTCTTCCACATCCTCACCAGCACTTGTCATTTGTTGATTTGTTGATGATAGCCATTCTGACAGGTGTGAGATGGTATCTCATTGTTGTTTTGATTTGCATATCTCAGATGTTTAGTGACTTTGAGCATGTTTTCATATGTCTCTGGGCCTTCTGTATGTCCTCTTTCAAAAAGTGTCTATCTAGATCCTTTGTCCATTTTTTGATTGGATTTTTTATCTTCCTTTTGTTAAATAGTATGAGTTCTCTCTAAATTTTAGAGATTAAATCCTTATCGGAAATTTCATTGGCAAATACGTTCTCCCAAGCAGTAGGCTTTCTTGTTGTTTTATTGATGGTTTCTTTTGCTGTGCAGAAGCTTTTTATTTTGATTTAATCCCATTTGTTTATTTTATCCTTAGTTTCCATTGCCCTCGGAGCTGTGTCTGTAAAGATATTGCTATGACATATGTCTGCTATTTTGCTGCCAGTGGAGTCTTGTAGGACTTTTATGGTTTCCCATCTTTCATTTAAGTCTTTTAGCCATTTTGAGTTTGTTTTTGTGTATGGTGCAAGTTGGTGATCTAGTTTCATTCTTTGGCATGTATCTGACTAAATTCCCCAGCATCATTTATTAAAGAGACTGTTTTGACTCCATTGTATGGAAATTTGCACTTCTTATTCATATCCTTCTGTTTTCTCACTCGCCTCAAGTCACTGTCCTCTGTGAACCCATCAGTATGTTCTCTGTAGCTATGGAGTCTGTTTCTGTTTTGTTTGTTTTATTGTTTTAAATTGCACATGTAAGTGAGTTCATATGACATTTGACTTTCTCATTCTCTTTTAATTTAGCCTAACACCCTCACTTCCCATCCATGTTGCTGCAAATGGCAAAATTCCATTCTTTCTTATGCCTGAGTAATATAGTATTATATATATATATATATATATATATATATATATAACACATCTATATATATATATATATATATATATATATATCACATATACATAACACATCTTCTTTATTCATTTATGCATGGAAAGAATCCTAGGTTGCTCCCATATCCTGGCTATTATGAATAATGTTGCAGTGAACATAGGGTGCTCACATATTTTTTTTCAAAATTCATGTTTATATATACATCTGTTGGGTAAATACCCAGATGAGGAATGGCAATTCTATTTCTAATTTCTTGAGGAATCTCCATGCTGTTTTCCACAATTACTGGACCAATTTATATTCACATGAACAGTGTGTGAGGCTTTGTCTCTTCTCCATGTTCTCGAAAACACTTGCTATATATATTTTGAGCACAGCCATTCTGAGAGGAGTGAGGTGTGGTACTTCTCTATGGCTTTAATTTGCATTTCCCTGATTAGTGATGTTGAGCTATTTGTTTCCTTTAATTTTTTAAAACATGTTTTTAATTATTTTTAGAGAGAGAGGAAGGGAAAGTGAGAGATAGAAACATCAATGAGAGAGAACCATCACATGCATCGGCTGCCTCCTGCACGCCACTGCTGGTGTTGAGCCTGCAACTGGGGCATGTGCCCTGACTGGGAACTGAACCAGGTGATGGGGCAAATCTTTTTTTTATTTTTTATTTTTATTTTTATTTTATTATTATTTATTTTTTTAATTGTTTGAAGTATTCCAAATAGTAGTACATATGTCTCCTCCCCCCCCCCCACATTGACTTCCCCCGGCCTCCCATTCCCCCCTGTACATGCCATTACCTGCCCCTGCAAGTGTCTTTTAGCCATTGGTTATGCATATATGCATGCATACAAGTCCTTCAGTTGATCGCTTAAACGCACCCCCCCAAACCTCCTCTGCCTTCCCGCGGTAGTTTGACAGTCTGTTCAATGCTTCTTTTCCTCTGTATCTCTTTTTTTCCCATTTCTTCCCTTTAAAAAATCTTGCCTCTGCAGACTAGAAATAAACGTATAATAACAAAAAATGTTTGAGTCCCAATTTCAATGTCTAACTGTTCTGAGTCCCCGTTTTAATGTCAAACAGTTCCTTAAGTGTACATGTCAGCAATGATATCTGGATGGTGGGCACATGGTGGCAATGCAGGTCCGACCCTCTCTGGTTTGGTCCTAGGCAAGCTGCTGGGTCCCACAGCTGCTGACTGCTAGCGTGGCAAGGCGTCGTCAGCATCTCCCATCTCTGGACTGTTACTCCTCTTGTCTTCGTGGTTGGAGCAGACCTGTTAATTCCTCTCTGTTGCAGGAATCCCCATGGTCTTGGAGTTGTTTTCTGAAAATATACAAACATATTCTCGACCAAAAGTTAATAAAGGAAACTTTTCTGTATAATTGATTTGGGATCCTTTTATTTTTGCCCAAACGATTTTCCTTTGTCTGATTTAGACACCATGTGTGTTTTTCATGGGTCTCTTGATGTTAGTATTACAAATGAAAATTAATTTGGTAAAGTAAAGGTTTTCTAGATGTAATTTACTTATAGGATATTTTTCCTTACATGATATTACCCTACTATCCCCCCTTTTTTGATTAATGGAGGCTTTTGTAAATTTTATATTGCATTCTTGATAACTTTAGATTTTAATTTTTTGCACAAAAATATGACTGCTTTAGTTTCATTGTATGTTCAGGAATTTTACGATGAGATGAACTACCAATAGAAATTTCAGTTACCACTTTAAGAACAGCTTTTTGTCCAGTACAATTAAATTTTCTTGAATATTCACTTATTTCTATTAGCCTATTTAAATTAATCTGAAAACTTCATTATTATTTTAGTGTCAAATTTAAAACTCTACCAACAATCTTAGTTTACCCTGTAAATATTAGTGGAAACGATTATTTGAATTCTTGAGTAGGCCCTGAGCATTCCTGGTGCTAGGCTGGATTTAGATATAGGGCAGCTGCTGTCGGCCAAGTCACTGTCTGTTACCTGTGTCCCAATCTGAGCTGGGCGTGGGAAGCAGAGCAGCCATGGGGGCAGAAGACCTCCCTCAGACGGGGTGAGGGTTCAGGCCTATGGGGCAACTCTTAATTCACTTAGCAATACTGGCCTGGCCTGTGGGTATATTAGTCCATGTCATGTCTACTCAAGTCTGCCATGGAAGTGTGAGAGCAGTCCTAGAGAATGTATAAGTGAATATGCATGACTGTGTTCCAGTGAGACTATTTGCAAAACCAGATGGCAGCTTGTATTTGGCCTGTGGGTCTTATTTTGCTGACCCCTCATGTAGAGGATAGATGGAAGGAAACCACATAAAGAGATAGGCGACCAAAACATATTTTGCCTCTGGACTAGCATAAGTCTACCATGAAGTTTTCATGCATCCATGCTGAAATGAGTCAGAAAGCTCAATTTATCCCATTTAAAATGTTGGTGTTTTTCTACGTTTTTGTCTTTCTCGTTTGTTTTCCTTAAAAACCTTATTAATTTAAGAAAGAACAATAATAGTTGGTAGTATTTTCCCCGCTGTGAGAGCCATCTGCTAAGAGCCTGTGTTTGATTAGGGCAGTTGACAGTAGCAAAATAAAGCAGAGGTGGTAGGTTTTGTGATGATTGCACGTAAAGAGTTAGTGGGGAGAGAGAAATCTAAGGTGATTCATAGGTTTCCATGTCCTGCACTGGCATTTTTTCATTTGTTGTTGTTAATCCTCACACGAAGGTATTTTCCATTGATTTTTAGAGAGAGTGGAAGGGAGAGGGAGAGACCGAGAGAAACATCAAAGTGAGAGGGACAGGGCAATCGGTTGCCTCCTCCATGCACCCCGACCAGGGTCAGGGATCCTGAAACCAAGGTACTTGCCCTTGACGGGAATCACACCTGGGACACTTCAGTCTGTGGGCCAAGGCTCTATCCACTGAGCAAAACCAGTGAGGGCCTGCACTGGCATTTGGATTGGACATGAAGACTAGGACTTTAACTGATCAGCAGGAAAGAGCAACAGTTCATCCAGAAAGACCAGTATCTTTCCATACATGTTTAATTGGATGGTATATCCATGGATATGCCTACATTTTGGATACAATTTCTTTCACTTTTTACTTGTCCTGTCAACAACTGCCTTTAATGGGTGAGCCATGATATTAGTTTAATAAAAAAAATTTAAAAAGATTAGTAATAATAAAAAAAAAACAACAACAACTCTGCAATTATTAGAACTCTTTTGTTATATACTAGAGGCCTGGTTCATGAATTTGAGCATGGGTGTGGTCCGTCCAGCCCAACCCGATGGGGGTCGGTCATGGGCAGGGCCAGTGTGGGTGTCTAATATTGGAAGCTATAGCTTCCCTCCGGCTGGATCTAATTATACGTTAGGGATGGCCAAGAGAAAACCCACAACAGAATGGTTTTGCATTTCACGTGCCATGTGATGTAGTTGTTTATCTGTTGTTGCAAACATATATCAAGACGGATGATGGCCCTTAAATGATTTTTGCGTTCTTCCTGGGGCTCTACTCTGAGTTTCCCAATATGATCTTCATGTCTGTCTGCTTAAAATTTATTTGTTTTTGAATGTGCCTACCCTTCGCTGTTGCTCCTGGCAGCCTGCAGGTCTTCTTTCCGCCCCTTTTAAAGAGAGATTGAAAGCTCACCTAATCTGCAAGGCACTGCAATTTCACAAAATCCCCACACAGCCTCTTTACATTCCTCAGCAAAGGGCTGCCATCCCATTAATGATTAGGTTGCCTTTTTGGCTAACTTGGAAGTTCTCCTGGGGCTGCAGACTGGGGAGGGAGAATTTCACACCCTGGCTGCAATATTAGCAGAGCCCTCTGGAGACTTGGGCCGGGGTCAGAAGAAACTGATAATTATTTTCTTGTGCTTGCACTAAATGTACATGCACCAGGGATCCAGGCAGTGATTTAGAGGTGTTGGTGGCCTATCGGAATGGGGACTGGCCAGGGGGAGGGGCTGCAGATGGTTGGCGGCCAGCCAAGCTCCTGATTGGTATTTTGGGTGCTGATAGGGGGCCGGGCCCGCTGTGAGGAGAAGCCAATCACAGCCCGGATCAGGCTGGTTGGCTGCTGCAGTGTGAGTCATAGCCATCAGTCATTTTGGTTGTTCCGGTTGTTAGGCCGTAATGGTCCCCGGGCTTTTATATATATAGATGACAATTATTGTTTTTTGCAGTTATCCCAGTTAGTTGATTGGTTCATAACTCTTGTAAAAGGGAATTAAATCCTGTTCAGTTGGAGAAATTTGTCCGTGAGATGTCTTCCTTTCCTTTACAGGAACTTTGATGCTATAGAACATAGTATCAAGCATTAGGATTCTGTATTTCTTATTCTGACTAAATAGGAATGTTGCAAGTTTCACATAACTTTCTGACATCATTGATTCATTTATCCCTTTCATGTCTTTATTCCAATTGTTATAGATCTACAGAAAACTCAAAAACAAGCACGGACCGAAACAAAATCAAGCACAGGTATTCAGTGAAATCAACTTCTGTATTGTGATCATGTATAATATATCAATCCAAATAATATTTTTACATAATGAAATTTTGTTAGATGTTTCTAAACACACCTCTAGGTTTGTTTATTCATTGGAAAAATTTACAGGACCCATCATATAGGTGTGCTCACAGATGAGTTTTATTAGTTAAAGGTTTAAATCAAAATCAGCAAAAGAGAAAAGGTGCATGTGACAAAGTGTGGCAGCCATCTGGTACAAGCTTCCAAGAGTCCTCACCCTGTGGAGTTACCAGGATATGTTAGTTATTCCAGTGTCAAATTCTGACAACACACATGAAATATGTCATCTACCAGTCTGGTTAGACTCAGTGCCAAGGTTTTTATGGCACGCTAGTCACATAGGCATCTTCCCCATAGCATGTACCAAATTCTAGATTCCCAGAAGGAAAGCAGGTGTACAGTATGAACCCGATCGGTTATACAAAGTGTTAAGGCACAGGGGGCCACTCTCCTCTGTTAGGGAAAGGTGGAAACCCTCCCCAGATTCAGGTTTTCAGACTCCAACTGAAGTATAGCCATTTAAGCAGTACGTTCTAAGGATTGCAGTCTTAGGCCAGCTACATGGAAATTTTCTGCACAGCAGGTACAGCTCTGACTGAATTTTTGTCTTTAGCCTAAAATTTTGTTTTTAAAGCAAGTAATACGATAACACTAGAGGCCCGGTGCATAAAAATTCATGCACTGGATGGGGGTGTCCCTCTGCCTAGCCTTCCCCCTCTCACAGTCCAGGAGAGCTCAGGGGTGGGAGGCGACCCGGTGATCAGGTGAAGGTGATGCCCCCATCACACCTCTGCTGCTGCCACTGCCAGCAGCACAAGCCTCGGCTGGCCCTGGTTACCTGAACCTCGGGTAGCCCTGGGTGGCTGGGCAGCCACCATCCGAGGATTGCCTGTGCCTCAGGTGTCGGCTGGGCATCTGCCATGCAATGCTTGCCTGTGCCTCAGGCTGGCACTGGACAGCGGGGGGGCTGAGGGTGGGTCGGGCCACACCATGCACCTGCCACCCCCATTCCGGCGGGGCTGAAAGGACTGGGGGACTCTGGCAGGGCTGAGGGTACTGGGTACCACCATCTTGTAGCTATGGGTTCTGCCATATTTGTGACAGTGTGACAGCCAATTTGCATATTCCCTCTTTATTAGATAGGATAACATGGTACTGGTTTCAGTTGCATCATCTATAATTGCTTGCAATGCTGGCCATTTTTGTTATTCTTGGTGAGCATTTCACAGGTATTTGTATATAAATTACTAGGGCAATATTAGGCAATGATCAGCTTTCCTTTTTATCCAATTAACTAGCGGCTTGGTGCACAAAATTCATGATGGGGGGTCTCCCCTCAGCTCAGTTTGCACCCTCTCCAATCTGGAACCCCTCAGATTGGACCTAAACTGGCAGTTGGACACCCCTCTCACAATCCAAGACCACTGGCTCCTAACTGCTTACCTGCCTGCTGTCTGACCACCCCTGAATCACCGCCATGCTGTCCTAGTTGGCCCATGCAGCCTTCTGTTCAGTCGTTTAGTCGTCCCTCACTAAACCTCCTACTGGCCTCATCACCCCACCCAGCCTGCTGTTTGCCGTTACTCTTATTGTTACGGCATCCCGGAAATTTGCATATTCCTCTATTAGTAGTATAGTTGTTTCAAGATAATTTTTACATAAAATTAGTATAATAATTTCTGATTTTATAGAATAAAAAGTGTCCTTTAATATGGATGATTCATATTTTATATTTCACTAAATTCCTGTTTATAATTACAAAGCAAGTTATTCAATAATATTTATTAGTTATTTCCTTGCCCTAGTATACATTTAACACTATTTGCTTTATGACTTTCTATATGCTTCACTACATTGTGAGGATAATTCCCATTTTTTGATACTTGGATCTTTATCTTAATTTTTAAGGTGACTGTGTCTTGAAAACAGCATTAATATGTTGATATATGTTAATAGAAGATTCCTTGATACATTATTTTGAAGAAAAATTACTAAGACTTATTTTTTAGAGCCGTTTTAGGTGCACAGTCAGACTGAGCGGAAAGTACAGTGTGTGCCCATAAACCACACAACCCCGAACACACAGCCTTGCTCATTATTCACATCCTGCACCAGAGAGGTGCATTTGTAACAATGGATGTGTGTGCACTGAAAATGTATGATGGCACATACCCACCCTTACAGTATCATACAGAATCACTTCACTATCCTAAAAATCCTCTGTGCTTTGCTTATTCATCACTCCCTTCTTCCTAATTCCTGGAAAACAATGATCTTTCTTAGTCTCCATAGATTTGCCTTTTCCTGAATATTGTATAGTTGGATTCATACAGTGGGTACCTTTTTGAATGTTTAACAAATGAAAATTCCAAGGTAAATGGGTGTAGTTATCCAAGATGTTTTTTATCTTAGTTATTTGTTGTTGTTGTTCATCAACATAGGATCTGATGACATGTCCCATACCAGCTGAAAGAGAAGGATTTCTATAGGCATTTGCCAGCTAAGGGAGAGGGTTGAGAAAAGGGATCTATGCACTAGTGCAGAGCACTAACTGTGCGGACCACCCTGCTCTATGAGGTGGGAACAGATATACTCTAGTAATGCAAGAAGACAGCTCAAGGGGTTCTACTGCATACAACTAGAATCACAAAGTTTTTCTACTCATCTTGCAATATGAAATGGGGCCAGAAAGAGTCTGTTTTCTATGTGTAGCTGTGCTGCAAAGTGTAGTGTCTAGAGTATTTCATCTTAAATTATCTAGTCTTCACTGAAGAGCTAGACAATTTGTATCATGTCACAGCAGAATAAGTATACTCTCTTCTAACTGCTGCTGATGGGAGGAGGCCAGAAAACTCATGCTATTTAAGTTTGACATGGCTAGTCTATGATTCTGCTTCCACTGACAACATAATTTTCTGTCAGTCTGATGGGGTTTGGTTAGGATTACTTTCATCGCACATAGTAGTTCACAGTTAATTATAAATTTTGATAGACCCCATTCTTTTTTTTTGCATTATATATGTTTAAAAAGAGAAAGTAAATGTTCCTAATGTATTAATGGCCTACCAATAATAGGATTATTGTTTAATATAGTCTTCAGATGTGGTCCTGAAGTTATGCATTCTAATAATACAGTAAACCGGCACTTTTAAAACCCTGTATTCTTATTGTTTTAAAATGTATTTTACTTTTTTTTAAATAGTGATTGATGTCTCTTCAGACAACTCTTTAAGAAGGTAGGACTTTATGGATTTCTAAAAATGTTATGGTAACTAAGGGGATGCAGAAAAAATAAACTAACATTTCTAGAGTACTCTACTGTGGGCTAGACCCTATAATATGTAGTTAACCTGTGTTATATAGTCATCACAATAGTTTTGAAAAGTAGGTGTGCTAATGTAGCCTACTTTTCTTTAATGAGGCAACTGTGCTTCAGGGAGGTGGATGAATTGACCCATGATTCCATTGTTAGCAAGGGACTGACTGATGCTTTGCCTGTCAACCAGCCTGGCTCCCAAATTATTCTGTTGTCCCTCTACATACACTGATAAGTTCCTGTGTAGCTCAAGGTACTAGATAGAGATGCAAATCCAATCACTTCAGAAAATCAAAGCTGACTGTGTGTTAAATCTGATTTAGAGTTTGCTAAGAGGTCCAGTTAGTTCTACCATTTATCTTACTATTCTTGACAATTGTAGTGGTAAATCGGACCTTGTTTTTCCCACAAAAGCTTTTAGGCCACAACTCAGTTAGCTATGACCAAAGAATAATAGGTTTCACCACAGCTTGTCTTAATCAGGCAAGGGTTTTTTTCTTAAATGATATGAAATCTTCCTTGAAAGCATTGCTTATCTGTAAGCAAAGAATATCTATGTATAGTTTATGTTATGTTAATTAAATTGAGCATCTATTTTGAGTATATTTTTAATAGATTTCTCTATTGGCTGATTTCTCAGTCTGTTTTTCCCTCCAGGCTGGTATTTTTGCCAAGTTGTATGAAGTTTTGTCTTTTTTCCTAGAGTCAATTTTCCCTTTTCTATGATTTCTCTTGATTGTCTTACTTTCTTCTCTACTTTTTGTTGTTGTTGTTTCTTTTTGGTGTTTCTTTCATTGTGTTATTTTTTTCCACTTCTGCTCTCTCGGGTGTTCTCCATTTTTCTATAGACAGAATGAAAGGCAGGTGAAATTTCAGGATTTAAGTAAGCCTAGCAATTAATTAATCAAAACACTGCAGTACCGCAACCTGAGTTTAACATACTTCTGATTAGTGACCTCAGCATGGTCTCTTATCTGTGAGAGGACTTTAAGTTAGCAATACCTAAGTGGGACAGAGCTGCCCTTCTTTGCCATTCATTTTAGCCTTGGAGGTAGTTTACACAGATGAACACTTCAGCATATAAATGGTCAATTCTAGACAGAAAAGCAGGGTATCACTTGGGGAGTATATCAAGTTAAATAACATAATAAAAGATGCTGAGGGTGAAGTAATCTCTGTATTACATATACAGCCCTCCTACTTGCTGGAAGTCATGTGTCCACAATTACAGTCAGGCTACTTTTTTAGCAAGGTACTGATGTCTTTTCTCAAGATAACTGTGGGTGGACTGCTGATGAATATGCTTTTTGAGTGGTTTTAGTTTGTGTTTGTTTTAAATGCTAGTTATCATTAAAATGAGGCTTAAAATCATTTCATTGTTCCTTTTTATATACCAGGTGAGATTTCATAGTTTGATTCTGGCACTTTGGGAATGCCAGTCAGTTAGAATAGGCAATTAGCCCAAACCAAGCAAAGGCTCACCTAGTTTGAAGAAACAATGAGCCATATTCATTATCTCAGACTTGTTAAGATTTTTACCATTACTTTCCAAGTAAAACTTCTATGCATGGGGTTACAAGTAAAATCTCAGCTCTGATTTTTCTAACTATTTATTCAGGATCTTGAAGTGTTTAATGTAGCAGAAAAACCTGTAGTTTCTGGGGGCTATCTCGTATACCCTCAGCCTTAATTTTTCAGGAACATAAAGGATTCCCTAAGGCCAAGGGAGACAATCTTCTTTCATAAAAAAGATGAAGATGTCAAAAAGTACATTCTAAATACTCTGTTGAATCCATTGATTCTATTGCTGCTGAGTTGCCATCTAAACCATTCCTATAGTCACAATTGATCCTTACTCCCAGGTTGGCCTTGCTGATCCAGATTCCTGAGTCTTCATGTTCACTCACACTTGGACTTCAAGGTCACACCTATTTTTACTTTACATACATATGCTTGTTGGCTTAGCCACTATTCCAATTACCAGCACCCTATTCTGGCAGCTGGGCCTCCTAGCTCTAGCCACCCACAGCTTCCCTCACACACTGGAAAGCATATATGGAGCTCACGTCTTAGCCCAAAACTTTGAGGATGAGTTCCCCTTCGAACTTCATGTTTGTTTGTTTGTTGCTGGCAGGTGTTACTTAGAACAATTCTACACTGCCAGAGAGATTCAAATAATGCTGCAGCAAAAGACCAGATATTCCTTTCTCTCTTATCATATTTATTTTACCATATCTATACTCCGAGTTCACTTTATATCCTATGAAGCATCTTTGTTTAGGTAGTGGAAGGTCACACATATCTTACCAAGTGTAGTAACACCAGCTTGCCTGAGGTTCCATAATTTAGATTGGACCCTCAAGGGATCTTTGCCATAACAATGAAACTTTCCCAGGTGACTGGAATTTACCTCAGGTTTTAAAATATTTAAGTTTACCTCACATAAAAGCCAGTCAACAGAAAGCTCTAAATCACAAGTAGGTTATTGGTCCTTATAATTGCTAAAGCACCACGCATAACTCATCAGTATCCATGGGTGACCAGTAGGATTGTATCTTCCAAGTCAATTGGGTTGGAAAGGGAGATTAAGCATCATTCTCATAAATCTCTGCTTGGTCACAGATTGAGTAGGTAGAGAAGGGATAGTCTAGCCCGGGCCAGGTCCTGATCTTTATTAGTTTTCTGTGGTTTGTATGATTGACTACATAAAGAAGGGAGCATGGTGTTATCTGACTTCATATTTTATATTAAATAACCTAATATAATATGCTCAGCGTGAAGTGATCTCTGTAATCTATTTGTACATACATTTAGTTACCAGCTACATAGTAGCTGAGATGCCCTGAATTACAAACCACAACATAAGTACAGGTAATAACCAAATTTCCTAACATTTTCTGAAAACTGCAACATTTGGATGTTAGAAACCATGAAAAGTTCTCATTGGGATTTATTTTGGGTTCAAAAACAGCTTCAACAAATAGAGTTCATGACTCAATTTTTTCTTTTCTTTACCATTTTCTGAGCATATGTTTTTTGCTCTATTATCCCTCTAATCTTCCTACCAACCTTCTAAATTAAGGTAGTAAGATTCATATTTTGTAGAGGAGGACCTTGAGCAAAAAATGTGACTTTTTTGATACAAAGAGCTATTGGTTATAGAACTAGAATGTGTGATATTTGCCATTATGTTAAGCTGACTCTAATTAATTCACTGAACTATACTTTCCTCACATCATGACTGTGATATCTTATTTTTATTTTATTTTATTTTTTTTATTAAGGTATTATATGTGTACATATCTTACCAATGCCCCCCCCACCCCACTCCCATACATGCCTCACCCCCCAATGTTTTGCATCCGTTGGTTACTCTTATATACATGCATATAAGTCTTTCAGTTGATCTCTTATTTCCCCCACCTCTCCCTAACCTTACTGCTGTAATTTGACAGTCTGTTTGATGCTTTACTGCCTCTGTATCTATCTTTTTGTTCATCAGTTTATAAATGTTTTTCATTATCCCCAAATGAGTGAGATCATGTGGTATTTTTCTTTCATTGACTGGCTTATTTCACTTAGCATAATGTTCTCTAATTCCATCCAGGTGCCTACAAATGGTAGTAATTCCTTCTTTTATGTGGCAGCATAGTATTCCATTGTGTAGATGTACCATAGTTTTCTGATCCAGTCATCTGCTGACGGGCACTTAGGCTGTTTCCAAATCTTAACTATGGTAAATTGTGCTGCTATGAACATAGGGGTGCATATATCCTTTCTGATTGGTGTTTCTAGTTTCTTAGGATATATTCCCAGGAGTGGGATTACTGGGTCAAATGGGAGTTCCATTTTCAGTTTTTTGAGGAAACTCCATACTGTTCTCCACAGTGGCTGCACCAGTCTGCATTCCCACCAGCAGTGCACGAGGGTTCCTTTTTCTCCGCATCCTCGCCAACACTTGTCGTTTGTTGATTTATTGATGATAGCCATTCTGACAGGTGTGAGATGGTATCGCATTGTCGTTTTGATTTGCATCTCTCGGATAATAAGTGACTTTGAGCATGTTTTCATGTGTCTCTTGGCCTTCCTTCTGTCTTCTTTCGAAAAGATTCTATTTAGGTCCGTTGCCCATTTTTTTATTGGATCATTTATCTTCCTTTTATTAAGTTGTATAAGCTGCCTATAGATGTTGGAGATTAAACCTTTATCAGTGATAACATTTGCAAATATGTTCTCCCATACAGTGGGGTTTCTTGTTGTTTTGTTGATGGTTTCTTTTGCTATGAAAAAGCTTTTTATTTTGATGTAGTCCCATTTGTTTATTTTCTCTTTGGCTTCCATTGCCCTAGGGGCAGTATCAGTGAAAAAGTTCTTTTGGCATATGTCTGAGATTTTGTTGCCTGTGGATTCCTCCAGTATTTTTATGGTTTCCCATCTTATATTTAAGTCCTGTACCCATTTTGAGTTTATTTTTGTGTATGGTGTAAGTTGGTGATCTAGTTTCATTTTTTTGCATGTATCTGTCCAATTTTCCCAACACCATTTATTAAAGAGACTGTCTTGACTCCATTGTATGCTCATGCCTCCTTTGTCAAATATTAAATGTGCATATTGGTTTGGGTCGATATCTGGATTCTCTATTCTGTTCCATTGATCTATATGTCTGTTCTTGTGCCAGTACCAGGCTGTTTTGAGGACAGTGGCTTTGTAATACAGCTTGAAATCTGGTATTGAGATCCCTCCTACTTTATTCTTCTTTCTCAGGATTGCTGTGGCTATTCGGGGTCTTTTTTTTATTCCAGATGAATTTTTGGAGAGTTCTTTCTAGGTCTGTGAAATACGCCGTTGGTATTTTAATGGGGAGTGCATTGAATCTATAGATTGCTTTGGGTAGTATGGACATTTTAATGATGTTGATTCTACCAATCCATGAACATGGTATGTTCTTCCATCTGTTTACATCTTCCTCTATCTCTTTTTTCAGTGTCCTGTAGTTTTCTGCATATAGGTCTTTTACCTGCTTGGTTAGGTTTATTCCTAAGTATCTTAATTTTTTTGGTGCGATGGAAAATGGGATTGCTTTTTTAGTCTCTCTTTCTGTAAGTTCACTGTTGGTGTATAGAAATGCCATAGATTTCTTGGTGTTAATTATGTATCCTGCTACATTGCCGAATTCATTTATTAAGTCTGTTAGTTTTTTGATGGAGTCTTTCGGGTTTTTTATGTACAATATCATGTCATCTGCAAATAAGGACAGCTTTACTTCTTCTTTTCCAATTTGGATGCCTTTTATTTCTTCTTCTTGTCTAATTGCAGTGGCTAATACTTCCAGTACTATGTCAAACAGGAGTGGTGAGAGTAGGCATCCCTGTCTTGTTCCTGTTCTTAGGGGAAATGGTTTTAGTTTTTGCCCATTGAGTATGATGTTAGCTGTGGGTTTATCATATATAGCTTTTATTATGTTGAGGTATGATCCTTCTATTCCCACCTTGTTGAGAGTTTTTATCAAGAAAGGGTGTTGGATTTTGTCAAATGCTTTTTCTGCATCAATTGATATGACTATGTGATTTTTATCTCTCAATTTGTTTATGTGATGTATCACATTTATTGATTTGCGGATATTGAACCATCCTTGCATTCCTGAGATAAACCCTACTTGGTCATGGTGTATGATCTTTCTGATGTACTGCTGGATCCGATTTGCTAGAATTTTGTTGAGGATTTTGGCATCTACATTCATGAGGGATATTGGCCTGTAATTCTCCTTCATTGTGTTGTCTTTATCTGGTTTTGGTATTAGGGTGATGCTGGCTTCATAGAAGGAGCTTGGAAGTGTTCCTTCCTCTTGAATTTTTTGGAATAGTCTGAGGAGGATAGGTTTTAGTTCTTCCTTGAATGTTTGGTAGAACTCTCCTGTGAAGCCGTCTGGCCGCGGGCTTTTGTTTGCCGGAAGCTCTTTGATGACTGCTTCAATTTCTTCCATAGTTACTGGCATGTTGAGCTGTTTAGATTCTTCCTGATTGAGTTTTGCAAGGTTATATTTTTCTAGGAATATGTCCATTTCCTCCAGGTTGTCCAGTTTGTTGGAATAGAGTTGTTTGTAGTATTTTTTAACAATCCTTTGTATTTCGGCGGGATCTGTTGTTATTTCACCTCTTTCATTTCTGATCTTGTTTATTTGGGTCCTCTCTCTTTGCTTCTTGGTGAGCCTGGCTAGAGGTTCATCAATCTTGTTTATCCTTTCAAAGAACCAGCTCTTGGTTTTGTTGATCTTTTGTATTGTTTCTTTGGTCTCTATGTCGTTTATCTGTGCTCTGATCTTTATTATTTCCTTCCTTCTGCTTACACTGGGCTTTTCTTGTTGCTCTTTTTCTAACTCTTTGAGTTGTTGGGTTAGGTAATTTATTACCCCTGTTTCTTGTTTTTTGCAGTAGGCTTGTAGAGCTATGAACTTCCCTCTCAAGACTGCTTTCACTGTGTCCCATAGATTTTGGATTGTAGTGTTTTCATTGTCATTTGTTGTCATGATGTTTTTTATTTCTTCTTTGATCTCTCTGGTAACCCAGTCATGGTTTAATAGCATGCTGTTTAGTCTCCATGTGTTTGATTTCTTTGGGTTGTTTTTATTGTAGTTGATTTCCAGTTTTATGCCACTGTGGTCTGAGAAGATGCTTGATATGATTTCTATCTTCTTGAATTTGAAGAGACTTTGCCTATGTCCCAACATATGGTCTATCTTTGAAAATGACCCATGTGCACTTGAGAAGAATGTATATTCTGTGGCTTTGGGTGAAATGTTCTGAAGATGTCAATTAATTCCATCTGGTCTAGTGAGTCATTTAGGATTGATGTTTCTTTGCTGATGTTTTGTTTAGAGGATTTGTCCAATGGTGATAGTGGGGTATTAAAGTCTCCTACTATGATTGTATTGCTGTCAATCTCTCCCTTGATATCCTCCAGGAGTTTTTTATGTATTTGGGTGCTCCTGTATTGGGTGCATATATGTTTACCAGAGTTATTTCTTCTTGTTGGATTGCTCCCTTTAGTATTATGAAATGGCCTTCCTTATCTCTTGTTATGTCCTTCAGTTTTAGATCTAATTTGTCAGAAATAAGTATTGCTACCCCAGCTTTTTTTTCAGTTCCATTTGCCTGGAAAACCTTTTTCCATCCCTTCAACCTCAGTCTGTGTGCATCTTTTTTTCTGAGGTGGGTTTCTTGTAGACAGCAGATATATGGGTCGTGTTTTCTTATCCAATCTGTTACCCTATGTCTTTTGATTGGGGCATTTAATCCATTTACATTTAAAGTTATTATTGATAGGTACTTATTTGTCGCCATTCCTATTCTTTACCCCTGTGATACTTCTTTGCTTCCTGTTTCTTTCTTTCTTTTTTTTTATTTTTTTTTATTTTTTTATTTTTTTTTTTTTACAGCAGACCCTTTAGCATTTCTTGCATTGCTGGTTTGGTGGTAATAAATTCCCTTAGTCCTTTTTTGGCTGTGAAGCTCCTGATTTCACCTTCAATTTTGATTGACAGCCTTGCTGGGTACAGTATTCTTGGATTCAGCCCCTTCCTTTGCATGACTTTGTATATTTCATTCCATTCCCTTCTGGCCTGATGAGTTTCTGTTGAGAAATCAGTTGCTAGTCTGATGGGGGTTCCTTTGTATGTAACTTTCTGTCTCTCTCTTGCTGCTTTTAAGATTCTTACTTTGTCGTTGGTGTTTGCCAATTTAATTATAATGTGCCTTGGCGTCGGTCTTTTGGGGTTCATTTTGCTTGGGACTCTGTGAGCTTCTTGGATTTGTGTGGGTTTTTTCTTCCCTATATCAGGGAAATTTTCTGTCATTATTTCTTCAAAGAGGTTTTCTATTCCTTGCTCAGCTTCCTTTCCTTCTGGAACCCCTATTATGCGGATGTTGTTTTGTTTTGTGTTGTCCCAAAGTTCCCTTAGACTCTCCTCCTGCCTTTTAATTTTTTTTTCTAGAAGTTGCTCTACTTGGGTATTTTTTTCCATCTTGTCTTCTAGCTCACTGATGCGGTCCTCTGCTTCTTCTAGTCTACTCTTGATGCTTTCTATTGAGTTCTTTACAGCAGCGATGTCATTTTTCATTTCTTCTTGGTTCTTCTTCATTTCCTCTTGGTTCTTGCTCATATTGTCGAATTTGTCTTCCATTCTTTTCAGCCACCTTATGACCATTTCTCTGAATTCTTTCTCTGGAAGGTTGCTTGCCTCCATTTCGTTTACTTCCTTTTCTGGTGATGCCTGCTTTTCTTTCATATGTGGGCTGCTTCTTTGTCTCCCCATGGTCTCTCTTCTCTGGGTGTCTGGTTATGTAGTTCTCTCTCTCCTGGGTTGATTTAAAGGCACAAAATACAGCACTACCAAGTACAACTCACAAGGCACTGAACAGGAATGTATTCACGATATTAATAACCTCCAATAAAGGTGAGAAAGGCAAATTAGGTGATAGGAGAGAAAGAAGAAGAGGAAAAAAGAAAGAAAGAAAAAAAGAAAAAAGGAGTGTGAAAATGAAATTGGGAAAAGGGAAAGTAAAGAAAAAAAAAGTAAGAGAGACAAGAAAGTGACTAAAAGAGAAAGGGGAACAGACTATATATATTGGGGATAAAACTCCAATAGAACAATCACTAATCCCAGCAAATGCCAGCAACAAGTGCCTGGGGATTAGTACAAACTACAACACCAACTACTATGGAGTGAGGTAAGGGAAAGCTGAAGCACAAAACAAACAAAAAAATAGACAAAAGAAGAATAAGCAAAACAATCTCACAAAAAAGCATAAAAATTTGATATAATCTACATTCAAGCAAACAACAACAAAAGGACAGAGAGAAGGACAAGTTTATGGATAGCTCAGACAGCGAAGGGAGAGGTGTATGTGGACTTGGAGCAGGGGATTGGAGATTAGATATGTAAGTAGGGTGAAATTTTAACAAAGGGTAAACAAAGAATAGGGAAAATCTAAAGCAGTAAAAGAGTAAGATAAACAGGACACTGAAAAGGGGGAGGTTAGGAAGAGAGTGATGGCCTAAAGGTAGAGTTGAGATAGAGTAAAACGATGCTAAAGGAAAGATAAAAATAGAATGTAGAACCCTTATCCCAAAATAAAATGAAGAGAAAATAAAATGACACTTTAAAAAAAAAAAAGATAAAATAGCAGTAGTAATAATACGGATTGAAAATAAAAATGTAATAATTAAAAAGGTAAAATCAAGTGATGAAAAAAGAAAAAAAAAGTTTCTTGATTAAAAGATGCTAAAAATGAAAATAAAAAAAAATAAAAAAATAAAAGGTAAAAATAAAATCTGAAGTAGTGAAGGTCATTCACTTCCTCTGTTTTTCTGTTTGGCACGCCTGTTTCTCAGTCCAGACAGTATTGCAGTTCCCTGCGATCCACTGCTCTTCAGTGTTGTAAGCCAGTCCTGATTTTAAGCAGGCGGTGTGTCTTAATTTCTCGTGTTCCTTTATTTTTGATTACACAAGAGTCAATTTGTGATTCAGCCCCTGGGTGGCAGTGTTTCTGGATTGACTTCCGGGTCTATCTATGGCCTCTCTAGGCAGTGTTAGAGCCTTCTTTCCCTGTGGCACTCACCACCGGTTTGTGAGAGTGGGCTGCCTCAGAGCTGACTCTCCGATGGTCACTCCCTGCTCCGATCCCCAGGTTCCAGAAAAACAACTTTCCCCTGCAGTCTCCCAGGGTGTCCCCAACTGGGTGATCCTATGTATTGGGCTTAGTAATCAGAAGTAAGAATTTCAAGAGGAAAAAGCCCAGTTGTGCGAACTCCGGGACTGCGCGTAAGCCCAGGCACCCAGGGAACGCAGGGGCTGTGCGTAAGTCTGGACTGCCTGAAATTCTTAGGGTGTCCCTGCACTTCAGATCAAAATGGGTTGCTTTTTAGAGTGCCCTTCTCTTAGCAGCTCTGAGGACCCCTTTCCACAATCACAGATCACGCCAGCCCCTACAGCCACGGATTTTTCTAGGCACAGACTTCCCTGGTCCTCCAGCTCCCGCAAAACGCGCGTTCCTCTCTCCCGCCGGGACCAGAGACCTCACCTTATCCCAGGCGAAATCTGACTTTTTCGTGGTGGAGTGTAGAGCTCCTCTGAACCCGTGTGTTTGCGCCAATTGGGGAACGTTGTTCTGGGGCTCGCAGCTGTTCCGTGGGTGCCACAGTTGTGGATTCTCAGGCTTCCAATAAGCTCCACTTTCCGGATCAAGATGGCGCAGACTCCGCGTCCAAGCCCGCAGCTCCGGGAGGGGACCCAGCCGCAGTTCGTGCTGCCAGGTCAGGGGAACCCCATTTAGCAGTCCCCCACCTCCTTCTGGAATTCAGCTGTCTCCCAACCAGCCAACAAACACTCCTTGTGCGACCCTCAGCTGTTCTTTCTTTCTGCTCCGGGACAAGGCTCGGAACACGTCTGTCTATTCTGCCGCCATTATTCCCTCCTCCAATACCAAGTGTTCTGATATCTTATTTTTAATTACATACTTTATTTTTTTTAATAAATCTTTATTCAGATCATTACAATTGTTTCTCCTTTTTCCCCCCATTACTCCCCTCCATCCGGTTCCCACCCCACCTTCTGCCCTTCCCTCGCCCCAACTGTCCTCATCCATAGGTGTATGATTTTTGTCCATTCTCTTCCTGAACCCCTCCATACCCCTTTCCCCCTGAGAATTATCAGTCCACTCCCTTTCTATGCCCATTTTTCTATTATATTCACCAGATTATTCTGTTCCTCAGGTTTTTAATTCACTTGATTTTTAGGTTCACTTGTTGATAGATATGTATTTGTTGTTCATAATTTTTATCTTTACTTTTTTCTTCTTCTTCCTCTTCTTTAAGAATACCTTTCAGCATATCATATAATACTGGTGTGGTGGTGATGAACTCCTTTAGCTTTTTTTTACCTGTGAAGCTCTTTATCTGCCCTTCAATTCTGAATGATAGCTTTGCTGGGTAGAGTAATCTTCGTTATAGGTTCTTGCTATTCATCACTTTGAAAATTTCTTGCCACTCCCGTCTGGCCTGCATAGTTTCTGTTGAGAAATCAGCTGACAATCGTATGGGTGCTCCCTTGTAGGTAACTAACTGTTTTTCTCTTGCTGTTTTTAAGATTCTCTCTTTGTCTTTTGCTCTTGGCATTTTAAGTATGATGTGTCTTGGTGTGTTCCTCTTTGGATTCCTTTTGTTTGGGGTTCTGTGCGTTTCCTGGACTTGTAAGTCTATTTCTTTCACCAGGTGGGGGAAGTTTTTGGTCATTATTTCTTCCAATAGGTTTTCAGTATCTTGCTCTCTCTCTTCTTCTGGCATCCCCATAATTCTGATGTTGGTACGCTTGAAGTTGTCCCACAGGCTTCTTACACCATCTTCAACTTTTTGGATTCTTTTGTCTTTTTGCTTTTCTGGTTGAGTGTTTTTTGCTTCTTTGTATTTCAATTCTTTGACTTGATTCTTGTGTTTCTCTAGTCTGTTGTTGGGTCTCTGTATAATACTTTTATTTCAGTCAGTGTATGTTTAATTTCTAGTTGGTCCTTTTTCATATCTTAGATGGTCTCATTATATTTATCGGCCTTTTTTAGGATATTCTTGAAAAGCCTTATAACCGTGGTTTTGAATTCTATATCCAGTCATTTGTTTTCCTCCATTTCTTTCGTTTGTGATCTGTTTCTCTGACGCCGCATTTCACTGCTTTCCTGAGTTGGTAGGGTAGATTTGTGTGCTAGGTTTCCTATATGGCCCAGTGGGTCCGCCTCCGCAGTTAACCTGAGGTGGACACCCTTGGTGCACCCCTTTGAGGACTGTGTGCACAGCCTTGTTGTAGTTAAGTCTTGATTGTTGTTGGTATCACTGGGAGGAATTGACCACCAGGCCAGTTGGCTGTAAGGATCAGCTGTGTCTACACTGGGAGAAGTTTGGTGCTGGAGACAGCCTTATAGGATTAGACTTGCCAAATTGCAATAGCCTCTGTGCTCAGCTTGGATGGGGTGGAGTCTCAGGGCGGAGCAGACAGACTTGGCTTCCAGTCAGCCTTGCCCTTGCGCGCGTGCGCACCTGTAGACCTCTACCTTCCCTGGCTCCCGAGTTTCCGCCCGAGAGTCCAGATTCCCCCACCGTAAGAGCGTGCGTCCCCAGGGCCTCGCCTGGAACTGGGGTTCAGTGCAGTTAAAACTGGGGTTCAGTGCAGTCAGGAGCTTCCAACTCCCTTCTGCTAGGGAAAGCCTGTGGCAACCTCCACAGCCTTGTGCACACTGGCGCGCGCGCCTCCAGACCCCTGCCTGCCCCTGCCTGCCGGGGCTCCCCCGGGTCTCCCCCTGGTCTCTGAGTCCTCAGGTGCCTTTCTCTCTACCTGACAGTCCAGACTCCCCCTGTATGACCCTGGGTCCACGGGGTTTCGCTCGGGACTGGGGTTCAGTGCAGTCAGAACTGGGGTTCAGTGTGGTCTGGGGCTTCCTTCCCCCTTCCGCCAGAGAAAGTCAGCCAGGCTCTCAGCCGCCCTTCCTCTCTGCGTGCAAAAAGACCCTTTGCTATACCTCCAATTCTCTGTGAGCTTTTCTCTTTCCTTCTAGTTGTAGAATTTTCACTCAGCAGCTTTCCTGTGGTTCTAAATGGTGTCTGTTCTGTCTTTTAGTTGTAGTTTTGAAATTGTTGTACGAGGCAGCAGTTTAGGTGCTTACCTATGCCGCCATCTTGGTTTCTCAAGACAGTTATATAACTTACAAATTTAAAGTGTATGGGATAATTAAAATTTTAATATTAGTTTTGACATTATCTGAAATATTCTAAGAAGTTATTACATTTGGAAAATATTTTTATATTCATATTAAAGAGTAATATTATTTAACACCTTTTTTGTACACAGCAAACAACCACTAACTTCTAAATATAAAGAAGGAAGGGGGCCCCAAAAATCTGAAGGTCGCACTCCCGGTAAGACTTCAAATAGTGAATTACTCTTGGTGGTCCTACTATAGATGAAGTAAGGGTAAGGAAGTTGTGATAATGAAAGAGCAGGGAAAAAAATACCCAACAATGTGTAAGTTGCATGTACAGTTTTTCTAAGTCTCTTTATTTATAGAATAGTAATCATTGTTATTAACAAAGTTAATTGTAGGCAATTTAACATGTGGGGCTATATCATTTGAAAGGATATTCATTTATTTAGCCCTGACACCTAAAATCCTACATGATATCTTTACGTAAAAAAGAAAAAAGATTTTAAGCTAAGATGGTGTATGTTTCCTCTATATTCACATTATACCAAATTGGACTTGTTCTAAAAACGGATCATTTGTTTAGTTTTAATTGTGAATGGATTACACTTAGTAAATGAACACTTGTTATTACATAGTGATTTGTCTCACTAAAACTAGGAACTCAACAATTCTTTTCAGTAGCACAAACAAATAGCAAACACTTAGCCAGTTTGAAAGAAACCCTAAGAGATTGTTGTTGTTGTTGTTGTTGTTGTTGTGTGTGTGTGTGTGTGTGTGTGTGTGTGTGTGTGTGTGTGTGTGTTTAAGATATCTACTCATGGTACTGAGGTCAGAAAGGCAATGCCTGTTGAGAAGCATAGAAAAATTTTCATATTATACCCTCAAGGTCTCACTATTATCAATTTCATTCCTCAGAAGTCAAAACAGAATGAGATATGTTGACTTAATTAGTTGGATAATTGTCAGGACACTGGGATTTCTTTACAACAGATGCTCTGTTGTCATTGGTAATGACAATGATAATAAATATTCAAAAAGCCCAACCTGGGACCCAACAAATTTTAATAAAGTATAAAAATGTTTCTCAAAATAAAAATGCCAGATATGTTACCTAGTTCTTTATGCAATCTGAATTGTATGAAGACACCTTGGAGTTGGGATACCGTTATCAGAGGACTTGTGTTGCTTGGGTTTGCAAGTTATAGGAAACACAAAGATGAAATAGCATTTTGACCTTGAATGTACTAATAATATGAGAGAACTGTCCATGTTTTTTTTCTCTGTTTCTTTTTTTTAACCAATTATCAAACAAAATGTCAAAATTCAGTTATTCATTTTTCAGCTGAATGGTCTGCCATTTAACTTTCAGGTGTCTTTCAGGTACTAAGTGTTATTGTGAAGTTGCAGAATTGAAACATCCTATCTAATAAAAAAGTAATATGCAGGTTGAGCATCACGCCAACACACAAGATGGCTGCCCCTATGTGGTCAAAGATGGCTGTCCCCATGTGGACACAAATGGCCACCACAAGATGGCCAGCAGGGTAGGGCAGTTGGGAGGGAACAGGCCAGCAAGGGAGAGCAGTTGTGGGCAATCAGGCCAGCAGGGGAGGGCAGTTGGGAGGGACCAAGCCTGCAAGGGAGGGCAGCTGGGGGCGATCAAGTCTGCAGGGGAGGGCAGTTAGAGGTGACCAGGCTGTCAGAGGAGGGAAGTTGGGGGTGACTGGGCCTGCAGGGAGAGGCAGTTGGTGGGGACCCAAGCCTGCAGGGAAGGGCAGTTAGGGGTGACCAGGACTGGAGGGGAGGGCAGTTAGGGGTGAACAGTCCTGCAGCCCAGGGCAGTTAGGGGTAATCAGGCTGGCAGGGGAGTGGTTAGGGAGTGATCAGGCTGGCAGGCAGAAGCAGTTAGGAGCCAGCAGTGATACCCACAACAATGATACCAACAACAATCAGGAAGGAAGGCAGGCGAGCAGTTGGGAGCCAACAGTCCTGGATTGTGAGAGGGATGTCCGACTGCCCTCGAGGGGTTCCAGATTGGAGAGGGTGAAGGCGGGGCTGAGGGACACACACCCCTGCACATGAATTTCGTGCACCAGGAGTCTAGTTTTAGAGATAGTCCTTGCCCTCTAAGAGCTTGTTAGTATCATTGCCATTTCTATGATTTTCATTAATTTACTTATTGCTTACCATGTACCAGATCGCATTAGGAGCTTATGATTATCCTTCTTTATTCTTTTTATTGGTGTTTAGTATGTGCCAGGAACTTTAGGTCCCTGATGCATATTAGAATTTTAAAAATGTAGTTTAAGCTTTGGCTGGGTTTCTCGGTTGCTGAAAGCATTGTCCCTGATACGCCAAGGTTCTGATTTGATGCCTGGTCAGGGTACATACGATACTCACACAATGAATTCATAAATAATTGGATCAACACATCAGTGTTTCTTTCTCTATCTATCTTTAATCATTTGTGGATCAGTTTTAAAATAAGCATGTAGATCACAAGGAAGTTTGCCAGGTAAAGGGGCAGTAGGGCTGATGTTCCGCAGGAGGGATATATAAGATGATTACACAGGAATGGCAGGGCAAGCGCTAAGATGACAAGTGAGTGTTGCGGGAATTATGAGCAGTACAGTTTTAATGTGCAACATGTGTGCTATGGGAATGGTTGGGAATGAGGTGAATGCCTAGCTAAGGCAGGCTTATGGAAGTTTTTACTACCACAGACAGGTGTGGTTCATATCATCCAGGCCTTGGGAAATTTATCAGATAGAATGCTGTCAGCTTCAGATAATAGGTGGCCTAATTAACAGAGGCTGAAACAATAGGAACCGGGATTGTTTTAGTGACTCAGTGATATCAGGATTCTAGTTTTTGTCCTTGGTTCAGCTGTGAGGTTGGCAGTGTTTATATTGCTTTCCTGGTCAGTTATTAGTTTTGGCTCCAAAGCATCCTATTCTCACATATCAATATGTGAAGGTCAAAAGGACTGCTTTTCCTTAGACATTTATTTTTCACTCTTAAAACATTTGGATAAAGTAGAGTTGGCGCACATCATATTACTTTCAGGTGCACAACCACAGTGGTTTGACATTAAAATACCTTATGGTATGTTCACAATAATATGTCTAGTATCAATCTATCACCAAGCAAAGTTATTATGATACTAGAGGCCTGGTGCATGAAATTAGTGCATGGGGTATTGGGGGTGTCCTTCAGCCTGACTTGCACCCTCTCCAATCTGGGACATCCCTCTCATGATCCAGCAGTGCTGGCTTCTAACCACTAACATGCCTGCCTGCCTGATTGCCCCTAACTGCTTCTGCCTGCCAGCCTGATTGATGCCTAACTGTTCCCCTGCTGGCCTGATCACCAAAACTGCCCTCCCCTGCTGTGACTCACCTCCTCCACCAGGATCTGCCTCCTCTGTGCCAGGCAGCAGAGATGCTTGGCCCCGCCTCCGCATGTAGCCATCTTGTGACGGCTATGCTGTGATGGCCATCTTGTGACAGCCATCTTGTGATGACATGAGGGCGTGATGCCACCTAGGCTATTATTAGTATAGATTGACATATCCCCTGTTCTGCACACTACATCACTATGGCTTATATAATTTATAACTGGAAGTTGGCACTTCTTATTCATATTCTTTTATTTCACACACCACCTCAGTTTACCCTCTGGAAACCATCAGTTTGTTCTCTGTAGCTATGGGGGTCTGTTTCTGTTTTGTTGTTTAGATTGCACGTGTAAGTGTGACGCTATGGTATTTGTCTTTCTTTCTTATTTCAGTTAGTATAGGACCAACTCAGTCCTTCCATGTTGCCATAAATGGCAAAAAAACTTTATTTATGGCTTAGTAATTTTTATTATATTTATGTATATAAACATATAAACACACTCACACACACACACACACGCACACACACACATATATGTGAGTTTGACTGTGTGCCAATACATTTCACATCCTGGTTATTTACTTATCTATTGAAGGACACCTACCTTACTTCCATATCTTGGCTATTGTAAATAATGCTGTAGTGAACATAGTGGTGCAGATGTCTTTTCAAATCTGTGCTCATGTTTCTATTGGATAAATCCCCAGAAGTAGATAGCAGTTCTAGTTCTAATTTGTTGAGGAATGTCCATGCTGCTTTCCACAGTGACTGTGCCAATATACAATCACATGATCATTGCTGGAGGCTTTCTCTTTTCGCCACATCCTCCCAACACTTGTTATTAATTTATATTTTGATGAGAGCCATTCTGAGAGGAGTGAGGAGATACTTCCTATGACTTTCATTTGCATTTCCCAGATTAGTAATGTTGAGCTATGTGTTTCCTTAACTTTATTTTTAAAAAAATGTTTTTATTGACTTTAGATGGAGAGGAAGGAAAAGGGAGAGAGAGATAGAAACATCAATGAGAGTGAACCATCACATCCATGGGCTGCCTCTTGCACACTCCCTCTGGGAGATCAAGCCACCCTGGCACCTGCCCTGCCCTGGAATATCACCAGCGTTCTCTTGGTGCATGGACAATGGACTCCATCTACTGAACCACACTGGCTGGGCCTATGTCTTTCTTTTAAATAGGAAGCAACTGAGAGGCTTGCAGTTGACTTCCCTAACTTTTATAGGCTTGGGTTAATCCCACGCTCATTCCTAAACCAGTTAGTGGTAAACTAGTTACTCTGCTGAGCTTACCATAATCCTTTGTCTTTGGAGTGGGGGAGGTACCACTTTCTTTGTGTATCAGGATAGTGAATGTCCCAATAGAGTGTGGTTCTCCAGCAAAAATGAAGACTAAGGTAGGGAGCCAGCAATATATACTGCAGGATTTATTGGAGTTTTGAGATGAGGATCAAGATTAGATTTGATAAGGTCCCTGTGGCTGTGGTATGAAGCAGGCATCAGCAAGATTTCTCTGTAAAGGTCCTGATTTTGGTTCAGGAGGTCTGTCATATCTACTCAAGTCTGCCATTGCAGTGTGAGAGCAGTCCTAGAGAGTCTGTAAGGGAACAGGCATGGCTGTCGTCCAGTGAGGCTTTATTTGCAAAACTAGCTGGCAGCTTGTACTGGGCCTGTGGGCCCTAGTTGGCTGACCCCTTATGTAGAGGATAGATAGAAGCATAAAGAGACTGAGAGGCTAAAGGAACATTTTGCCTCCTTGGACTAGCCTCAGTCCATTAAGAAATTTTCATGCTTCTGTGCAGAAATGAGTCAGGAAGCTCAACTTATTCCATTTAAAATATTGGTGTTTTTCTAGGTCTATTTATCTCTCATTTGTTTTGCTTAAACAGATCTTATTTATTTTAAAAAGACCACTAAATACTTGTTGGCATTTTGCCCCCTGAGAGAGCCATCTGTAAAGAGCTCGTGTTTGACTAGGGCAGTTGACAGAAGGAAAATAATGCAGAGAAAGTAGAGAGGTCTAGCTGAGAAGATTTTGTGATGATTGCAGGGGAAGAGTTAGCAGGGAGAGTGACATCTAAGGTGATTCATAGGTTTCCAGGTAGTGCACTGGTATTTAGATTGCACATGAAAGAGCAACAGTTCAACAGGAAAGACCAGTATTTTTCCATGCAGGTTGAGTTTAATGAATCTCTATGGATTGTGCTTAAACGGACATTGGGACATCCCTCTCACAATCCAGGACTGCTGGCTCCCAACCACTTGCCTGCCTGAATGATCATGCGCTAACCACTCCCCTGCCAGCCTGATCGACAACTAACTGCTCCCCTGCCAGCCTGATTGCCCCCAACTGCCCTATCTTGCAGGCCTGGTCCCCCTAAACTGCCCTCCCCTGCCAGTCTGGTCTCCCCTAAGTGTCCTCCCCTGCAGGCATGGTCATCCCTAACTGTCCTCCCCTGCTGTTCTAGTCACCCCCAACTGCCATCCCCTGCAGGCCTGGCCCCCCCCAACTGTCCTACCCTGCAGGCCTGGTCGCCCATAACTGTCCTTCCCTTCAGGCCTGGTGGCCCCTCACTGCCCTCTCCTGTAGGCCTGATCACCCACAACTGCCCTCCCCTGCCAGCCATTTTGTGGCAGCCATGTTGTGTTCAAATGTGGGCAGCCATCTTTACCACATGAGGGCGGCCATCTTTTGTGTTGAAGTGATGGTCAATTTGCATATTACTATTTTATTCGATAGGATGCTTCAAGATAATTTTTAGGTAAAATCAGCTTAATGATTTCTGATTTAAAATTAGAAGAAAAAGTGTCCTTTATCATATGGATGATTCAGTTTTGATTTATATTGCTCTAAACCCCTGTTTATAATTACAAAGCAAGATATTCAATCATGTTGTTCAGTTATTTTCTTGCATTAGTATACATTTAAAAGTACTTGCTTTATTTATGCCTTCCATATGCCTAACTGAATTGCCAGGAAAATACTTATATTTTGACATAAGTATCTTTAACTTAATTTCCAAGGTGACTGTGTCTTGAAAATAGCATAAATATGTTAATATATGTTAATAGTAGATTCAGGAAATACATTATTTTAAAGAATAATTAATAAGCCATATTATTTAGATCAGTTTTAGGTGCACATTAAAATTGAGCAGAAAGTACAGAGAGTCCCCCCATACCAAACACACACAGCTGTGCTCTTTTTGTCATCCTGCACCAGAGAGAGACATTATTTGCAATGGAGGGATGTACAATGACTTGTCAGTATTGATCAAAGTCCACAGTTTATATTAAGGATCACTGTTGGTGTTGTACATCCTATGGGCTTTGACAAATGCATGATGGCACATACCCACCATTACAGTGTCATATAGAGTCATTTCACTGCCCTAAACTTCTCCATGCTCTCCTTATTCATCCCTTCCTATCCCTAACATCTGGAAACCATTCCTATTTCTTAGTCTCCATAGATTTGCCTTTTGCTGAATGTTGTATAGTAGGAATCACACCGTGTTTATCTTTTTGAATGTTGAACAAATGAAAATTTCATGGTAATTGGATGCAGTTATCCAAAATGTTCTGTGACCTTGGCGGTTTGTTGTTGTTATTCATCATCATAGTGCCTGATGACATATGCCATACAAGCTGAAAGAGAGTGCTTTCTCTATGCATTTGCCACCTATTGGGGAGGGTTGAGAAAAATGACCTGATGCACATCTGCAGACCACTAGGTGTCTCTCCCTCCTTCTCTCTGAGGTGGGGATATGCTCTAGCAATGGAAGGAAGCAGCCTCCAGTGGTGATACCTTATATAACTGGAATCACAAGGTCTTACTTACTTATTTGCCATTGGAAATGGGGACAGAAAGAGTCTGTTTCCTATGGTTTGCTTTGAAGGAAAATGTATTGCCTAGTCATCTAGCTTCCTTGTGGTAGAGTTTTCATCCTAAACTGGCTACTCCTCACTCAAGAGCTGGAGATGCATTGTGTTCCGGTAAAATAACTCTCTTCTTACTGCTATTAGTGTGAGGAGTCCAGAAAACTCATTATATTTAAGTTTGACATGGTTAGTCTATGATTCTGCTTCCACTAACGATGCAATTTTCTGTCAGTCTGATGGGGTTTGAATAGGATTATGTTCATTGTACATAGCAGTTCACAGGTAAGTATCAAATTTTGATACAGCCAATCCTTTCTTTTGGCCTTTGATATATTTAAAAAGAGAAAGTAAATGTTCTTAATGCAGTAATGGCCTACAAATAATATTCACTCTAGTATAGTCTTCAGGTGTGGTCCCAAAGTTATACTTTCTAACAATGCATTCATCTGGTACTTTTAGAGTCCTGCATTTTTATTGCTTTAAAATGTATTTTACTTTTTTTTAAATAGTTTTTGATACCTCTGAAGAAGACTCTTCAAGAAGGTAGGATTTTATGGATTTTTCAAAATTAATATGTCAACTGAGAAAATGCAGACAAAAGAAACTAACATTTCTAGAGTGTTCTACTGTGGGCTCGATCCTACCTATACTATGTAATTAACCTGTGTTATATAGTCATCAAAATAACTCTGTAAAGTAACTGTGCTATTGTAGCCTACATTTTATTAATGAGACAACTGTGGTTCCGGGAGGTGGATGAATTGACCCATGATTCCATAGTTAGCAAGGGCTGACTCATGATTTGACTGCCAACCATTTTGGCTCCCAAATTATTCTCTTGTCCCTCAACATACACAGATAAGCTCCTGTGAAGCTCTGCCATGGAAATGAAGAGGCAAATCAGAGCAACTCAGAAAGTCAAATCTGATTGTGTGTTAACTCTTATTCAGAGTTTTTCTAAGAGACCCAGCAGTTACCTTACTATCCTTGACAAATGGAGAGGTAAATAGGACTTGTTCTTCCCACCAAAGCTTCTAGGGCCCATCTCAGTTAGCTATGGCCACAGAACCAAAGATTTTACCTAAACAACACCTAAACAAGCAAGTGTTTTTAGGTAAAATGTTATCTATTCTTCTTGGGAGGAATTGTTTATCTCTGAATAAAGAATATCTATGTTATATTCATTACATTCAGCATGTAATTAGAGGATATTTCTAATAGATTTCTCTGTGCACTGATTTCCCAGTCTGGCTTTCCACTCAGGCTGGTATCTTTGCCTAGTTGTATGAAGGTTTGTTTTTTTTTTCTTTTCCCCTAGAGTCCTTTTTTCATCTTCCATTGCCTCCTTGATTCTTTTACTTTCTTCTCTTCTTTTTCTAGCGTTTCTTTTGTTGGGTTATTTATTTGCTCTTCTGGCATCTCCGGTGTTCTCCATTTTTCTGTAGACAGAATGAAAGGCAGATAGAATTTCAGGAGTTTAAAGAAGCTTACCAAATAATTAATCAAAAAACCCTCTAGTACTTCAACCTGTGTTTACCATATTGGCCAAGTGGTTGTTCCTTATTTAAAACTTCCGCCACTTCAGATTAGTGACCTCAGCATAGTTTCTTATCTGTTAGAGGACGTTTAATGAGCAATACCCAAGTGGGATAAGAGGTGGCCTTTTTTCTCCTTCATTTTAGCCTTGGAGGTAATTTACACAGATGGACACTTCAGCATGTAAATGGTCAACTCTAGACAGATAAACAGGGTATTAACTTGGGGAGTATATCAAGTTAGCTGTTTCAGAAACATAATTGAAGATGCCGAGGGTGAAGTGCGCTCTGTGTTATATACATAGCCCGCATGCTTGAAGGAAATAATGAGTCCTCTGACACAGTCAGGCTTCTTGTTCAGGAAGGTACTGATGACTTTTCTCAAGTTTACTGTGGGTGGACTGCAGAAGAATATGTTTAGTTAGTGGTTTTAATTTGTGTTTGTTTTAAAATACTAGTTATCACTAAATGAGGTTTAAAATCATTTCACTGTTACTTTTTTATGACAGGTGAGATGCCACAGTTTGGGTTAAGTAGTTTAGGGATGCCAGTCAGTCTCTGTCATCTGACTGGCATTACTCCAGGCTCAACTAGTTATAAGAATCAATGGGGAAGATTCTTTATCTTAAAACTTTTAAGATTTTTACTCATTTCATTCCAATAGAACTCTTATGCATGGTCTTATCAATAAAGTCTCATCTCTGATTTTTCTAAGTACTTATTTTTGGTTTTGAAATGTTCACTATAGCAGAAAAATCTGTAGTGACTGGGGGTATTTCCTATCCATTCCCCCTTGAATTCTTCAGGAATATAGAGGATTCTCTAAGTTCAAGGGAGACAATCCTCTCTCACAAGTCAGATGAAGAGGTGAAAAAGGACATTCTAACTTTTCTGTTGTTTCCATTGATTCTATTGCTGCTGACTTGACATTGAAACCCATCATATAGTCATGATTGATCTTTGCTCTCTGGTTGGCCTTGCTGATTCAGATTCCTGAGTCTTCATGTTGATTCACACTTGGAATTGAGAGTTACAGCATTTTTTTTTAGCTTATACTGAGTGGCCAGGTTATTATGAACACCTGATGTTTATAGGCAAATTAGCTATAATTTCAGGCTGAAGTTGCTAGAGGGCCAGACCATTATAAATAAGGAAGCACATTGTTTACCGTGACAGTAGAAGTGATTTTTTTTCTGGTGGGGGCAATATTATGGTTTGGGACATGTTTTCCTGGCATGATTTGGGCCATTTAATTCGTGTGGAACAACTTCTGAATAGCACAACATACTTAAGTATCGTTGCTGATCAAGTTCATCCTATCATGTTGATGGCATATCCCAATGGAGATGGCTTCTTCCAACAAGACAATGCGCCATGCCATGGTGCTCGTATTGTGCAGGAGTGGTTTCAAGAACATGAGGGAGACTTCATCTTGCTTAGGTGGCCCCCACAATCACCAGATCTCAATCCAATTGAGCATTTGTGGGACGAAGTTAAAAGAGCCATCAGGCATCTGGTTCCACAACCATCAAATCTCACAGAACTGGACGGTGCTATTCATCAAGCATGGTGTCAGATACCTTGCATCACCTTTCAACATCTCATGGAGTCAATGCCAAGAAGAATCGCCACAGTATTGAAGGCAAAAGGTGGCCCAACGAAGTACTGATGGGTTCGTCATAATAATCTGGTCACTCAGTATGTGTGTATATAAAAGAGAAAGATGCAAATTGTCAGTACCTTCATGACACCCACCAGACAATCAGGAGTGAGTATGCAAATCAACCCAACAAATGTGTTGTGTTAATTTGCATATGCAGGCGCTGAGCATCTGGGAGCATTCCGAACCATCTCAGCCACTCAGGGCCTCTGGGCAGCGTGGGAAGGCGGGGACAGAGTGGAAAGAGGCAGCTCCAGGGCTGGAGCAGAAAGTCGGTGCCAGCAGCCAGGGAAAGGAAGGTGCATTCTTGCATGAATCTTCATGCATCAGGCTTCTAGTGTGTATATGTATGCACACATATATATGCTGGCACCACCTTTGTGCTCAAGCCCTTGTGCCACCTTTTTCCACTCTGGCCCCGCCTTCGACACTGCCCAGAGGCCCTGAATAGCTGGGACAGTTCGAAATGCTCCCAGCCACTTCACGCCTGCATATGCAAATTAACCCACCACATTTGTTGGGTTGAGTTACATACTCACTCCTCATTGGCTGGTGGGTGTCACGAAAGTACGGTCAATTTGCATCTTTCTCTTTTATTAGTGTGTGTGTGTGTGTTTGTGTGTGTGAGTGTGTGTGTGTGTGTGTGTGTGTGTGTGTGTGTGTATATATATATTAGAGGCCCGGTGTATGAATTCGTGCATGGTTGGGATCTAACTAGCCTGGCCGGAGGAGGGGACAATGGCGGTTGGCTCGAGGGTGCAATTTGCATATTAGCCTTTAATTATATAGGATATACACTGAGTGGCCAGATTATTATGCATTTAGAGATCATCATCATCTGGCCACTCAGTGTATATACATATGCTTTGTGTGCTTGGCCACTATTCCAATTACTAGCACCCTATTCTGGTAGCTGGGTCTCCTAGTTCTACCCAACAGCAACACCCTGCCCACCCCCCACCACACACACTGGAAAGCTTATGTGGAGCTTACTTCTTAGCCCAGATATTTTCAGACTAGTTACCCTTTAAGGTTCTTGGTTTGTTTGTTTTTCTCCTGCTAGAAAGTGTTAGTTAGAAACATTCTGAGCTGCCAGGGATATTCAGATAATGCTGTAGGAAAGGACCAGATGTTCCTTTCCCCTTTGTTACCAGATCTGCACCCCAAGGTTCACTTTCTATTCTGTAGAGCACCTTTCTTTAGGTAGTGGAAGGTCCCACATCACTCTCCCAGAGCATTGGCACCAACTTGCCTGAGGTTCCATAATTGAGGTTGGCCCCTCAAGTGATCTCTTTGCCATAACAATAGAAGTTTCCCAAGTGACTTAAATTTACCTTAGGTTTCAGAGTATTTTAAATTATGCCTCAAAGGAAGCCAGTCAACAGAAAGCTCTGAATCAAATTAGGTTATTGGGACTTAAAAATTCTTAGGCCACATCCATGTCTCATACATATCCATGTGTGACCAGTAGGGTTCTATCTTCCAAGCCAGTTTGGGGTGGACATGGAGATTAAGCATCATTTTCATAAAGAACTCCTGGTTCAGAGTCTGAGGTGATAAAGAAGGAATAGTAATAGTCCAGTCCTGGTCCTGGCTTCTATTAGTTTTCTGTGGTTTGTATGATTTGCTACATAAAGAAAGGAGCATTGTGTTATCTGACTTCAGGAGGCAACCTATTTGTATATACATTTAGTTGCCACTTACATAATAGCTGAGTTACCCTGAAATACAAACCACAACGTAAGTTCAGGTAATAACTAAAATTCATAACATTTTCAGAAAACTGCAACATTTGAATATGAGAAACTATGAAAAATCCACATTGGTATTTATTTGGTAATCCAAAATAATTTCAAGAAATGAATGTCAGGACTAGATTTTTTCTTTGGTTTACAGTTTTCTGAGCATATCTTTTTGCTGTATCATCTCTCTTAATCCTCCTAACAAACTTCTAAAATAAGGCAGAAAGTTTCTTATTTTGTAGAGGAGAACTGAGCCAAAGATGTGACTTGTTTGATAACAAATAGCTGTTGGTTATAGAAATAGGGTGTCTGAGTTCTATAAACTTGTGATTATGTCAAGCTAACTCTAGTTAATTCACTGAATTATACTGCTCTCAACATGAAGGTCATATGTATATATTTTTATTTTGTACTTCATAAAACAGTTGTGGAACTTACAAATTTAAAGTGTATGGTATCATTAACATTGTAATATTAGCTCTGATATTATCTGAAATATCCTAAGAATTTAAAATGTTTGGAAAATATTTTTATATTGATATTAAGAGAGTAATGTTATTTATCACCATTTTTGTCCACAGCAAGCAACAGATAACTTTTAAATGTAAAGAAGAAAGGAGACCTCAAAAATCTGAAAGTAGCACTCCTGGTAAGACTTCTGATAGTGAATTCCTCTTGGTGCTCCTAACATAGATGAATAAGAGTAAGAAAGTTTGATAATGAAAGAGCAGTGAAAAAATACCAAACAATGTGTAAATTGCATGTATAATTTTTCTTAATCTCTTTCTTAATAGCACAGTACTCAGTATTAATAACAAAGTTGAAATCTGGGGCAATATCGTTTGAAAAGAAATTCATTTAGTGAGTCCTGATCCCTAAAATCCCATAAGATATCTTGTGTAAAAAAAATTATGTTAGGATGGTGTATGTTCTTCTATATTCACATTATACCAAATTGGACTTGTTCTAAAAATGGATCTTTTATTTAGTTTTCACTGTGAATGGATTATATTTCATGAGTACTTGTTATTACATGGAGATTTGTCTCACTAAAAAAAGGAACTAAAACTAGGAACTCAACAATACTTTCCTGATAGCACAAGCAAATGGCAAACAATAAGATCTACACCACTTAGCCAGTGTGCAAAAATCTCAGTGAGGTTGTGTTTTAAAGATATCTACCCATCGAACAGAAGTCAGAAAAACAATGCCTGTTATGAAGCACAGCCTATTTTTCACATTATACCAACAAGGTCTCATTATATCAACTTCAATCCTCAGAAGTCAAAACAGAAGGAGATATGTTGACTTCATTAATATGATAATTATCAGGACCCTGGCATTTTTTTTAGAACAAGAATTTCTGTTGCCATTGGTAAAAAATAAATCAGAATAAATATTCAAATAGCCCAACCTGGGACTCAACAAATTACAACAAACGTACAAAAATGTTAATAACAAAAATGCCAGATATGTTACTTAGTTCATTGTGCAATTTGAATTGTGTGAAGACACCTTGGACTTAGTAGACTTTATCAGAGGACCTGTGTAGGTTGGTTTTGCAAGTGATAAGGAAACACAAAGATGAAATAGTGTTTTGACCTTGAAGGTATGCATAATATAGAAGAGCTTTCCCAGGTTTATTTCTGTGTTGTTTTTTTTTTAAGCAGAATTTTCACAGAAAATATCAAAATTCTGTTATTCATTTTTTGGCTTAATGATCTACCATTTAACTCTCAGGTGTCTTTTAGGTACTTGCTACTGTGATGTTGCAGAATTCAAATACCACCCCTGCCTCCAGGAGCTTGTTATTATCATTGCCATGACATTATTTACTATGCTTTATTCAGTGTTTATTAGGTGCCATATCGCACTAGGTGCTTACAAATATAGTTATTTGTTTTTTTTATTGGGTCATAGTGTGTGCCAACCATTTTAAATCCATGATGAGAATTAGAGTTTTTATTTTTTTATTTTTTTTAATATATTTTATTGATATTTTACAGAGAGGAAGGGAGAGGCACAGAGAGCCAGAAACATCAATGAGAGAGAAACATCGATCAGCTGCCTCCTGCACACCCCCCACTGGGGATGTGCCCGCAAACCAAGGTACATGCCTTTGACCGGAATCGAACCCAGGACCCCTCAGTCCGTAGGCTGACGCTCTATCCACTGAGCCAAACCGGTTTCGGCAGAGAATTAGAGTTTTTAAAATGTGGGTGAGGCTTTGGCCGGGTTTCTCATTTGCTTAAAGCTTTGTCCTGGACATGCCTAGCTTGTGGTTTTGATGCCTGGTCAGGGCACATACCATAATAACCCAGTGAGTGCATAAATATGTGGATCAAGAGAACAATGTTTTCTCTCTTTGTGTTTCCCTTCCCCCTACTCACTTTCTAATCAATCTATTAATTTTTTTAAATGTGTGTGATATTTAATGTAAGTATGCAGAGTATGAAGAAGTTCACCAGGTAAAGAGACAGACAGTGATGTTTGGCAGGAAGAACATGTATTGAGATTACACATTTGGCAGAATGAACCGCAGTGCAAGGGCTGGGATGTACAAGTGAACTTGGTGGGATTTGTGAGCAGTACAGTTTCCAAGGTGCCAAATGTGTGCTATGGGGAGAGATGGGAATGGGTGAGTGCCTAGCAGCAGGCTTATGAAAGGCTCTAGTACTACACAAAGGACTAGATCTCTGTTATTTCATAAAATGTTTGTTAAAATGTAGTTGACACACAATATATTACGTTCTGGTGTGCAAAATAATAAGGTGACATCTACATTCCTTATGATGTGTCACACTGATAAGCCTAGTAACCATCTATCACCATGCGAAGTCATTACTACATTGGTCCATTCCCGGTTTTATACACTAGATCCATGTCGCTCATGTATTTTATAACTGGAAGTTTGCACTTCTTGTTTTTTATTGTCTAAAGTTTTACATAAGTCTCCTTTTTCCCCAGTTGACCGCCCCCAAGCCATTCCCACCCCAGGCAAGCCCTCACTGCCCCAGTTTCTGTGTCCATGATTATGCTAATATGCATGCATACAAGTCCTTTGGTGGCTCTCTAACCCCTCACCCCTCCCACCATTTGTCTCTGGATCTATTCTTGTTCATCACATTATGTTGATCATTATATCCCACATATGACTGAAAGCATGTGATATTTATCTTTCTCCAACTGGCTTATTTCGCTTAGCATAATAGTCTCCAGTACCAACCATGCTGTTGAAAATGTTAAAAGTTTCTTCTTTTTTTAATAGCGGTATAGTATTCCATTGTGTAGGTGTACCACAGCTTTTTAATCCACTCATCTGCTAATGGGTGCTTAGGTGTTTCCAAATCATAGCTATGATAACTAGGTTGTGCTGCTATGAACATAGGGGTGCATATATCCTTTCTGATTGGTGTTTCTGGTTTCTTGGGATATAGTCCCTGAAGTGGTCAAATGGGAGTTCCATTTTTAACTTTTTGAGGAAACTCCATACTGTCACAGTGGCTGCACCAGTCTGCATTCCAACCAGCAGTGCATGAGGGTTCCTTTTCTCCACATCCTCGCCAGCACTTGTCATTTGTTGATTTGTTGATGGCAGCCATTCTGACAGGTGTGAGATTGTATCTCATTGTTGTTTTGATTTGCATATCTCAGATGATTAGTGACTTTGAGCATGTTTTATATGTCTCTGGGCCTTCTGTGTGCCCTCTTTCAACAAGTGTCTAGCCTTGGGCAAACTACGGCCCACGGGCCGGATCCCGCTGTTCTACCCGGTTCTCTTGCTCTCCCCTCCACTCCTTTACTTTGAATTTATATTAGTTCACACAAACACTCCATCTATGCTTTTGTTCCGGCCCTCCAGTCCAGTTTAAGAACCCATTGTGGCCCTCGAGTCAAAAAGTTTGCCCACCCCTGAATCCTTTGTCCATTTTTTGATTGGAGTTTTTATCTTCCTTTTGTTAAGTTGTATGAGTTCTCTGTAAATTTTAGAGATTAAATCCTTATCAGAAATATCATTGGCAAATATGTTCTTCCAAGCAGTGGGCTTTCTTGTTGTTTGATAGATGGTTTCCTTTGCTGTGCAGAAGTTTTATATTTTGATTTAGTCCCATTTGTTTATTTTCTCCTTAGTTTCCATGGCCCTAGAAGCTGTGTCTGCAAAGATATTGCTACGACATATGTCTGCTATTTTGCTGCCTATGGAGTCTTGTAGGACTTTTATGGTTTCCCATCTTTCATTTAAGTCCTTTAGCCATTTTGAGTTTGTTTTTGTGTATGGTGTAAGTTGGTGATCTAGTTTCATTTTTTGGCATGTAACTGACCAAATTTCCCAGCATCATTTATTGAAGAGACTGTTTTGACTCCATTGTATGGAAGTTTGCACTTCTTATTCATACCCTTCTGTTTTCTCACTCTCCTCAAGTCACTGTCCTCTGTGAACCCATCAGTATGTTCTCTGTAGCTATGGAGTCTGTTTCTGTTTTGTTTGTTTTATTGTTTTAAATTGCACATGTAAGTGAGATCATATGACATTCGACTTTCTCTGTCTCATTTAATTTAGCCTAACACCCTCACTTCCCATCCATGTTGCTGCAAATGGCAAAATTCCATTCTTTCTTATGCCTGAGTCATATATATATATTACATATACATACACATCCTCTTTATTCATTTATGTATGGAAAGAATCCTAGGTTGCTCCATATCCTCGCTATTATGAATAATGCTGCAGTGAACATAGTGTGCTCACATATTTTTTTTTCAAAATTCATGTTTATATATGTATCTGTTGGGTAAATACCCAGATGAGGAATGGAAGTTCTATTTCTAATTTCTTGAGGAATCTCCATGCTGTTTTCCACAATTACTGGACCATTTATATTCACATGAACAGTGTATGAGGCTTTGTCTCTTCTCCATGTTCTCGAAAGCACTTGCTATTTGTATTTTGAGAACAGCCATTCTGAGAGGAGTGAGGTGGTACTTCTCTATGGCTTTAATTTTTTTTTCCCCTGATTAGTGATGTTGAGCTATTTGTTTCCTTTAATTTTGTAAAACATGTTTTTAATTATTTTTAAAGGGATAGGAAGGGAAAGTGAGAGATAGAAACATCAATGAGAGAGAACCATCATATCCATCGGCTGCCTCCTGCATGCCACTGCTGGTGTTGAGCCTGCATCTGGAGCATGTGCCCTGACTGCGAATTGAACCAGATGCATGGGGCAAATATTAATCCACTTAGCAATACTGGCCTGGCCTGTGGGTTTATTTTAAACAGGGAAAAAACTGAGAGACTTGGAGTTGACGTCCTCTAACTTTTGATGGACTTGGGTTATATCCCATACTCATTCTTAAATCTTTAGTGGTAAACTAGTTACTTTAATGAGATTAGTATAATCATATCTCTCTTAGGAGCTGGGTAGATAACACCTTCTTTGTGTATCAGAACAGTAAATGTCCAAATACAGTTGTGGTTCTCCAGCAAAAAAGAAGACTAGGTAGGAGCCAGCAATACTCACTACAGGGATTCATTGGAGTTTTTGGCAGAAGACTAACAAGATTACATATCATTAGGGTCCTCTGGTTGTGGTGTGAAGCAGGATCAGCAATATTTTTCTTTAAAAGGGCCTGATTTTAGTCCATGTCATACCTACTCAAGTCTGCCATTGAAGTGTGAGAGCAGTCCTAGAGAATGTATAAGTGAATATGCATGACTGTGTTCCAGTGAGACTATTTGCAAAACCAGATGGCAGCTTGTATTTGGCCTGTGGGTCTTATTTTGCTGACCCCTCATGTAGAGGATAGATGGAAGGAAACCACATAAAGAGATGGGGGACCAAAAAATATTTTGCCTCTGGACTAGCATAAGTCTACCATGAAGTTTTCATGCATCCATGCTGAAATGAGTCAGGAAGCTCAATTTATCCCATTTAAAATGTTGGTGTTTTTCTACGTTTATGTCTTTCTCGTTTGTTTTCCTTAAAAAACCTTATTAATTTAAGAAAGAACAATAATAGTTGGTAGTATTTTCCCTGCTGTGATAGCCATCTGCTAAGAGCCTGTGTTTGATTAGGGCAGTTGACAGTAGCAAAATAAAGCAGAGGTGGTAGGTTTTGTGATGATTGCACGTAAAGAGTTAGTGGGGAGAGAGAAATCTAAGGTGATTCATAGGTTTCCACGTCCTGCACTGGCATTTTTTCATTTGTTGTTGTTAATCCTCACACAAAGGTATTTTCCATTGATTTTTAGAGAGAGTGGAAGGGAGAGGGAGAGACCGAGAGAAACATCAATGTGAGAGGGACACAGCAATCGGTTGCCTCCTCCATGCACCCCGACCAGGATCAGGGATCCTGAAACCAAGGTACTTGCCCTTGAGGGGAATCACACCTGGGACACTTCAGTCTGTGGGCCAAGGCTCTATCCACTGAGCAAAACCAGTGAGGGCCTGCACTGGCATTTGGATTGGACATGAAGACTAGGACTTTAACTGATCAGCAGGAAAGAGCAACAGTTCATCCACAAAGACCAGTATCTTTCCATACATGTTTAATTGGATGGTATATCCATGGATATGACTACATTTTGGATACAATTTCTTTCACTTTTTACTTGTCCTGTCAACAACTAACTTTAATAGGTGATCCATGATATTAGTTTAATAAAAAAATTTAAAAAGATTAGTAATAAAAAAAAAACAACAACTCTGCAATCTTTAGAACTCTTTTGTTATATACTAGAGGCCTGGTGCATGAATTTGAGCATGGGTGTGGTCTGTCCAGCCCAACCTGATGGGGGTCGATCATGGGCGGGGCCAATCAGGGTGTCTAATATTGGAAGCTATAGCTTCCCTCCAGCTGGATCGAATTACACTTTAGGGATGGCCAAAAGAAAACCCACAACAGAACACTTTTGCATTTCACGTGCCATGTGATGAAGTTGTTTATCTGTTGTTGCAAACATATATCAAGATGGATGATGGCCCTTTAATGATTTTTGCGTTCTTCCTGGGGCTCTACTCTGAGTTTCCCAATATGATCTTCATGTCTGTCTGCTTAAAATTATTTTGTTTTTGAATGTGCCTACCCTTCACTGTTGCTCCTGGCAGCCTGCAGGTCCTCTTGCCGCCCCATTTACAGAGAGATTGAAAGCTCACCTAATCTGCAAGGCACTGCCATTTCACAAAATCTCCACACAGGCTCTTTACATTCCTCAGCAAAGGGCTGCCATCCTGTTAATGATTAAGTTGCCTTTTTGGCTAACTTAGGAGTTCTCCTGGGGGCACAGGCCGTGGAAGGACAATTCCACACCTTGGATGCAATATTAGCAGAGCCCTCTGGAGACTTGGGCCCGGGTCAGAAGAAACTGATAATTATTTTCTTGTGCTTGCACTAAATGTACATGCACCAGGGATCCAGGCAGTGATTTATGGGTGTTGGGTGCCTATCAGGATGGGGACTGGCCAGGGGGAGTGGCTGCAGGTGGTTGGCGGCCAGCCAAGCTCCTGATTGGTGTACTGGGTGCTGATAGGGGGCCGGGCCCGCTGGGAGGAGAAGTCGCTAGTCATTTTGGTCATTCTGGTTGTTCGGCAGTAATGTTCCCTGGGCTTTTATATATATAGATGACAATTACTTTTTTTTTTTGCAGTTATCCCAGTTCGTTGATTGATTCATAACTCTTGCAAAAGGGAATTAAACCATGTTCAGTTGGAGAAATTTGTCAGTGAGATGTCTTCCTTTCCTTTACAGGAACTTTGATAGTATAGAACATACTGTCAAGCATTAGGATTCTGTATTTCTTATTCTGACTAAATAGGAATGTTGCAAGTTTCACATAACTTTCTGACATCATTGATTCATTTATTTCTTTCATGTCTTTATTCCAATTGTTATAGATCTACAGAAAACTCAAAAACAAGCAAGGACTGAAAAAAAATCAAGTACAGGTATTCTGTGAAATCAACTTCTGTATTGTGATCATGTATAATACATCAATCCAAATAATATTTTTATATAATGATATTTTGTTAGATGTTTCTAAACACACCTCTAGGTTTGTTTATTCACTGGAAAAATTTACAGGACCCATCATATAGGTGTGGTCATATATGAGTTTTATTACAGTTAAAGGTTTAAAGCAAAATCAGCAAAAGAGAAAAGGTGCATGTGACAAAGTGTGGCAGCCATCTGGTACAAGCTTCCAAGAGTCCTCACCCTGTGGAGTTACCAGTATGTGTTAGTTATTCCAGTGTCAAATTCTGACAATACACATGAAATATGTCATCTACCAGTCTTGTTAGACTCAGTGCCAAGGTTTTTATGGCAGCTAGTCACATAGGCATCTTCCCCATAGCATGTACCAAAGTTCTAGATTCCCAGAAGGAAAGCAGGTGTACAGTATGAACCCGATCGGTTATACAAAGTGTTAAGGCACAGGGGGCCACTCTCCTCTGTTAGGGAAAGGTGGAAACCCTCCCCAGATTCAGGTTTTAAGACTCCAACTGAAGTATAGCCATTTAAGCAGGACTTTCTAAGGATTGCAGTCTTAGGCCAGCTGCATGGAAATTTTCTGCACAGCAGGTACAGCTCTGACTGAATTTTTGGCTTTAGCCTAAAATTTTGTTTTTAAAGCAAGTAATACGATAACACTAGAGGCCCGGTGCATGAAAATTCATGCATTGGATGGGGGTGTCCCTCTGCCTAGCCTTCCCCCTCTCACAGTCCAGGAGAGCTCAGGGGTGGGAGGCGACCCGGTGATCAGGTGAAGGTGATGCCCCCATCACACCTCTGCTGCTGCCACTGCCAGCAGCACAAGCCTGGGCTGGCCCTGGTTACCTGAACCTCGGGTAGCCCTGGGCAGCTGAGCAGCTGTCATCCAAGGCTTGCCTGCACCTCGGGCCTTCCCTGGGTGGATGTGCAGCTGCCATCCAAGGCTTGCCTGCACCTCGGGCCTGCCCTGGGTGGATGGGCAGCTGCCATCCAAGGCTTGCCTGCACCTCGGGCCTGCCCTGGGTGGCTGGGCAGCTGCCATCCGAGGATTGCCTGTGCCTCAGGTGTCCGCTGGGCATCTGCCATCCAATGCTTGCCTGTGCCTCAGGCTGGCACTGGGCGGCTGGGGGGATGAGGGTGGGTCTGGATGCACCATGCACCTGCCACCCCCATTCCTGCGGGGCTGAAAGGACTGGGGGACTCCAGCAGGGCTGAGGTTACTGGGCACCACCATCTTGTGGCTATGGGTTCTGCCATATTTGTGACAGTGTGACAGTCAATTTGCATATTCCCTCTTTATTAGATAGGATAACATGGTACTGGTTTCAGTTGCATCATCTATAATTGCTTGCAATGCTGGCCACTTTTGTTATTCTTGGTGAGCATTTCACAGGTATTTGTATATAAATTACTAGGGCAATATTAGGCAATGATCAGCTTTCCTTTTCATCCAATTAACTAGAGGCTTGGTACACAAAATTCATGCATGGGGGGTCTCCCCTCAGCTCAATTTGCATCCTCTCCAATCTGGAAACCCTCAGATTGGACCTAAACCGGCAGTTGGACACCCCTCTCACAATCCAAGACCACTGGCTCCTAACTGCTTACCTGCCTGCCTGTCTGACCACCCCTGAATCACCGCCCTGCTGGCCTAGTTGGCCCATGCAGCCTTCTGTTCAGTCGTTTAGTCGTCCCTCACTAAACCTTCTACTGGCCTCATCGCCCCACCCAGCCTGCTGTTTGCCGTTACTCTTATTGTTACGGCATCCCGGAAATTTGCTATATTCCTCTATTATTAGTATAGTTGTTTCAAGATAATTTTTACATAAAATTAGTATAATGATTTCTGATTTTATAGAATAAAAAGTGTCCTTTAATATGGATGATTCATATTTTATATTTCACTAAATTCCTGTTTATATTTACAAAGCAAGTTATTCAATCATATTTATTAGTTATTTTCTTGCCCTAGTATACATTTAACACTATTTGCTTTATTTATGACTTTCCATATGCTTCACTACATTGTGAGGATAATTCCCATTTTCTGATACTTAGATCTTTATCTTAATTTTTAAGGTGATGTGTCTTGAAAACAGCATTAATGTGTTGATATATGTTAATAGAAGATTCCTTGATACATTATTTGCAAGAAAAATTACTAAGACTTATTTTTTAGAGACGTTTTAGGTGCACAGTCTGATTGAGCGGAAAGTACAGTGTGTGCCCATAAACCACACAACCCCGAACACACAGCCTTGCTCATTTTTCACATCCTGCACCAGAGAGGTGCATTTATAACAATGGATGTGTGTGCACTGAAAATGTATGATGGCACATACCCACCCTTACAGTATCATACAGAATCACTTCACTATCCTAAAAATCCTCTGTGCTTTGCTTATTCATCACTCCCTTCTCCCTAATCCCTGGAAAACAATGATCTTTCTTAGTCTCCATAGATTTGCCTTTTCCTGAATATTGTATAGTTGGATTCATACAGTGGGTACATTTTTGTATGTTTAACAAATGAAAATTCCAAGGTAAATGGATGTAGTTGTCCAAGATGTTTTTATCTTAGTTATTTGTTGTTGTTGTTGTTGTTGTACATCAACATAGGATCTGATGACATGTCCCATACCAGCTGAAAGAGAAGGATTTCTATAAGCATTTTCCACCTAAGGGAGAGGGTTGAGAAAAGTGATCTATGCACTAGTGCAGAGCACTAACTGTGTGGACCACCCTGCTCTATGAGGTGGGAACAGATACACTCTAGTAATGCAAGGAGACAGCTCAAGGGGTTCTACTGCATACAACTAGAATCACAAAGTTTTTCTACTCATCTTGCAATATGAAATGGGGCCAGAAAGAGTCTGTTTTCTATGTGCAGTTGTGCTTCAAAGTGTAGTGTCTAGAGTATTTCATCTTAAATTATCTTGTCTTCACTGAAGAGCTAGACAATTTGTATCGTGTTACAGCAGAATAAGTATACTGTCTTCTAACTGCTGCTGATGGGAGGAGTCCAGAAAACTCATGCTATTTAAGTTTGACATGGTTAGTCTATGATTCTGCTTCCACTAACAACATAATTTTCTGTCAGTCTGATGGTGTTTGGTTAGGATTACGTTCATTGTACATAGCAGTGCACAGGAAGGTATCCATTTTTGATACATCCCATTTTTCTGTGTGTGTGTTTGATATATTTAAACAGAGAAAGTAAATGTTCTTATGTATTAATGGCCTACCAATAATATGATTAATGTTTACCCTAGTATAGTCTTCAGGTGTGGCCCCAAAATTATACTTTCGAACAATGTATTAGTCCAGTACTTTTAAAGTCCTGTATTCTTATTGTTTTAAATTGTATTTTACTTTTTTTAAAATAGTGATTGGTGTCTCTAAAGAAGACTCTTTAAGCAGGTAGGATTTTATGGATTTTTAAAAATTATAGCTCACTAAGAAAATGCATAGAAAAGACACTAACATTTCTAGAGTGCTCTACTGTGGGCTATACCCTATACTATGTAATTACCCTGTGTTTTAGAGTCATTACAATGGCTTGGCAAAGTAGCTGTGCTAATGTCACCTATTTTTTATTAATGAGGCAACTGTGATTCAGGGAGATGGATGAATCGACCCATGATGCCATAGTTAGCAAGGGGCTGAGCCATGATTTGACTGGCAAACAGTTTGGCTCTGAAATTATTCTGTTGTCCCTCAACATACACTGATAAGTTCCTGTGAAGCTCTGCCATGGAGATAAAGTTGCAAACCATATCATCTCGAAAAGTCAAATCTGATTGTGTGTTAACTCTGATTTAGAGTTTTTCTAAGAGGCCCAGTGAGTCTAAACATTTATCTTACTCTCCTTGACAACTATAGTGGTAAATAGGACCTGTGCTTCCCACAAAAGCTTTTAGGGCCCATTGGGGTTCACTATGGCCACAGAACCAAAGGTTTTTACCTGAGCAAGGTCTAATCAGGCAATGGTTTTTAGGCAGAATGATATACCTTCTTCTTGGAATTACTTATTTATCTCTAAGTAAAGAATATCTATGTGTAGACCATGTTATCTTAATTGGATTAAGCATATTTTTAGAGGATATTTCTAATGGATCCTCTAATTACTGGCTTCCCAGTCTGGTTTTCTCTTCAGGCTAGTACCTTTTCCTCGTTGTCTGAGGTTTTTCCTTTGTTCCTATAGTCTTTTTTCCCCTCTTGCATGAGTTCTTGATTTATTTTATTTTATTCTCTGCTTTTATTGGTATTTCTTTCTTTGTGTTATTTTTTTCCAATTCTGCCAACTATGGTGTTCTCCATTTTTCTATAGACAGAATCAAAGACACATAGAATTTCATAATTTTAAGGAAGCCTAGCAATTAATTAAACAAAATCTTCTCTAGTGCTTCAACCTGTGTTTGACATCCTGGCCACGTGGTTGTTCACATGGAGTAATGGGAGCACATTAACGTGACTCACTGAGATAATAAGAAGTGGTGGAACAGAGATGTAAATTCAGGTTGCTAAATGCAATGCTCGTCCCTTTATTTTCATTCTGTTCGTGAGTTTTCATAACAGAAACAGAGGGAGTGGGTTGTGAACACAGTCCATAGAGGATAAGAATGGAACGAGCAGGGAATCCCAAGTTTCAAGGGGAACAACACTGGGTTGGGTTTGAAATAAGAGTTCTGGAAAAGAGATGGAAATACTGAAGTTTATGACAAGTTAAAGGTAAGTTTTAAGAAGAAGGACACTGAAAGAGGGTGGTTCTCCAGAAAGGCAGGTTAAAATATGGGCAAAGATGTCCTGAAGAGGTTGCTGGTCTTTTGCTTGGTTGTTTAATTGGAGGAACTAGCAGCATTCAAGGTTTCTTTAGAAAAATAAGAAAAGAATTTGAGCCACTGGGAAGATTCTTTTCATCGCATAAAGGACTATGGTCTCATCTACCTGACTCACAGAGTGGGGCTTAGGTCCCCTTGAGTCCTAGGGAATGGAGATTGCTGAACTACATAGATCTATGGCCCAAGGCAGGTGTCTTCTCTGCTTTACCTGGTTTCCCAATTAGCTGATGTGCTTCCCTTGTACATGGAGGTTTGAGGAGGGGCAGGACTAGATGCCAATCAGAAATGGAGTTGGGTAACACTAAAACATTTTTGTAAATAGAGCCCCACCGTTAATTATATCAAGAATCATTATTTGATATGCAGATAGCTTATCTTTGACTTAAACTTTTTGTTGCTTGTTTTAAAGAAATTAACTCACTCATTTTTGTTGTATATTTTACTGTAAAGACTTTGCAGCAAATCTGGCATTGATGATTCAAGGCCTACATCACACAATGAAGACTTGAAGGTAAAGTGCTCCCTTGTGAAATTACTTGTCCTTCTGTGTGGCCCTTACTCTTATAATTTTGTAGCAGCCTACCTGTCATTGATTTATGTTTGTAATGCAAAATTAGTCTTTTTATTGTTAAATTCTCAACCGAGATATGCCTTTTTAAAAATTGATTTGAGAGAGAGAGGAAGGGTTAGAGGGAGAGAGAGAAAGAGAATCATTGACATGAGAGAGAAACATGGATTGGTTTCCTTCCCCTTGGGCCCCCACTGGGATTAAACTGACAACCTGTGTATGTGCCCTGACTGGGAATTGAATTCGTAACCCTTTAGTACATGGGACATCGCTCCAACCAGCTGAGCAACACAGGCCAGGAAAGAAAACATGTTTATTTTATTGTGTGATTCCTTTTATATGTCACTTCCACAATAAGTGACTACATAGAGACAGAAATCAGAGACTGCGGTGGGGGGATGGGGAGTTCCTGTTTCATGAGAATGAAGTACCCTTCTGGAGTGATGAAAATTTTTGGAACTAGATAGAGGTCATCATTGTACAACATTATAAATGTATCAATTTTTTCACTTTAAAATGGTTTATTTGATTTTTGGTGAACTTTACTTACTACAAAAAGAATACTCTCATAATAATAATTAATCGATCAAATTAAGATCATGTTACACCTTTAAAAACAATCCAACAGGCTCATTTAAACAGGTCTTCTGGTGAAAGGTTACATTGTTAATTTGAGATGCTTCTTGTTTCTTGAGGTAGGCCTGCATTGGTTTGAATTTCCCTCTTAGGATGGCTTTCGCTATGTCCCATAAATTTTGCCTTGTCATGTTCTCATTTCATTTGTCTCAAGGTATCCTTTGATTTTTTCCTTGATATCATTGTTAACCCATTCACTGTTTAGTAACAGGTTATTTAGTCTCCATGTGTTTGTGTGTTTTCTTTGTGTGTGTGTGTGTGTGTGTGTGTGTGTGTGTGTAATTGATTTGTAGTTTGATAACATTATAAATGTGGTTGGAGAAGATGTGTGAAATGATTTTAATCTTTTAAAATTTCCTAAGGCTTTTTTTATGGTGTTACATGTGGTCTACCCTAGCAAATGTCCCATGTGTACTTGAAGAAAATGTATTCCCTGCAGTGTTACAGTGTAATGCTCTGAAAAAATCAATGAGATTCATCTGGTAAAATGTGTCCTTTAAGGGTGCTGTTACCTTTTTTATTTCTTTTGGAAGATCTATCCATTGATGTCAATGGGGTGTTAAACAGCCAACTATGATTATATCAATATTTACTGTATATAATTAGGTGCTCTTATGTTTACAAAGGTTATTTCTTGTTTTTGGATTGATCCCATTATCATTATACCAGAGGCCCGGTGCACGAATTCATGCACAGGTGGGGACCAGCCGGACCGACCCGATAGGGCTAGGTGGCCTGGGAGAGGGGCCACAGTTGGTTGATGGGATAGCCCCGCCTTTGGTTGAACTCACAGTTGAACTCCCGGTTGAATTCCCAGTCCAAGGGACAATTTGCATATTAGCCTTTTATTGTATAGGATAGTGACCTTCTTTATCTCTTGTTATAGCCTTAGTTTTAAATTCCATTTTACCTGATATAATTATTGGTATCCTGGCATTTTTTTGTTTATATTTTGAAAAACATTTTAATTTATTTTTTTACTTACTGATTTAAGAGAGAGACCAAAGGAGAGATACAAAGAAAGTGTGTGTGTGTGTGTGTGTGTGTGTGTGTGTGTGTGTGTGTGTGTGTGTGTATGAGAGGGAGAGAGAGATAGAGAGAGAGAGAGATAGAGAGAGAGAGAGAGAGGAAGAGAGACACAGAGAGAGAAACATTGATTTGTTGTTCCTCTTAATTATGCATTCATTGGTTGCTTCTTGTATATGCCTTGATGAGAGATTGAACTTGCAAACTTTGTGTATCGGGACAATGCTCTAACCAATTGAGTTACCATGCCAGGGCCTTTTTGCTTTGCATTTTCAAGAAATATAATTTTCCATCCCTTTGCTTTCAGTGTGTGTGTATCTTTCACTAAGGTTGGTCTGTTGTAGACAGCACATATAGGGGTCTTATTTTCTTATCCATTCATCTATTTGATGCCTTTTGATTGGAGCATTTAAACCATTTACAATTAAAGTGATTATTGATAGGTACATACTTTTTGCCATTTTATTCTTTATAATTATATTCCCCACCTTTTTTCCCTTTTCCTTTCTGTAGAAGTCCCTTTAACATTCCCTTTAATACTGGTTTTTTGATTATGAACTTCTTTAGCTTATGAGGGGAGCTCTTTATTTCTCCTTCAATTTTGAATAATAGCCTTGCTGGGTAGAGTAGTATTGGTTGTAGGTCCTTCTTTTTCATCATTTGGAATATTTTATGCCAATCCCTACCAGCCTGAAATATTTCTGCTGAGAAAGCATCTGACAGTCTTATGGGGGCTCCTTTGTAGTTAACTATCTATTTTTTTTTCTCTTTTAGCCTTTAAGATCTTCTCTTTGTCTTCAAGCATTGCCATTTTAATTATGAAGTGTCTCGGAGTGGGCCTCTTTGAATTCATCTTGTATGGGACTCTGTGTCCTGCACTTGTGGTTCTTGTTTTTCACCAGGTCAGGGAAGTTTTCAGTCATTATTTCTTCAAATGGGTTCTCAATTTTTTGCACTCTCTCTCCTCCTTCTTTTACCCATGCAATGTGGATGTTACTATGGTTTGTGTTGTCCCTGAAGTCATTGAAAGTAGCTCATTTAATTTTTTTTTCTGCTCTAATTGGGTGCTTCCTGCTACCTTGTCTTCTAAATCAAATATCCTATTCTTTGCTTCATCTAATCTGCTGTTGATTCCTTCTAGTGTATTCTTCATTTCAGATATTGTATTCTTCATTTCTGAGTGGTTATTCTATGTGGTTTCTTTGTCCTTTTTTATACTTGCTATCTCTGTGTTAAAGTTATTACTACATTCCTTGAGCATCTTTGTAACCATGTTCTTGAATTCTGTATCTTATGCATATTTTCCCTCCATTTCATTTAGCTGTTTTTTCTTGGAATTTCTTCTGTTCTTTCATTTGGGGCATATTTGACTCCCAATTTTGGCTGCCTCTCGCTATTTGTTTCTGTATATTAGTTAGATCTGCTTTGCACCCTAGTCTTGGTATGATGGTCTTATGTATTAGGTGTCTTTGAATCTCATTGGCACATTCTTTCTGGTCACCTCAGTTAGGTGCTCCTGGAATGTTCCTTGTGTGTGAACGCTCCTTTTGTAAAGCCTTGATTGCTGTTTGCCTGTTTGTGGATGGATTGATCTTCTGGCTGGCTGACTACACACAGTATACATACAAGCTGCTGTGCAAAGGCTGACCCCATGTTGAGCAATCCATGCCGGCTCAGTTTGCTGTATGCCTAGATCTTCATTTGTGTGTTCTGCTTGTGGATCTAATTGGGTCATGCTCTGAAGTCCCCTCCTCCCCAACCCTCGGGTTTGTTGGTTCTGGAGCCTCTTGCAAGGGACTCTGCTGCAAGTCAATGTCAGTCTCTGGCTGTGATTTCCCTTGGGCTACCTGTGTGGAGCTATAAAGAGATCCAATATTTGTGACGCCTCTGCTGTGCCTGGGTGCACCTGGGAGGGGCCAGCTGCACCTGGGAGGGGCCAGCTGCACAGCAATGCCTCCTACCACCAGCATCAAGCCCCTGGGGCAGCTGAGCAAAAAGCCCAAGTCGCTTGGAGATCCACCTGTGCCTTCAAGCTTTCTGTTGGGGTCATTCACTTGAGAGAGTGCCCATTGGTATGTGAGTTGCATGAGGTAAGTGACTCATCAGGTAGGTGCAAGTGTTGTTTACCATGTTCATACAGATTCAAACTCAGTTTCATTTTTGGGTGTGAGGCCACTCAGCACAAGTCCCAGGGTACACCAATGCCACTTATCACCCACCAGATACCTGAGGTCTGTTGTGGTTGGGTGGGGCCTCAGGAAGACATTAGGGGAAGGCTATAAAAATTCATTGAGGCCCCAAGACCGAGATTTGGCTGTATGAAGGGAGAGCTCAGCACTGGAATGGTGGCTTTAGTTAGATCAGCAAGGGAATAAAGACCCCCAACCCAAAGTCACACAGCACAGTCTGACACCCCCTGAGTCCACCCAGACCTGCTTAAGAGATCTCCATGAAACACCATGGGCCCGCACTCCTTTGCAGTGTGTAGCTCCACAGGGTTGGGGATAAGGATTCAGGATGTTGGTCTACATTCCCCAGGCTGAGACCATAAGGAGCGAGGGCTTGACCCAGGGGTGATGGCATCTGTGGGCATTGTGGGAAAGGGACTCAGCACAGGGAGGGCACCCAGAGGCCATCCCCTCAGCGCTCTCTCCCAGAGCCACACAAAGCAACCTCCTCACATGACTCCCAGGCCACTCTAAGCCACCCTTTCTTCTTAGGCCCAGGGTAGGTGGTGGGAAGGCTACTTGTGTGCTGGCCCTTTACGAGGGCTCCTGGGTTTCTAGCAGACTCCCACCTCCTCCTGGAGGCAGAATCCCTGCTGATTTTCACAGCCAGATGTCCTGTGGGCTCCTCTTCCAGGCTCTGGCCCTCAGGGCTGGGAGCCCAGTGTGGGGTTGAGACAACACGCTCCTCAGGGGGACCATTGCACTGAGACAGGCCTCGGCATTCTCAACCACCACAAGTGAATGCAGGTCCAGCCCTTTCTGAATCTCTGTTCTTCCTACCAGTCTAGCTGAGGCTTCTTCTGTAGATCCTCGGTTATAAGACTGACATTCAGCTAGTCTTCAGTTAGTTATTCAGGGTAGTAGTTATATAATTGAGTTGTAATTCCAATCTGGTCCATGGAGGAAGTAAGTGTAACTTTTACCATCTTGGATCACCCTAAAAAATTCTGAAATGCACTGCAGGGGCTCACTATTTAGGATATGGTGAGGTGAAATATTTTAAGTGAGGAAGGCATTGTAATGTTAAAATTCAGCTACTAATTTATTTCTAATAGATTTAGCATCCAACAAATTCTTTGGCTCCAATAGTGTTACAATTAGTTGAGGGCACATGTTTTTATTTTAACTTAGATCAAGGCAAGTTTTTCTTGTCTTCTTTCTTTCTTTCTTTCTTTCTTTCTTTCTTTCTTTCTTTCTTTTTTACTTCTCAGTTACAATTCATTGATTTGGGGAATAGGTAGTCATAGATTAAGAATTCTAATAGTTAATTTTAAATTAAATTCTAATTTTTCTTTGTCCATACTTGATTACTTAAGGATAAAGTTATTTCAGAAACACGTACCTGGACAGCAAAGACATTTAAAAATCTAAGGAAGCATATTCATCTTCCACCTTTGCATCTGAAAAAAATGTCTCAAGAATCACAAATAAATAGGGCATGTGACAAAGAGGATACATCTGCGTATTCAGGACACCCTTCTGTGCAAAAGAATAAGGAAATGTGCATCAAACAAGGCACATTAGAACAGAGGAAGCATTTACAACTTTCCAAAGATGAGTCAAAGCAGAAGTCACATAAATTTTCTGTAAAGTTCAAAACGACGGATTGTCCTGAGAAAGAGCCACTACGTGATAACTCTAAAGAAAGAGCAAGTTTAAGACAAGTGCCTTCTAATTTGACAAATAAAATGCTTGATTGGGAGGGAAAAGATGCATTTGGAAAGTCTATCTCTGCAGCATTACAAACATTTCCTAAACGAGAAGAAGCCACTCTCAAAATTCTTTGTCCATCTCATGCAGACCCCGGGTCCCCAGAAGACTCTCCGTGGTCATCTTCTTCTGAACTTTGTTTAAAAGAAAAGGAATTACACTCTGAAAATGATCAGAAACGTAATCATGTTTTGAACAAAAATGAGAGTTTTTATAATGAAACAGAAAATAACAAAGTAAGGACCCCAGTAGTTACATCCGGAGTGAAAGAAGACCAAGAGTTTGCTATGCAGATGACAAAAAATATGAACCCAAATACCATGGATTGGAAACTAGGCATCGGACCTACACTTCAGTCTCGTGATCCGAAAAGCTATCTTGAATTGCAGCATCCCTGCTGCAATGAAGCAAAACTCATCATTGAAATAAAAAACCATGATATGCCTGCTGTTACAAATACTATTAAGGAAACAAAGACAAATCAAGACTTGTTCCAGAAGCCATTATGTGCAGATAATGGCAATGCTAATTATTGTAAAAGAATGGACTCTAAATTAAAAGATAAGAGTTCCTCTGCACTGCACAATGACAGAACACCTGGAGTAAACATGATTGAAGAACTACAGCAAGATATACAAAGGCTTAAGAATGATGTAGACATGTTGAAAGTAGAGATCCTTGCTTTGAAAAAAGAGAAAGTTCAACTTCAAAAAGAGGTAGAATTTCACTTGCTGCTACTCTTTGTTTTCTCTCTTTATCAATTCTCTGATCCACTCTGATTTTCCACTTCTGAAAAATACATTGTATGTAAAATGAGGCTGTCTAAATATGTAATTGTATATATAAATAGATTATGTCAACTAAATAACAGGAGTTCAAGAAAATATTCTTCTGTTCTTTAATTGACTTAAGTCTCTCTGTCAGTCTTTTCTCTGAATTGGGCAACTAATTTAGCTATGTACCATGTAACCTATGTACTATGAACCAGTGAAAAGTATAAAGGAAATTGTTTAAAAAATGTAATAAGTACTATGCTGTTGTTTTTTTAAGTCCATTGGCTTAAATTTACATTATATCTCATAGCTCAGGGAGTGTGACTCAGTGGTGGAACATTGACCCATGAATCAAGTTGGCCCTGATTGGATTCAGGGTCAGGGCACAGTGTTGTGGCTGTATCCATAGTAGGGGATGTGCAGGAGGAATCCAATCGATGTTTCTCTCTATCACTCTCCCATGCTCTCTTCCTACAATTTAAAAAAACCATAAATTGCATCCCAGAAATAATAAAGTGGAAGGAATCTATAACTGGGAGAAGGGTTATAAACAAATATCCCCAGCTAAACTCATCTATTTTGTGCTATAGTGTGTACAATCTTCTATGGTTTACTCAAAACCTTGGAAATTAGAATTCTAATATGATCGCTTCAGGATATTTTTATTTCATTTTAGTTACAGTTTACATTCAATATTATTTTGTGTTAGTTTCACATGTACAACATAGTGGTTAGATAATCATATACTTTACAAATTAGTCTCCCCAATATTTCAAGTACCCGCCTGCACTGTACATCATCATTGTAATTTTATTGAGATATTTTACTAACAAACATATATACTTCCACATATATTTTTATCACCACTCTCAGATGTGTTTGTTGAGTCAAAGCTTTACATTACGTTGTTTAATAAAGTATGGTACTGCCATAAAAAAATGAAACCTTACCATTTGTGACAGCATAGGTGGACCTAGAGGGCATTATTCTAAGTGAAATATATCAGACAGAGAAAGAGAAGTCCCATATGATTTCACTTATATGTGGAATGTAAAGAGCAAAATAGATGAACTAAGAAATTTAAGAGAGACTCATAGATAACAGATCTGACTGATGGATGTGAGAGGAAAGGGAGTCAGAAGACCGGGCAAAAGGTAAGGGGACTAAGAAGTACAAAATGGTAGTTACAGAATAGTCACCGAGATGTCAAGTTCAGCATAGAGAATGTAGACAATCCTATTGTAATAAGGATGAGTGGTGTCAGGTGGTTGCTTGAAATATCAGGAGGATCACTTTGTAAAGTATCTGATTGTCTAACCACTATGCAGCCCAACTGAAACTAATACAAATAATGTGGAATGTGAACTGTAGTGGAAAGATTAGAAATATGGAAACATAGAATACCTTCCAAAAATAAAAGCATGGCAATTATCATTTTGACATGTATATATCATATAGGTCACATAAATTATTTGCAATAAACTCAATATTTGTCTGTAAAGGAGAAAACTGAGTTTTGAGGTGGAAAAAGTTTGAGACAATATGCTCCTTTATAAGAAAAAGTGGATGAGCCCTCTCATTACACTAAGGCATTAAATTACTTTTCAAAAGTCATATTTAATTTACCTGGTTAATTCGATGAAATTTTCTGTTTATTTATCTGATTCAGCATTATAGAATTCCTAGAGGCCCAGTGCACAAAGTTATGTACCAGTGGAGTCCTGCAAGATCAAGCCAAAACCGGCTCTCCTACATACTCCAAGAGGTCCCAGATTGCGAGAGGGCACAGGCCAGGCCAAGGGACCCTACTGGTGCATGATAGGGGCCGGGGAGGGTCACGAAAAATTGGCCAGGAGTGGAGGGACCACAAGAGGGCTCTAGGGCATGTCCAGCCAATATTGCTCAGTCCCAATCAGCTGGATCCCAGCAGCAAGCTAACCTACTGGTCAGAGCATCTAGCCCCTGATGGTCAGTGCATGTCATAGAGACTGGTCAACTGGTCAACCGTCTGCCCCCTGGTGGTCAATGCACATCATAGCGAGCAGTTGAGTGGCCTTAGCATATCATTAGCATAGTATACTTTGATTGGGTAAATGGCTGACTGGACGACCTTACACTTAGGCTTTTATTATATGGGACTAGAGGCCTGGTACATGAAATTTGGGCACAGGATGGGGAGGTCCCCCAGCCCAGCCTGCACCCTCTCACAATCCAGGATCTCTCTGGGTATGTCCGACTGCTGATTTAGGCCTGATCATGCAACCGGATCAGGCCTAAACCAGCAGTCAGCTATCCCTCTCGCAATGCAGGACTGCTGACTCCTGACCATTCACCTGCCTGCCTAATTGCCCCTAACGACTCTTCCTGCCTGTCTCATCACCCCTAACCACTTACCTGCCTGGCTGATCACCCCTAACCACTCACCTGCCTGCCTGATTGTCCCCAACTGCTCGCCTGCCTGCCTGATCACCCCTAACCACCTCTGCCTGCCTCATTGACCCTAACTGCTCACCTGCCTTCATGATTGCCTCTAACCACTTGCCTGCCTGCCTGATCACCCCTAACCACCTCTTCCTCAGCCCCCACCACAGCTGCTTCATCTAGAAAGATGTCTGGAAGGTCATTCAGCTGTCTGGTCTAATTAGTATATTACACTTTTATTATTATAGACTAGAGGCCCAGTGCACAAAATTCGTGCACAGGGGGTGGGGGGTTTCCCTCAGCCTGGCCTGCACCCTCTCCAACCTGGGACCCCTCAAAGGATGTCCTACGGCCGGTTTACAGGGATTGGGCCTAAACCAGCAGTCGGACATCCCTCTCGCAATCCGGGACTGCTGGCTCCTAACCACTCACCTGCCTGCCTTTCTGCCTGATTGCTTTTAACCACTCTGCCTGCTGGCCTGCTCACTCCAAACTGCCCCCCCGCTGTCTTGATCACCTCCAACTGACCCCCACTGATGACCTGTTCACACCCAAATGGCCCCCTTGCTGGTCTGCTTACCCCCAATGGCCCCACCCTCCCACCAGCCTGATCACCCACAACTGCCCTTCCCTCTTGGCGTCTAACCACATCTACCTTGGCCCCGCCACCATGGCTTTGTCCAGAAGAACATTCGGAAGGTCTCCTGGAAGGTCTCCAAGTCTAATTAGCATATTACCCTTTTATTAGTATAGATAGAGGCCTGGTGCATGGGTGGGGGCCAGCTGGTTTGCCTTGAAGGGTGTCCCGGATCAGGGTGGGGGTTCCTTGGGGCATGGGGAAGCCTGGGTGAGGGGCCTGTGGTGGTTTGCAGGCCGGCCACACCCCCATGGGGTGAAGGTCCCCGCTGGGGGGCATGGCCAGCCTGGGTGAGGGGCTGAGGGCTGTTTTCAGGTGGCCACACCCCCTTCAGGGTGGGGGTTCCTGCTGGGGTGCCTGGCCAGTCTGGGTGAGGGGCTGAGGGCTATTTGCAGGCTGGCCAAGCCCCCCAGTGGGGACCCTCATGCCATGGGGGTGTGGCCAGCCTCGGTGAGGGGCTGAGGGCTGTTTTCAGGCTGGCCACGCCCCCCGGCGATCCAGGCTCTCAGCCCCTCTTTTTTTTTTTTCTTTTTTTTTTTCAGGGCCTCCTTGAGTGGAGGTCGGGGCTGGCTGGAAGCAGGTATCTGGGATTTATTTATATTCTATAATTGAAACTTTGTAGCCTTGAGTGGAGGCCAGGGCCGGCCAGGGCAAGTGGGAAGCTTGGCTTCCTCCATCGCTGAGGGCAACCCAAGCCTCCTGCTCACTCCAGCTCTGTGGCCACCACCATCTTTGTTAGTTAATTTGCATACTCACTCCTGATTGGCTGGTGGGTGTAGCGGAGGTACGGTGTAGATAGCCTTTCTTTTGCTGCCATAAAATACTAGGTAATGCATGGACAGATCATTAAATCTTGGTTTTATTTCCATTATCCATAAATATGGGCTAAATTAAGTAAATGACTACTTCTATATCCTTCACCTATAAGATTTTATAGTGATTGTATGTGACATTAGGGGAGTATTACTCATTTTTCCAGAATTGTACATTAACCAACAATTCATTGGTTTCCCTCTGCTCCAGTGTTGTGGTAAACTTTTATTAATATGTTTTATGAATACCACCACTTTTTTGATACCCTCAAAGATCTTAAAGAAAAAAGAATTGTAAATGGCAACAGGGGAGGGAATAGCTTCATGCAGACACAGGAAAGCTTCTTATTTGTTTCTGAGGCACAATGTCACGTCCCCTAAATCTGGCTGTACTGCAAGACCCAAGTGGGAAAGACAGAAGAGGACACATTTGGCATCTCTGTCCTTTTACTTCTCTGTCTCTGCTAGATTAATGGGGTAGGGTGGGTAAGGGGAATGCTAGGTAGCAAAGAGTGGATGTGATGTGAAAAAGAGCATAAAATGAAGACAGCCCTTTAAAAATCTTGGAAAATTCTGCTTCTTTACTGAAACAGAAATAAAGCAGAATTTACGCTTCAATGACCTATAATGATAGAAACACAAAATCTTTTTATTGATTAAATTCATGGCAATTGAACAAAGAGCCAAATGATAAAATTAATGAAAACATAAACAGTCTTTTTAATGACTAAGGTCATAACAATATCTTTAATACCAAACTTTCATCAAAGGTTGAAGAAGAAAAAAAGAAGCAGAAAACCGGTAAAAGGAAAGTGTCAGGAAACTTGTCTAATGCTGCTGCTGATGACAGTGATGCATGGAGTCAGCAAAGCAAAGTCGAACACACTGAGAAGCAGCAGCTTCCTGTTATGGAGAATGAAGACTCTGACAGGTAAGCCTACAGCAGGATTTAATAGTAGGTAATTATTCTTTTCCTGTCAAACAAATTCCAATTTGAGCAAATATTCATGATTAACAAATCTTATATTTTTACTGGGGAGATTGATTCTTGCCTGGTAATCAGAAAAATGTAAATCAACAAACAATGAGATACCAATTTTTGAATTTAAAGTGATAACTATTTTATTTTAAAAATAACAACCAGAATGGGCACATGGGAGGAAAAGGCACGCCCCTGCACTACTGGTACGTGAAACTGGCACATCTTTTCCAAAGGGTAATTGGGCTAGTTTTGAAACTTCAAGTATGTCATTTCTTTAGCCCAATAGATTCACTTCCAGAACTAGATCCTACAGGGAAACATGACTTGGATATACACACACATACATATCCTAAGGACATCAATTATATATTATTATGTATATAAAACATACATTAGGTCATTATATGTATTTTATTCTATGGTATAAAAAGCCTGTGGTCATGACGACCTCACGCCGTAACGACCTATCACCAGCAGGCCAGGAAGCTGCGTGCACGGCAGGCATGCACGGGTGGGCGGGACTGTGTGCACGGTGAGGCACATGCGGGTGTGCGGGAACTTGACTCTGCGTTCCCATGGGTGCTGGTGGGGGCTTGATGCTGCGTCCATGGGCGCCGGCACGCCTGGGTCTCGTGCGATTTAGAGGCTCTCACAGGTGGGCAGGGACTTGACCCTGCTTCTCCGCGGGTGCCCGCCCAGACTCTGACAGAAGGGAGGAGGGAGCTGGATACACGCACCCAGAACCCAGACAGCAGGGCGGCGGGAGCCCCATCCCTCGTGGAATTGGCCATTTGTCAGCTCGCTGTCAGCTGCCTGAGAGTCAGGAATCCCATTCACCTGCACCCAGGAACCAGCCAGCAGGGTGGGGGGAGCAATATAAAAATATCTCCTCTAGCCCTAACAGTGTTGCTCAGTGGATAGAGCAGTGGCCTGCGGACTGAAGGGTCCCCGGTTTGATTCCGGTCAAGGGCATGTACCTTGGTTACGGGCACATCCCCAGTAGGGGGCGAGCAGGAGGCAGCTGATCAATGATTCTCTCTCATCGATGTTTCTAACTCTGTATCTTTCTCCCTTCCTCTCTGTAAAAAATCAATAAAATATATTTTTTAAAAAATAAACATTTAAGATTCCTCCACATCTGCCTGGCTGGTGTGACTCAGTAGTTGAGACCCCAGGCTGGCGCTGGGAGGGGGTCACTCCGTGGGGGTACAGGTGCTTCCAAGGCTAAGACCTGAGGCTGCAGGTGTGTGTGTGTGGGATCACTCTGTGGGGAGTGAATTTGTTGTTGTTTTTCATAAAGGGTCAGGAGGGCCTCTGGGCAGCATTCCGCCAGGCTGCTTACGCTGCCGACTCTCAGCGGCAGCCCTCCCTGGGACTGGGGGACTCTGACGGGGCTGAGAGGACTGGGCGCTGCCATCTTGTGGCTATGGACGCTGCCATTTTGTCATGGAGTGATGGTTAATTTGCATATTACTCTTTTATTAGATAGGTTATATATATATATATATATATATATTATGGCAGATGTTAAGGATATATAATATACATTTATGCATTAAGGATACTAACATAAATGTTACATATATACATATGTATAAGCATAAGCATATTTATTACAACATTGCTTACCAAAAAATTGTAGGTAGTGTAAATACCTATCTATAAGGTAGTACATTATTATACCGATAAAATAATGTAGTATGCAGTCACTGGAAAAATGGGGGTAATTCTGGCCTACAGTATACTGATTGTTTCACAATTGACTTGAATTTAAAGCGTTGGGTTTAATGTCATGTCTTAAGCAAATTTTGTGAGAATACTTTTAATATACGTTCAGTTATAAAAGGAAGTTATATACTACACTGTCACTCTACTTTGTTTCCACCTAACTGGTGAGTTACTAGATTTTTGTGTTTTGTTCCTGATACCTGAGTGCTCAAATATTGGACACTCAGGTTAATCTGAAAGCTGAGGGATTTCACAAGGCAATTTGTTCCATATCTTATATAAAAATTTCAGCCTATTGTGTAAAACCTATTGAAACACATCAAGGGATTAATCTGCAAGGTGAGAGGCTGACAGACCTTTTCTCTAAAGTGCCAGATAGTCAGTGTTGTAGGCTTCGTGAACCATCGGGTCTCTGAAATCTGTCATAGACACTAGGTAAGGGAGTGGGTGTGGCTGTGTTCCAATAAATCTTTATTTACAAAAACAGGCTCTGGGCTGGATTTGGCCTGAAGGCATTTCTTTGCTGACCTTTGCATTATAAACCAAGGGGCTCCTAATTTAGTGAATCTTCTTTTTGAACGGTATCCTGCACACATGCCTTTATCCTTCCTGTTTAAGGAGAATAGATTTCAGTATGCACCACACCCAGTTTTTCAACAGAGACTTCATATTATACAATTTACAAAAATTCAGTTTATAAAGTAAGGGTATTGCCTGCATGCTTCCCCCTTTATTTCTGTTACAATTTTAACATTACTAATTACAGTGTACTTTGTAAATTTGAGTAGTGTAGCATATTCTGGGTTTGGATGATTTTCATCTAGCAAGAAATCCTTCTGTCATCTTTATAAGCATGAGAACCATCACAATCAGGTTATATAATATTATATATCTAGAAAAATGTCATGGGGTCGTTTAGTTGTATAATATTGTGAATTTGTTAAGTAATACCTAGTCTGGCATGTTTTAAACCATGTAATGTCACAGTTATGTAATAAAAAACTTTTAAGTATTACAAAAATACTCCATAGTCACTATGGAAGGACTGAAAGCTATAGCTAAACATGGGAAGATGAGATCATCCAAGGTCATGCCATTTAGCTACAAAGTCCTTGAACAACTATCTCTACTCACTGATTCTAATTTCCCTTCCATGTCCTCTTGAGCCCACTCTAGTAATTTTCAGTCCCCCCTCTTCTCCAAAACTGTTTTCCTCAAGGTTAGTATTTGTTTTCCCTCGAATAAATCTAGAAATAATGTTTAGACCTGGTTTGCCATAACCTATCAGCAGTATTTGACCCAACGGGAAACCCTTTTTTCATTTGGCTTTTAGGACTTTGAGTTTTCAGGGTGTGAAAACACACTCACCTGGTTTCCCCTTGCCTGCCTAGCCTGTCCTTCTTAGTCTGTTTGGCTTCTCCTCATCTCCCACCTTTTACACATTCAAGTGTCCTGGGATTCAGTCTTTGGTCTTTTTTTTTCTACCAACATTGACTTGTACTACCTTGTATATACTAATGATCTTCAAATGTATATCCCCAACCCAGATCTCTCTCCTTAATGCCAGACCTATATATCAAACTGTCTGCTTAATATCTCTTTTTAAAATATGTATTTCTATTGATTTCAGAGAGGAAAGGAGAGGGAGAGAGAGAGATAGAAACATCAGTGATGGGAGAGAATCACTGATAGGCTGTCTCCTGCACACCCCCTACTGGGGGTCCAGTAATGTGTCAGCAAATCTTGTGAGATTACTTTCAAAATACAGTGGAACCTGCATATTAAAGACTAATTCGGTCAAGGGGTGTACTTTAAAGATGAAAGTCAGTTATATAATAAAGTAGGTTTTCTGAATGTGTATGTGTGAAAAAAATTGACAAATTAGTTTACCTGCTTTTACATATGTAGACACGTTTGTGTAATTAAAATTAAGTATGTATGAAAAGTTTAATTTCACAGAGAAGTTTTCCAAACACATTATTGCTTGGAAACACATTATTCACTGTAGTTTTGAGACTACAATAAGTATACAATCTAAATGGAAATAACCATTTTGCAGAAAATACATTTTAATTATTCTTAATTAAATAAATGAACAAGGTTCTAAAAACAAAACAAAATTTAAATTTTATAAAAACAGAAAAAAAGTTTTCCTATTTAATCGTCTTTGGATGATGATATATCCAGACACTATTGCTGAGGTGTCACTTTAATGTTTGATTTTGAGGGGCTTGCTTTAGGTAATCCTTCTTTGAAAAAACTATCATGTTTAGCTTGAACATTTGAGGTCTGCTATTTTTTATAATTAACTCCCTAATACTTTGAAAATGGGTTTAATGAAGCTGAATTTCATTATCTGATGAATTGTCAGTAAATGTTATTAGATTGTGGAGATAGGATCCAAGCACTGATAACTTTGTGTTTGGGGTGTGTTGTTTCTTCTTCCTCCTCATCTTCACTCCCATCCTCATCTTCCCAGGTCATCACCTCATCTGCTACTTCACTTTCAGTCACAGTGGGATACCCAGGGTCACCTTCATCTTCTAACCACTGTAAAACATCTTCCTCAGCTCCTTCTTCTCCACCAGTATTCTGTGTTGTCCCGCAGTAATCAGTAACCTCCAGCCCTTCTAAATGCAAGTCTGCCTTCCTTGTCAAGTAAATTCTTCCAACCATTTTCCAGTCTTTGCACTTTCACTTCTTTTCATGCTGCAGCAAAATTTAAAAATTGCTGATTTTAAACGATAATTCTTTAAAATGATAAGTTTTGTAATATACGCTGTCCTCTTGTATGTTCATCATTACCTTCATTCTGCAATACAACCACTACTTCCTCTAAAAACTTTTTACAGATATTCATTTGGTTGCCCTAATTATATTTAAGGTTAGGGTTGGAATTGTGTGTTTTAAAGTACATACATAATTTTAACTTTATACTGAATAGGTCTAGTAATGTGTGCATTCTCCATTCACTAAGAATAAGCAAATGCACACGGCGGGGGCATGGCTCAGTGCACATGCGAACATCGGTGGCACATGTTAAAACTTCTGCAGAAAGTCACTCTACTCACCAACAAAACCAACTACCCACACGCCATTTAGTGTGATCACATCCTGATCATATGCTGAACATTGTTTACGAACGGTGACTCTTGGATTTAAATATGCAGACTATAGTTGTCAATAAGTGGTGAGATTACTACAGTGGTTTTACAACATATGGCCTATTTGATAAAATTTGTTAAAAATAACTGTGAAGTGCTGGGGGGTAGGGGACGTGGTGGGTAGGTCAGTGGGGGAAAAAAAAGAGACATATGTACTACTATTTGTAATACCTTAAACAATAAAATTAAAAAAATAACTGAATTAATCACAAAAAACAACCTGTTGATTTAATTATAAGCATTTTCAATTTAATGGTTGTATTTGTTAATTTTCACATATGACATATGGACCAGAAGTTTTATCTCTTAAATCCAAAGTCTGTTAATTCAAGGTCCACAAAAGTTTCGAGTTTACTGTACCAGTATATCCAGAATCCAATCACATCTTCCAGGCCAGGTCACTACCATCTGCTATCTAGATTGGCTTAATGGTCAACTAATTGATTTTCTTCTTACTTCCTTCCTTCCTTCCTTCCTTCCTTCCTTCCTTCCTTCCTTCCTTCCTTCCTTCCTTCCTTCCTTCCTCCTTATTCCCTCCCCTACTACCTGCTTCTCTCCCTCCCTTTTCTTCTTATTTAATTTCTTTCCATCAATTCTAGTCTTTTGTTCAATTCTAAACACAGTGGGCCTATTACAAGATAAGTCAGATTGTATTGTTCCCCTGGTTAATACCTTCTAATTGTCTGTTTCCCTCAAAGTACATGCCTCCCACAGGCCTCCCAACTGGGGATTGAACCCAAAACCTGGGTAGGTGCTGTTCCATCAGCTATGTTCAAAATGAAAACTATTTCATATTCAATAATTATAGACTTATTTTTGAAGTTTGGGTCAAGAGGAATTGTTTAATAATTGCTCTCAGAAATATCCTTTTTAATATGCTTTTATTAATTTTAGAAAGAGAGGAAGGGAAAGGGAAAGAGAGATAGAAACATCAATGATTAGAGAGAATCATCAATCAGCTGCCTCATGCAGGCCCATTACTAAGGATCAAGCCAGCAACCCTGCATGTGCCCTGACTGGGAATTGATCTGGTGCCTCTTGGTTCATGGGTTGATGCTCAACCACTGATGTTTAGTGTTTTAATGTTTAGTTTTAACCAGGAGAGTAATTTGTATAACTATACAATATATAGGTTATAATTTTATTTTAATCCTCACCCAAGAATATATTCTTAACTAGTGGCCCCGTGCACAAAATTCGTGCATGGGGGGGAGGGTGTCCCTCAGCCCAGCCTGCACCCTCTCCAATCTGGGACCCCTCGAAGGATGTCCTACTGCCAATTTACAGGGAATGGGCCTAAACCAACAGTCAGACATCCCTCTCGCAATCCGGGACTGCTGGCTCCTAACTGCTCACCTGCCTGCCTGATTGCCCCTAACCACTCTGCCTGCCAGCCTGCTCGCCCCCAAATGCCCCCCACAAGCCTGATCACCCCCAACTGTCCTCCATGCCAGTGTGCTTGCCCCCAACAGCCCCTCCTGCTGGCCCGCTCACCCCAACTGCCCTCCCTGCTAGCATGCTCACCCCCATCGTCCCTCTCCACTGGCCTGCTTGCCTGAACTGCCCACCTCCTGGCCTGCTCTCACTCCAAACTGCCCCCCGCACTGTCCTGATCACCCCCAACTGATCCCCACTGATGGCCTGCTTGCCCCCAACTGGCCCCCCTGCTGGTCTGCTCACCCCCAACTGCTCCCCACCAGCCTGATCACCCACAGTGTTCCCCCCCCCCAACTGGCCTGATCACCCACAACTGTCCTCCCCACTTGGCCTCTAACTGCCTCTACCTTGGCCCCGCCACCATGGCTTTATCCAGAAGAATGTCCGGAAGGTCTCCTGGAAGGTCTCCCAGGCTAATTAGCATATTACCGCTTTATTAGTATAGACAGAGGCCTGGTGCACGGGTAGAGGCCGGCTGGTTTGCCCTGAAGGGTGTCCAGATTAGGGTGGGAGTTCCCTTGGGGCGTGGGGTGGCCTGGGCAAGGGGCCTATGGTGGTTTGCAGGCTGGCCACACCCGCATGGGGTGAGGGTACCCACTGGGGGAGCATGGCCAATTTGGGTGAGGGGCTGAGGGCTGTTTTCAAGCTGGCCACACCCCCTTCAGGGTGGGGGTTCCTGCTCGGGTGCCTGGCCAGTCTGGGTGAGGGGCTGATGGCTGTTTGCAGGCTGGCCATGCCCCCCAGCGAGGACCCTCACCCCATGGGGGCATGGCCAGCCTTGGTGAGGGGCTTGTGGTTGTTTTCAGGCTGGCCACGCCCCCCAGCAGGGACTCTTACTCCATGGGGGCATGGCCAGCTTTGGTAAGGGGCTGAGGGCCATTTTCTCTCTGTACCCCAACCCCATACACCAACTGCTTATAGGGGGTAAAAATACAAAGATTACATGGGGAAGCAGGCAAAATAAATTGGAATGGGTATGATGCAAATGCAATAAAAATGGGTATTACAGGCATGGGAAAGTAGTCAAAAGGAATAAAAATGGGTATAATGGTTACAGATTACACCAATGAAGGCTGGGATGCCATTGTTTCATCAACAAGGTTGTTAATCTTTCCATGATAATAGGTAGTTAAGGAGGATGGACCACATTTCCAGGTTAACTGCCAAGTCCAAGGGGGCTGGGAGGAACTCCCAGACAGATGAGACTATATTTCCTTTAATCAGAACAAAACCATCACGGTTAACAGAGCATGATTAATATTTGTTATAACTATGGCTAGTCTCTACTATTCTATTTCTGCCCCTAGCAGTAGGATTTCCTTCTTTCTCTTTCCCTGGAAATATTCCACTGTGTGTGTGTGTGTGTGTGTGTGTGTGTGTGTGTGTGTACAGATTTACTATATAAACACACATATACTCATACATTCCCATACTTAATACACACACACACACACACACACACACACACACACACACACACACACCACATCCTCTTATCCGTTCATTTATTGGTGGACACTTAGTTTATACATCTTGGCTATTGTGAATAAGGCTGAAGTGAATATGGGAGTGCAGCTATCTCTTTGAGTGATAAAAAATGTATGACTATTCTCTAAATGTATGACTATTCTCTAAATGTATGACTATTCTCTAAATGTATGACTATTCTCTAGATGTTTGTTATATCCATTGGTCTAATGTTTGGTTCAAGTTTAACATTTCCATCTCTTCACACTGAGCCTTTAAGTGCCTTTAAGAATGAATTGAGCCCTGGCCTGTGTGGCTCAGTTGGTTGGAGCCCCATCCCTTATACCAGAAGTTTATTGGTTTGATTCCCAGTCAAGGCATATTGGTTTGATTCCCTAGGTTGTGAGTTTGATCTCTGCTTTGGCTATGTATGGGAGGCAACCAATTGATGTTCTCTCTCACATTGATGTTTCTCTATCTGTCTGTCTCTCTTTCCATTCTCCTCTATCTAAGATCGATGGGCATATCCTCAGGTGATGATTTAAAAAATTAAGAATATGAATGAATTGAGTATCTCGTAGGCAGCATATAGTTAGGTCTTATTCTAATCCTTCAAGACATTCTCTACTTTTTGTAATTGAATTTATTGAGGTGCCTCTGGTTAACAAAATTATACAGGTTTCAGGTGCACATTCTACAACATGTCATCTATACACTGCATTGTGTGTTCACCACCCCAAGTCATCCTATGCCTTTTGATTGGAGAATTCAATCCATTCACAAAGTAATTATTGGCAGGTAACGGCTCACTAATGCTATCTAGTTGTTTTGTGGCTGTTCTGTAGTTCCATTGTTCTATTCTTCCTCTCTTGCTGCCTTCCTTTGTGAACTAAAGGTTTTCCATAGTGTGCTTTGATTCCTGCTCTTTCTCTTTGGTGAATCTGCTGAAGGTTTTTACTTTGTGTTTACCATGAGATTTATATAAGACATCTTATAATATAACAGTTTATCTTATGTCGATCACATCTTTGGTTATATTTAACTGCAGATTTACCTTAAGAGAAGAAATAAAGAAGAGACACAAAGGAGATCTGTTATGTGAAAAAGATAGGGTGCAGTTAAGAAAGAAAGAAGAGCACTCTATTAAAGAAGTTGAAATGAACCCACAACTTGAAACCACCATTAGAGCACAAAATATCACACTGGCGATTATAAGAGAGAAAGAGGTAAATTTATCTTTGGGGAAAATCTCTTATTTCTAACAGTACTTCATCAATATTTATATCCCTGTCACTTAATGTATACTATTGATTTAAAACAAACCAAAAAAATGTTCTTATTTAAAATGTGAACTGTGACCTTTATGATTTAAATTATTATTACCTTATTATTATCCTTGGCATCTAATAGATGCTCTGTGAATGTTTTCTAAATGAAGAAATAGAAAATAAATCGAGCCTACCCATTAACATAAATGTTAATTCTGGATCATAAAAAATGTTAACATACAGGCTAAATTCCCTTGAGACTGTGATGGAACTAGTCAAATGTTCATAAAGAAATTTTATTTCAGAATACTGTAGTTTTGCTCTATGACAAATGTAGCTATCACTTACAATTTTAGTTTTTCATGTAAAGGAAAGATCCTTGTACTTTAAAAGGCTACACCCTTTTCACAGTTTGTTTAAGGTACTGCTCTTAAGCTTTGGACTTTTTTTCAATGAAATGAGACCGAAAACTAAATGAAATGTGTCCCTAGGTTGTAGAAGAGCACAATTACACTCAGAGACAACTTTCTCAAGAACAGAATGCCAGCAAATTACAAGATGGAATTCTGACCAAATACTTTCGAAAACCAAAGGTGATAGAAATAGCTCATAAGAAAATGAATTCTGAGATAGTTTATTTAGTCTTTTTCAAATGTGTGTATGTGTTAGTTTGTATATATTTAAAAAACCAATACTGTACATATGGAAACTATAAAGGATTTAAAAAGCATATCTGTGTGTGTGTGTGTGTGTGTGTGTGTGTGTGTGATAGAGAGAGAAAGGGAGAGAGAGAGAGGGAGAGGGAGAGGGAGAGGGAGAAAGAGAGAGAGAGATGGCTTTTTGGGTCCATTGGATAAAATGATATTGCTAATCCAAATCCGTTTGTCTCAAGTAGTGACATTCACAATGGCCTCATCCAAAGAGAGGGCTTTTAATATTTTCCATAAGAATTGTTGTGTTGTCCATGATCTCAAAGGTATTGCTACTAACAACAGATGTTCCAGGTTTTGGCAGTGATTTTATTGCCTTGATATATTAATATAGAGGTTAGTTTTCACTTCCAGTGATGGTACGGAGGAAAGTATAGCAGGTCCAGAGATCATATATTAGATGCCATTCTTCTACTTTTGAGAAAATAAACAATTTGTTCTAAGTAGTATCCCATTTTAATACAAGGGACTTCAGAAGAGAATGCAGGCCATAATATATATTTGGTGATAATTTATTGGTAAGTATTTTATTCCTAGTAAAGTAGTTCAGTGTATACCCCCCATTTCATGTTTTGTTTTTTACTAATAAACCTTTATTGTTCAGATTATTACAGTTGTGCCTCTTTTTTACCCCCATAGCTCCCCTCCACCCGGGTCCCACCCTACCCTCTGCCCTTACTGCCCCCCCACACTGTCCTTATCCATAGGTGTACGATTTTTGTCCAGTCTATTCCCACACCCCTTTCCCCCCGAGAATTGTCAGTCCACTCCCTTTCTATGCCCCTGATTCTATTATATTCACCAGTTTATTCTGTTCATCAGATTTTTTATTCACTTGATTTTTAGATTCACTTGCTGATAGATATGTATTTGTTGTCACTTAGTTGTTCATTATTTTTGTCTTTACCTTTTTCTTCTTTCTCCTCTTCTAAAAGAATACCCTTCAGCATTTCATACAATACTGATTTGGCAGTGATGAATTCCTTTAGCTTTTTCTTATCTGTGAAGCTCTTTATCTGACCTTCAATTCTAAATGATAGCTTTGCTGGATAGAGTAATCTTGGTTGTAGGTTCTTGCTATCCATCACTTTGAATATTTTTTGCCACTCCCTTCTGGCCTGCATAGTTTCTGTTGAGAAATCAGCTGACAGTCATATGGATACTCCTTTGTAGGTAACTAACTGTTTTTCTCTTGCTTCTTTTAATATTCTTTCTTTGTCTTTTGCTCTTGGCATTTTAATTATGATGTGTCTTGGTGTGGTCCTCTTTGGATTCCTTTTGTTTGGGGTTCTGTGCACTTCCTGGACTTGTAAATCAATTTCTTTCACCAGGTAGGGGAAGTTCTCTGTCATTATTTCTTCAAATAGGTTTTCAATATGTTGCTCTCTCTCTTCTTCTGGCACCCCCATAATTCGGATGTTGGTACGCTTGAGGTTGTCCCAGAGACTCTTTACACTATCTTCATATTTTTGGATTTTTTTTCTTTTTGCTTTTCTGGTTAGGTGTTTTTTGCTTCTTCATATTTCAAATCTTGAATTGATTCTTGGGATCCTCTAGTCTACTGTTGGATCTCTGTATATTATTCTTTATTTCAGTCAGTGTGTGCTTAATTTCTAGTTGGTCCTTTTGCATATCCTTGAGGGTCTCACTAAATTTATTGGCAGTTTCTAGAAGATCCTTGAGTAACCTTATAAGTATGGTTTTGAACTCTATATCCAGTCATTTGCTTTCCTCCATTTCTTTCATTTGTGATCTGAATCTTTGTCTCTGCATTTTGGCTGCTTCCCTGTGTTGATTGTGTGGCTTTGTGTGCTAGGTGTCCTATAGGTCCCAGTGGCTCAGCCTCCCAGTTACCTGAGGACACTTTTGGTGCACCCCTTTGTGGGCTGTGTGTACAGTCTGTTGTAGTTAAGCCTTGATTGTTGTTGGTATCACTGGGAGAAATTGACCTACGGGCCAATTGGCTGTGAGGATCAGCTGTGTCTACAATGGAAGAACTTCTCTGCAGGAGACACCCTTATGGGGCAAGACTTGCTTCAGTGGGGCTTTGGTGCTCACTGAGCTTGCCCCCTGAGTGTGTCTCTTATGGATCTGAAGAGTTGTAGTCTGAACGGTCTCTCTCTGACCACTGGGTACACTGGCTCTTGGATATCCAAGTAGAGAGGCCACCCAGCAGGAGCTATGGAGAGATCTGCAGATTCCTTCCCTTTGGGGTTTGGAGGTGCCCAGATGAGGCCCAGCTATGAAGCAATGCAAGTTTCTGTCTAGCCTGCCTTGGGTCTTCCTTTGGAGGCTCTGGGGCTCTTTGACACAGCTTCAGTACGTTAGGTTTCAGATTGCAAAGTGCCAGGCCATTCATATGCAAAAGCCTCTGTGTACAGCTTGGGTGGGGTTGTAAATTGGATGTGGTGGGGTCTCAGGGAATCACCAGGGTGGAGCAAACAGCAATGGCTGATCGTCAGCCCTGACTGGAAGAGGTCCCGTGTCTCTGTGTACTGCGGCATAATGATCGCTGTAAGCACCTCTTAGAGAAAGCCGCCCTCAAGTTCTGCCTGATGCCAGACAGACCAGTTTCTCCCTGTATGAGTCTGGGTCCCCAGACACTCACCCCAAACTGGAATTCAGAGCAGTCGAAAGCTTGTATCTCCCTCCCAATAGAAAAAGACAGCAGCATACTCAGTTGCCAGCCCTTGTCACGTTTGCGCACCTCCGTACCTCTGCACTTCACTTCTGCACCTCTGCACCTCCTCCGAGTCTCAATGTGCTTTTCTCTTTCCTTCTAGTTGTATAATTTCCACTCAGCCAGCCTTCCTGTGGTTCTGGATGATACCTGTTTTGTTTTCTGGTTGCTGTTTTGAAGTGGTTGTGCGAGGCAGCAAGTTCAGGTGTTTACCTATGCTGCCATCTTGGTTTCTCCCCCATTTCACGTTTAATACTACTCTAAACATCATGAACAAGAAATAAAAGTTATTGAAGCAACAAATAATCTCATGGTTTTCTAAAAATACCTCTGTAGGAGAAACCAAGATGGTGGCATAGGTAAACACCTAAACTGCTGCCTCACACAACAATATCAAAACTACAACTAAAAGACAAAACGGAGACCATCCAGAACCACAGGAAAGCTGGATGCATGGAAATTCTACAACTAGAAGGAAAGAGGAAAGCACATTGAGACACAGGGGAGCTGCAAAAAGGCTGAGTTATGGAGATGCACACGCGGAGAGGACAGGTGCATGAGTGCACTGGCGACTGAGTGCAAGGCTGGCTTTCTAAAGCAGGAGGGAGACGGAAGCTCCCGACTGTGCTGAACTCCAGTCCCAGGCAAGAGTCTGGAAAACCAGACTCATTCGGGGAGAATCTGGATTGTCAGGAAAAGAGAAAGCACACTGAGACTCAGGGAAGCTGTGGAAGGCAGAGGTCTGAAGGCACATGCGCGCAGAGAGGACTGACTGCTGAGTGCACGGGTGGCAGAATGTGTGGCTGGCTTTCTAAAGCAGGAGGGAGACAGAAGCTCCCGACTGCACTGAACTCCAGTTCCAGGCGAGAATCTGGGAACCCAGACTCATTCGGGGAGAAACTGGACTGTCTGGCAGCAGGCGAAACTCGTGAGCAGCTTTCTCTCAGAGGTGCTTGCAGCAATTACCAAGGGACACTGAGACCCAGGGGCCTCATAGGGCAGGGCTGACAGGAAGCCAAGGCTGTCTGCTCAACCCTGAAACTCTGCCCCATCCAAGCTGAGCACAGAGGCTTTTGCAATTTTGCAAGTCTTGTCTCATAAGGGTGTCTTCAGCACAGAAGTTCTCCCAGCGTAGACACAGCTGATCCTCACAGCCAGTTGGCCTGGAGGTCAATTCCTCCCAGTGATACCAACAACAATCAAGACTTAACTACAACAAGGCTGAGCACACAGTCCACAAAGGGGTGCACCAAGAGTGTCCACATCAGGTAACTAAGGAGGCTGAGCCACTAGGCCCTATAGGACACCTAGCACACAAAGCTACTCTACCAACTCAGGGAAGCAGGGAAATGCAGATACAAAGAAACAGGTCACAAATGAAAGAAATGGAGGAAAGCAAACAACTGGATATAGAGTTCAAAACCATGGTTATAAGGTTTTTCAAGAATTTCCTAGAAAAGGCCAATAAATTGAGTGAGACCCTCAAGGATATGAAAAGGGACCAACTAGAAATTAAACATACACTGACTGAAATTAAAAAATATATATACAGAGACCTAACGGCAGACTAGAGGGCTGCAAGAATCAAGCCAAAGATTTGAAATACAAAGAAGCAAAAAACAAACAAACAAAAACAAACAAACAAACAAACAAAAAAAACAAACAACAACACTCAACCAGAATGGGCAAAAAAGAAAAAAGAATCCAAAAATTTGAAGATAGTGTAAGGAGCCTCTAGGACAACCTCAAGCATACCAACATCCGAATTATGGGGGTGCCAGAAGAAGAGAGAGAGCAAGATATTGAAAACCTATTTGAAGAAATAATGACAGAAAACTTCCCCTACCTGGTGAAAGAAATAGACTTACAAGCCTAGCGCACAGAACCCCAAACAGAAGGAGTCCAAAGTGGACCACACCAAGACACATCATAATTAAAATGCCAAGGGCAAAAGACAAAGAGAGAATATTAAAAGCAGCAAGAGAAAAACAGTTAATTACCTACAAGGGAGCACCCATATGATTGTCAGCTGATTTCTCAACAGAAACTATGCTGGCCAGACGGGAGTGACAAGAAATATTCAAAGTGATGAATAGCAAGAACCTACAACCAAGGTTACTCTACCCAGCAAAGCTATCATTCAGAACTGAAGGTCAGATAAAGAGCTTCACAGATAAGAAAAAGCTAAAGGAGTTCATCACCACCAAACCAGTATTATATGAAATGCTGAAGGGTATTCTTTAAGAAGAGGAAGAAGAAGAAAAGGGTAAAGATAAAAATTATGAACAACAAATACATGTCTATCAGCAAGTGAATCTAAAAATCAAGTGAATAAAAAATCTGATGAACAGAATAAACTGGTGAATATAATAGAATCAGGGGCATAGAAAGGGAGTGGACTGACAATTCTCGGGGGCGGGGGAGGGAAGGGGTGTGGGGGGTGAGGAAGAGACAGGACAAAAAGCGTACACCTATGGATGAGGGCAGTGTGGGGGAGGTAAGGGCAGAGGGTGGGGTGGGACCCAGGTGGAGGGGAGCTATGGGGAAACAAAAGAGGAACAATTGTAATAATCTAAACAATAAAGATTTATTAAAATAAAAAAATAAAAATACCTCTGTAAATTTTATATTATTCACCATTTGTTTTTTTGAAACATAGGCTTATTTTGTGTTTCCATGTCTACATAGACAAGATTGGTGCAAGAGCACTAATTGTGGAGTCTGAAAACCTGGGGAAAATCCTGAACTTGCTTATGTTTTTAACCCCTCCATTCCTGATTTTGATAACTGAATGAGTTCATTGATGGATGTAGAAGTGCTTAGGAAAATGCTTGATTATCAGTTATTAGTAGAGGTAGTTTGTATAACTAACTATGAAAGTATTAGAAAAGTAGAATATCTATGGGATAATATTGGGGGGAAAATAATTTTAGGAAATTTAGTTTATCCTAATATATGCATGGTTAATACTATTACTGTGGGATAGCTATATGTTTAGACTGTAATCTCAATTTGTAAGTGTAATTAAAGTTATTAATCTTTTACTTAAATGCATTCTGGGCTTGTGATGATTTAGAAAAACCCTTTCTAATTCTGAGACTCTAAAAATTCTGTTGTGGTCTTTTTTTTCCACTTAAAAAATTCATCGTATTATATTACATTTTTGAACTTTGGAGAATTTATGCTTGTATAAAGTTAGAGGTTTGGATCCAAGTCTATTGTTTTCCAGTGGGATATCCACTTATTGGAACTTTTTATTATAAACATGGGTTACTCTTTAATTTCAGAGGCTATCATGACATGTCATTTCAATGTTTTAGCTAAAAGGCTCCTTTGTGTTACTTAGGTTTCTGAGAGTTCTGAAAAAGAAAAAAGTCTATTGTATGAAAATTGCATGTTGTGGGATGAAATTGCCAAGCTAAGACTGGAAATAGACACAGTAAAAAAACAGTCCCTGGAAATGGGAAAAAAATATTTTGAGGACATTGCAATTGACAAAGAAAAGAATGACCATCTTCAAAAGACAATAAGAGAAACAGTATTTCAACACAATGCACAGCTTGAAGCTCTGAGAGCTGAGCTTATGATGCTAAAGTGTAAACTGGAGAATGAACAACAAAACAGAATAAGACTGGAAGCAAAAGTTGAATCATATCAGTGTAGACTGGCTACTGCTGTACAGGATCATGAGCATTGTCAGACATCAAAAAGAGACCTACAACTTGCTTTCCAGAGATCTAGAGATGAATGGTTTTCTTTGTGGGACAAAATGAATTTTGATATGTCTAACCTAAAACATAACAATGAGATTCTTTCTCAACGACTTTGTGAAGTGGAAAGTAAAAACAATAGCTTAGAAATTGAGCTTCATCACACAAGAGATGCTCTCAAAGAAAGGACATTGGTTTTAGAAGGTGTAGAAAGAGACCTCAGTCAAAAACAGTGTCAAACGGAGGAAACTGAACACGTGAATCAAAAGGAACAAGGGCAAGTAGATAAAGACATTGGAAAGCAGGAATCCTTAGTGGAGAGGCTATCTCACCTAGAGACTGAAATTATGCTGATTCGACAGCAACTGGATCAGGCTCCCAACAAAGCTGACAGAGAAGAAAAGACAGCAATTAACGTCCAAGATCAGATTCCAGATACCATAAAAATATTTGATCATGAAAATTATGTTCTTATGCTGCATGAAATAATTAAGGAGTTAATCAACGAATGGCATCATTTTAAAGAAAGAATACATCAGTATGAAAATGATAATGGAGAAAGAAATGTAAGTATCCAGACAGATAAGTATTTTTCAAATTTTCTAAGAGAAAATTCAGAGTAATATTTGATGATGGCTAAATGTTGAATCTAGTTGAATATTAAAAATGTAAAGATTATAGCCCTAGCTGATTTGGCTCAGTGGATAGAGCATTGGCCTGAGGATTGAATGGTCCCAGGTTCAGTTCCGGTCAAGGGCACATGCCCAGTTGCTGGCTCAGTCCCCAGTAGGTGTGTGCAAGGGACAGTCAATCAATAATTCTCTCTCATCATTGATGTTTCTATCTCCCTCTCCCTTCTTCTCTGAAATATACATACACACAAACACACACACACACACACACACACACACACACACATATATACATTTAAAATGTATACTTTATATCCATTGTATCCAGTAGGTGAACATTAGACGTGAGAGGTGCTTTGTTTTGAGTAAAGACATTGTGCTGCCCATGAAATTTTAAGAGGTTACGTTATAGATTATTAATAGATATAGATTTATATTAATAACTTAGTCTTATATTGACAGAATAATAATTTTAACCTCTCTGTCACCACATTTAAAACAATTAGGAAGTAGATAAATGGAAATGCGCTACCTAAAATGAGTATTTTGAAATTAAAATTCAATTAAATAGATTAATTTGACAGCTAAATTCAGATTTCCCAGATGAACTGAAATGTAGATCCTATATCATATAGTACCTTTCCTTCAGTAGCATCTTATACATTTTAGTTGGTGTAATGTTATTTTTATTTATACCAATTTTAATTAAATTTGGAAATATTTCAGTCTCAAGTAATATATTCATATGACCTCTCAGCTCTTTTAAAAGCATCTACTTTTCATTAAATCATAATTTGGGACAAATATGATGAATTTTAGCAAATCTATATCTGATTTAATCTTTCCACTACTATTTACAATTTTCTTTGAATACTTTTACAAATAATGTGCTCATGTTTCTCACTTTGAGGCCTAATTACTATCATTTGGAGATAAGTTTGTCCAAGACAGAGAGAATTGTAGCTCTCTGTGATTTATTAACTTGGCATTGGATCTCCATTTCAGATTAGTGAGGGGTGGCAGGGTTTATGTGTAGCAGGGAGGGAGGTGAAGGCCTGGTTACCTAGGACCATGGTCGGCAAACTGCGGCTCGCGAGCCACATGCGGCTCTTTGGCCCCTTGAGTGTGGCTCTTCCACAAAATACCACGGCCTGGGCGAGTCTGTTTTGAAGAAGTGGCGTTAGAAGAAGTTTAAGTTTAAAAAATTTGGCTCTCAAAAGAAATTTCAATCATTGTACTGTTAATATTTGGCTCTGTTGACTAATGAGTTTGCCGACCACTGCCCTAGGACCTTGAAGGCCATTGGAATGACTTCTAAGTTAGGAACCTATTGGGAGGATTTGAGCAGGAGATTGAATATGTGAGGAACTCTGAAGTTAATTGAAGCCTCTGGTTAAAAAATAGAGAAAACTTTTCATAATATTGAATTTACAACTACTTGATCCATCTGCATGCCCATTTCTCTTTGAGATGTCAGTAGATTGTAAAGCTTTGAGATTTATGGTGGAGGGGGATTGAGAGTGGGGCTGAATCAGCTGTCTGATGAGGCAGGAGGATTAAATTTTCTGTGACTTTAACCTGATTAAGCAAACATGAGCATGTCCATATGAGGAAAAGAAGGTGAATTGATGTAGCTGGTGATATTTCTCCAGTCATAGATTATTGTCATAACATTATGATAATAATATATGACTCTAACAAGATACATCCAGGGTGGGGCAAAAGTAGATTAATAGTTGTTTGTATGGAGAATAATACAGTCATTAGTCAATTATTAACATAATTTAAAATAAGGTGATTTATAAAATCAGTAACAGAAATATCTTACTAGGCAGTCATGAGACAATGTCAACAAGAACTGGCTGATACCAAAAAAAAGCTATCTACAATAGAGGTTTTTCTGGAGATTGAATCACGTCATCATATACATTTGGAAGATAAGAAACAAGATATCAAGAAAAAACTAGATCAAAGCAGAAGTCAAGTATGTATGAAATTTAACCTGTCATCAGTTAATCTATAGCTGGTTAAATAATATAAAGTATTTTAGGGTACCACTTTTCATGGCAGCTTTCTTGTGTATTTCATTGTGATTAATCTATATATAAAAAGCCAGTGCCCCGAACGACCATAATGACCAAACGACCAGTCGCCATGAAGTGGCATTGACCACTTCTCGGTCCCTCCCCGCAACCCTGAGAGGGGGCGGGGCAGGACTGGGGACTGGCGAGCAGGCTGAACTGCTGACCTTTTGGTCCCTCCTCCAGTCCCACAGGCTCCGATGGGTCAGCGATGGTGATCAGGGAAATTGGGTTGGGTGGTGGGAGGACCAGGCTGGCTGGCAGGCCACTGGGGTCACCAGTTCATCCCAGGCTGCAGGGAGCTCAGGACTGCGGGAAAGCAGGAGCCGGCAACTTCACCTCCATGCATGTGCGCTGAGCTGGCCACTGACGGAATGCGCTGCCCACTTGGGGCCACTCATGCCAGGGTGGGTAGGTCACGGGCATGCCCCGCAGCCTCCGTCAGTGCCTCTAGCCCCAGCAGCAGTGGCAGTAGCAGCTGTGGCAGCGGCGCCCACGTGAATGGCCCAAAGCAGGCAGCACGTTCCATCGGCGGCCGGCCCAGCGCACGCACATGGAGGTGAAGTTTCCAGTGCCCGCTTTCCCGCAGGCCTGAGCCCCGGAGTAGCCAGAGATGAGCTGGTGATCCCAATGGCCTGACGCCCGGCGGCAGAGGCAGCGTTAGGCCTGGGAACTGGCAAATGGGCAGAAGATGGCCCTGATCGCAGGAGGTTAGGCCAGTGGTCGGTAAACTGCAGCTCGTGAGCCACATGCGGCTCTTTGGCCCCTTGAGTGTGGCTCTTCCACAAAATACCACGGCCTGGGTGAGTCTATTTTGAAGAAGTGGCGTTAGAAGAAGTTTAAGTTTAAAAAATTTGGCTCTCAAAAGAAATTTCAATCATTGTACTGTTAATATTTGGCTCTGTTGACTAATGAGTTTGCCGACCACTGGGTTAGGCCTAGGGACCCTACCCACACAATTTAATTGTGTGCCGGGCTTCTAGTTTATTATAATTGTATTATCTTTATAGTGCACTTATATCTTAAACCCTGGCTTTTATTCTGCAATTTGTACATTTTTTTTATATTTACCCTTAGGAAAGTTGAGAATTGTGCATCATTCTTCATAGAAGTCAAGAGGCTTTGTTTTCTACTAAATAACATTGCAGTTCATGCCATTTGAAAAGCCACCTCACAAATTGTTTTCAGATAAGCTCTTCACCTGGGGCTTTCTGGAGGTGTTTTAGGAAAGTGCCTTTAAAATTCTTACATTCTGAAAATCCTTGGAGGCATCACCTAAAGGTTTCTGAGGTCTTAAGGGTTTTATAAGTCTTGGCTTTATCCTTAGACCATGTCTTCCTGGACACCCTGGATTTGATGTTAGCCCAGAAGCCATTTCTTTATTTTAGCACTAGAGGCCTCGTGCACAAAATTGTTCACCGGTGTGGTCCCTAGGCCTGGCTGGCAATTAAAGTGCAAGTGTCTGGCATGGAGAGGCAGGTCCGTGCTGACCCCCAGGCCCTGAGCAGCAGCTGGGCCCCAGGTCCCGGCATGCCCCCTTCTGCCTGAGTCACAGTGCCCAAGTCCCCACACAAAGATGCAGTGAGCATGGCTGGACCCCACAGGCCAGGGCACAGCATAGGCATCTGTGCTGCCCAGTGGTGCCACACAAAAGCCGGGCGAGCAGCGTGCACTCCCTCAGCTGGCCTTGCAGACCAGCTCCTGCATTAACCCATGGGGAGCCTGACCGGCCCCTGTGGTCCAGGCGCTGTGGCTGGCTCACTCGGAAGACACCCTGTGGGTGCGGTGTGGGCTCCTTGCGGGCACCTGGCACCTGAGCACGGGGACTTCCCCAGTGTGTAAGCCCTGGTGTCCCAGTGGTGGGTAGCAGGGGGAGTGAGAACGAGCTTGGTGGAACCCCGCATTCTCACCGCACCTCAGTCCCCATCACCCCTACCCCCAGGTAGCCAGTGAGAGGTTGCAGCCCCACGTCATAGTGCGCAGTCAAACTCTTAGTCTCCCCGTCGAACTCCCAGTCAAATGACCGCCCAATGGGCAAATTTGCATATTAGGCTTTTATTATCTATAATAATAAAAGTCTAAGCGACCATTGCAACCGAACAGATGACTGAACAGGCTGCGTGGGGCAACTAGGCCAGCAGGGGGGTTAGTAAGGGGTGACCAATGACTAAGCAGCAGGCTGCATGGGGCGGGCAACCAGGCTGGCAGGGGAGTTAGTGAGGGGCAACCAAGCGACCCAACAGCAGGCTGCATGGGGCAACCAGGCCCAAGGGGGGGGGCAGTTGAGGCAACCAGGCTGGTAGTGGGGGCAGTGAGGGGCGACCAGGCTGGTGGGGGGGGGCAGTTGGGGGCAACCAGACTGGCAGGGGGGGCAATAAGAGGTGACCAGGCAGGCGGGGGGGGGAGGGCAGTTCGGGGCGACCAGGCAGGCAGGCAGGTGAGCAGTTAGGAGCCAGTGGTCCCAGATTGTAAGAGGGATGTCTGACTGCCAGTTTAGGCCCAGTCCCCAGGATCGGGCCTATACTGGTAGTCAAACATCCCCCAAGGGGTCCCAGATTGGACCAGGTGTAGGTTGGGCTGAGGGGACCCTCCCCCGTGCACAAATTTCGAGCACTGAGCCTCTAGTATAGAATTATATGACAATTGGACATGTGGGAGAAGCTATAAACGGGAAATGGATATTTGAAATCCTTAAGTCCTGTTTCTTTCATATTTAACTAGAGCCCGGTGCACAGAAATTCATGCCCTTGGGGTGGAGGGTGGTTCCCTCAGCCTGGCCTTCACACTCTCACAGTCTGGGAGCCCTCAGGGGCCTAAGCCACAGTCTGGCCTACCTCTGCAGGAGGCGACCGGTGGGCCAATGGGGGACAGCACTGGCAGGCGAGCGGCCAGGCCCGCCCCCCAATAACCCCTTCACCGCTGCTGGTTGCCACCACAGTCCCCTCCCTCTGCCCTCTGGAACCCACCTTGGTTGGCCTGGCACTGCCCACTTGCCAGTTCCGCCCTCGCCAACGATTCTGCTGTTCAGTCATTTTGCATATTAGGCTTTTATTATATAGGATTGTCTTTCTTTAGATTATCTTTCTCATCGATTTCACTTACACCTGCTTCCTAGCAAGAATCCCTGTCATCCTCGTTTCAGTGTCATTTTATTCACTTGTCCAGAAGACCTTGCTGTCAGCCTCCTCAGGGGCCCTCAGGCTTCCACTCACCATTTCCTGGAGGCCCTTTTGGTTTTTATTCTCATGCTTCTCTACGTTATGTCAGGTTCCATCCACCTCCAGTTTAAAGGCACTCCCAACATGTGTGTGTGTTTCTTTTTTAGTGTCAGCACTCTGTTTTTATTTTATTTTATTTTTTATTGTTTAAAGTATTACATATGTCTTCTTTTTCCCCCATCGACCCCTCCCCAGCCACTCCCACCCCCAGGACAAGTCCCCACTGCCCCAATGTCCGTTTCCACTGATTATGCTAATATCCATGCATACAAGTCCTTTGGTTGATCTCTTGCCCCACACACCCCTACCCTCCGTGCATTTCCTCTGGGGTTTCATGGTCTGTTTGCTGTTTCTCTGTCTCTAGATCTATTTTTGTTCATCAGTTTATGTTGTTCATTATATTACACAAATGAGTGACATCATATCATATTTATCTTTCTCCGACTGGGTTATGTAGCTTAGCATAATGCTCTCCAGGTCCACCCATGCTGTTGCAAATGGTAAAAGTTCCTTCTTTTTTATAGCAGCGTAGTATTCCATTGTGTAGATGTACCACAGTTTTTTAATCCACTCATCTGCTGATGGGCACTTAGGCTGTTTCCAAGTCTTACCTATTGTAAATTGTGCTGCTATGAACATAGGGGTGCATATGTCCTTTCTGATTGGTGTTTCTAGTTTCTTGGGATATACTCTTAGAAGTGGGATTACTGGGTCAAATGGGAGTTCCATTTTTAACTTTTGAAGAAACTCCATACTGTTCTCCACAGTGGCTGCACCAGTCTGCATTCCCACCAAAAGTGCACGAGGGTTCCTTTTTCTTCACATCATCACCAGCACTTGTTGTTTGTTGATTTGTTGATTATAGCCATTCTGACAGGTGTGAGATGGTACATCATTGTTTTGATTTACATCTTTCAGAGGATTCGTGACTTTGAGCATGTTTTCATATGTTTCTTGGCCTTCTGTATGTCCTCTTTTGAAAGGTGTCTATATAGGTCCTTTGCCCATTTTTTGATTGGATTGTTTATCTTACAATTTTTAAGTTGTATGAGTTCCTTGTAAATTTTGGAGATTAAACTCTTATCAGAGAACAGTGGCTTTGTAATAGAGCTTGATACCTGGTAGTAAGATTCCTCCTACTTTGTTCTTCTTTCTCAGGATTGCTGCAGCTATTTGGGGTCTTTTTTTACTCTAGATGAATTTTTGGAGAGTTTGTTCTAGGTCTGTAAAATATGCCGTTTGTATTTTAATGGGGAGTACATTGAATCTATAGATTGCTTTGGGTAGTATGGACATTTTAATGATGTTGATACTACCAATCCATGAACATGGTATGCTTTTCCATCTATTTACCTTGTTTTTTCAGTGTCCTGTAGTTTTCTGAGTACAGGTCTTTTACCTCCTTAGTTAAGTGTATTCCTAGGTATCTTAATTTTTTTTTTGTGAGATGGTAAATGGGATTGCTTTTTTAATCTCTCTTTCTGTAAGTTCACTATCCGTGTGTAAAAATGCCATAGAAGTCTTGGCCTTAATTTTGTATTCTGCTACATTGCCGAATTCATTTAGTAAGTCTAATAATTTTTTGATAGAGTGTTTAGGGTTTTCGATGTACAGTATCATGTCATCTGCGAATAAGGACAGTTTTACACTTTCTTTTCCCATTTGGATACCTTTTATTTATTCTTCTTGTGTAATTGCTATGGCTAGCACTTCCAGAACTATGTTGAACAGGAGTGGTGAAAGCAGGGATCCCTGTCTTGTTCCTGTTTTAGGTGAAATGGTTTTAATTTTTGCCCAATGAGTATGAAGTTGGCTGTAGGTTTGTCAAATAAGGCTTTTATTATGTTGAGGTATGAACCTTCTATCCCCATTTTTCTGAGGGTTTTTATCAAAAAACGGTGTTAGATTTCTGTCAAATGCTTTTTCTGCATCGATATGACTATGTGATTTTTATCTCTCAATCTGTTTATGTCATGTATCATGTTTATTGATTTGTAGATATTGTACCATCCTTGAATCCCCAGGATAAATCCTACTTGGTCATGGTGTATGATCTTTCTGATGTAATGCTGCATCTGATTTGCTAGAATTTTGTTGAGAATTTTGGCATCTATGTTCATGAGAGATATTGGCATGTAATTCTCTTTCATTGCATTGTCTTTATCTGCTTTTGGTATTAGGGTAATGCTGACTTCACAGAATGAGCTTGGAAGTGTTCCTTCCTCTTAATTTTTTGGGGATAGTCTGAGGATAGGTTTTAGTTCTTTCTTGAATGTTTGGTAAAACTCCTCTGTGAAGCTGTCTGGCCTTGGGCTTTTGTTTGCTGGAAGATTTTTGATTACTGCTTCAATTTCCTCCATAGTTATCAGCCTATTGAGATTTTTAGAATCTTCCTGATTGATTTTTGGAAGGTTGTATTTTTCTAGTAATATGTCCATTTCCTCTAGTTTGTTGGAATAGAGTTGTTCATAGTATTTTTTAACAATCCTTTGTATTTCTATGGGGTCTGTTGTTATTTTGCCTCTTTCATTTTGGATTTTGTTTATTTGGGTCCTCTCTCTTTGTTTCTTGGTGAGCCTGGCTAGAGGTTCATCAATCTTGTTTATCCTTTCAAAGAACCAGCTCTTGGTTTCATTGATCTTTTGTATTTTTTTCTCTATGTTATTTATTTCTGCTCTGATCTTTATTATCTCCTTCCTTCTGGGCTTTTCTTATTGCTCTCTTTCTAATTCTTTAAGTTGTAGAGTTAGATGGTTTATTAACATTTTTTCTTGTTTTTTGAGGTAGGCCTGTAGAGCTATAAACTTCCCTCTCAGGACTGCTTTCATTGTGTCCCATAGCAATTGCATTGTTGTGTTTTTATTGTCATTAGTCTCAGGATATTTTTAATTTCTTCTTTAATCTCGTTGGTAACCCAATCATTGCTTAATAGCATGCTATTCAGCTTCCAAATGTTTGAATTTTTTTATTGTTTTTGTTGTAGTTTATTTCTAATATTATGCCATTGTGGTCTGAGATGATGCTTAATATGATTTCAATCTTCCTGTATTTGGAGAGACTTTGCCTAATATGTCATCTATGTTTGAAAATATCCAATGTGCACTTAAAAAGAATGTACATTCCAAGGCTTTGGGGTGAAATGTTCTGAAAATGTCAATTAAGCCCATCTGATCTAGTGGTCATTTAGGATTGCTGTTTCTTTGCTGATTTTCTGTCTAGAGGATTTATCCAGTGATATCAGTGGGGTATTTAAGTCCCCTACTATGATTGTATTGGTTTTTTAAAATAAATCTTTATTGTTCAGATTATTACAATTGTTCCTATTTTGTTTCCCCATAGCTCCCCTCCACCCGGTTCCCACCCCACCCTCTGCCTTTACCACCCCCCCCCCCTCCGCACTGTCCTCATCCATAGGTGTACGCTTTTTGTCCAGTCTCTTCCCGCACCCCCCACACCACTTTCCCCCCAAGAATTGTCAGTCCACTGCCTTTCTGTGCCCTTGATTCTATTATATTCACCAGTTTATTCTGTTCATCAGATTTTTTATTCACTTGATTTTTAGATTCACTTGTTGATAGATATGTATTTGTTGTTCATAATTTTTATCTTCACCTTTTTCTTCTTCTTCCTTTTCTTAAAGAATCCCCTTTAGCATTTCATATAATACTGGTTTGGCAGTGATGAACTCCTTTAGCTTTTTTTTTTTTTTAATCTGTGAAGCTCTATATCTGACCTTCAATTCTAAATTATAGCTTTGCTGGGTAGAGTAACCTTGGTTGTAGGTTCTTGCTATCCATCACTGTGAATATTTCTTGCCACTCCCTTTGGCCTGCATAGTTTCTGTTGAGAAATCAGCTGTTAATCATATGGATGCTCCCTTGTAGGTAATTAACTGTTTTTCTCTTGCTGCTTTTAATATTCTCTCTTTGTCTTTTGCCCTTAGCATTTTAATTATGATGTGTCTTGGTGTGGTCCTCTTTGGATTCCTTTTGTTTGGGGTTCTGTGCGCTAGGCTTGTAAGTCTATTTCTTTCACCAGGTAGGGGAAGTTTTCTGTCATTATTTCTTCAAATATGTTTTCAATATCTTGCTCTCTCTCTTCTTCTGGCACCCTCATAATTTGGATGTTGATACACTTGAAGTTGTCCCAGAGGCTCCTTACACTATCTTCATATTTTTGGATTCTTTTTTCTTTTTGCTTTTTCAGTTGGGTGATTTTTGCTTCTTCGTATTTCAAATCTTTGACTTGATTCTTGGGATCCTCTAGTCTGCTGTTGGATCTCTGTATATTATTTTTAATTTCAGTCAGTGTATGCTTAATTTCTAGTTGGTCTCTTTTCATATCCTTGAGGGTCTCACTAAATTTATTGGCCTTTTCTAGAAAATTCTTGAAAAACCTTATAACCATGGTTTTGAACTCTATATCCAGTCATTGCTTTCCTCCATTTCTTTCATTTGTGACCTGTTTCTTTGTCTCTGTATTTTGGCTGCTTCCCTGTGTTGATAGAGTGGCTTTGTGTGCTAGGTGTCCTATAGGGCCCAGTGGCTCAGCCTCCCCAGTTACCTGAGGTGGACACTCTTGGTGCACCCCTTTGTGCACTGTGTGCACAATCTTGTAGTTAAGCCATGATTGTTGTTGGTATCACTGGGAGGAATTGACCTTCAAGCCAATTGCCTGTAAGGATAAGCTGTGTCTACAATGGGAGAACTTCTGTGCTGGAGACACCCTTATGAGATAAGACTTGCTTCAGTGGGGCTTTGGTGCTCACTGAGTCTGTCCCCTGAGTGTGTCCCTTAGGAATCTGAGTTGTAATTTGGATGGTCCTACTCTAACCCCTGGGTACACTGGCTCTTGGATCTCCAAGGAGATTCTAATTTAGCCTATTCCTGAGGCCACTCCGCAGGAGCTACAGAGAGATCTGCAGATTCCTCTTCTTTGTTTGGGTTTTGGAGGTGCCCAGATGAGGCCCAGCTGTGAAGCAATGCAAGCTGCTGTTGGGTCTTGGGCCTTCTTTTGGATGTTCTGGGTCTCACTGACTCAGCTGCAGTTAGTTAGGTAAGTTTAGAATTCAAAGGACCATGCTATTCATGTACAAAAGTCTCTGTGCTCAGCTTGGATGGGGCGGAGTCTCAGGGCAGAGCAAACAGCAATGGCTTCCTGTCAGCCCTGCCCTAAGAGGCTCCTGGGTCTCAGTGTCCCATGGTAATCGCTGCAAGCACCTCTGCCAGAAAGCCGCCCTCGAGTTTCGCCCACTGCCAGACAGTCCAGTTTCTACCCAAATGAGTCTGGGTCCCCAGAGTCTCGCCCGGAACTGGAGTTCAGACATTCGGAAGCTTTTGTCTCCCTCCCAATTGAGAAAGCCAGCCATGTACTCAGTTGCCAGCCCTCCCCGCATGCACGCCTCCGGACCTCTGCCTTCTGCAGCTCATCTGAGTCTCAGTGTGCTTTTCTCTTTCCTTCTAGTTGTAGAGTTTCCACTCAGCCAGCCTTCCTGTGATTCTGGATGATATGTCCGTTTTGTCTTTTACTTGTACTTTTGAAATTATTGTGCGAGGTAGCAGTTCAGGTGTTTACCTATGCCACCATCTTTGTTTCTCCCCTATTATGATTGTATTATTGTCAATCTCTCTGTTGATATTTTCCAGGATTTTTTTTTATATGTTTTGGTGCTCCTGCATTGGGTGCATACTAGAGTTATATCCTCTTGTTGTACCGATCCCATTAGTATTGTGAAGTGGCCTTCCTTATCTCTTGTTATGGCCTGCATTTTGAAGTCTATTTTGTCATATATAAGTATTGCTACCCCAGCTTTTTTTCATTTCCATTTTCCTGAAAGATGTTTTTTCATCCCTTCACTTTCAATCTGTAAGAGTCCCTTTTTCTGAGGTGGGTCTCTTGTAGACAGCATATCTATGGATCATGATTTTTTATCCATTCAGTCACTTGATATCTTTTGATTGGAGCATTTAGTCCATTTATGTTTAAACTTATTATTGGTTGGTACTTATTTGTAGCCATTTTTATTTTTTGTGCCTGTGTTTCTTCTTCCCTTCCTATTTTTTTTCCCTTTTACAGCAGTCAATTTAGCTTTTCTTGCATTGCTGGCTTGGTGATAATAAACTCACTTAGTCCTTTCTTGACTGTGAAGCTCCTGATGTCCCCTTCAATTTTGAATGATAGCATTGCTGCATAGGGTATTCTTGAATTCAGTTCCTTGCTTTGCATCACTTTGTATATTTCATTCATTTCCTTCTGGCCCGATGTGTGTCTGTTGAGAAATCAGTTGATTGTCTAATGGGAGATCCCTTATAGGTAACTTTCTGTCTCTCTCTGACAGCCTTTAAGATTCTTACTCTATCATTGGTGTTTGCCAATTTAATTATGATGTATGGTACCTTGGTGTTGGTCTTTTGGGGTTCATCTTGTTTGGGACTCTGTGTGCTTTGGACTTATGTGAGTTTTTTCTTCCCAATATCAGGGAAGTTTTCTGTCATTATTTCTTCAAACAGGTTTTTTATTCCTTGCTCAGTTTCCTCTCTTTTGGCACCCCTATTATGCAGATGTTGTTCATTTCCTGTTGTCCCATAGCTGCCTTAGGCTCTCCTCCTGCTTTTAAGGTGTGTTTTTTTTTCCAGTTGCTGTTCTGCTTGGGTGTTTGTTTGTTTGTTTACCTTGTATTCTAGCTCACTGCTGCATTCTCAGCTTATTCTACTCTACTGTTGATACTTTCCATTGTGTTCTTTATTGCAGCTATGTCATTCTTCATTTCCACTTGGTTCTTCTTTATTTCCCCTTGATTCTTACACATGTGGAATTTGTCTTCCATCCTTTTCAGTGTCCTTATAACCATTGCTCTGAATTGTTTCTCTTACAAATATCTTGCCTCCATTTCATTTAGTTCCTTTTCTAGCGATTCCTCCTTTTCTTTTATATGTCAGCTGTTTCTTTTTCTCCACATTTTTGCTGTTCCTTTGTGTGTGTTTTTCTATGTATTAGATCAAACTTCTATGTCACCCAGATTTTTTTGAGTTTGTCTTGTATAGTAGATGTTTTGTGGGACCCAGTGGTGCAACTCTCAGGTCTTCTGGCTGGATAGTCTACGGATGCTCCCTACTTGGGATATTTGGGTTCTCCTGGTATAGTTGTGTCTTGAGTGTTATTGTCCCATTCAAGGATGGAGTCTCCTCCCCAGGTGTCTGGTTATGTGGCTCACTGTCTACCACATTGACAGAATAGCATAAAATAGAGCTTGACAATACATGACACAAAGGGAACAAAACAAAAATGTACTCACAAGACCAATAACCCCAATAAAAGTGACAAACAGAGGAAAGATAATTAGGAGAGAGAAAATAGAGCAAATATGGTACTGAGAAAAGGTAAGAGAGAAAAGAAAAAGAAGCAAAATGAAGAAGAAAAAATATACATATATAGGGAGAAAACACCACAAAACAAACAAATAAACCAAAAAAATACAAAAAACAAACACCCAGAAAAAAAGGGGGGTCAGAATCTGTAGAGGCAGAGCTTTTATCCAGAAAGTGAGGTAAAGGAATTGAATGAATAGGGCAATTGCCATGGTTCAGTATAGAGGAGGTAGAAAGAGAATGAGTGGATAAAAAGAAAAGTAAAAACAAAATAATCAATAAATAATAAATAAAAAGATAAGAAAATGACAAAAAAATTTTTAAAAACTTATCTATCTATATATTCATCTATTTTTGGAAAAAAGAATAGAGGAGAGTGCAGATGGAATTGAGTTTAGTGAGTGGAACTAATTAAGCCATTAGGAGAAGAGAGCAAGAGAAGAGAGGAAAAACAAAAGCATAAAAAAATGACTAGAGAAGAAAGAAAAGAGATGGGTGCATGGACTTGAATCAGGGGAGAGGAAATTAGATACATGAGTAAGCCAACAGAGACTACAATAATAATAACATGTAAATAAAGCAGATAAAGAAGATCAATTTTTAACAGGGAGTACGAAGAGAGGAGAGAGAAAAATATAGCAGGGATAGGAGAAGAAAAACAGGATGAAAAAGGGAGAAGTGAGGAACAAAAGGGTGGAAAAAAGAAAAAATAAGATAAAAATGATAAAAAATAAAAATGGAATGAAGAAACATAATACAAAAAAATACAAGGATTAAGAATAATAAAGAAATAAAATTGAGTAAAAGATAAATATGAAAAAGTGAAATGTCATTCGTTTCAGCCCAGTTTTAATGTCCCATGGGGGCTGGTTTAAGACCCCTCTCTAATGTTCTGTCTGCCCCTTCTCAGTTTCCTGTTAGGTAGTCAGCACGTGCAGAAGTTCCCAGTGATTCACCGCTCCTCTGCTTCTGTCTCCACAGCCTTGGTTGCGGGCAGGTGGGGCCAATCTGCCCACTTTGTTTGTCTGCCTGCTTTCATTCTTATTTACACCAGCATCTATTTCTGACATGGGCTTTAGGTGGGGGTGTTGCTGTATTGGTTTCTGGGACAAAACAGCACCTCAACCCAGTTCCCAAGGGCTCCCTGAGGCTATTCAGAGTCTTTGTTTCCTCTGCAAAGCTCGAGGCTGGGTGCAGATGCACTAGTTGCCCTGTGGGTGCTGGGAGGGGCTGGCTCTTCAGGAGAAAAATGGCTGCTTAGGATTGGAGGGTCCGGAATGTGCCAGTGCCAGATCCCTGGTCACTTTTCCCTATCCTGCTCTTCTCCCCAACCTCTCCCCAGCCTCCACCTGCACTGCAGCCTTGGTGAGTGTTTGTAATTGAAAGGTCCTATGAACTGGGTTTAGTGCGTAAAAGCAAGGAAAACATAAAGGTGAAACAGCCGCACCACTGCGAGTTTCTCTCCCCATTACTGGACTCAGGCAGTTCTTCGGCTGCCTTTCTGGGTGCAGCCCCTCATGGCTGTGGGCTTAGATCTAGATTCCCCACCCACCAGCCGTTCTGTGGACCCCCTCCCACAGTCGAGTGTTACCCGTGTCCCCAAGGGACACACACTTGGTGCAGCACAAGTTCTCTCTGACCCTCTGGTCCCAGTGGTGGCGAATCTTTCTCTCCAGCCCAGATCCCCGATCCCACCATTCTCCAGGTGTTCTCTGTCACTTCCGGCCATGGATTGTCTCACCAGCTGTTTAATTCTCCAATTCCGGGTGGATGTTATTCAACTTAGTTGTCCCTTCTATCTGCTCCATGAGAAGGCGCAGGACATGTCTGCCTATGCGGCCACCGTTTTGAAAACCAGCACTCTGTTCCTAATGTCAGTATCTGTGCCAGTTAATTGTTCCTGCTTAATAAAGCACCTCCAAACCTCATGTCTTAAAGCAGCACTTACCTTGTGCACAACTCTGCAGTGAGGCCAGCTCATTTCTTTCCCACTTGCCACCAGCTGGGATGACTTGAAGGTGGGAAGTGGAACCATCTAAGGCTTGTTCATTCACGGGTTTGTCAGGTGAAGTGGGCTTTTGGTCGGGATGCTCACTGGGGCGGTCTCAGCTGGGCACCTGTATGAGGACTGACCATGTGGCCTGGGCTGCTTCGTTCTTCACAACATGGTGGCTGGGTTCCCAGGGTGAGCTTCCTGGGGAGAGAGTCAGATGGCACCAGACTTAGCAGTCACACAGCAGTCACCAGTATCACCGACCTTCCTGCAAGTTTGTTGTTAATGGTGATGATGTTGTTTTGTTTACTATGTTCCCTTATTTTGTGGGAAGTAACAAAGAATTTCAAGATAGCATTATTGAATTAAGCCTCCCACGCCCACTTTTTTGGTTCTAAAAAATGTAGTGCTATGTCGCTAAACTTTAACAGTAAGAGTTTTAATTTCTCCATAATTCAGGGAATCATTTCTTCTTGGAATGCAGTTCAAATTAGAATCAAATGTTTCTGGTTCAGTAAAATACCTATGACATTAGAATTGGTATTTATAAGATTCATTAATTAGTCTCATTTTGAAAGTCTTATCTTGGGAAGCATTGGATGACAGTTCTGAAAACCATAATATGATATCTCTAAAACTTTTTTAAAGATTGTGAAGAGTTAAGATGGAGGAAGAGGTAAGAGACTTTCTACTAAGGGGCAACGTGTAGTCATTTTTGTGGAGGAAAGACATGAAACAGTCATAGAAAAAGGAGCATAAAGTCAAGTGCAGGCGTTGTGTGGCAAAGACGACAACAATAAGTGTATTTTTGTGACTCCTGGTCGTTTGAACTTTGGTTTTGATTCTGACTAATTCAAGGCTCCACATTCCAAGACTCTACCACCGTACAGATAATGTTTTATTGCAACTGAACTCATTTCAAAATGTCATACTGGTGAACACACCTCCATAACCAAACTACATCCTTTTATTCATGCAGAATGATGATCTTATAGCAAAACTGCCACCGTCATCTTCAAATGAAGAAAAGACACCTCAACAGCAGTTAACAGTGGACGCGCTTCTAAAGGAATGTAAAGAACTAAAGGCTGAAGAAAAGAAGTGGAAACAAATGGTAGTAAACCTCAGAACATATAAGGAAATGCATATGGCAGAAGACTGTGAAGTAGAAAAGTATAAACTGAAGATTGAACAAAGTGCAAAGGATGTAGCAGACAAAGTGACACAACTCGACTTATATTTACAGGTTAATTTATTGATTTAATGTCCTATAATTCACTTCACTGCAAATTACATTTTGGATAAAAACAGTGTTTTTGCCTTTCCTTTACTTCCTTTAATAGCAATTTACTTTATAGATTTCTGGAAGGAAGGTGGCATTTGTTTTTCCTTTTTAGTATTTCAGTTCCCATCATTATTATCACTGAATTGATCTTTCCAAATGATTCTTAGTAGAGGATCATTTTATTTTTAAGACCAGTTAATGTTAAACAAGACTATTTGAGAGAAAAGGGGGGATGTGATTTAAAAATTGTTCCATACTCTTGAATTGTTATATCCTTCTACTTTAAAAATTTTAAACTGATTCTATTATTCTTTGAATTATCAGATTACATGGGTGCTAATAGAAGAATGATTAACTTTATAACTCAGATTTAATTCAGTGGACATTGATGATAAATATTTTAAATGTCAGCTTTTTTTCACACCTAAAGCTGATCTCTGAGTCGTTGACTCAAAACTAAAGAAAACAATTATAACTGTTCAGGTTATACTTACTTTAAAAATGTATTCTTTTTATTTGCTTTAGACACAAAGCATCTCAAGAAATCTCAGAGGCGGTAACATGAATTCATAATGCTTCAATAAGAAGTCATTTGGAACTCAGAACTCCTTTATTGCAAACTTCTCAAGATGATAGCAAAAAGTGTATTGGAAAAATATGTGCAAATCTAACAAGAAGAATTGGAATGCAGCAAATTATTGGAAAGGAAATGAACTTTGTAAGTCAAATGAAGAATCAGAGAAAATAAATTTAACCCAGTAATTAGCCTCTAAACTTAAAACATAATTACTATTGTGCCAGGTTCATGAGATTAGTGGAGCGTGAAAGCTAACTAAATAGTATAACTTTGGCAAATGATGTGAGTAAATAAACTTACCATTCAAATGTTCTTCCAGGACAGTTGCATCTCCCTCCTTTTTTGGTTTTATGTGCCTTTAGTTTTTTCCCCTTAATATTTTCATGTAGTTAACCTGGTCTACCAGTCTATAAGCTGAATGTCTTGAAGCTCTAAAATTTAGCAATCCTATATAATAAAAGGCTAATATGCAAATAGACTGAATGGTGGAACAACTGGTCACTATGATGGGCACTGACCACCAGGGGGCAGATGCTCAATGCAGAAGCTGACCCCGGTGGTCAGTATGCACCCACAAGGGGAGCGCTGCTCAGCCAGAAGTCACACTCATGGCTGGCGAGTGCAGCGGTGGTGGCGGGAGCCTCTCCTGCATCCACAGCAGCGCTATGGATGTCACTGACAGCCTAGGCCATCAGTCGGACATTCCTCGAGGGCTCCCACACTATGAGAGGGCACAGGCTCAGCTAAGGGACCACCCTCCGAGTGCATGGATTTCGTGCACCGGGCATCTAGTATTATTATAACATCGCTTGTTAGAATTCCTGTAAATAGAAACATTTACGATAACAACTCCATTACAACCTGGTACTTGGTAAATTTACTTTCTTGATTATGACATTTGTTATTATCACTAGAGGGCACCTTTAGACAAACTATCCTTTATAGTTTTCTACTCTATATACAGACATACATGTTAAATAGGGAAATATTAACATAGGGGTGAGGGGCAGTGTAATTGACAAAGTGGCTAAAATTAATGTGATCTGCAGGAGGAGGGTGTGGGGATACAGAAAGGGCAGATCCCACCTCCAACGCCTTGGAAACAATGTTATAAGCAATGGCCTCTGGAGCTGTTTTCGATCATTTGATCACCAGCCAGGCTATCTTGTTCTCCCTTAGAGGTTCTTGCTCTAAATTATGCCTTGGAGTCAATGATTAACATCCCCAAGGTAACGAGTGTATTGTACAAGGGTGGTGAAGGCCAATGCTTGGCAATGTCTTTGAGGGATTTTTTTTAAATCTCCAAAGTGGCTGCTAAATATGTCCAAGGGCATCTTCAAGGATCTTGCAAGTACAGCTCTTCCTGAGGCAGCAAGTATTACCTGATAAGCCGACTGCATCACTGACAGCCTCCCTGCTTTGGATTACTTAGCTGGGACCCCTCTCCCCGCTCCCTGGAAACATCAGTACTTCCCAGAACAGTTTAGAACCTATACTTGACTAGGGTAGCTCTGCTCTGACACATTCTCTTTGTTAAAATGCTATTTAATGGGAAACTCCATTTACTGTTGTGGCTACTTAAAAACATGCAAGTCACTCAGGGAAAAATAAAATAGTTAGCATCTGCTGTTTACAGTCTGCTCAGGGCTCAGAAACAGCTAGCAGAGGTCAGCACCGAAGTGCTCCTTCTTGTAGGAGCAACAAAACAGATGGCTGAGCGCTACTAATATGAGGCCAGTCCTGGAGACACCTTGTGGTGGAAATCCTGATAATAGTTTTGCAGGCAATAGACAAAGTGGTGATTCCTACTCTGAGAATCTTTTCTTATGAATTAAATAAACTTGAATACTAAACTGATTAATTTCTGTTTTTAAGTGAAAATTTTTGTCATCTTCTTATGTAAAGAACATTCTGAATTGCTACTTTCCTTACAGCATTTTTATTTCAGTTTTTATAAAATGTCTTGCTGAGCAGTTGTATGTTTTCTAAATAGTGAAATGAAGAAAATATTTGAATTTTTATTTTATATCTTTGCATTTTTAAATGAAGTTTACTTATGTCTGCATCTTGCCAGCCCTTGATGACTGACGACTAAGATGGCAATGTCAGGCCATCTTGACATAGCAACTAGCTTTCATTGTGTATCAGTTATTAATACATCCATTCATTATCTCATTCATGGAGCTTTTAAGTTCCATAATTAGTTTGGTTCTTTCATAGTTTTTATCACTTTGGTAAAGCACTTCTTTTGTTCATTCATTTTATTCCTGAGCTCATTGAACTGCCTTCTTGTATCTCGTTGAGTTTCTTCATGACTGCTGTTCTGATTTCTCTCTCCTTCATATCGCAATCACCCATTATTTTGAGTTCCTTTCTGGAGAATTGTCATTGTCTTCCTGCGTAATTGTTACCTTGGTGGTCCATGCTGCTTGATGGGCTGTTCCTCTGCGGGCACATTTGAAGTGGTGAGCACTTTTCTTATTTAGGAACATTTTCCTTTCCACAATTCAGCAGGTTGATAATTTGAGGTCTTTCTTTCGTTATCCAGTAGATGGTAGAACAACGCAGTTTTTGTTTTCTCTTACCCATACTACTTAAGCTTGGGGAGGAGGATGCTTGTGAGTAAAGGTGTAGGAGGCTTTGCCTTGGACATGGGAGTGGAGGTGGGGTGACCGGGTAGTGGGTCCTGGTGCTGGATCCAGGTTGCCTGGGTCTCAGGGCACCCCCCGCCCCCCGAGGCAGGGGATGTGGCTAGTTGAGGGGAGCCAGTTTGTGAGCCCACTGAGCTGCTACCTCATTCCTTATGGCCACTGGCAGCAAGGTACTGTGGCCTGGAGGCTGGAGACTTTGCTTTGCTGCTGCTGCTGGTCTGTGAGGGCGTGAGCACAGCTGCAACTGGGGAGGGGTCTGGAGTTGGGGGGTGGGAGAGTTAGGAATGCTGCTGGCAGTTGCCCCGCACTGGTTTGTGGTGTGGGAGCTGCACCCCGACTCAACCACTGCTTCTGCGTTTGCTGGGCCTGTAGGGTCAGCCTTGCTGCAGTGATGGGTCTGTCCCCGTTGTCCCCTCTACCCGCCTCTCATCCTGCCTCTCCTACACATTCCAATGTGCCCACCTTCGGAAGTACTGGCCCATGGACCTTTTAGCGTGGGGCGCACAGGAACCTTTGTTGGGTTCTGGATGTCCGACTAGTTGTCAATTTCAGGGGACATACTAAGGAGGTCTCACTTCACCATGATGCTGTCACTTACTAAAATACCCATTTCAACCAGTGCAGGTTGGCTTTTATGGTCTTACTGCAGAGAAAAACAGCACAGGCCGGTGCTGATGAGGCTTCAACCTTGTGTTTCCATTTGGCTTCATCGGAACACATCACAGAAGAGCAAAGCTGGGGCTTTTTAGACCAACTTTTGGGGAAATAGGGTCTAAGTGCTTCAAAGTTGTGAAACTGGACTACTGGGTACAAAAGAAAATGAATGGCAAATACTGCTGTAAATGGGTAAGCATGAGGCAAACCTAAAATGTCCCTGTTAGTTCTCACCCGGAAAATCAGAGAATGTCTTACTTCAGAAGATGAAGACGAAAGAGTGTGTAGCTGCAGAAGCAATACAAAAGAAGATATTTGTGAAAAAGTTTTATTTAATCTTTTGGAAAGAAAGAAGTGCTTTTGTTTTTCTAGTGTTTCTAGATAATTTGAAAAAAAGTAGTTTGAACTTAATGTTGGTTCTAAGGTATGAGTATTTCCTTGTGGGGGTATTGGTTCACCAATCATGCTAGTCTTCATAGAGAGTAAAAAAGCGCCACTTTATCCAGATACAGAGATCAGTCACACATCCCTGCAGAGTGCCTGGAAAGACTTGTTATACAGCTGTTGTTTACAGAGTCCTTAGACCTAAGGCAGAAGGTGCCTCTAGAGCTGCTGGGAATTTAATTATTGCTGCTAGGACAACATAAAGTGACTAGAGGCCCAGTGCACAAATTCGTGCACCAGTGGGGTCCCTTGGCCTGGCCTGTGTGATCCAGCTGAAACAGACATCCCCTGAGGCATCCCGGATTGCAAGAGAGTGCAGGCCAGGCCAAGGGACCCCACCAGTGCATGATCAGGGCCAGGGAGAGACCCTGGGAGGGCTCCAGGGCATGTCCAGCCCATGTCACTCAATCGGGATCGACTGGACCCCAGCAGAAAGCTAACTTACCAGTAAGAGTGTCTTCCCCCTGGTGGTCAGTGCATGTCATAGCAAGCAGTTGAATCACCATAACATATCATTAGCATATTACACTTTGATTGGTTGAACGGTCAACTAAACACTTAGCATATTAGGCTTTTATTATATAGGATACTATGAGAGGTGGCAACATGCTCAATTGGAAGAATGGGGTGGGTTCTAGGATGGGCCATTACAAAACAACAGATTTATACAGATTTTTAAGCTGTGATTCTGGAGAGTAAAATGTTAAAAACGCCTTAATATTGAAATTGTTTTTCAATCCCCTTTATTTGCAAGGTTTCAACATTTTGGACTGTCCCTACCTCGTTTTTCCAACTTTAAGCACAATAATTATCATAAACAATCACTAATCGGTGCTTTCAGTTTTCTCCACTTTCAGAATATTTAGATGTGTTGCTTCTCTCACCATAACATGAAGGTTAGCCTTGCCCACTTGATTCCATTTAGTGGTATAGATGACTGCGTATCTGTTTTGATGATTTTTACCTTTAATACTTACATTCTAGTTTAATTCTGGGCTGTTTATTCTATACATCAGAAGTAATTTCAGTGTTATGTAATGGTATTATAAAATACAAAAGATAAAATTAGGACAGATATATCACTAGTTAGATTTTCTTTATTTTTTCCTTTAATCCTCATCCAAGAATATGTTTTTTTAATTGTTTTTGAGAGAGTGAGAGAAACATGGATCAGTTGCTTCCCAACAATTGATCGAATCAGCTACCTAGATGTGTGCCCTGCTGGTAATGGAAGCTGCAGCCTTTTGGTGTATGGGACGACACTCTAACCAACTGAGCCACCTGCCAGGGACTAGTTAGATTTTCTTGCACATAAAATATTTTACTAATAACTGAAAACTCGAAAATTTGCTTCAGGAAATTTTTTAACAGATGAAATGTCTTTGGTTTCAAAATATTTTATGTTTAAATGTTTTTCAGTATTTGTGTTTCTAACACAATTCATGGCATGACACTTCCTGAATCATTGCTCTTCAAATCTGTGTTAAATAGGGAGACTCAATTTTACATTGATTGATTTTAGACTTTTGGTCCATTTGTGACACTTCCATAAAATATTAGAATTCTAATTATTTATTTAAGTTTTTCCATTTCTCAAATGTGTATTCAATAGTTTAGCCACTCTGTATACAAATACATGAAAGCTAAAACAGTTACTATTCTTAAGACTTTAACTTTGTACATGGAAGACAGAACATTGTGTCTCAACAGAATGTGGTCAGATATCTTCCTGACTAAACACAGGCCTCATGCATACATCACCAAGGCAGCGCCTTCTACTCTGAATTTTAACTCTATTCAAACTATCACAGTAGTTAAGCTAGTTTCTCGTAAGGCAGAGATGAGTTTAATCAACTTGTTTTTGTATTGCTCTATGTAATTGCTCATGACCTCACTTCACTTTGCTCACTTAGACGATTGTCCCGTAGTCATTTTATCTTTTGAAGGATACAGATATTTACTCAACTTATCCCTATTCTTTTTTTTCATTCATTTTCTCTGTCTTAACTTTTTAGCTCCTTGGTTAATAAATTAATTTTTCCTCATTTTTTTGCAGCAAAATACATGTTTTTAATATTTATAAACTGCTTACTGTATTTCCTTTTGCACATTAATCAATTCACAATTGGATAATGAATTGCAATGCTTTAAATGGGCAAATGTACTTGATTTTATTTCATTTTATATTACATTTATTTCTATAACATTTAAAATAAGAATATCAAAATTTAACTTAAAAGTATCAACAGTTACTGAAAATATATTAAATTTGAAAATGTGTACATGTGTGTGGTTTGTATATGTTTATCATATTGTTCTCAGAGAGAGAATGCAATATTTTTTCCAACCTATAATCTCAGATATAATTTAATGGTAGCTTATCAATAAATTAGTGTTGAATTAATGAGCATCCACTTGTATTTGTTGTGCTTTTGTTGGTATTGGCTTCATCATAATTCTTTCTAAAATGTAACTTTCCCCCAGTTAATAGGGAGGGGTTGTTTTAGACAATGTACATTATTATAAAATCAAGGAAGAAGAAACATTTTTGTAAGTGTTGTGTAGTCATCTTTCTTGTTGGAGCTATGGTCGGGTAGGTGGCAAATGACTACCCTCTTTCCATTCTGATATTAGAACCTAGGAGTCAGGCAGATGGAGGTGAAATGACTAGCTTGGTTACTAACACGTCAAAATGAATTGGAGGATGAGGTTCAGATGTGCGGCCACATTGGTCTTTGGAACACAATACAAGAGAAAATGTTTTTTAAAATGGTATACTTTAGTGATGTATTATAGGGTATATGAATTACATCTTAATAAAGCTATTACAAAGATCCTATTTTGTTTTTCTTAATTTTAAAATTTTAAATTAAGATGATGTACAATATTATATTTGTTTCAGGTGTACAACCACATTATTAGACATTTGTATAACTTAGGAAGTGGTCACCCAATAAATCTAGTACCCATCTCACATCATATATAGTTATTAAAATATGAGAGGCCCAGTGCATGGATTCGTGCACCAGTGGGTCCCTTGGCCTGGCCTGCGGACATCCCCTGAGGGGTCCCGGATTGCAAGAGGGCACAGGCCGGGCTGAGGGACCTCAGCAGTGCGTGATCAAGGCCGGGGAGAGACCATGGGAGAGCTCCAGGGTGTGTCGGGCCCATTTGGCTCAGTCCCAATTGGCCAGACCCCAGCAGCAAGCTAACCTACCCGTCGGAGCATCTGCCCCCTGGTGGTCAGTGCACGTCACAGCTACCAGTCGATCAGTGGAACAGTCAAACAGTTGGTCACTTAGGCTTTTATTATATAGGATTATTGACAACATTCCCTGTGTTGCACTTTACATCCCTGGGACTATTTTGTAACTCCCAATTTGTACTTCTGAATCTCTTCAACTTTTTTTATCCTTCCTTCATCTTTTCCCTGCCACACCATACTGGCAAGTCTCAAAATGTTTTCCGTATCTATGAGTCTGTTTCTGTTCTGCTTGCTCATTTATTTTGTTCTTTAACTTCCACATATAAGTGAAACCAACTGGCATTTTTCCCTGTCTGACTTATTTCACCCAGAGTAATATGAAGATTTTGTTCTTTATTATGGCTGAGTCATATTCCATGCACCAATTCTTTATCCATTCATCTATTTTTAATATGTTTTTATTGATTTTTCACAGAAAGGAAGGGAGAGGGATAGAGAGTTAGAAATATCAATGAGAGAGAAACATCGATCAGCTGCCTCCTGCACACCTCCTACTGGGGGATGTGCCCACAACCAAGGTACATGACCTTGACCAGAATCGAACCTGGGACCTTTCAGTCTGCAGGTCAACGCTCTATCCACTGAGCCACACCGGTGAGGGCTATCCATTCATCTATTCATGGATACTTAGGTTGCTTCCATATTTGCTATTGTAAATAATGCTTCAATGAACATATGGATGCTTATATCTTTTTGATTTAGCCTTTTATATTTATTTGGGTAAATACCCAGAAGTGGCGGTGCTGGGTCCTTCTTTGTCTTTTGTTAGATAGCCTTTGTTTTAAAGTCTATTTTGACTGGTATAATTATTGCTATTCCAGCTTTTCTGTTTCATTTCCATTTTCATGAACTATCTTTTCCCATCCCTTTACTTTAAATCTGTGTGCTCATTTCAACCTGAAATGTGTCTCTTATAGACATCATAAGTAAGGGTGTTGTTTTGTTATCCATTCAGTCACCACATGTCTTTTGATTGGAACATTTAATCCATTTTCATTTAAAGCAACTGTTGATAGATTTGTACTTATTGTCATTATATTATTCATATTTTTATACACACACACACCACCTTTTTCTTCTTAAAGAAGATGCTTTCATTTTTCTTGGAATGCTGGTTTGGTGGTGATGAGCTGCTCCTTTAGCTTTGTCTTGTCTGTGAATAACTTTTATGTCCTTCAATTCTAAATGATAGCTGTGCTGGGCAAAATAATCTTGGTTGTAGGTCCTTGTTTTTCTTTTACTTTTAAAATATATTTTATTGATTTTTTACAGAGAGGAAGGGAGAGGGATAGAAAGCTAGAAACATTGATGAGAGAGAAACATCAATCAGCTGCCTCCTGCACACCCCCTACTGGGGATGTGCCCGCAACCAAGGTACATGCCCTTGACCGGAATCGAACCCGGGACCCTTCAGTCCACAGGCCGATGTTCTATCCACTGAGCCAAACCGGTTTCAGCTGTAGGTCCTTGTTTTTCATCATGTTGAGTATTTTGTGCTAGTCCCTTCTGTTCTGCAAAGTATTTGTTGATAAATCAGCTGATAGTCTTATGAGAGCTCTGGTGTAGGTAACTAACTGCTTTTCTATTGCTGCTTTTAAGATTCTCTCTTTGTCTTTAACCTTTGGCATTTTGATTATGTGGCCTGGTGTAGGCCTCTTTGGGTTCATCTTGTTTGGGCTCTCTGCAGTTATTGCATTTGTATGTCCATTTCCTTCACCATATGAGGGTAGTTTTCTGTCATTATTTCTTCACATAAGTTCTTCCTTCCTTCCTCTGTCTTCTCCTTAAGGCACCCCATGATGTGAAAGTTGGTCACCTCATGACCACTTGAAGTTGTCCCAGTGCATGTTAAACTATCTTCATTTCTTTCTTTTTTTTTTTTTTTTCTGTTCTGATTGTTTTCTGCTTTCTTATATTCCAAATTGCTGGTTTGACTCTTGGCTTCATCTACTCTACTGTTGATTCCCTGTAATGTATTCTTCATTTTAATAAATGTATTCTTCATTTCTGCTGTTTCTTTTTGTTGTTCTTGCTGTTATTGTTGTTTTAGCTTTGCACATCCTTTTTTATGCTGTTGAATTTCTCACTAAGTTCTTTGAACATCCTTTGAACAATTGCTTTTAACTCTGTATCTGCTTACCTCTCTTTCATTTAGTTCTCTTTTTCTGAAGACTTCTTCTGTTCTTTCATCTGGGATCTCTTTTTGTGTCTTCTCATTTTGGCTGTTTTCCTGTGTGTGTTTCCATGTATTAGATCTTGGTGTAGTGGCCTAATGTAGTAGGTTTCCTAATAGGACCTAGTGGTGCAGCCTCCCCAGTCTGAGCTGGTGTGCACCGTATGTGTGGGCTGTGTGCACTGTCCTGCTGTAGTTGAGTCTTGCTTGTTGTTGGCAAGTCACTGGGAGCGACTGACCCCAGGCCAATGGGCTGTGAGGACTGGCTGCAACTATAGCTTAGGATCTGTTGGACAGGGGCTGACCGCACAGAGCAGAACCTGCTTCAGTGAGCTCGGGTTTGGTGCCCGCCAAGTCTTCTCTTTGAGTGTGCTGCTTGTGGAGGTGGTTGGGTTGTAATTGGGCATGGTCTGAAGCTCACCACCATGTGCACTGCCTCTGGGGCCTCCCAGGAAATACAAGTTGAGCCACTGCCTATGGTCTGCCCAGGAGAGGCCAAGCTCTAAACTGAGGCTGACTATTGCTAGTACCAGGTCTAAGGCCACTTAGCAAGATGCATGGGGCTTGCTAGGCCAGATGCTGCTTGTTTGAGAAATTTTAAGAATGTTTGAAGCATGAGCCAAGACAGCCAGTTTGTATGGAAAAGTCCATAGAAACAACTTGGCTGGGCCCACAAGTTTGGTGAGGCTGGGTGTCAGGGAATCACTGGTGTGGGGCAAATGGTGGTAGCCAGGTTGACTCAGTTATGGGGCTTGCCTGCAGGCTGTTTGGGGAGGGCTCAGCAAAGGAACAATGGCCTTTGCCAGCACTTTTTTCTGGCAGAAATCTGCCCCTCCAGCTCTTGCCCTGATGCCAGACAACTCAGTTCCTCCTTGTGTGTGCCTGTTGCCCCAGTGCTGGAGATCAGAGAGAGTGAGTCTGAGTAAGTCTGTGCATGGTCCTTTTCAGAGGATCTGCCTGAGACTCCAGCAGCTCTCTGTCTCAGTCGGCCACAATCCCTGCTGGTTTTCACAGCCAGAGGTTTGGGGACTTCTCGTCCTGATACTGGAACCCTGAACTGGCAGGCCTGGTGTGAGGCTGGGACCCCTCACTTCTTAGGGGAGACCTCTGCAGGCGAGGTATCCCTCCTGATTTTTACTCATCACACATGGGTGTGGAATAAGCCCATTTTGTGTCTTCATCCCTCCTACCAGTGTCAATGTGGCTTCTTCTGTATATGCTTAGTGACAGAACTTCTGTTCAGCTAGTTTTCAGGCAGTTTAGTTGTAATTTTGATATAGTTGTTGGAGGTTCTAAGTATGGTGTTTATCTATGTTGCCATCTTGACCGGAACTTTTCAAATCATTTCTTAAATGCACAACTTACAGTATCTTACATTTTAAGCTTCCAAGAACATAACTCAATAGACACATTTTTAAATAAATCTTTATTGTTCAGATTATTACAGGTGTTCCTCTTTCCCCCCCCATAGGTCCCCTCCACCTGATTCCCACCCCACCACATGCCCTTACCCCCCGCCACTGTCTTCATCCATAGGTGTAAGATTTTTGTCCAGTCTCTTCCCGCACCCCTCACACCCCCTTCCCCCTGAGAATTGTCAGTCCACTCCCTTTCTATGTCCCTGATTCTATTATATTCACCAGTCCATTCTGTTCTTCAGGTTTTTTATTCACTTGATTTTTTAGATTCACTTGTTGGTAGGTATGTATTTGATGTCATTTTGTTGTTCATAATTTTTATCTTTACCTTTTTCTTCTTCCTCTTCTTAAAGAATACCCTTTAGCATTTCATGTAATACTGGTTTGGTGGTGATGAACTCCTTTAGCTTTTTCTTGTCTGTGAAGCTCTTTATCTGACCTTCAACTCTGAATGATAGCTTTGCTGGGTAGAGTAATCTTGGTTGTAGGTTCTTGCTGTTCATCACTTTGAATATTTCTTGCCACTCCCATCTGGCCTGCATAGTTTCTGCCAAGAAATCAGCTGACAGTCGTATGGGTGCTCCCTTGTAGGTAACTAACCGTTTTTCTCTTGCTGCTTTCAAGATTCTCTCTTTGTCTTTTGCCCTTGGCATTTTAATTATGATGTGTCTTGGTGTGGTCCTCTTTGGATTCCTCTTGTATGGGGTTCTGTGCGCTTCCTGAACTTGTAAGTCTATTTCAGGTGGGGGAAGTTTTCTGTCATTATTTCTTCTAATAGGTTTTCAATATTTTGCTCTCTCTCTTCTTCTGGCACCCCAAAAATTCGGATGTTGGTACGCTTAAAGTTGTCCCAGAGGCTCCTAACACTATCTTCATATTTTTGGATTCTTTTTTCTTTTTGTTTTTCTGGTTGGGTGTTTTTTGTTTCCTCATATTTCAGATCTTTGGTTTGATTCTTGGGGTACATTGATCTACAGTTGAGTTTCTGTATATTCTTTATTTCAGACACTGTATGCTTAATTTCTGACTGGTCCTTTTCCATTTTTTTGGCATTCTCATTAAGATCCTTAAAGGTCTCAATAAGTTCCTCAGTGGTTTTTAGAAGATTCTTGAGTAACCTTATAAATGTGGTTCTGAACTCTATGTCGTTCAGTAGTTTGCTTTCCTCCATTTCTTTCATTCGTGACATGTTTCTTTGTCTCCGCACTTTGCTGCTTCCCTGTGTTGATGGAGAGGCTTTGTGTGGTAGGTGACCTATAGGGTCCAGTAGCTCAGCCTCCCCAATCACCTGAGGTGGACGCTCTTGGTAAACCCCTTTGTGGGCTGAGTGCAAAGTCTTGGTGTAGTTAAGCCTTGATTGCTGTTGGTACACAGGGAGGAATTGACCTCCAGGCCAATGGTCTGTGAGGACCCGCTGTGTCTATGCTGGGAGAACTTCTGTGCTGTAGACACCCTTATGAGACAAGACTTGCAAAATTACAAAAGCCTCAGTGCTCAGCTTGGATGGGGTGGAGTTTCAGGGTGGAGCAGACAGTCTTGGTTTCTCGTCAGCCCTGCCCTATGAGGCCTCTGGCTCTCAGTGTCCCTCGGTAATCGCTGCAAGCACCTCTGGGAGAAAGCTGCCCTCGAGTTTCGCCCACTGCCAGACAGTCCAGTTTCTCCCCGAATGAGTCTGAGTTCCCAGAAACTCACCCGGAACTGGAGTTCAGTGCAGTCAGGAGCTTCCATCTCTCTCCCGATTTAGAAAGCCAGCCGTGCACTCGGCCACCCGTGCACTCAGCAGTCAGTCCTTCCTGCGCGCGCACGCCTCTGGACCTCTGCCTTCCGCAGCTCCCAAGTCTCAGTGTGCTTTCTCTTTTCCTGACAGTCCAGAATCCCCCCAAATGAATCGGGTTTCCCGGAGTCTCACCCTGGACTGGAGTTCAGCTGCACACTCAGCTGCCCGTCCTCTCCACGCGCCAGTCTCCGTACCTCAGCCTTTTGCAGCTCCTCTGAATCTCAATGTGCTTTCCTCTTTCTTTATACTTATAGAATTTTCACTCAGCCAGCTTTCCTGTGGTTCTGGATGGTGTTCTTTTTGTCTTTTAGTTGTAGTTTTGATATTGTTGTGCAAGTCAGCAGTTTAGGTGTTTACCTATGCCGCCATCTTGGTTTCTCGCTTTCCAGATTTTTTCAATTAGTCTTATGTACTAGCTGTTTTGTAGTACCTCGTGGTTCAGTCTCTCAGGTCATCAGGGCTGGGTATTCTAGGGAGGCATCATACTTGAAATATTTAGGTTACTCTGATATGATTAGATCTTGAATGTTATTATCCATTTCAAAAATGGAATCTCCTCTTAGGGTGTCTGATTATGTGGCTGGCTTCCTACCACGTTGTGCCAGTGGATGTAGAAGCACTGAGCTAAATGCACAAAATACAACAGGACAAGACACAACACAGGAGGAACAAAACACGAATGTACACAAGACACCTATAACCCCTATAACCAGAGAAAAGATAATTAGTAAAGATTAAAGAGAGGAAGAATGATAGCAATGAGTAAAAAAAGAAAGAAAGAAAGAAAAAGTAGGGGAAGAAAACACAACAACAACAACAACAACAAAAACAAAGCAAAAGGGACAAACAAGAAACACCCAGGAGGGGAAGATGGCGACCGGCAGGAAGGTAGGGAGGGAGTGTGAGAGAGTGAGGGAGCAATAGAGGAGTGTGTAGACATGTGTGATGTGTGTGTATATGAGCTAAAGACCATTAGATTCTGCAGGTCTTTCAAGGGCCTGACAAACCGGGCAGGCTTAACCCCGTGCACAATGCAGACACTTCTGGGCAGCCAGAGCGGGCACAGAGACCATGCCATCTTGAGATACAGAGCTGCTTGAGACTAGGATCCTGGCCTCAGCACCACCCAGTCTGGTCTCAGAAGCAAACCAGGACCCTGCAGCCCCTGGGGAGAGAGACCTGCGACCACAGCTGTAGACCAACAGACAACAAGAATCCAGAAATCCCCGCCACAGATTTCTGAGTGTCAAGGAGCCTAGCCCCAACCCACAGGCTCGCGGGCAGTGCCATAGTAACTGACAGACCCGCCCCTCACACGGGCCACAGCGCCGCTACGGGAATTTGAGCCTGGGAGTGCGTGCACAGGCTGCAGCCCCGCTACAGGAATTTGAGCCTGTGCATGCACAGAGACTGGGAATCTGCTTCCTGCAACGCAATCGGGCGACCAAACCCGAAGTCCATGCAGGGCAACATTGCCACCTGACTTCGATTCTGGGCAAGCACACATGGAAGTCTGTTTTCCACAGCCCAGGAGCGCACCTTTGGCCGACACAGTGCTACTGTGCAACCCCAAGGTGACTGGGACCCCTATTTTCTGAGCAGGAGGCAGCACTGAACACCACTGACTTGACTCTGTTTCTTATCGCGTGTACCTGGGATCCCTGACTCGCAGCGCAGTCACACTAAGAGCCAGTGACTCCAATTCTTGGTGCATGCACACACAGGGGCCCTGATTCTAAGCAAGAAGCTGCACGAAGCAACAGAGACTCTGCTACTCGATTCCTGGTGCAGACACAGAGGAACTCTGACTCCTGGCACGCACTAGGGGACTCTGATTTTTGGCACACACCTACAGCGCGGTGCAGGCGGGGTCCCTGATTCTAGGTGCACACATGAGACCACACTGAGTGCAGATAACACTGACCCTGGGCGAGCCTGGTTCCCACCAACCCACAGCAGCCACACATCTTAGTATCAGAGCACTTCAGTGACACTTGGATGGTGCGAAGCTCCCACTGCACATTTCCCAGGTCCATGCAACTTGAAGTTTGAACCTTCTGGTGATAGTCAGAATGGGGAAACAACACAATCCCCAAAGGAAAAAAAATGAGGAGTCACCAAGAAAGGAAATTAGTGAAACTGAAGCATGCAACATGACTGAAAAAGAATTCAGAGTAATGGTCATGCAATTCAAACATCGGATGGATGAGAAAATCAACAACCTATGCAAGAATCAGGAAGAAATGAAAAGTGATATAGCTACAATCAAAAACACCATGGAAATTTTCAACAGTAGACTAGAAGAAGCAGAGAATCGAATTAGTGAGTTAGAAGATCAGGTACAGAAACAAGCTCAATCTGAACAGCAATTGGAGAAAAAAATTAAAAAGCAGGAGGAGAGCCTAAGGGAGCTTTGGGACAACATGAAATGAAGTAACATACGTATAATAGGCCTGCCCAAAGGACAAGAAGAGCAGCAAGGATTAGAAAATCTATTTGAAGAAATAATGACAGAAAACTTCCAGGATATGGGGAAAAAAGAAGTTACACAAGTACAGAGAGTCCCAAGCGAGATCAATCCCAAAAGATCCACAGCAAGACACGTCATAATTTCAATGGCAAGTATTAACGACAAAGAGAGAATCTTAAAGGCTGCAAGAGAGAGACAGAGAGTTACCTACAAAGGATCCCCCATCAGATTATCAAATGATTTCTCAATAGAAACACATCAAGCTAGAAGGGAATGGAAGGAGGTATACAAAGTGTTGCAAAGCAAAGGACTGAATCCAAGAATACTCTATCCAGCAAGACTATCAATTGAAATTGAAGGGGAAATCAGGAGCTTCGCAGACAATAAAAGGCTAAGGGAGTTTATCACCACCAAACCAGCAATGCAAGAAATGCTAAAGGGAATGCTGTAAAAAGAAGAAATAAAAAGGTAAGAAGGAACACTGGCACAAAAATAGAAATTACTATAAACAAGTACCTTTCAGTAATAACTTTAAACGTAAACAGACTAAATCAAAAGACATCGAGTGGCTGAATGGATAAAAAAAACACGACCCATATATATTCTGTCTACAAGAGACTCAACTCAGAACAAGGGACTCACACAGACTGAAAGTGAAGGGATGGAAAAATATCTTCCAGGCAAATGGAAATGAAAAAAATGCTGGGGTACCACTACTTATATCTGACAAAATAGACCTCAAAGTGAAGGCCATAACAAGAGATAAGGAAGGCCACTTCATAATACTAAAGAGATCGATACAACAGGATATAACCCTGATAAACATATATGCACCCAATGCAGGAGCACCCAAATACATAACAAAACTCCTGGAAGATATCAAGAGAGAGATAGACAACAATACAATCATAGTAGGGAACTTTAATACCCCACTGACATCACTGGATAAATCCTCTAGACAAGAAATCAGCAAAGAAATAGCAATCCTAAATGACTCACTAGATCAGATGACTTAAGTGACATCTTCAGAACATTTCACCCCAAAGCCATGGAATATACATTCTTCTCAAGTGCACATGGGACATTTTCAAAAACTTTGGGTCACAACAAAGTCTCCCAAAATTCAAGAAGATTGAAATCATACCAAGCATCTTCTCAGACCACAATGGCATAAAATTAGAAATAAACTACAATAAAAACAATCCAAAAATCTCAAACACTTGGAAGCTGAATAGCATGCCATTAAATAATGACTGGGTTACAAATGAGATCAAAGAAGAAATTAAAAACATCCTGGAAACTAATGACAATAAAAACATAACAATCCAAAATCTATGGGACACAATGAAAGCAGTCCTGAGAGGGAAGTTTATAGCTCTACAGGCCTACATAAAAACAAACAAACAAACAAACAAAATAAAATGAAAAGAAAAAAAGAAAATATGGTAGTAAATCATCTAACTGTACAACTCAAATAATGAGTAAGAGAGCAACAAGAAAATCCCAGAGTGAGCAGAAGGAAGGAGATAATAAAGATCAGAGCAGAAATAAATGACATAGAGACCAAAATTAAAAACAATACAAGAGATCAATGAGACCAAGAGTTGGTTCTTTGAAAGGATAAACAAGATTGATGAACCTCTAGCTAGGCTCACCAAGAAACAAAGAGAGAGGACTCAAATAAACAAAATCAGAAATGAGAGAGGCGAAATAACAACAGACCACACATAAATACAAAAGATTCTTAAAAAATACTATGAACAACTCTACTCCAACAACCTAGACCACCTGGAGAAAATGCACACATTCCTAGAAAAATACAACCTTCAAAACTCAATCAGGAAGAGTCTAAAAATCTCAATAGTCTGATAACTATGGAAGAAATTGAAGCAGTCATGAAAAATCTCCCAGCAAACAAAAGCCCGGGGCCAGAAGGCTTCACAGCGGAGTTATACCAAACACTCAAGGAAAAACTAAAACCTATCCTCCTCAGACTATTCCAAAAAATTCAAGAGGAAGGAACACTTCCAAGCTCCTTCTATGAAGCCAGCATTACCCTAATACCAAAACCAGATAAAGACAACACAATGAAAGAGAATTATAGGACAATATCCCTCATGAACTTAGATGCCAAAATCCTCAACAAAATTCTAGCAAATCGGATCCAGCAGTACATCAGAAAGATCATACACCATGACCAAGTAGGATTTATCCCGGGGATGCAATGATGGTACAATATCCACAAATCAATAAACGTGATACATCACATAAACAAATTGAGAGATAAAAATCACACAGTCATATCAATTGATGCAGAAAAAGCATTTGACAAAAATCCAACACCCTTTCTTGATAAAAATTCTCAACAAAGTGGGAATAGAAGGATCTTACCCCAACATAATAAGCCATATATGACAAACCCACAGCCAACATCATACTCAATTGGCAAAAACTAAAAACATTTCCCTAAGAACAGGAACAAGACAGGGATGCCCACTCTCACCACTCCTGCTCGACATAGTACTGAAGTACTAGCCATTTCGATCAGACAAGAAGATATAAAAGGCATCCAAATTGGAAAAGAAGAAGTAAAACTGTTCTTATTCACAGATGACATGATATTGTATATAGAATACCCTAAAGACTCCATCAAAAAATTATTAGACTTAATAAATGAACTCGGAAATGTAGGAGGATACAAAATTAATGCCAAAAAATCTATGGCATTTCTATACACCAATAATGAACTTACAGAAAGAGAGACTAAAAAAGCAATCCTATTTACCATCGCACCAAAAAAAATAAGATACCTAGGAATAACTTAACTAAGGAGGTAAGAGACCTATATGCAAAAAACTATAGGACACTGAAAAAAGAGATAGAGGGAGACATAAACAGATGGAGGGAGACATAAACAGATGGAGACATACTGTGTTCATGGATTGGTAGAATCAACATCATCAAAATGTCCATACTACCCAAAGCAATCTATAGTTTCAATGCAATCCTCATTAAAATATCAACTGCATATTTCACAGACCTACAACAAACTTTCCAAAAATTCATCTGGAATAAAAAAAGACCCCGAATAGCTGCAGCAATCCTGAGAAAAAAAGAACAAAGTAGGTAGGATCTAAATACCAGATATCAAGCTGTATTACAAAGCCACTGTTCTTAAAACAGCCTGGTACTGGCACAAGAACAGACATATTGATCAATGGAATAGAATAGAGAACCCAGAAATTGACCCAAACCACTATGCTCAATTAATATTTGACAAAGGAGGCACGAACATACAATGGAGTCAAGACAGTCTCTTCAACAAATGGTGTTGGGAAAAATGGACAGAAACATGCAAAAAAATGAAGCTAGATCACCAACTTACACCATACACAAAAATAAACTCAAAATGGATACAGGACTTAAACATAAGATGGGAAACCATAAAAATACTAGAGGAATCCACAGGCAGCAAAATCTCAGACATATGCCAAAAGAACTTATTCACTGATACTGCCCCTAGGGCAATGGAAACTAAAGAGAAAATAAACAAATGGGACTACATCAAAATAAAAAGCTTTTGCACAGCAAAGGAGACCATCAATAAAACAACAAGAAAGCCCACTGCATGGGAGAACATATTTGCCAGTGACATCAACAATTAGGGTTTAATCTCCAACATTTACAGGGAACTCATACAACTTAACAAAAGGAAGATAAACAATCCAATCAAAAAATGGGCAACAGACCTAAATAGATACTTTTCAAAAGAAGACAGAAGGAAGGCCAAGAGACATGTGAAAACATGCTCAAAGTCACTAATTATTTGAGAGATTCAAATCAAAACAACAATGCGGTACCATCTCACACCTGTCAGAATGGCTATCATCAACAAATCAACAAACGACAAGTGCTGGCGAGGATGAGGGGAAAAAAGGAACCCTCGTGCAGTGCTGGTGGGAATGCAGACTGGTGCAGCCACTGTGGAGAACAGTATGGAGTTTCCTCAAAAAACTAAAAATGGAACTCCCTTTTGACCCAGTGATCCCACTTCTAGGAATATATCCTAAGAAACTAGAAACACAAATCAGAAAGGATATATGCACCCCTATGTTCATAGCAGCACAATTTACAATAGCTAAGATTTGGAAACAGCCTAAGTGCCCATCAGCAGATGAGTGGATTAAAAAACTGTGGTACATCTACACAATAGAATACTATGCTGCGTTAATAAATAAGGGATTCTTACCATTTGCAACAGCATGGATGGACCTGGAGAGCATTATGCTAAGTGAAATAAGCCAGTCAGAGAAAGATAAATATCACATGATCTCACTCATTTATGGAATATAATGAACAACATAAACTGATGAACAAAACAGATCCAGAGACAAAGAAGCATTGATCAGTCTGTCAAACCTCAGAGGGAAGGTAGGGGAGGGTGGGGGTAAGGAGGAGAGGTCAACCAAAGGACTTGTATGCATGCCTACAGGCCTAACCAATGAACACGAACACCAGGGGGCGTGAGGGCATGAGTAGGGGGATTTTGGGGATTAATGGAGGGATGATGATACATATGTAATATCTTAATAAAGAAATTAAAAAAATAAAGTTAAAATACATAATACCAAACAAACAGTGGAGAGATCCAAGATGGCGGCGTAGGTAAACACCTAAACTGCTGCCTCGCACAACAATTTCAAAACTACAACTAAAAGACAAAACGTCTATCACCCAGAACCACGGGAAAGCTGGCTGAGTGGAAGTTCTACAACTAGAAGGAAAGAGCAAACAGCACTGAGGGGTGCACAAGCGCTGAAAAGCTGAGGTACGGAGACACGCGAATCGGGCTGGCGACGGGTGACTGGGAGCGCTGCTGTTTTCAACCCGAAGGAAGATAAGCTCCCGATTACTCCGAACTCGTTTCTGGGGAGACGCGGGGGACCCAAACTTCTATGGGGAGAAGCTGGACTGTCTGCCGTGGGGTCGGAAAGTGAGGGAGGCTTGCTTGCAGGGCTGCTCGCAGGAACAATTGTTTATTGTGCTGGGGCGTGGGACGCGGGGACGCAGAGCCGCAGAGCTGGCTTACTGGCAGCCATCGCTGTTTGCCACGCCCTAGCCTAGTCACGCCCTGAGACCCCGCCCTGCACAATCTACGAACCCACCCAAGCTCCAAGCAGCGGCTTTAGCATATGAATGGCCTGCCCTATCGCAGCTTAACCTAGCAAACTTGCAGCCCAGGTCAGACAGCTCCAAAACCTCCAAACCCCAAGCAAAGAGGAGAAAACTGTAGTTCTTACAGTAGCTCCTGCTGGGTGGCCTCAGACAGTAGCTGACCTGCACCCCATTGGAGATCCAGAAGCCAGTGTACCTAGTGGTCAGTGTGAGACACCAAATTTCAACTCCTCATATCCATAAGTGATACATTCAAGAGGCAGACTCAGTGAGCACCAAAGTCCTGCACCATAAGCGTGTCTCCAGCGCAGCAGTTCTTCCATTATAGACACAGCGGGTCCTCATAGCCAATTGGCCTGGAGGTCAATTCCTCCCAGTGTACCAACAGCAATCAAGGCTTACCTACACCAAGACTTTGCACTCAGCCCACAAAGGGGTGTACCAAAGGCGTCCACCTCAGGTGATTGGGGAGGCTGAGCTACTGGCCCCTATAGGTCACTTACCACACAAAGCCACTCCATCAACACAGGGAAGCAGCAAAATGCGGAGACAAAGAAACATGTCATGAATGAGAGAAATGGAGGAAAGCAAACTAATGGACGACATAGAGTTCAGAACCACATTTATAAGGTTACTCAAGAATCTTCTAAAAACCGCCGAGAAACTTGATGAGACCTCCGAGGAGCTTAGTGAGACCTTCAAGGACCTTAATGAGAATGCCAAAAAAATGGAAAAGGACCAGTCAGAAATTAAGCATACACTGTCTGAAATAAAGAATATACAGAAACTCAACTGTAGATCAATGTACCCCAAGAATCAAACCAAAGATCTGAAATATGAGGAAACAAAAAACACCCAACCAGAAAAAACAAAAAGAAAAAAGAATCTAAAAATATGAAGATAGTGTTAGGAGCCTCTGGGACAACTTTAAGCGTACCAACATCCGAATTTTTGGGGTGCCAGAAGAAGAGAAAGAGCAAAATATTGAAAACCTATTAGAAGAAATAATGACAGAAAACTTTCCCTACCTGGTGAAAGAAATAGACTTACAAGTTCAGGAAGCACACAGAACCCCATATAAGAGGAATCCAAAGAGGACCACACCAAGACACATCATAATTAAAATGCCAAGGGCAAAAGACAAAGAGAGAATCTTGAAAGCAGCAAGAGAAAAACGTTTAGTTACCTACAAGGGAGTACCCATACGACTGTCAGCTGATTTCTTGGCAGAAACTATGCAGGCCAGAAGGGAGTGGCAAGAAATATTCAAAGTGATGAACAGCAAGAACCTACAACCAAGATTACTCTACCCAGCAAAGCTATCATTCAGAGTTGAAGGTCAGATAAAGAGCTTCACAGACAAGAAAAAGCTAAAGGAGTTCATCACCACCGAACCAGGATTACATGAAATGCTGAAGGGTGTTCTTTAAGAAGAGGAAGAAGAAGAAAAAGGTAAAGATAAAAATTATGAACAACAAAATGACATCAAATACATACCTACCAACAAGTGAATCTAAAAATCAAGTGAATAAAAAACCTGAAGAACAGAATGGACTGGTGAATATAATAGAATCAGGGACATAGAAAGGGAGTGGACTGACAATTCTCAGGGGGAAGGGGGTGTGAGGGGTGCGGGAAGAGACTGGACAAAAAGCTTACACCTATGGATGAAGACAGTGGCGGGGGTAAGGGCATGGGGTGGGGTGGGGAATCAGGTGGAGGGGAGCTAGGGGGGAAAAAAGAGGAACACCTGTAATAATCTGAACAATAAAGATTTATTTAAAAAAATTAAAAAAAAAAATAAAACTTAGCCTAGGAGAGGCTCCAGAATCTGCCTCGCTGAACTCTGCACAGGGCCTTTCTGGGTTTTGCTTGCTGAGGTGAGCACCTCCGCACACCCTGGGACATCCTTCCTGTGGTCACAGTAACTCTCAGGCTCCAGGGTGCACCGTCATCTCCTGGGGATCTTGCTGAACTGCAGATTCCACCTCAGTAGCCCGAGGTGAGGCCTGAGCTTCCTTCCACATTTCTAGCAAGCCCCAGAGCAGAGGGATGCTGTACACACCGAGCATCCAAGGAGTGCCGGGATCTTCTGCGCCCTGACATCCCCCCTCCAACCACACCTTTTCGGTGACCTAGAGCCAGGGAGCGTTCAGAGGGAAGGGCTGCTGAGAGAGAAACTGCCCTGGAAAACCACTGGGGTTTTATAAAGTCCAACATTGCCTTGAAATTGGGTACTTGCTCATGAACTCTCACTGTCACCGGAAAAAGCCAGACTTGCAGTTCTGCAGCTCGAATCATCCCTGAGAAAGGAAAGTCACCTCGGCCTGGCTCCAGGGCCGAACTCGCACCTCCCCAGATCCCTGACTCGCAGGAGAAAATGCCCAAAGCCCCTCCAGGGAATCGTGTGTTATTTACCTGCCAGGTGCCCAAGCTCACGATGGGCACCTTGGCTTTGGTGCTGAGCCTCACAAAGGTGGCCATGGTTGTGCTGTCGTTCTGAGTGCTCAGGGGGGTGGCCGTGCCCAGGTAAGGCCTGGCAGCGGAGAGGAGCCGGAGGCTGGTGGCTGGTGGCTGGTGTCCATTGCCTGCCCTGAACAGAAAGTCTGTCCAGCCCTTTGCAAGATTAAACAATATTCATGAACCAGCAGCACCGCAACTTGGGGCACAGTTTTCCCAGTGACAAAACACATGTATTATTTATGAGAGTGATGCTTAAGAGGTTTCATCAATTTTCTTGTTACTTTTGCTAGTTTAATAAATGGAAAATAAAAGTAAAAAAAAAAAAAAAAAAAAAAAAAAACCAAACAAACAAAAAAAGGAACACCCAGAAAAAAAGTGGGGGTGGAAAATCTGTACATGCTGAGCTTAAATAAAGAAAATAAGGTTAAGCAATTAGATAAATAGGGAAAGGACCACAGTTTAGAACAGAGGATGGAGAAAAGAAATGAGAAGGCAAAGAGAAAATAATTTTTATTTTGCAAAGGGGATTAGAGGAGACAGCAGAAAGCCCTAAATTTAAGAAGTGAAGCAAGTTAAAAAATTAGGATAAGAAAAGAGAAAAACAAAAGAGAAGGAAAATAAAAAGCAGAGTGAAGAAAAAGAAAAGAGAAGGGGAAGTGGAGTAGGATCAGGAAGAGGGAATTAGATATGTAAATAAACCAACAGAGACTAGAATAACACACCAATACAGCAGATAAAATAGGTCCATTTGTAAAAGGGGAAGAAGAAATAGAAAAACTAAAATGGGTAAAAGAGGTGAAAAATGGGAATAACAAGTGAGAAAGAAAAAGGTGCAAAAATAAGATGTAAATAAAAACAAAAATAAAAAATTTAAAATAATAAAAAAAAAGTGAAGTGTCGTTCACTTCAGCTGAGTTTCAATGCCCCATGGCTGCTGGTGTAGGACCCCACTCTTCTGTCTGCTAATTCTGGGCTTCCTCATAGGGACCGAGGTGCTGTCCCCGTCAGTCAGTCTTTGACTTTTAACTCCCTGCTTGAAGCTCCAAGCGATCCACGGGTCTTCTTCTAGTGTCTGTCTCCACAGGCCTTGGCTCCAAGCAGGCAGGGCCAATCTGCCCTCTTTGCCTGTCCTCTGGCTGTCAGTCTTATCACTCAAGCATCTGTTTCTGACAGGGCTTTAGGTGGGAATTGTGCTGTTTCTCTTTCAGGGAATAAGATGGGTGTTTTTTTCCTGACTCAGAGCTGCTCGTCCACATGTGTCCCAAAATATTGCTCTGGTCTTGGCTGGTCAGAGATCCTTGTATTGAGACCAATGGGGCTGGTTGGCAACCTGGAGTTTTTATCAGTCTGATTCCCTGAATAGCAAGGTGGACCCGCCCCTCTTCCAATCCAGTCACTGAGGGCTCTTTGGGGCTATTTAGACCCAGAAGCTTGGCCTCTGCCTTTGCTTCCTAGGTAAAACTCAAAATGCAGGGTGTGGCAGGAAGTATCTCCTGCCCTGAACCTAATGGGAGGGGCTAGCTCTTCTGGGGAGAAATGGCCACTTAGGTTTGGAAGCTAAGATTGTCACACTTCTAGGAAAATAGCCCAAAAAATCAGAAACACCAACATGAAAGGATATATGAACCCATATGTTCAGAGCAGCACAATCGTAGTTATCATAGCTGATTTGGAAACAGTCTAAATGCCCATCAGCAGATAAGTAGATTAAAAACTGTAGTATATCTACACAACGGAATACTACGTTGCTGTAAAAAAGAATGAACTCTTACCATTTGCAACAGCATGAATGGACCTAGAGAGCATTATGCTAAGGAAAAGAAGGCAGAGAAAAATAAATATCATGTGATCTCACTTGTGGAAGATAATGAACAACATAAACTGATGAACAAAAATAGAGCCAGCATCATAGAAGCATTGAACAGACTGTTCAGACTAAGAGGAAAGGCAAGGGAGGGGGATGGGGTAAAAGATCAATTGAAGGACGTGTATGCCTGCATATGAGCATATCCAATGGGCATAGACAGCAAGGAGGGGAGGGCATGTGCTGGGAGACTGGTCAATGGAGGGAAAAGGAGACTTATGTGATAATTAAAAAAATAAAGCAATTTAAAAAACAACAAACAATGTCCCAATGCAGGACTCCTGGACACCTCTCCCTGCCCTGCTTTCCTCCCCAGCCTCTCCTCAGGCCCCTCAAGTCTGTGCCTCTCTCCCAGCCCCAAAGCTCCAGGTGAGTGTTTGCAATAGAAAAGCCCTGTGTTCTGGGCTTAGAGAACAAAAGCAGACAAACCAAACCAATGAAACTGCTCCTTGTCTCCCCAGCACCGCGCTGTCTGGGCCGCCTTCCATGGGGCAGCCTTTCAGGGACCATAGTGTGCTTTGGTCCAGTTCCCCCGGCAGCCAGCTGCCCCGTGGCTTTTCCTTTACACAGTTGGATGTTACCCAGGTCAAGAAGGGACACAGCTTTGGTGCAACACAGCTCTCTCCTCACCCTCTTGCCCACTGGCTGGCTGTCACTCCAATTCCTAGTTCTTGCTGTTCTCCAGGAGTCCTCTGTCCTTCCTTGTTGTAAACTGTCTCCTCAGCTGCATGTAATTTGTTAATACCACGAGGATGTTCTTCGATTTAGGTGTATTTCCAGTCTGCATCAGGACAAGATGCACAATACCTATTCAGCCACCATTTATTTTTATTTTTTACCACATTCTGATGTTCGCTGTTAAAACTGGCCACGCTGACCTCCCTAAAGCTCACAAATGCACAGGGAATGCTCCCTGCAGGCTACCACCTAAAGCCTGCCACCCCTTCCCAGACTTCCTCAGTGAAGACCCCACTGACCAATGCTGGTTTCACCTTCCTCCATCGCTGCTGTCACCTGTCACAGGTATCCTGGTCCATTCTTTGTGGACTGTCCTCTACTTGAATGCCAGTTCCCAAGGATAGGGGACTCTGTATTTGGGTTCTCTGAAACAGTTGGGCTCCACAGTATCCACAGCCTCAGTCTTTATATGTCTCCCTTATGCCCACCCATGCCTGCCGAGCCTCCATCCAGCTTGATTCAAGTCCTCATCCCTACAGCCTTCCCTCAGCCCACCCACTCAAGGAACCTGGCCCATGGGCTGGCAGAAACACGTTCACAGTCACCCAACCTCTCTGCCCCTCAACCACACACCCCAGCAGCACACTATTCCCAGGAATCCAGGAACTATCACCTCATTTCAGGTCTTCGATGCCCAGGCAAAACTTAGGGAAGGGACACACCAATCACAACTCATCCTCTGAATGTGGAATTATATTGAGACCAAGCCTCTCCTTCTGGAAACACTTGAATTACAGAATGTTCTCACCATTGAAAATACACAGCACCATTTCATGGAGAATCCATGCTACCTCCAGGACTGGCTGGTTGAGGGATTGGGGAAAAGGGGTGCTCAATTTTTAATAAAATTAAAGTGCAAAATAATCCCTAAAATGAAAAAAAAAAAAAGACTTAAACACCAGTGGCTCTCAGGGGTGTGAGCAGGTTGGCTGGAGGCAGGATTTTATAAAGCTGAACTGATTTGAGAACCGAACGCATCAGGGGGCTTCTCCCAGATACAGAACTAGGTTCATTTGTATCAGGCCTGGTCCCTGGGGGTGGGGAAGAGGAGGCTGGAGAGACCTCTGTATGGAAACAGAAAAGCCCTGGCCAGCACATCTCAGGCAGACACAGAACACAAATCCCTCCCAGGGCCTTGCCTGGCGCTCCTCTCTACCAAACCCTGGGAAAGACATAGTGTGCCCAGCTGCAGTGGGAACGTCCCAGGCAAAGTCAGTAAAGACTGAGGAAGGGTGGTTGGGAAGGTAGAGGCCCCAACTCAGGGCAGCAGGGTGAATGTTTCAGTTTTTTTTTGGTAAGCCTCATCTGAGGATATTTTGCCATTGATTTTTAGACAGAGTGCAAAGGAAGAAGGAGAGTAAGAGAGAGATTGAGAGAGATATCAACATCATAGAAAACAAAAAATTAGCTGCCTCCTACATGGCCCCATAAGGGCTGGGATCAAACCTGCAAATTAGTACCACAAAGTCATGCAGTCTTTCTTTCAAGGCCTGGGGAAGCAATGCAAAATAAGCCAATATTGGTCAATGAGTGATTTTATGGCATTATGCTGTCCCTCCTAAAGCACAGAAACGTTGGGATCCATGCCATATCTGTTAATTCTACAATGATAGATCACAATAGTGACTGAAAATCATCCCTGGAAGTGAATATAACCAACACAAGTTAAAGGTACGAAAGAAAAAACACCTTTAATAAAGATCACAAAGCAGAACAGAGGACAGCAAGTGCTTTGCAGGCTGGTGAATTAGAACCTGAAATAATTCATCAGAGCATAATGTGAGAACCACAATGTCCCTGAAAGAGGCAGCACTTCTTAGTTGAAGATGGTTGCCCTGGAAGAATCCTGGGTCAGGTGCATTACTTAGTCAGAGAAAAAGGAATGAAGATCCTGTCAAGAGCTGGAGTAATCATAATGTTCTCAAGCACAAGTGAGGACACAAAATACATTTACCCTGAGCCCAGAGGGTTTGTGACTGATACACACTCTTCAGGTGAGCCAGGTTTTAAACGTGACATCTCTTCAGCCACAAATCATTCAGGTAGTAGATCTGGGCATCTTACCAACTGCAACGCACCTCCTTCAAGCTTCACTTGTATTGAAAACTTATGAGCAATGTAGAAGAGTGTATGTTCCATTAAAATGGGTTTAAATTCAGGAACATCAGTCGCAGAGTCTCCTCCATTGTTCTTATATTAAGTGAGAAAAATAAAACGTTCCCTGAACATTTAACACTTCTCTCCAGTATGAACTCTGAAATATTTAGTAAGGTGAGATTTTTGTCTAAAAGACTTCCCACATTCAGTACACTCATGTGGCTTCTCTCCAGTGTGAACTCTGAGGTGTACAGTGAGGTATACCTTTAGTCGAAAAGACATTCCACACTCAATACACTGTACGGCTTTTCTCCATTGTGAACACTGTGGGGTTGTTCAAGGTAAGACTTATCACTGAAGGGCTTCCCACAATCACGGAACTAATATGGCTTGTTGCCATTATGAACTCTCAGGTGTCTAATAAGTTTAGACTTTTGGCTAAAAGACTTCCCACATTCAGTACACTCATATGGCTTTTCTCCAGTGTGAACTCTGAGGTGTTTATTGAGTGTACTTCTGTCACTAAAGAACTTCCCACATTCAGTACACTCATAGGGCTTCTCTCCAGTGTGAACTCTCTGGTGTACAGTGAGGTGAGCCCTTCGACGAAAGGACATCCCACATTCTCTACACTCATATGGCTTCTCTCCAGTGTGAACTCTCAAGTGTTCTGTGAGGCGAAACCTTCGAGGAAAGGACATCCCACATTCAGTACACTCATATGGCTTCTCTCCAGTGTGAACTCTGAGGTGTACTGTAAGGTCAGACCTTTGATGAAAGGATATCCCACATTCTCTACAATCATATGGCTTCTCTGCAGTGTGAACTCTGAGGTGTCTAGTGAGCTGAGCCCTTTCAAGAAAGGACATTCCACATTCTCTACAATTAAATGGCTTTGCTCCAGTGTGAACTCTCTGGTGTTTAAACAATGCACTTTGTTCACTGAACAATTTCCCACATTCAATACACTCATGTGGCTTCTCTCCAGTGTGAATTCTGAGGTGACTAGTGAGCTGAGCCCTTTGACAAAAGGACATTCCACATTCTCTACAATTAAATGGCTTTGCTCCAGTGTGAACTCTCTGGTGTTTAAACAATGCACTTTGTTCACTGAAGAATTTCCCACATTCAGTACACTCATGTGGCTTCTCTCCAGTGTTAATTCTGAGGTGACTACTGAGCTGAGCCCTTAGACAAAAAGACAGTCCACATTCTGTACAGTCATATGGCTTCTCTCCAGTGTGAACTCTCTGGTGTTTAAACAATGCATTTTGTTCACTGAAGAATTTCCCACATTCAGTACACTCATGTGGCTTCTCTCCAGTGTGAATTCTGAGGTGACTAGTGAGCTGAGCCCTTAGACAAAAGGACATCCCACATTCTCTACAGTCATATGGCTTCTCTCCAGTGTGAACTCTCTGGTGTTTAATGAGTGCAGGTCTCTCTCTGAAGAACTTTGCAGCTTCATTACACTCATCCCACTTTTCTCCAGAGCGAACTCTCTTATGTTGAATGACTTTAAAGTTTCGTCTAAACACTTTCCTACATTTGTTACACTCATAAATCAGTTCTCCATAACACACACCCTGACACTGAACAACTTTCAAGTTGTGGCTGGCAGCGTTTTCACACTGGTGATGACTTTTTCCATCAAGATATTCCTGTGAAATCTCACTGCCACAGTGTAGCTCCTCAGTGTTGAGAGTGGCTTGGTGCTGGGGACGCTCTGAGTTGTACTGCAAGTCTTCCCTACAGAATTCTTTCTGCTCAAAATATGCTGCATGAGATCCAGTCAAGTGCAAAATACCTTTTAACACAGAGAAACACTGCTTACACAGAAGGATCTTCTGGGTGCTTGGAGCTGTCTTAGAAGCCCTGACCTGTGACTCTCCTTTTATAGATATACTCTGATCAGAACAGGCCTCATCACCATCGATTTTATGACAACAACCTGAAAAGTGAGAAAGGGTAAGGAAATGAATGTTGAAGGTGGTGATAGGGGGAAGTCCCATTACAAAAATGTTACACATCACACATTGTTTCCATGCAATTGTCTGAAAATAAGAGATGTGCAGGAAGGATTACTAAGAGGCTCTTGTGACTTTCTGGGCTAAGGAAGATCACAAAAAGCGATTTCTCAACAGAAATATGACACAAACATGGAAAGCACCACATGGATTAGAATATGGATCTCCAGCTCATCCTTCAACTAATAGCGTTCAGCATGTCTTGTCTGCTGGAGACAGGAGAGAGCTGTGCAAGAGGTTGGTTCCTTCTTACGCCAAGTAAAATTCAATAAAGGAGTAGCTGGTTTCAAGGACTACTTAACACGTATGTGCACATCAGAACACATGTGCAAGTCAATGCTGCAGAGTACTGCAGAGAAACAGGTGATACAGAAGTGATTAGTTAGCACTGGGCCAGAGCAACACAGCTTGCTATAGTATTAAGGGAAGAAAATATTACAAACACTTGAATGGTGGCTTTACAGGAACAGCGCATGGTTCATGTAGATAATGTCCATCACATGGCACAGGCTGTCACAAAGATCCTTTACCTAGAGAAAGAGGGCAGAAGTTGAAGCCATGCATGTGGACACGGTCAGCCTCTAATGAAGAGACAGTGCAAGCTGGGACCCATTAAGCTCACTGCAAGACTTCTGACCCCCTAACACTTACTGTACTTTTTGAGGTTATGGGTGTTAGGGATATTTGTGGAGTCCTTTGCTCAGGGCTCCCCATCCAGCTCATCCCTGGTAGCCACAGCACATTTGACAGGACAGTGGGGGAAATTAGATTAGCAGAGGCAATGTTCTGGCTGTGGGAGAGAGAAGCTACAGCTGACGAATAAAGGAAGAGAGGTCATCACCTCAGGACACTTGGAGAATGTGAAGGTCTTACCTACAGATGATACAAGTGCAAACACTTCCAGCATCACATCGCAGTACAGAAGTCTCTGAGCCTCATCAAGGAGCACCCACTCCTCCTGAGAAAAGGCAATGGCCACGTCCTCAAAGTTTACATCCTGTCATAATGGGGAGAGTACAGCCCATGATCAGATTCACTCCTAAGACTATAAGTCTGTCATACTCCCCACCCTCCACACCCATCTGCTCTTTCCACTCTTCACATCTGAGAACATACCACGCCTTCATCCCATGAAGCCAATGTCTTATATTCCTGCTGATATTTTTCTTCCCACAAAAATTAAGACAGTTGAGAAGATAGAAGATACCTGAGGTCTGGAACCCCATGTATGTCACACTGCCTCTTATCAATAGAGTGGGTGTCAAAAACATAGGTTAGAGAGGGATGTTGGCCATAAAGAGAGTATGAGTGATTTGATACTGGTATTCTCAGGAAATAGCCTTGTGGTCCCTCTGATTGTTCCTTTAAGACACCAAAAACATGGCATCACACTTCATCAGCTTGACCTTATTCCCAAGGTGTTGAAGCCATCACTTTTCATAATCTGCTGCACATAGTTCTTTGAAAACACTTCTCTAACACAGCTTCATTCCCAGTGGCACAACTTCAAAGGTAATGCAAATTTGTCATGGTGTGGGGAAATTTTTTCCTAATCACCCTCTTTTCCAAAAATATAGGTCACCACCTCCATAATATATTTACTCTTACCCTTCTTCCTTACCCATGCAATTGGAAATTTACAATCCTGGGTAACACTGATGAATGCTATCTCATTCCCATCAACCAGTGTGTCACTCCCAACAACAAAAGGCAGGAGGTTAGTTAAATGGCACCTGAGCTCTTTACCTAGAGTGTAGCACCCAAACCCCTCTCTTTACAGGCAATTACCCTAAAATTCACCTTATTGTTACATCCAGGCACCACCAGAAAGAGGCTCTTCCTTCATTCTCTCTTATGTCATGGTGCTGTGGCCATGAATTCACATTCCCTCTCCAAGTGCATATCACTCTTTCCACCACACCTCTCTCACACCTGCACTTCCACAGCCCCGGCCCCCATACTCATCTCCTGGCCTTTTACTTATTACTCAGCATGTGTGGTCCAGAGGATGGTTGCCAAATGGAATCAGGATCAAGCACTGCCCAGACTCTGATAGTCCACACTCATAGAGGTAGCCTTGAGTCCTGCTATGTAGGCCTCTCTCCATGGCTGTTTTTTTCCTTCAACCTCAACTATTAACAACAACAATCAGATCCCAGATATCCATAGACCACCTCCTGTGATGCTGCACTTGATGTCCCTTCACCAGTCACAGACAACATCCCTCACTTAACCTTCACTCAAGTCCCAGCCCAGATGGCCCTCTGTACCATGCCCAGGGAGTCTAAGGAGGAAAGCTCAACCCTCTAAGCTAATCCACAAGACTGACTGTAAATTCTCACAGCCAGGCCACACCAAGTGTCACAAAAAAATCCTGATGAGAGTTTAGAAAAGGTGATATTTACCAGCCCTAGCTCATCTTGTTTGAATTACTCTTCGGCCTCCAATTAATCTCAAGTCCACTCATCTTTTAAAGGCCTTTGCCACTGCAAATCCATTATCTCTTCTCCACACTCTGCATGACAACGTCTGTCCCTAAGCTGTGTTGTGACACCCACCTGCCACAAACAATGGCCCCAGAAAGAAAGCCAGTCCTCAGGCTCACACTGTCCCTTCTGAGCTCCTACTACCATTACCAACCTGACCATGATTCCCTATATGTAAGTGATCTACAGTCCTGGCCGATGTGTCTCAGTTGGTTGAGCATAGACTCATCCACTGGTCAGGTCACATGCCTGGGTTGTGGGCTGGATCCACAGCAGGGTTTGTTCACCTGGTAACCAATCTTTGTTTGTTGCTCATCCCTGTTGCTCTGCCTCTTTCCCTCTCCCTTTCTTTCTACATCTAAAATCAATAAAAATATAGATGTATTTTAAAAAACAGACCTGCAGGTTCCTGACTCAGCTCACTCCTCACTCCAAGCCTTGGCACATTCTGGACCCTATGTCTGGAGGACCTCGCACTCATCACACTGGTGGCCAAAAACAAGGTCCATATCCTGAAGCCTTACTCCTGGCCTTAGGAGACTGGCTTAGTGTCTGTTCAAAGTGCCCAGGTCCAAGGGACACGAGCAACTGACAGTCCCAGGACTCTCCTATCTCAGAGGCCACAAGTGTGTGAGGCCCTGAAATAAGCTCCACAAACCTGTACACCTAGCGATTCTGCATTTGCAGGAATTTGTGGAAAGAAAAGGGTCTGTTGGGAGCCTGGCAACCACCAGGCTCTATGGCTCAGGCTGCTCAGTGCCCTTGCCCAGCCCAGAGGCCAGGTGCCCTCCAGATCCTGTATGATCTCAGGGCTCAGTCCTCAGTGCTCACTCTTGCCAGTTCCCTTACCATTTACAGGATTCCCCTTCCTGTCCACAGCTGCTGTCCTCTGTCTTCTAGTCTGTTCTTCCTCTGAGCAATGTTAGGAACAGTTAGACCCTTACCCCAGAGAATGTCCCTCTTTCTTTCACAACCCACTGTCCTGAGAATGAAAGGAAAACTCCTCACACAAAACCACACCTCATCTTTGTTGCCTTTAGACCCAAACAGGCCCGGGTTTCCGAATCCTCCCAGCTCAGTCGCACCATCACGTCCTTACAAGGTGGCACTGCAGCCTTACACCCTCTTCCCCCATCACCCATGTGTCACCACGAGGGACTCACCATCCTGAACGCTGGGACCTGGGCGGCAGGACCTGAGAGGCGCGGGTCCCCCAGGCTGGAGGGTGAAGTGGGGTCAGGCTGCGGGAACGCTGTGAGCAGAGAGGAGTCCGGGAGGCACGGAGACCCGATCTCGGTCTGTTGGGGCTCAAGGAGCCTCAGACACACCCCGCACCGCAGGCAGCTGCCCCCCAGGCCTCCTCCTGCTCCCGACCAGCGCCCTGAAGCCTGTGACTCTGTGAACAGACCTAAGAGGTTAAAATGTCCACCGCGAGGAGGAAGCAGGAAGTCCCGCCCTAACCGGATGCGCAGACACCAAAATGCCCTTTAGCTCCGCCCACACGACTGCAGTTCCTTCTGGGTAATGTAGTTTTCTCAACCAGCCAGGAGAGTACTAGCATCCTGGTCAATGACTTAGGTCAGTGGTCTGCAAACTCATTAGTCAACAGAGCCAAATATCAACAGTACAACGATTGAAATTTGTTTTGAGAGCCAAATTTTTTTTAACTTCTTCTAATGCCACTTCTTCAAAATAGACTCGCCCAGGCCATGGTATTTTGTGGAAGAGCCACACTCAAGGGGCCAAAGAGCCGCATGTGGCTCGCGAGCCACAGTTTGCTGACCAAGGACTTAGGTGAATGAAGATGTTGTGGACCAGCAAGTGACACCTGGGGAGAAACTAGATGGGACCAGAGGCCTGGCTGACTGGGGCAGACTAACAGATCTCTGAGGGGAAGAAGGTGGGAGGAATGCAAGAGATCCACCAAGAATATATACAGAGGGGGACATGGAAGAAATCTATAATACCATCAACAATAAAAAACATACATATTTTCTTAAATTTTAAAATAATGTAGTACAGCTTGTGTAGCTCAGTGGTTGAGCCTCAACCTATGAACCTGGAGGCCATAGTTCTTTTTATATTATTCTTATTTTTATTTTTTAAATTAGTTATTGTTTAAAGTATTACATATAGTATTACATATAACTCCTTTTTCCCCCATTAAGCTCTGCCCAGCCACCCCGAGGCTCTGCAAATGCCCTTACCCCCCATTGTGTCTGTGTCCATTGCTTATGCTTATATGAATGCATGTAAGTCATTTGGTTGATTCCTTACTTCCCCCCTCCCTCCCTTGAATTCCCTGTGAAGTTTGACAGTCCGTTCAACACTTCTATGTCTCTGAATCTATTTTTGTTCATCAATTAAGGCTGTTCATTATATTCCATAAATGATGAGGTCATGTGATACTGGTTCTTTTCCTGGTCAGGGTACATTCATGGATTGCAGGCTCAATTTCCAGTGTGTAGGTGGAGTCATACACGAGGCAACTAATCAGCAATTGTCTCTCATCATTGATATTTTTATCTCTCCCTTCCACTCTCTAAAATCAACAAAAATATTTTTAACTAAATATATACATATTTGCATAAGCCATGGATATATACCAGCCATGGGCAAACTACGGCCCATGGGCCAGATCCGGCTGTTCTCTCCGGTTCTCTTGCTCTCCCCTCCACTCCTTTACTTTGAATTTATATTAGTTCACACAAACACTCCATCCATGCTTTTGTTCCGGCCCTCTGGTCCAGTTTAAGAACCCATTGTGGCCCTCGAGTCAAAAAGTTTGCCCACCCCTGATATATACAGTAATATGGTGAGGGACTAGAAGCAGTGGGGGCAGGGTAGAGTGAGAAAAGGGGCAAGAATGGGAGGAAATTGGGAACATCTGTAATAGAGTCAACAATCCTATCTAATGAAACAGTAATATGCAAATTGACCATACCTCCGCTACACACACTAGCCACGCCAGCCAGCCAAGCAGGAGCGAGTATGCAAATTAACCCAAACAAGATGGCTGCAGCCACGGAGCGAGCAGGAGACTTAGGTTTCCCTGGCAATGGAGGAAGTCAAACTTCGCGCACACCCTGGCCGGCCCTGGACTCCACTCAAGGCTACAAAGATTCAATCATAGAAGATAAATAAATCCTAATAAAACTGGTGTCAGCCACGGAGCTGGAGAGAGCAGGAGACTTGAGTTGCCCTGGGCGATGGAGGAGCACAGCTCCCGCAGCCCTGGCCTGCCTTGGCCTCTGCTCAAGGCTACAAAGTTTCAATTATAGAAGATAAATAAATCCCAAATACCAGGGCCTCCGCTTGGGTCGCTGGGGGACATGGCCGGCTGCAAACCCCTGCACCCAGGCCGCCCCATGCCCCAAGGAAATCCCCACCCTGATCGGGGACACCCTTCAGGAAAAACCAGCTGGCCCCCAACCATGAACCAGGCCTCTATCCTATCTAATAAAAGAATAATATGCAAATTGACCATCACTCCAACATACAAGATGGCTGCCCCCATGTGGACACAAGATGACCCCCAAGATGGCCAGCAGGGGAGAGCAGTTGGAAGGGACCAGGCCTGCAAGGGAGGGCAGTTGGGGACAATCAAGCATGCAGGGGAGGGCAGTTAGGGGTGACCGGGCGTGCAGGGAAGGGCAGTTGGGGGGGACCCAGGCTGCAAAGGAGGGCAGTAAGGGGCAAACAGGCTGGCAGGGAGCAGTTAGACATCAATCAGGCTGGCAGGGGAGTGGTTAAGTGGTGATCAGGCTGGCAGGCAGAAGCAGTTAGGGGCAATCAGGAAGGCAGGCAGGTGAGCAGTTGGGAGCCAGCAGTCCTGGATTGTGAGAGGGATGTCTGACTGCCCATTTAGGCCCGTTCCAAGTCAAGGCACATATCCAGTTTGGGGGCTCCATTCCAGTAGGGGGAATGCTGGAGGCAGCTGGTCAATAATTTTCTCTAATCATTGATGTTTCTAGCTCTCCCTTTCTCTCTAAAAAATAAAAAAAAGACATTTAAAAAATGAACAGAGTTAAGATTGATTTGACTCAACAACAAGAAAGTGATTGTCAGCCATCACGTTTTCTTCCAAATCTTGTAAGCAAAAGCATGCCTTGTTCTGTCTTTATACAGGACTAGAGGCCTGGTGCATGAAATTCATGCATGGGGGTGTGTGTCCCTCATCCCAGCCTGCACCCTCTCCAACCTGTGACCACTCGAGGTATGTCTGACTACCCGTTTAGGCCTGATCCCGGTAGGATCGGGCCTAAACGGGCAGTCAGACATCCCTCTCACAATCCAGGACTGCTGGCTCCCAACTGCTCACCTGCCTGCCTTCCTCATTGCCTCTAACTGCTTCTGCCTGCCAGCCTGATCACCATTTAACCACTCCACTGCCAGCCTGATGGATGCCTAACTGCTCCTCTGCCAGCCTGTTTGCCCCTAACTGCCTTCCCCTGCAGGCTTGGTCACCCTTAACTGCCCTCCCCTGCAGGCTTGGTCACCCCTTACTGCCCTCCCCTGCAGGCCTGGTCCCCCCCAACTGCTCTCCCCTACAGGCCTGGGTTCCCCCCAACTGCCCTTCCCTGAAGACCTAGTCACCCCCAACTTCCCTCCTCTGCCGGCCGGTTCCCCCCCTAACTGCCATCCCCAGCAGACTTGATTGCCCACAACTGCCCTCCCTTGCAGGCCTGGTCCCTCTCAGTTGCCCTTCCCTGCTGGCCATCTTGTGGTGGCCATCTTGGAGTGATGGTCAATATGCATATTACTCTTTTATTAGATAGGATAGAGGCCTGGTGTATGAGTGAGGGCCAGCTGGTTTGTCCTGCAGGGTGTCCCTGATCAGGGTGGGGGTTCCCTTGGGGCATGGGGCGGCCTGGGCGAGGGGCCTGTGGTGGTTTGCAGGCCTGCCATGCCCCCTGGGGACCCAAGCCGAGGCTATGGTATCTGGGATTTATTTATCTTCTACAATTCAAACTTTGTAGCCTGGAGTGGAGCCAAGCCTGCTTACTCCGTGGCGGCAGCCACTTCTGTTGGGATTTATGTATCTGATGTAACTGAAACTTCGTAGCCTTAAGCGGAGGCCAAGGCAGGCCAGGGCTTCCTCCACTGCCATGGGCAACCCTAGCCTCCTGCTCTCTCCAGCTCCGTGGCTGATGCCATTTCTGTTGGGATTTATTTATCTTCTATAATTGAAACTTTGTGGCATTGAATGGAGGCCTGGGCTGGCAAGGGCAGGCGAAAAGCTTGGCTTCCTCCATCACCAGGGAAACCCAAGACTCCCTCCTGCTCTCTGTGGCTGCAGATATCTTGGTTGGGTTTATTTGCATATTCCCTCCTGATTGGCTGGTGGGCATGGCTGGTGCGCATGGCTTGTGGGTGTAGCAGAGGTACGGGCAATTTACATATTGCTCTTTTATTAGATAGGATGTCCCAGGCATAACTTTTAGGGAACCAGGAACCAGCCTAGAGTTGGTCTGCCTCAGCTTGGCCTCTAATGTTTGAATTCTTGACTTTATGCAGAAAAGATTTCACAACAGGAGTTCAGAGACTTGTATTTATTTTTCTCCCTTTATTGATTAAGTTATTACAAACGTGTCCTTAACCCCCCATTTTCCCCTCACCCCACCAATTTTGCCTTCACCCTCACCCCCTTTTGCCCGCTGTGGAAACGCTGCTCATCCTGGTCAGCTTGGCAGCATTCCCACTGTGGGAGCATACTTACCACCCAGTAGCAGTTCCTACTTTGAGTGTCCGTCCCCTGGTGGTCATTGCGTGTCATAGCAACTGGTTGACTGGTCATCGTTCTGTTCATTCCACCATTTGGTTGCTGTGCTTTTATTATACAGGATGTGAACAAGCCTTGTTTCATTACTAAGAACTAGGATATTTTGTGAGTTTAAGGATTGGTTTATCTAACACTCATCTACTGAAAAAGTGTTTACTGAGAAAGACCATGTGGTTGGGGCCCATGTGTCAACTCACCTGGACTTCTGGCTCAGCCAATGGACAGCCATGTGACTTGAGTCTTCCAAGCCTCAGTTTCCACTTCTAGAAAGCAGGGCTGGGCATGGCTCTGACCTTGTTTCCTTTTTTGCAGATCAGAGATAGGGGAGGCTGGGGAAGCCCTTAGGAATGTGTGACAAACAGGAGAAGGGGTCTGGTGGGGCAACAGGAGAGCAGGGCAGAGGCCGTTGCAAGAACTTGGGCTTTTATCCTGGAGGCACCTGAAGGGTTCTGAATGGGTAAATGGCATGGGAAGTCTTCATGCTAATGGTCCCTTTGGCTACAACATAGAAGATGGAGGCAGTCAGGCAGGTAAACCGCCTTTCTTGAGTTAGAGATGGTGGTGGGAGGATTATCTCAGTTGCAGTGGGTGTGGGTGTGGGAGTGCGGACTGGCCAGGTAGGTATGGGTGGGAGGGAAGGCCAGGGTCAGCCCATGTTCTCAGCTTGGGCCTTCAGTGGACAAGAATACATGCAGGAGACCCAGGCTCAACAGTGAAGATGCGCTCTTTCCTGAAATTCTGTAATATTCCCTGGGAGGAGTTATGGTCTGTGCCCTCTGAGGAGGTCCTGAGGCCCTGAGGTGGGAATCCCCAGGGTTATAATCACTGACATTCAGACTTTTGAGAAGAAGAACGGGAGGAAGGTCACTAGAGACAGGCCATAGTGTTCCAGAGAATTTTCCCCTGTATTGAATGCCCAGAGGTCAGGTTTAAAACACAGAAATCAGCCTGGCCAATGTGGCTCAGTGGTTGAGCATGGACCTATGAACCAGGAGGTCCTGGTTTGATTCTCAGTCAGGGTACATGCCCAGGTTGCAGGCTCCTTCCCTAGTGTGGGGCATGCAGGAGGCAGCTGATCAATGATTGTCTCTCATCATTGATGTTTCTTTCTCTCCTTCCTCTTTCCTCTCTGAAATCAATAATATCTATGTATATGAAAAGCCAGTGTCTTTAATGCCGTAATAAGCATAATGACCAAACAACCAGATGTCTGGTTGCTATGCCACCCACTGTGGCCAGTGAACTGACAATCAGGGGGTGGGGCCTGCTGCCCAAACTACCTCGGCCCCTCCCCCTGGCCGACCCATCCCTGATCAGACTCTCCCACCCCGATGAAGGAAATACCTGCAGACCCTCCCCATGGCTGGCCCTGCACCCAATTAGCACCCTAACCCCAATAGGGTTGGAACCTTCTATCCAATTGGCCAAGGACCATCCCCCCAGCTGGCCATACCATGATAAGGCCTGATCGGGGCTGGCCAGCCAGCCAACCTCCTGCCATCTCCTCCTCCTGACAGGCCCAGCCCCGATCCTCCCTAATTGGGTCCGGGTAGGTTGGACACCACCTGTGCACAAATTTGTGCACTGAGCCTCTAATATATATTTGTTTGTTTTGTTTTGTGTTAATCCTCACCCAAGTATATTTTTACAATGACTTTTTAGAGAGAGTGGAAGAGAAAGGGAAAGAAAGAGAGAAATATCATTTTGAGAGACACCCACTGACATTTCTATCCCCCTCACCCTCTCCCTTCCTCTCTGAAATCAATAAAAAAAATAAAAAGTATATATTTATATATGTAATCATGCTGGTTTAAATGTAAAATGGATAATTGCTTAGATAACAAGACACCTCAAATGCTCAAGTTGCACAAAAATACAAGGATCCCTTGTTTTTCACTCTCCATGTACCTGGAAAGTCACCATCCTGGTTAAACGCACACATCTACAGGTGAGCAGATTCTGTCTCTACCAAGGAGTTCCCAAGCAAAGTCGCCAGCACAACACCTTCTCCCCCCCAACATGGAGGCTGCTCTCGGGCTATGATCTTCCCTGACACGGCATTGAAACTTGTCTTTAGACTCACTCTGTGCTAAGTCATCTCCTCACTGGAGAAACAGATTACTCAAACTTAAAGATGGAAGGTACTAGACATTGTGGGGATACAATAACTATACCAGCAGTTTTGAGGAAATCATTCCAAAATGAAGCTGTAAGTCGGGTATCAGCAAAATTTACCTCAGTAACATAATGGACATAAAAGCAATAAGATTTTTCTAACTTTTATTTAAAAGACATTTTTTATTGATTTCAGAGAGGAAGGGAGAGGAAGAGAGAGATAGAAACATCAATGATGAGAATCATTGATCAGCTGCCTCCTGCACAACCCCTACTGGAGATGGAGCCCACATCCAGGGCATGTGCCCAGACTGGAAATTGAACTATGACCTTCCAGGTTATAGGGTGACGCTCAACCACTGAGCAACACCACCAGGGCCCAGCAGCATATTTTGAAGGCAGGGGTATAGGTAGGACCATGTTGGCTGTGTGGGGTGAAATATTTCCAAATATCTTGAGTTCAGGGCAGCCATTACCCTAAATAAACCAACAAGGCAAAAGTGAGAAGAAAGAATCAACATTGAGATTACTTTTAAAATAAAAATTGCTGAGGTCTCTGCTGCCACCATAATGAGGGCAGGATGTTAGCATGTTCTTGCCAGGAGGCGGGGGATGTGGCCTCCAAGGCCCCTCGGGGCTGGCACTGGGGCAGGCAGTCTGCCAAGGGGAGAGGAGACAAGTGCCAGGGAGGAGACACAGACAAGCCCTTGATTTTTGTCACAGCTTGTGCTCTCATCACCCTTGGAGACACACACACACACACACACACACACTCACACACACACTCACACACACACACACTCACACACACACAGTCACACTCACACACACTCACACACACACACTCATATACACTCACACACTCACACACACACACACACACTCACGCACACTAACACACACACACATTCACACACACACACTCACACACACACTCATACACACACACACTCTCACACACACTCACACACACCGTCACACACACACACACACGCACACTCACACACACACTCACACACACCCTCACACACACACACTCATAACACACTCACACACACACACACACACAATCACACACACACTCATACATACACACACACTCACACACTCACACACGTCACACACACACACACTCACACACACTCACATACACACTCACACACACACTCATAACACACACACACACTCACACACACTAACACACACACATTCACACTCACACACAATCACACACACACTCATACACACACACACACTCACACACACACACTCACACACACACACACACACACTCACACACACACACACACTCACAGCTCTAGACCTGACGCCTTGCTCGGGCCTGAGAGAAGCACAGCCCATGCAGTTGCACCTGGTCCTCTTGGTTAGCTCAGCCCTGCGATGCTCACCAGGGCGGCTGCCTCCGGAAAGTCCCCAGAGCTGGGCCCCGTGACAGGCGAGGCTTGTCTGGCTTTGGATTTCTACAAACAGGTCACTCGGGAGGCTGCATGGGGTTGGAAAGAGCACCCTAGAGTTGGGGGTCAGTCAGCCCCGAGTTCAAGCCTCACTGTGACTTGTAACTGGCTACGTGACCTTGGGCCAGTGAGCCGCTCCGTGAGGAGCTGAAGCCCGAACCAAGAGTGCCTTAGGCTGTGACTTGCGCGATGCTCTTTGGAACCACACTCTCCGTTAGTTGAGGGCAAGCATCGGTGGGCTATAAATACACCTGTTTAGTAAAAACCAATGAGAGCTTTCTAAGGGAATCAATGGGCGGTGTGCATACATGTATATATACATGTGTATGTATGTGTGTGTATGCATACATGTAAACATATTCCCTCCTCTTCCTCTGGTTGGTTGGTAAACATTTGGCTGGATGCTTCCTTCCCAAGGCTTGTGCAATGTTTACTAATTTTCTCACTTTGCTGTTCTCCCAGGGGGAGCCCCTCTGGTGCCACAGGTGATCCCACCCTCTCTGCATAAAGACTTCAGCCCTGAGCTGTCATTGGATATTTCCCACCCCCCAGATCACACAGCTCCCAGGCCAGGGTAGAGGTGGGGCCCTGGAGCTCAGCGGGGTATGATATGGGATTCCACCTCAGCAACGGGACCCCGTGGTACTGCCCAGGGGGACCCACCTCCTGGGCTTGTTTGGTATGTGAGGGAGACATCAGAGTTGGAAGCAGCTGAGGGAGTGATGGACAGGACATGGGAAAGGGAGAGGGAGGCCCAACATGGTCTGGAGGAAGGGGACAGAGGTGATGAGAGGAGGAGCACAGAGGCTTTGGAGGGGGAGGATGGTGAATGGTGTGCTGAGCATTTTGTTAAATATATTTATTGATTTCAGAGAGGAAGGGAGAGGGAGAGAGATAGAAACATCAATGATTAGAGAGAATCATTGATCGGCTGCCTCCTGCATGTCCCCTACTGGGGATAGAGCCTACAACCCGGGCATGTGCCCTTGGCCAGAATCGAACCTGGGGCCCCTCAGTTCGCAGGCCGACGCTCTATCCACTGAGCCAAACCGGCTAGGGCATGAGCATTTTGTTGCGGCAGTGTCTTGGGACATCCAAGCTGGAGACAGATTTGGAGGTTCCCAGGAGAGGCTGGACCTAGAGGTGTTTGAAGCCTTCTGGGAAGATTGCAATGAAAGCTGCAGATGTGTACGAGCTTGTCTGGGGCTGGAGGCAGAGGTGTGGGGAGTGACAGAGGATTGGGTGCACCCTGAAGTGACCCATGGAGAAGCTACATCGCTAAGAAATGGTGTAGCTAGTGTGGAGGCTGCGGGAGGGGAGGTTCAAAAAGGAAGGTCACCCTGGGTGAATGCCAAGATTTGCCATGGGGCTGAGAAGTTGTGGGAGGCAAGCAGACCAGTTGACAAGACCCTGCCAAGACCCAGGGACAGGGGTGTTGGGGGGACCTGGGATGAGAACAGTCAGCTAAGATGGGCAGGCAGATTCCAGACTTATTCCCAGCCTCAGGGGAGCGATCACCTGTGGGAAGTGGAGAGGGGAGGAGTCCAGCCTGCACCACGGGCTTTTGGCTTCTGTGATTGACAGCTGGTGTGCTTGGATAAGTAGGGAGCCCAGAGGAGGCGGCAGAGTGGAGGAAGCCTGCAGGGAGGGCAGGCGGTCTGAAGGCAGCCGACCTGAGGCCTGAAGCTCAGGAGTGGTCAGTGCTAGGGGAGCAGGTGGTCAGCCCTGCAGAGGGGCAGGAAGGGAGCTGCCTCCACAGTGGAACCCGGGAGTGAGCACATAGGAGCGTTCAATGAGTGTTTGTGGAAGGAATGAGTGAGTGACAGAGCGACTGGCCAGTGAGAGCCCTGAAGAGCTGTCCCAGAGGAGAGAGAATCATGGGACAGAGGCTGAGAGCTCCAAGGGGTGACTGGCCGGTGTCAGATCCTGCAAAAGCCAAAGGCGCAGGGGAGGAGGCCTGCAGGTGCAGCTGCTCAGTTTGGCTCAAAGCATTGGGGAGGGCAGCTCGATGAGTGGGCAGCTCCCACAGCTGCAGGACCCCAGGGAAGATGGGAAAGGAGGTGAGAGGAGGCACCTTACAACAGGAGAGGTTTGGTGAGGAAGAAGGGGACATGCAGGTGGCAGCTGGACAAGACACCATTAGATTAGGTCAGGAGGGGATTTCTACATGCCTTTCTCCCTCCCTCCTCCCTCTGACACTTCCTGGTTGAGTGGCCTTGGAAAAATCCAATGGATCACTTTAAGGTGACCTCCTGTTGTGATATAAATCCCATATCAAAATGAGATTCAACTAACAGGAGCGAAAATAAATGCTCTTGTATGGTAAACAGGAAACCTCACTTTCCCATGCTCTGACCTCATGGCAAAGGGAGCTGGTGGATTCCCGGGGCTGGGGAGACTAGGCGGGGGGCTGAGCAGGGAACCCGGAGACTCAATGCCCCAACAGCAATGCCAGTGACAAGAGGTGAGGAAAACTAGGACTCAATTCTACAACATCTCATTTTATTACAAACCCATCCTTGTGTTCCACAATCAATAGCTATTTAATACACAAATCAATGCACTCAGAAAATCAAACATCTTAACATTTCTTTCTCAGTACTTTAGCTCAAATGGAGAAAATCTTTATAGAACCCAAACTACCAGTTTAGTACATCCCACAATGAGCACCTTTAGTAAGCAAGAGGAAAGAAAATGTGTCAGGAACCCGGCCAAACACACACAGCAGCAGGTGAGACTCCCGATGCAAACAAATGACTCCCTATAGAACAGAAACATGGAGTGTCCCCCAAGAAAGGTACACAGAGGTCAGGCTCCTGATAAACATGAGTGACTCCCTATAGAATATAAACATGGAGTGTCCGCCAGGAAAAGTATACAGAGATCAGACTCCCGGTAAACATGAATGACTCCCTATGGAATGTAAACATAGGGTGGTCCAAAAAATGTGTACAGAGTGAAAAGGTATATATCAACTCCCACAGGGAAAGAGTGACTGCCTGTTGAACATAAATACAGGGCGCCCACCCACCCCCAAATGTACAATCAGGGGAGACTCTGGTGGAAGAGAATGACTCCCAATGGAACAGAATGTAGAGTTCCAAAAAATGTGCTCACACTTTAACAGCTGATAACTCACTGAATTTTCACCCCTTTTCCAGTTTAACTGATTGGAAGAAATGGGTGTAGCCAGACTACGCTTTGAACGAAGAAAATTTCTCCACTAGGCTTTTTATGGGGATCCATAAAAGATAAAGTTGACGGTGGACAACAGACAACAGTTGAGGAATCCAGGGCAGCTATGCAGAGATAAGTACAAACACCAATCCGAAGGAATGATTCTTGTTGTTTGCGCCTCCATCGCTCGCCTTAGTTCTGGTCCAGGTGCTGCTGCTGAGGAAGCAATGGAATCGCAAACACCAAGATCGCTGCCTTCTGTTTGTGCACATCCTCTGTCAACCGCGGCCTCGATGCCTGGACTGTGGCCCATTCTGTACCTGAAACCTCATCCTTTCTGTGTCCCCAAAAGAAAGTCCAGAGGATACACCTTCTTTGTTCAAAGCTTAGTCTGGCTTCACCTATTACGTCAAATCCGTTAACCCTGAAATGGAGTGAAAATTGAGTTACCAGCTGTTAAAGTGTGTTTACATTTGGGGGGAACACCTTGTAGTATATATATTTGGGGGACACCTCAAAGCACATATATTTCAGGAGTGTGAACACATGTATGTAATAAATTTGGTTTCTTCCCCAGGAAGTCACTCAGAAATAAAAAATTAAAGTCTCATCCTCGATGGGGGACACTGGGGCGCTGCAGCCACTTTCCAAATCAAGCTGCACCTGCCTCTCACACACGCTCCCCTCTGCACACTGTGGACACTTGCTTGGAGGGGGAGGGCAGGGCTTTTCTCGCCCCATCACCCAGGCCGGGCAGAACCAGTGTTGATAGAAAAGTGAGCAGGGGAGGCAGTTCCCTGTGTGGCCCCAGGAGCCAGCTGGAGAGAGGCAAAGCCTGAGGCCACCTGCCTGGAAGACCACCGAGGCCTGAAGGACTTGGGGCCCAGGCCTGGCTTGGCAACACTAAGGGTTAACAGTGAGCCTGACTCTAGGGTCCACCCAGGTCCTTGAGGTCTTCGTAGTTTGACTGGCCTGGGCTTCTCCTGGGACCACCAGGCCTCTGGGAGAGGCAGTCGAGTTTCCGGACCACGAGGGCCCAGCCCTGAGCAACTGCATGCATCTATGTACCTGCTCACCTGCAAATGCACACGCACACGCACATACATGCTTTAAAGAGGTGAAGTAGCTAACACGCGTTGTAAAGGGCAAGCTCACATGGTGTCTGCCTCTAGGAAGTTGGTTTGTCATTGCATTGTGAGCATCCCAGGCCACAGTGGATTTGTTCAAAATATACCAGTGTCTGGAGGCACAGACAGGAGTTCCACATATGGGTGTGTGACCCTTAGGGCTGGTGCACCGTTGTCACTAGCAGAACAGATGGAAGCAGTGTGGGAACCCCTTTCCTCGTTCCACAGCTGCTCAGCAGGCAGACAGGAGAGGAGGCCGTTGTCCTCAGAAGGCGCGTTGGTACTTTGAAGGCTCAGGAGTTGCTTTGGGGTCAGGAGGGGGGGCCACTATGGGTCCTCTGGCCTTTCGGTACGGGTCATTGGTGGTCTTTTATGTGTTTTCTTTTTGATGATTTTTGTTTGTTGGTTTTTTGTTTTTCATAAACGAGGGAGGGTATTTGGGGGAGGCACTGGTAACGGGAAAGGAATTGCCAGTGTCTGGACAAGGGAGAGTCTATTCAGAAGGGGGTGGGATGTCCAAGGAAGACGAGGACTGAAAGCGTTTCAACAACGCCGGGCGGGCCGCTGGAGGCTTTTCTTTGTTCTTCCCTTCGTTGTTTTTGCGCCGAGCGCCTAAATGGTTATCCCAGATAATGGTGAGAAGAAGGAAAAGAGAAACAACACAAAGCGGCAAATGAATGAGTTGAATAACAAGAGACGCTACATTGGCTAAAAGCACTTGGGAAATGAGAATCCTGGCCAGCCCAGGAGAGATGGAAACAATACCCACGGCACAACCAGAACCAGGACTTGGTGAATCATTTAGGCTCTGACTCCATTGAGTTACTTCAGCGGCATCCTTGTGCCCAGTGGTCGGCAAACTCATTCGTCAACAGAGCCAAATATCAACAGGACAACTATTGGAATTTCTTTTGAGAGCCAGTTTTTTAAAACTTAAACTTCTTCCAACACCACTTCTTCAAAATAGACTCGCCCAGGCTGTGGTATTTTGTGGAACAGCCACACTCAAGGTGCCAAAGAGCCGCATGTGGAATGCGAGCCGCAGTTTGCCGACCACTGCTTGTGCCAATGCTTTACTTACCACGTGAGGAGAAGTCTGTATTGCTCTAGGAGCTGATGTGTTAGACCATTTTTAATTTCAATGTGTTAAATTATTAAGTAAGGATGTTTATTAATTTAGGCTTTTCTCACTCATCCTTTTTTAAAAATATGTTTTTATTGATTTTCAGAGAGAGGAAGGGAGAGGGAGAGAGAAATAACCTTTAAATTATCGTCTGACCAGAGCAGACAATTGGTCTAACTTTCTGAGCATGTCATGTGCGTGAACATAACTGATTCACCCGATTTCTGATTGAGGATTCAAGTCCAGAGAGGAACCTTGGTTGCTTCTTTCCCCACAGCGCCACCTGCTGACCACAGCTCACACCACAGGATAAGGACCCACTACTCAATTCTGGGCCCCAGGCTGGTTCAGCATCTGCAGGGACCAAAGCAGCTTGAAGTGCAGGCAGTGCTCACAGGGGTTAAAGTTCAGGCCCCCTAATCCGTGAGACCCTGGTTCGGATCCCAGCTCCAACACTTATTCTCTGGGCCCGTGCTTAACCCTGTCAAACCTCACTTTCCCAGCTCTGTACAAGGGATAGGAATCGTGCCTACCTCACCCGGCAGTTAGGACTAAAGGCGATAGATAGAGCAGGTCAACTCCCTAAAGGGTGCTGAGCCCAGGAAGCACCATTGCATGGCTGATGTTACTAATATTTACCTCTGACCTGCTCATTCCTGGATCCAAAAGACAGTTTTCATCTGTCAAGCATTTTTTTCTTTGAAAGGTTTGCTAACTCAATTCAGTTAATTCTATTCATTAAGTCAATTCAGACAATAACACAAGTTGAGGTGATAAATGTCACAACATTCAAGGAGCCAGTATGAAAACCTGAGGCAACAGAACCCCTCTAGATAAAACACATGTTAATGAGCTTCATTAGCATTTACCTGCACCTGGGCATTTGAGCTAATTCACCTGCTGTAAAGACTGGGAATGCAAGCATTGGTTCCCACCAGTGGGCATGCGTGTGCACACTTCATGTTTCATCTGCAGTGACACACCGGGACGTGAGGTGGTGAATGCCACCCGGAGAGGCTTGTGCACAGGTCCCACTCAGAAGGCAGCTTGTCACAGGCCCTGGGTCCAGTCAGGTACTGTAATGCCAGCCATTGAGAGCACAGGAATCTGTCATGGCCCTGGTCTTCAGAAAGCCCTAGTGTCCTTCATCAATTTTAACTTACTCCGGGGGCATGCTGGGCAGTTTTATAGGTAAATAATCACCACAAGATATTTAAAAGGGAATTTGAAAACTAAACCATGTTTAAGACAATGGCTTTGTTTAATCGATGCACATTTTCACCCCCAAACCTTACTTCTCTGTAGTCAGGATGCAGCTTCGAGCATCTCTCACAGTCACTGTCGGCTAGGTGGCAATTCTGACATCATCGTCCCTGCCACCACCCATTCATTTCCTTGTTATGAGCACATAATCGTGCAGCTTATAACTGAAAGCTTCTCAGATCTGATGAAATACATGCAGCTCATGCAACTAGAAAACCATTTCGGAACCTCTGGCACACTCCCAACGAAAGCCGTAAATGACCAGGAAAACCATGACTAGAAAACCATGTTTCTGTTTTGGGAAGGAAGTTTGGGCCAGACACCTGCCTAGCACCCAGGGTCTTCAATCACAGGAACCTCGAGGTTTCCCCTACATTCCTCTAGAGTCTCTGGACAGTGCACACCTGATGGGAGGACTCAAGGCCAGGTAGGTGGGAGAAGAGGACCGCACCTGCTTTTCAGAGGGACGGAAATATCAGAGCCTGAGGCCTTTCTGAAGACCTTGCACATGTCCATGACATGTTAAATGCACCGGGATCTCCCTCCAGAAATGGCTTATCCTAGGCCTGGCAGACACAAGAAACCGAGAATCTTACCCTCGTGAACTCTCTCTACAGTAACGGTATGGAGACCTGCTCTGCACATTCCAGATCCCACCACCTGTATGTGATGGGCGAGACTTGTCATGCTAGCAGAACTAAATTGTTGTGGGACACAACTGCCCCTCACTGACATGGGTTTATATTTTCTATTTGGTTGTTCACATACCTAAGGGGGGAGCACACCCCCTTCAGGCTCCTACACACGTGTGCACACCCAGCACGCCCTCTCGTTGGTGCTGCCCTGCCCATGAGGGAGACCTGAGATCCTCCCCTTCATTTCCCACCTGCAGCCAGGTCACCCCTCCTACCTGTTGGAGGTGGCCCACTGGGGGCGTCTTGCTCTTCTGCCCAATATGAGCATGAGGGTGTGGCCTCCAGTGTCCCAGGAGGGCAGTCTGAGGTTGCCTTCGCTGGTTCTCTAGAATCGTTGTTTTTGCATTGGAAGAATTTTACAAAGGCTCTTCTTGCTCGATTCCACCACTTTTTCCTATTAGAAGTAGAGGTTTAGGTCACTGCCAACCATCACTGTCCCTGTAGCCAGACAAGTGGCTGTTAATTTGGGGTTCAGAAGGATGGTGCTTTTCGCCAGCACCACAATGTTCATATGTGGGGCTCAGGGGGAAGAACACTATTTGCAGTAAATTCACACAGACCCAGGGACGGCAGAAGCATTCATTGTGGCAGAAACCCACACGAGCCTCACGGGAAATGGAACTTCAAATACCCAATCAGGTTCATCCCTGGCCTCAGTCGGAGTGTGTACAGGATGGCAACCAATCGATGTGTCTCTCACATTGATGTTCCTCTCTCCCCCCTCCTTCTCTTCTACTCTCTCTAAATATCAATGGAAAAAACATCCTCAAGTGAGGTTACAAAAATTAAAGAAGTAAATGAAAACATTGAATTGAAAGGGTAAGTAATACATTGCAGATAACCAGAAATAGAGGCATTTGAATAGAATAAGAACCACATGTGGGTTCTAAGCCAGGCTCTGCCACAGAACAGCACCGCGCTTCCTCATTGATGCCTCATTTCCCTGTCAACAGAAGGGTCAGGCAGAAGGTGGGAGATTCTGGGGTTCTGTGATTTCAACAGAGAGGTATTGCAGGATTCATGGTGATATGACCTCAAGGCTGGGCAGGGACAGGACAATCTGAGGGCCCAGCTCCTGGGTCTCAGGCTCGCACCAGTGGAAGCCCTGCTGCACGGAGGAGGCCGACAGTCTCAGGGACCAAGCCTGCTCCCTGCTCCCCCTTCCACCGGGGCTGCTACTCTAGAGAAGGAAATGTGTTTGTGAATCACCCTGGGGTCCAGAGACTCCAGAGGAATGTAGGGGAAACCTACATTGAAGACCCTGGGTGCTAGGCAGGTGTCTGGCCCAAACTTCCTTCCCAAAACAGAAACATGGTTTTCTAGGTCCTGAAACCTGGGAGATACAACCTGATGGTACTGCTTTAGTGGCTTTAAACCTCAGACTCTGCCTCCTTAAACAGGCTCATGGCCAGCTGGCCTTCGCCATCCCTCATAGGATCACCCTGAGTACAAAGAGTGGGACCGAAAGAAACTCTACATTCTGTCAGTGCTGGGAGAGACCCGCACACAGGGGACCTGCCATAGAGGGGAAGATGCAGGCCCACCAAACTGGTCAGTGCTCAAGATGGCTACGGCTTTCCCCACTCGTGAAAGAGCAAGCTTTCTGATCTGTGCTTAAGTTACTGCCATGAAATCAGCTCACTTCCTAGGAACAGGAACCTGGGACTCGCAGGAATCCAGGACTGTTTCCTCCTCCTCTTCTCTTATTGTTGGTAAGAAATTTACGTTTTCTCTGTAAATACGGGAGAAAGAAAAACAATCTGGTTTTAAAATAAAACACGTAAATTGACTCATTGGCCAAGCCTGGGACCTGGTCCAGAAGGGCCGGCATTTTCCTGGGATTCAGACATCATGGTGCTCATGGCATTACTGATTGCCGAGCTGGGAATATGGGGATGGAAGCACATGACCTGGGTCCAGGAACCCTAACACGTCGAGGAGACCTGCTGAAGCGCCTGCATCAGAGCCTCCCTTTCGGTGTTCAGCTCCTGCAGCTCCTTCCTCAGCTCCTGCAGCGCTGCCTCGTGCTGGAGCTGGTCCTGCTCCCTGAGGAGGGACACACACCCACTAGGCACCCACACACAGGAGACTGCACAGCCTCTGTGAGCGGCTTCTCTCTGCAGAGCTGAGGGCAGCGGCGATGGGCAGGGGTCTCCTCCAGCCCCAGCATCGAGTGTCCCTCGTCCCACCCGACCCTTCTCCAGGGTCCCTTCCAGTCCCTGTGTAAGCAGCCTCTCTCCGTTAGCCTGCTGGGAACACCAACACTGTTTTCTGAACTCCTCGCCCTTCTCAAAGAAACCAGCACATATTCAGGGAATTCCACCCACGTTAGAGCTGATCCCCCTCACCAGGGCCAGGTGAGCCCTCCGCCCAGCTCCAGAGCAGTCTCCCTGTGCTGAGCCAGGCAGCATAGGGGCCAGAGGCCTGCCTGCCTGCTGGGGCCCAAGAAGCTGCCAGGGTCCATTGGCACACAGGCACATGCACACCCACACACCCTGCTCCTCCAGGCACCCCCAGACCAGCCCTGACCCTCCTGCTCAGCTCCCCCTCAGCTCAGGGCTTTTATTTTCTTCCTGTCTCAGTGTGTATAGGATCCCGCATAGCCTGTCTGGAGGGCTGCAGAGAACAAGGGGAGTCCCTGACTAACTCCTGGCTGTCCCTTCCGCCTGCTGGAACCTCCCCTGTTCAGGGTGACTTAGCAGCTACTCCTGAGTCATCCCTTTTCACTCTTCCCCACGCAGGCAAATCCCTTTCCAGAGCCCCTTCCTGATGTTTCCACACCCAGAGACAGGCTGACAGAGACCACCCAGGGTTCCAGGGTTTGCAGCCTCTGTCTGCAGCCCTCCTCCTCCTCTCTACTGCCCCTATCAGCTGTCCTTGTACCAGCTGCCAGGAGCCAAGACCCCTGGTGACTCAGACTCAGAAACCTGCTGTGGCGGCTGCTGAAAGCCAAGCTTCCTGTGGCCTTTAGCCATGGGCGGAGGCTGCTTGGGTGTGGGAAGTGCCAAGTGGGGTGGGGGATCTGCCTGGCTTTCAGGGCTGTGATCTTTCTCATCCAGGGTAACGATTCTGGAAAAAGTCATCCAGGTTTGACAAATGGGGCCATGGACCTTTAGGGTTCCCAACTCCTGCTTCCCTGTTGTGTCTTGGGAAAGCACAGGGATCAAGCCATTCCAACCATTTGTAACCACCCTTCTGCAGGGCAGAGACTGAGAGTCTCACTCCCCCCTGAACCTTCGGGACGAGACTTCACACCCAGCAAACGTGTGCCAGGGAATTAAAGAGTGAGGGTCCCACTCAGGTGTCAAGACAAATGCACACAGAGCCACCAGCCTGTGCTGAAGGCACCTCCACCTCCCACCCTGTAGCCCTGCTGCAGACACACCAAGGGCTCCAGCTCTCTGTGCAACCAGCAGACACCACCGAGTAACTCAGGAGGTCTATCCAGCAAGGAGCTACCGGCAGAACGACAAGGAAGTCCTCCTTCAGAGCCAGTCAGATGCCACTTGCACAAACCTTCCCCATGTGAGCAGATGTTAAGAATATCACGACACTGTTATAACACATCATAGGGCCTGAGGGATAAGGCCTGTAGGTGCCTGGTGAGGGGTGGGCACCACACAAGTCTCCCGTCATTAGTCAGCTGGGGGCATTCCCACCACGTCTAGACACAGCACCACGCGCCCAGTAGATGCTCACTAAGCATCACGTGAATATGGGATGGGTGCAGGAGGAGGCAGAGAGGGGGATGCCAAGAAGCAGAGGGTGCTCATTCTGGCTGGAAGGACGAGTCTGGTAGGAGCAGATGTCTCGGTTCCCCCGGAGGATGGAGAACTGGGAGGATAAAGGGGTGGAAGGCCCTGGAGAGTGGACAGGAATGTAGGGGAAACCTCGAGGTTCCTGTGATTGAAGACCCTGGGTGCTAGGCAGGTGTCTGGCCCAAACTTCCTTCCCAAAACAGAAACATGGTTTTCTAGGTCCTGAAACCTAAAGACACAACCTGTTGGCACTGCTTTAGTGGCTCTAAATCACAGACTCTGCCCCCTTAATCAGGCTCATGGCCAGCTGGCCTTCGCCATCCCTCATAGGATCACCCTGAGTACAAAGAGTGGGACCGAAAGAAACTCTACATTCTGTCAGTGCTGGGAGAGACCCGCACACAGGGGACCTGCCATAGAGGGGAAGATGCAGGCCCACCAAACTGGTCAGTGCTGTAGATGGCTACAGCTTTCCCCACTCGTGAAAGAGCAAGCTTTCTGATCTGTGCTTAAGTTACTGCCATGAAATCAACTCACTTCCTAGGAACAGGAACCTCGGACTCGCAGGAATCCACAACTGTTTCCTCCTCCTCTTCTCTTATTGTTGGTAAGAAATATACGTTTTCTCTGTAAATACGGGAGAAAGAAAAACAATCTGGTTTTAAAATAAAACACGTAAATTGACTCATTGGCCAAGTCTGGGACCTGGTCCAGAAGGGCCGGCATTTTCCTGGGATTCAGACATCACGGTGCTCATGGCATTACTGATTGCCGAGCTGGGAATATGGGGATGGAAGCACATGACCTGGGTCCGGAAACCCTAACACGTCGAGGAGACCTGCTGAAGCACCGAGGATCAGGTTGAACTTCATCTCAGAAGAGCAAGCCCCGAAGCATGTGAAACTCAGGGTCGGAAACCCGTGGGCCTTGACATCTCAGACCCTGGTTTCCTTGCTGGAAAATGAGTCCTCTGGATCAAGGCAGCAGTTCAGACTCCGTCAGTCATGAAGCTGCCGAGGTCCCGCCAATAAGATGAAATTTCCGCGAGTTCACTGTGAAGTACGCACCCCATACAAAGTGATGGCTTGCAAACTGCTGGGCCCCTGACCACTAATACTGCTCTGCTACCAGCACGCTTGGCACTGTATTGTTCTCTTCCCACAGCTGTGTTGCTTGGCCTTCTGCTAGAGCGCTTTCCTGTCTGGCTCTGACCAACCCTCCATCCCTAGGCGCAAAAACTCATGGAGGGCAGGCCCTGTAACCCTCCCAAGACTGGAGAAGACTCTGCTTAGAGCAGGCTCAGCAAGCCTGCCAACTCCCTGGTCTCCTGCAGACACCGTCTAATGCAAAACCATCATTAGATCACACCCTGGGTACCAGTCCCTGACTCTTCTAGTTGGCACCTGCCCAACCTCTGCTGGTAATTTTTACCTGCTGCGTCACAGAGAGCCAACTCAGACCACAGTCATTTCACCCCCAAAACTACAATGTGGCTTTCCATGTAAACCATCCTGGGTAGGTGGCCAACCACCTGTAGATGAGCAGAAGAATCCAGGACAAGATTTAAGCAGCACCGTGACCTCAGGGAGCTGGGACAGTGCCTCTGTGGTCACTGTAACTATGTCCCTCTGTCCCACATGGCCAGCAATTCCTGATCATTAGGACGGACAGTCCAGCAGCACAGCACCGAGGGGGGAAGACCACCCTGGACCCACAAGATGCATCTCGGATTACTTGAATTCCAACCACAAGATTTCCAACACCAAGGCTGTTCCTCCTGACCTCCTTTCCGGCAGCTCCCTGGGCCTGTAGATCAACATCCCAAAAACACACTTCCCAGTGGACCCGACTCATTAGCCCTGCATGGAAGCCTTCCACAGCTGAGTGCCACCTGCTGCAGCCTTCCCTCCTGCCACTGCCTGCACCTTCCCTGCACCCAGACCACCATTCTTCCACCATCACATTCCCCCACTGGTAGCCCTGTCCCCATCCAGGTCAGCAGCAGCATCCCAACTCTTACCACCACACTTCCTTCTAAGCCTTTATGAATCTCCTCAACATCTGTCTGCTCCGCACATAGCTCTGTTCACATCACATCACGCATACTAGTTTTTGGCCTCTGGGTAACTGGTTCTGTGCACCTCGCAGGGCCTACGCCAAAGCCAGGAATGTGTCATGTCGTCAGAAGGGGGACAACCAGAGTGCACCAAAGAACTCAATCCAGCCCATTAAGGGAAAACACACAGAAAGGGCTCAGCGCTCAATCTGAATTCCTTCCTTAGGCACTACTCTTTACCGCCATCATATTTTTAAAACTGAACTGAATTCCAAAAGCAGATTAAGAACCATCTGGCAGCCAATCACCCCTACTTGCAGAAATGTAGAACCATTCCAGGGAAAACAAGAGGAGGATGCACTGGGAAGATGGTCTGTCCCCTCGCCCTTGGGACACCAGTGCGCCAGGGAGCTCTCTGCCCAGCATATTGAGGCCTAGGCATGGAACTGGGAGCCAGGACCGCTTTGTTAACAGGTCAACCCACACCCCGTACATGCTCCGAGCCTTGTCTTACCCATTCTTTTTTAGAAGCTGCCTGTTCTTCTTGGCCAACGTCTGAATCTTCCTGCTGAGCCTACGTTTTTCTTCTTTGAAGTACTCCTTCTCATGGGAGAGCACCTAAAACACAGGTCAACAATGTCTTACATACCATGTGCCCCTGTGATTCCACTGCTGGGAATCTGTTCCCAAAAGAAGAAAAAGGCCACATGCTCAAAGTTGGCCATTTTGGTATGATCTGCGCCAGTGGGAATGACCAACACAGCCAATGACATGGGGATGGCCAAGTGCACTTTCCAATCAGGCAACCACAGCCCACCTGTGACCACCGAGCACTGAAAACACAGCCGGTCTGAGCTGAGATGTGCCACAAGTGCAACATATACAACAGATTCTGAGGCCTTAATCACAATCTTACAAAAACAATGTAGAACCTCTTATTAATAAGCTGCCCCACTGGTGTGGCTCAGTTAGCTGAGCATCCTCCCATGCACCAAGAGATCCCTGGTGAGATTCTTGGTAAAGGACTATGCCCAGGTTATAGGGTCGATCCCCATTAGGGGGCCCTCAGGAGGCAGCACATCAGTGATTCTCTCTCATCATGGATGTTTCCATTCCTCTCTCCCTATCCCTTTCTCTCACTGATATAAAAAAAATAAAATAAAAACATTTTAAAAAAGTATTCTTGTTTCACAGACATAATTCACCTGCTGTAAAGACTGTAAAGGGTCATGGGGGGAGGGGCTGGATATGAATTTCGGGCTGAGGTTGGTCTGCTCCTGCTCTAGAGTATCATCCTGGCTGGTCTAGAAGAAAAATCGCAACCTTTGGCTTCAGACAAACTGGGTTGCAACCCACTACTTAAGAGGGACAAGGATGGGAACCCCAGCTCACAAAATCATTGCAAGAAATAATTGAGCCCTGGCTGGTTTGGCTCAGTGGTTAGAGTGTTGGCCTGCGGACTCAAGGGTCCCAGGTTCGATTCTATTCAAAGGCATGTACCTTGGTTGCAGGCACATAACCAGTGAGGAGTGTGCAGGAGGCAGCTGATCAATATTTCTTCTCATCGATGTTTCTAACTCTCTATCCCTCTCCCTTCCTCTCTGTAAAAATCAGTAAAATATATTCTTTAAAAAAAGAAAGAAAGAAATGAGAGGACACGGGTGAGCAAAGAGCAAAGAGCTCAGTCAACGATTCAGAAATAAAACAGTACTTGGCTGTTCCCATGCACCGCCCTGACCCTGCAAAAAGCAAAGGTCAGGTGAAAGGTGTTTTGTCATGGGGTTTGTCCCCTTCAAATGTCACACATGGTCTTTGAGCACAGACGCCAATGAGGAGCCATTCTGACATGGCTGAGCCAAGGCTGTCGCCCAGGGCACAGGCCCGATGTCCTGAGTCCACCAGCCCAGGCCTCACCTCACACTGGCTGCTCAGCTTCTTCAGCGAGATTTCCATGCTCTGCAGGTCCTCCTTTGCCCCTTCGTACTGCGCCTGCCAGAGCCTCACTTCCCACTGCAAGTTCTCCACGGAGGTTTCCATCTCTTTGCTCTGGGTGCACAGCTCCTTCTGCTCCCCCTTCATCGCCTGGCTCCAGAAGTTGACTCTGGGGGTGGAGAGCCACATGGCCAAGGGCTGAGGAGCACTCCCAGCCTCAGTCCCAGGTGTGCCCCTTAATCAAACCCACAACCTCTCTGGGCCTCCGTGTTTCCCATGTGTAAATGAGGGTTGAATAAAATCAGTGGTTTTCACACTGTGTCCATTGGGGTTCTAGGAGGCTGGCCCAGCTTCCCACTGTGGGCTGGGGGAGACAGGACAGGCAGGCTCAGACAGCACTTCAACAGAGCACCCTGTGAGAATCCTTCCCATGGAAGGCCTTGGCACACCTGCCGACTTGGAACAAAGGGTTCTTTGACGGAAATATTTTGAAATACATGGAATCAGAACATTTTTGCTCTAAATTTATATGTCTGTGCCCAGCTCTTCCAAGCCCTTTCTAGTTTCAATTGCTGAGACAAATAAAATATGAGATTGGGGAGTATTTTGTAAATCCACTGAAATCATCATCATCGTCATCCTAACTGCCCGACTAGGTTTCAGGGGGAAGATTTATACCAGAAAGCTCACATGACCAGAGGGTCATGGACTCAATTTGAACACAGATGTGCCCTGTTTGGCCCACATCATCTGTCTTTTACAATTTAAATTAATTATTTCATCCATGTTTAAAAATTTTTTAATTTCTCATCAATATTCAGGTATCTAGATTCTCAGAGGGTGGGAAGACGCATAAACAAAAGGCCCTGCAGGTGTGGCTCAATAGTTACAGCATCAGCCCATGTCCAGAAACGTCATGCGTTCAAGTCTCATCAAGGAAACAGACCTGAGTTGCCTGTTTGCTCCCCCATGTAGTTGGGGTATGTGCTGTAGACACCCAATAGATGTGACTCTCCCTCATCGATGTTTCTCTCTCTCTCTCTCTCTCCTCTCTCTCTCTCTCTCTCTCTCTCTCTCTCTATCCTTCCCTCCCTTTCACTCTCTATAAGACAATGGAAAAATTATCTTGGGAAAAGGATTAAAAAAATATTTAAAAAAGAATGACCTGGTAGCCCTGGCCTGCCTCCCAGCTGACAGCCCTCAGGGTGTGTATTCTCCACGAGGGTCTGCTCTAATGCTTACACTCCTTCCCTCACCTGTTGGACCTGCCTGGCCACTGGAGGCAGCTGAGTTTGTAGCCCCCAATACATATTAAAACAAGGCTGTGGGAAGGAAGGCTTCATATGACCATGCCTCTCGTTTGAGACAAGACCGGGAATTGAATCCTGACAGGGCCACTAACTAGGAGCATGAACTTAAACAAGTTATTTAATCTCTCTGAGCCTCTTTCCTCATCTTTTTTTTTTAAGGAATAACAATAGTGCAGTCAATTCTCGTAATTCTTGGTATAAAGTTCTAGCAAGCCACCACAAACACTCATTTAGTGGATACTGAAACTGTCCCTGCCGGTTCCTGTGAGTCTCTGGGCACATTTTTGTCAACTGACCAAGTCATCAAGACACCTTGTGTAATATACCCACAGACAAGAGCACCATACCCTGGAACAAAATGAACCTCACGTGCCACTCCTTCATTCTCCTCGAGGCCCAGGGCAGCCTTGCACTTGGGGACACTAGACTGCACTTCAGCACTCCTTTAGGGGGCCAATTCAAACAGCGACATCGCCACCAAAAAGCATGAAAATAGAACTCCATGGCACTCAATGGACCAGAAAAGGGACACTGGTTTGCAGTGTGAGAGTTGAAACAAGGCAGGAACCAAAGGTCTTGTTCAACCTCACCTACAAATGTGCCCATCAGGCGACTCCAATTTCTCACACACTGGACAGGCCCATGAAAGGCCGTGGGTACGATTTGGGGGTTCAGTGCATTTCAGTGAGGAGGTGACTTCACCAATAGGGAATGTGTGAATGCTGAGGACCGAGCGTCTCTCCCTCACGGGATGGCTGGTGTTAGAGGATGAAGGGGCCCACGCCCGATACAATCACCACCATCATCGAGGTGGGAGGGGTGGTCATCCAAGCCTAGACAATGCAGCATCCTGTGTTGCCATCCTTCCATCGCAGCCACCAGCTGGCGTGCCTTTACCTTGTGACCATCCGCTGGGACCATGACGGGCTGGTAAACATACACCATTACCAGGAGACTCCCTTGAGCTTAGTATGCTGGGTGCTGAGTGAGGTGCTATGAAGGAAACATCGCAGATGCCACTGCAGGCGGTGGAGGCAGTTACCTGTCTGCCTCCTGCAGCAGCCTCTCCTTATCCTGGGCGGCCAGGGCATTCGCCTCCTGCGCCTGCTTCAGAGCCTCCCTTTCGGTGTTCAGCTCCTGCAGCTCCTTCCTCAGCTCCTGCAGCGCTGCCTCCTGTTGGAGCTGGTCCTGCTCCCTGAGGAGGGACACACACCCACTAGGCACCCACACACAGGAGACTGCACAGCCTCTGTGAGCGGCTTCTCTCTGCAGAGCTGAGGGCAGCGGCGATGGGCAGGGGTCTCCTCCAGCCCCAGCATCGAGTGTCCCTCGTCCCACCCGACCCTTCTCCAGGGTCCCTTCCAGTCCCTGTGTAAGCAGCCTCTCTCCGTTAGCCTGCTGGGAACACCAACACTGTTTTCTGAACTCCTCGCCCTTCTTAAAGAAACCAGCACATATTCAGGGAATTCCACCCACGTTAGAGCTGATCCCCCTCACCAGGGCCAGGTGAGCCCTCCGCCCAGCTCCAGAGCAGTCTCCCTGTGCTGAGCCAGGCAGCATAGGGGCCAGAGGCCTGCCTGTCTGCTGGGGCCCAAGAAGCTGCCAGGGTCCATTGGCACACAGGCACATGCACACCCACACACCCTGCTCCTCCAGGCACCCCCAGTCCACCCCTTACCCTCCTGCTCAGCTCCCCTCAGCTCAGGGCTTTTATTTTCTTCCTGTCTCAGTGTGTATAGGATCCCACATAGCCTGTCTGGAGGGCTGCAGAGAACAAGGGGAGTCCCTGACTAACTCCTGGCTGTCCCTTCCGCCTGCTGGAACCTCCCCTGTTCAGGGTGACTTAGCAGCTACTCCTGAGTCATCCCTTTTCACTCTTCCCCACGCAGGCAAATCCCTTTCCAGAGCCCCTTCCTGATGTTTCCACACCCAGAGACAGGCTGACAGAGACCACCCAGGGTTCCAGGGTTTGCAGCCTCTGTCTGCAGCCCTCCTCCTCCTCTCTACTGCCCCTATCAGCTGTCCTTGTACCAGCTGCCAGGAGCCAAGACCCCTGGTGACTCAGACTCAGAAACCTGCTGTGGCGGCTGCTGAAAGCCAAGCTTCCTGTGGCCTTTAGCCATGGGCGGAGGCTGCTTGGGTGTGGGAAGTGCCAAGTGGGGTGGGGGATCTGCCTGGCTTTCAGGGCTGTGATCTTTCTCATCCAGGGTAACGATTCTGGAAAAAGTCATCCAGGTTTGACAAATGGGGCCATGGACCTTTAGGGTTCCCAACTCCTGCTTCCCTGTTGTGTCTTGGGAAAGCACAGGGATCAAGCCATTCCAACCATTTGTAACCACCCTTCTGCAGGGCAGAGACTGAGAGTCTCACTCCCCCCTGAACCTTCGGGACGAGACTTCACACCCAGCAAACGTGTGCCAGGGAATTAAAGAGTGAGGGTCCCACTCAGGTGTCAAGACAAATGCACACAGAGCCACCAGCCTGTGCTGAAGGCACCTCCACCTCCCACCCTGTAGCCCTGCTGCAGACACACCAAGGGCTCCAGCTCTCTGTGCAACCAGCAGACACCACCGAGTAACTCAGGAGGTCTATCCAGCAAGGAGGTACCAGCAGAACGACAAGGAAGTCCTCCTTCAGAGCCAGTCAGATGCCACTTGCACAAACCTTCCCCATGTGAGCAGATGTTAAGAATATCACGACACTGTTATAACACATCATAGGGCCTGAAGGATAAGGCCTGTAGGCGCCTGGTGAGGGGTGGGCACCACACAAGTCTCCCGTCATTAGTCAGCTGGGGGCATTCCCACCACGTCTAGACACAGCACCACGCTCCCAGTAGATGCTCACTAAGCATCACGTGAATATGGGATGGGTGCAGGAGAAGGCAGAGAGGGGGATGCCAAGAAGCAGAGGGTGCTCATTCTGGCTGGAAGGACGAGTCTGGTAGGAGCAGATGTCTCGGTTCCCCCGGAGGATGGAGAACTGGGAGGATAAAGGGGTGGAAGGCCCTGGAGAGTGGACAGGAAGCACGGGGTGAGCAAATAAATGAATGTCACGGCCCCCACGCTCATGGCAGCATGAGGCACCCTCAGCAGGCTCTGCAGGCGCAACGCCCTCCTGGGACCCGTGGTGGAAACTCCCCGCACCTCAGCTGCTTCCACTTCTGAAGACCCTGTGTTCTCTCACCGTTTGTTGAGGAGGAATCAAGGGAAATGCTGTGAGCAGGGGCGTCTCACAAGCACAGGAAGTGGACGACAGCTCTGTCTTGTGCTGCTCCACGTGTGGGAGAGCCTCTCTTTAGCCACATCTCTCCCCCTCTCTCCTGAGTTGGAATCCATGCACATCACACCTCCCCAGGCTGTGGATGTCGCTGCACCTGCCCCGGAACCTGGAGCAATCAGGGATCTGCCAGAGCAGGAGCTTGGGCGACTCTGGCTGACCACACGCACACAAAGCCCTGATCTGGCAGAAGTGCAAAGTTGAGATTTGTGAATTTCAATGTTCATCACTTTTACCTTTAAAAAAGGAGTATTGAGGTGGAGAGTCAGAGGTAAAGATGACATGAGATTGTCAGAGTATTGGAGTACTGACATCGGGGATGAGTACCTGGGGCTCTCACAATACAGTTCTGTACATTTCCATATATTCAAAAGTTCCCCAAATAAAAAGTTAAAAACACACACAGAAGCCCAGTCTTTGAGACTTTGACAGGGAAGAAAAGGCGTGGAAGCTGGTGAAGTGCATCCCCATACATCAGCAGCTGTGTTGAACACCCCCTCCTTGTTCTTGGGTGGGAGAGAAGAGGAAGAGGGGGCAGGAATCCCCAGGCGAGCAGGGACCCCAATGCTGACACATGGTTTCCCTGAGCCTGAATCAGCTGGACACACCCTCCTCCCCTCGTGGACCCTCCTGCCCCTCAGCCTCCAGCTGCACCAACTCCACATCACTGAGGGGGGCGTTCCATTCACTTCTCTTCCCTGTGAAGCAGTGGATCCAGCGGAACCATGAGGCACTAGAGCAAAGGGAGACAGGAGCCTGGAGACCTCGCTAGTCACACCGACAGTTGCTGGCACTCACCTACGCCTGAACGCCTTGCTCTCTACCTCCAGGGAGCGACACAGCAGGGTCTTGTAGCGGCTGCGCTCCTCTATGAGGGCCTGGTACTGCACTTTATTGATGGTCTGTAAGTGCTGGCTGTTGTCTTTTTCCTTTTGGAGTTGCATCTCCAGCTCTTCCATCTGTAGAGCCAAGGACCCAGCCCGTGTCAAAGTCTAATTCGCAGAGTGAACTTTACTCTAAAGCAAACCCCAAACCTCTTACCTCTCAGAACACTTTAATGGGATTTTCTCAAGGAAAAACCTTCCTGCCCACTTCTTGGGGAGGTACAACAGCCATTGCCAAGGCTGGCAGAGCGGGAAGAGTGAAACCTGGCCCAGGGTGGCACCACTGAGCCACTGCCCCAGCGCTGGGCTTCCTTCCCTAGGACTTGTGATAGTGCCAGGCGAATCCACCCTGGTGTTGTGCCAGGGTTCTCAGGGTGACCTTGGACATTGGAGCAGGATCATTATTTGTCCCAGGGGCTGTAAAACATGGAGCAGCATCCCTGGCCTCACCGCACCACAGCCAGGAACACCTCCTGTCTCCTCCCCCCAGTCCTGTCAATCAAAAACAAGATTGCCACCCTGACTGGTTTGGCTCAGTGGATGGAGAGTCGGCCAGTCAAGGGCATGTACCTTGGTTGCGGGCACATCCCCAGTAGGGTTGTGCAGGAGGCGGCTGATTGATGTTTCTCTATCATCGATGCTTCTAACTCTCTATCCCTCTCCCTTCCTCTCTGTAAAAAAATCAATGAAATATACTAAAAAAAATACACACACACACACACACACACACACACACACACACACACACACCAAGATTGCCAATGATCCTGGGAGGCAATACCTGTCCCCATCCCACTGCTACGGCCCAGGATTGCTGCTCTGAGCTGCAGCTGAGCAAGGAAACTGGTCACCCAGGAAACACTGATCAATGACCAGGACATGGCTGAGATCCTGGAGGCTCCCCCTTGCAGGCAGGGGCGCCAGGGGAGGCATGAGCTCTGGGGGCCTACCTGCAGGGCTCTGTCCGCCTTCAGGGTGTCAACTTCGTTAAGCCGCTGCTCCAGGGCATTCACGAGCTGCTCAGTGAGGGTCTCCCACTGCTGGCTGTTCTCTTTTTCATTCTGGAGTTGTATCTCCAGCTCTTCCATCTGCAGAGCCAAAGACCCAGCTGTGAAGCGGCCCATTCGTGGTCCTACACACATGTCTGTGGCTTCCATGACTGCTTCCCTCCCAGGCCGGCCCTGTGCTTTCTAACAGGGCGCTGCGCTCCTTTCAGTAAGCACTTACAATGTGCTCGGACCCTTTCCCTACTCTAACTCATATGATCCTCACAGCACCTACAGGGGGCACATCGTTACCCCATTTCACAGATGAACATGAAGGCAGTGGGGCACAGAGACGTCCATAGTGTCCGTTCACTTTGCTGCAGGGACATGTCATGCCGCCTCAGGACTCTGCTGCATGAGGACTCGTGTCCCGCTACCATGACTGTGGCTGCCCTGCATTCCGCATTTCTCTCAGCTGCGCATCCTCACTGACACCTGGGTGCTCCTCCTGGCCACCTGTTTGCCCATATGTTCCAGACACCACCCACCGTTACCTGCTTCCGGAGCTGCTGGTTCTCCTCCTGCAGATCCGTGTACCTTATGCTGCTTTCTTGCAGGGCCATGGAGGCACCCCGAAGCTCCTGAACCGTGCCCTGGAGGTTCTGTTTTTCTTTATCCAACTCTAGGATAGGGCTGGAGGCTAAAAAGCAAAGTCTATTCAGAGCCCAGATTCCAGGGCCTGGGCTTCCACTCTCTGCCCCCGGCCCCAAGAAACCCATCACCCCAAGTCCTAGGTTGGAGGGGCCTGGGATGTTTGGCTGGGTGCCCTATGTTTTTCACAGGGTGCTGTTGCTGTCGGCACCTGAGGGTTCCTCGGGTGGTTATGGCCCCTCTGCTGGTTCAGCTGGGGCCTTTTAGGAAAGCAACTCAGAGCTTAAGAAGAAAGAAGGTGATGGTGGAGAGGCCAATGTAAACCCTCACGATGGTAGAACTGCTGGAACCACTTTTTACCAAGTTCTAACCTGGTCATCAAGTCCAGGATTAGTTATACTGGAGGTCAGTGACCACTGGGGAAGGCTCCTGCCATCCAGAGCTTTCTATCCCTCAAGGACAGATCTAAGACATCCTCTGGGTATCATCGAGCTGTCATCTGGAAGCTCCTGGGACTGTCCTCATGGGAGCTGAGAAATCTGGCAACACTTACTTTGTAGTTCATGTTCTGACATCAAAGCTGCCAGACCCTTCATGTCCCCCTTGGGGAGAATTGCAATGGAACAGTTCCAAATGGCCCTTGAATAAAATCCTATTCACTTGGGGTGATGATGGGCTGACACATGAGATTCAGAGCCAAGGGCTCAGCTCCCTGGATGAGGGAGAAGCCACAGCCAGGCTGGCTCCCAGGCACCAGGTGCTGCTACCTACCTTCTGACAGCTGCTCCATCTCCCAGCTCAGGAGGGCGGGCTGGTTCATCCTCCGGCCCTGTTCAGCCTCGAGGGCTATGCTGTCCCCCAGCAGCTCCTCAAGGAACTGATGGGGGATGTGTCCACAATCCTAGTGCAGGAAGAGGGATGGGGTGAGGATGTACCCTGGGGCACCCTCTGGACAGACCCCACCCCCCGTGCATCTACCCTACTTCCCCCAGGATGAAGGGCCTCCATGACCTGCTTGCTCACTTCCAAAAACACAGCTGCACAGAAGTGACTCCAACACAGGACCCAGCTGGGAGACCTACAGCCACTAAAAGACATGCTGACCCAGTGGCCTAGCTGATGAAGACACCCGACGTCTCTGAGTGGTGTCTGAACAAAGTGGCAGACAGCACAGGGCTTTAAAGCGAGGAATATGATGACTGGCAGCTCTGTGGACCCTTATCAGGTTTAACATGTCTTGGAAAGGTTGTAGGGTCTCCCAAAGCACAGCTCAACCCACATGCTAAACAAGTAGAGACCCTTTTTCCAATAGTCACCACCTAATCCATCCTTACAGAACAGCAACCCAGCAGTCAAGCCCTATCTGGTTTTGAGTGTTTCTTAACACACACACACACACACACACACACACACACACTCATATACACACACGCAAACACACATACACACACACACACACACACACACACACACACATATATATATATATATATATATAATATATATATATACACACACACACACACTGAGTGGCCAGATTATTTTGAGAAGGAGAGGGAGGGATAGAAACATCAATGATAAGAGACAGAATCACTGATTGGCTCCTCCCACAGGCCACCCCTGGGGAAGGAGCCCTCAATCTTGACATGCGCCAGCCAGGCAGGCCCTGTCTGTTTTGAGGTTCTTAAGTGTTGCCCAGTCAAGCCACTGAGCTTAACAAGGGACACTTCACCATCAGCAGGTCACTATGTCGGCAGTAGCACCAACCCAGTAGCAGAAAGTCAGAGAAGGGCATGACAGAAACCTAAAACTGCCCCAATCTGTTGTACATGTGGTGCAAGAGGCTCTGACATGTACAGCTGCTGACAGGCATGAGACTTCGCTGAGCCCACCTCCTTAACAAGGAAGTGGTGGGCTGAGAGTCTGTCCAGGGTTTGAGGGCTGAGTCTAAGCCTCTGGATTCCACAGTCACTCCACTGATCTGGGTGCTGGAAATGAATAGCTATTCGGGCAAGCTTTTGTTCAGCACACAGTTCCTGTCTGAACAGTTTACACACGTCCTCTTGGAAAACCAACAGCTCTCCGCAGTTTCCTGGACATGAGGGATAAGACACAACAAACAATACTATGGGCCTCTGGGTGTCAGGCACCTGCTGGGTGTGGGACGCCATGGCTGCTCCCTCGCAGGCCCCCTCATGGGAGGAGTCTGCTGGACTTACTCCTGTCCCAGGGCCCAGCACACATGGGGGAGCCATTCAGCTCTTTCCCCTCATCTCTGCTCCCGCCCCAGGAGCCCTCCCAGAACCACCGGGTGTCTTAGGGGCTGAGTCTCCCCTGAGTGCCTTCACAGTTTGGGAACACACATCCACGGGATGTGACCATTTCTCTCGGTGGGCCGTTTTCCAAGGCTGGCCCCACTCATGGGTTCTAACGACTGGGAGTGGGCGGTAGCTGCTGTTTTTCCATCTCCTGTTCATTTTCCCCGCAGGGTCCAGAACCCAGGATTCTTGGTAGAAGGGAAGCCGTGGACCTCCCATCAGTGGACACAGTTTTGGTCAAAGCCTGGCAGCAGGAAGGGTTTGCCACAGACTCTGGATTCACCTGGGCACCGTCTCTCTGCCCAGCCCCGGCCCTGCACTAGGTGCCCTCTGTCCTTGCCACATTCACTCTTCACAAAAGCCCTGAGAGGGACAGTCCCTTCTTACACATGAAGAGGCTCTGCACTCACCGACTCCGCGCTCACCGACTCTTAAGTTCACCGACTCAAAGTTTACTGACTCGAAGTTCGAAGACTCTATGTCCACCGACTCTGCACACACCGACTCTCCACACACCGACTCTCCACACACCGACTCCACACCAACCGACTCCACGCCCACCGACTCTGCACCCCACATTCCACTGTTTCCATGACGCCCATTTCAAACTGCTCTGTGCCCCGCATTCTAAACAGCTCTGCCAGTGGCTCATGCCCATGCTAACTGCTTTGGAATACACAAAAATTAGGACACTCTCCCCACAAAACCTAACATCTATCTGGATATATAAAATATAAAGAAACAAAAAGGATATATATATATATATATATATATATATATATATATATATATACATCCTACATGATTATAAATGGAAATTAACTACTTCATCCTAGTTTTGTCTACCACATTTCTACAAATTATTGTTTTCCCATCAGCTGAATTACAGAAATTAGATCCATTCCTTTTAGGTAACAACACATTCAGTTTATTTTGTGGAGTCTTACCTAGAGAGCTCAGCTCTGAAATTCTTCTCCCCATCAACTGTGAATAGTTTATACATTAGAACGCCTGAACTCCACCAGTCAACGGCCTAAAATACAATTTGACAGACCATTCACTGATGTGTCATTTATAAGAAAAATGAACAAAGTAAAGCTGTATATTTGGAAAATACTTTATATACTTACTTTTAAAACATATAACTTTTATAAGTTCAAAGGGCAAAGGAGAAGGAGGGAGATATATAAACATCAATGATGAGAATCATCTATCTGCTGCCTCCTGCAGGCCCCATAATTGGGGATGGAGCCCCCTACCTGGGCATGTGCCCTGACCGGGTATGCAATGGTGATTTCCTGGTTCATAGTTTGATGTTCAATCACTGAGCCACACCGGCCAGACTGGAAAATATTTTAACAAGAAGATATTGTACATAGCTTTCTGTTCAAGGATTATTAAATTAGCACATGCAAGAAAGACATTTAGAGAACAAATGTGCAGGTATCCTCAAAATAGAACTTAAACATTTAGTCTGTAAATCAATGAGCTAAAAGTGTTTTAATTATTTCTAAACTAGTAATGGTTTACTTGGGTTAATTAAAAATTCATTCTTAATTTAAAATAAATATAAATTGTTTTAAGTAGATGAAATCTTTGGACGTATGATGGGGTGAGTAGTGATCAGCATTTATGTTAATTATCTAGATTCACTAACTGCTATAAAATTACTAAAAGTGAAACTGGACAACCAATGGGTCCATGTGGCTGGTTACTACTTCAACGGATGTAGCAGAGACTGGGTGGACTCATATATGGCGTTTATTCCATTAATGTGGGCAGAATGGGAGAGCAGCAGGTCATCCACAAACATCTGCTCTACTCTCCCCATAAGCCAGCTGCTTATCGTGGGTAGAATGACACAGATTCCATGGGAAAGTAGAAATTACACGCATGGGAAAGTAGGCAAGGTACAGTGGTTACAGGTTACAGGCAACGCTGGCTGGGGGGTTTGCAGAGGGCGGGTGCCTTAGGGAGCAGCTTAGGGGCAATGAGGTTGTTAATCTAGGCCGTTCTCAGGAAAGGAGGATGGCTGCATTCCCATGTTAGCTCCCACGCCCCAGGGCGTAAAACTCTCAAACAGATTAGAATGTGCTTTCTCTAATCAGAACAGAACTATCACAGTTAACGGAGCACAATTAGTATTTCTTTTTTTAATATATTTTTATTGATTTCAGAGAGGAAGGGAGAGGGAGAGAGAGATAGAAACATCAATGATGAAAGAGAATCACTGATTGGCCACCTCCTGCACGCCCCCCACTGGGGATCAAGCTCGCAACCCGGCATGTGCCCTTGACTGGAATCGAACCCAGGACCCTTCAGTCCACAGGCCGACACTCTATCCCTTGAGCCAAACCAGCTAGGGCATAGTATTTCTTATTATTGCAGCTAGTCCCCAATATTCTATTCCTGCCCCTAACCTGACCTCTGGGCATTCAATACAGGGGGAACTTCTTCTCTGGAACCCTATGGCATGTCTCTAGTGACCTTCCTCCCGTTCTTCTTCTCAAAAGTCTGAATGTCAGTGATTGTAACCCTGGGGCTTCCCACTTCAGGGCCTCAGGACCTCCTCAGAGGGCACAGACCATAACTCCTCCCAGTGAATATTACAGAATTTCAGGAAAGAGCCCATCATCGCTTTTGAGTCTGGGTCTCCTGCATGTACTGCTGTCCACTGAAGGCCCAAGCTGAGAACATGGGCTGACCCTGGCCTTTTCTCCCACCCATACCCTACCGGGACAGTCCTCACTCTCACACTCACACCCACTGCAACTGAGCTAATCCTCCCACCACCATCTCCGATGCCTGAAGAGGGGGATACCTGCCTGACCACCTCCACCTTCTACGTTGTAGCCAAAGGGACCATTAGCACGAAGACTTCCCGTGCCATTTTCCCACTCAGAACCCTTCAGGTGACTCCAGGATAAAAGCAACCCTTGCAATGGCCTCTTCCCTGCTCCCTTTGTGGGCCCCACACAAACGCTCTTCCTGCTCCTCACACATCCCTAGGGGCTTCCCACACTTCCCTATATCTTATCTGCAGAAAAGGAAACGAGGACAGAGCCATGCCGAACCCTGCTTTCTAGAAGGGGAAACTGAGGCTTGGAAGACTCAGGTCACCTTGCTGTCCAGTGGCTGAGCCAAAGTCCAGGTGAGCTGATACCTGAGCCCTGAACCACATGGTCTTTCTCAGAAAACATTTCTGAACATATGAATGTTAAATAAATCAATTCTTAAACTCACAAAACATCCTAGTTCTTAGTAATGAAACACGGCTTGTTCACACCCTTTATAGTAAAAGCCCAGCGACTGAACGGTGGAACATCCAGAACAACCAGAATGACAACCAGTCGACCAGTCGCTGGGAAGCTCATGACCACCAGGGGGCAGACGCTCAATACAGGAGCTGTCCCCTAGTGGTCTGTGTGCTCCCAGAGTGGGAGCGCTGCCAGGCTGACCAGGATGAGCAGCGCCTCCACAGCAGGCTGATCCCTGCAGGCCACACCCCCACCAGTACACGCATCCCATGAACTGGCCGACTGACCTATACTTATAAAAGCCTACTATGCTCATTGTCCCTGTTCAACCATTCGACCAGTCACTATGATGCACACTGACCACCAGGGGGCAGACGCTCTGACTGGTAAATTAGCTTGCTTCTGGGGTCCGGCTGATCGGGACTGGGTGAGATGGACCAGACACGCCCTGGACGCCTTCCACGGTCCCTCCCTGGCCCCGATCATGCACCAGTGGGGTCCCTCTGCCTGGTCTGTGCCCTCTCGCAATCTGGGACCCCTCAGAGGATGTCGGGGAGCCAAATCCGTGCTTCGGGCCTCTAGTTTTAAAGATTAAAAAATCAAATCACAGAAGCAAAAGGAAACATATTACTAGGAAATGAAACAGCATTTACCCCACTTATTTCTATGTGTTGATCAGCTTCTGAGGATTTAGGCACTTAGGAGGCAGGTCGAGTAACTCGTCGTACCTGGTCTTGTCCTGGAACTTGCCGCCTGCCCCGCTGGCTTTGGCCTGGGGCTCTGTGATCACTTCCAGTGACAAAACATCATCTTTGCTCAGTGAAAAGCCCACATTTCTCAGCATTAATAGGATCCGTTCCATATCTTTCTCTGCGAAATTTCCAGTAAGTTTTTCCAAAATGTTGAATATGAGGAGACACTGTACCACATAGAAGTCATACAAATGGGAAATGATGGTGAATAGGTTGTCACACCCTTTGCCCTTGCTTTCCTTTTTATAGACGTCATCAAACTTCCTCACTGCGGCCTCCAGAAAGGGAGCTCTGACCTGCACAAATGACACAGACCAAATGTCATTGCAAACACCAATTGCAAATGACACAGACCAAACGTCATTGCAAACGTCAATTATGGCAGCAAGTTACTCTCAGGGATCCTTCTTTTCAACAAGCTGAAGTGTTTATGCTGAAAGAGTCAGTACTTTTAGAATCAAGGCATCAACATACCCATGGTAGGATGCACACGCCCACTGGGCGTACATTTTAAAAACCAGTCTGAGTGTACAGTATTGATACACGGCAACACAGACTGGTGGATGCAGCACAGAGCAATCTGCCATAGCACTGTAAGCACACCCTCTCATCCTCTAAGTCAGTGGTCGGCAAACTGCGGCTCGCGAGCCACATGCAGCTCTTTGGCCCCTTGAGGGTGGCTCTTCCACCAAATACCACGGCCTGGGCGACTCTATTTTGAAGAAGTGGCATTAGAAGAAGTTTAAGTTTAAAAAATTGGGCTCTGAAAAGAAATTTCAATTGTTGTACTGTTGATATTTGGCTCTGTTGACTAATGAGTTTGCCAACCACTGCCCCAGAGTATCTCAAATCCTCCTCCTCCTTCACCACTCCTGATATCTCCAACCATCCCCGTCCCCCAGCCTAGGGCTTCTCTATCCCAGCAGGCTGAGAGTGAATTCCACCACCTCTACCCTTTCTCACACCTGCTCTGGAGCAGTTTTCGGCTCTCTTCCTCCCCCAGAGACCCACTGTAAATCTATCAGGAAGGGTAGGCAGGTCGCAGTTCTTGGGACCACATGATTCTCTGCTAGCAGGGCTGAGAAAGGCAGCCTACAAAACAGTTAATATGACTAATCTTAACCCAATAAGCCTTTGTTTAAATTTCTCTGGGTTGGCAACCTTCACAAATTTTATACCCTTAAATTAACTCTGGAATTCCAAAATTTTAAGTTAACACAGCAAAATTATAAACCAAGGAAAAGCAATTAAAAGTTCTCTACTGTGTTCCCCCTAAAGCAGGGTTTGCACTGTCTTTCACACAGACTCTCACACGTACATTTATACACCAGACAGTCTGAGTTTTGACAACATTTCTGTAACTCAAAAGCGTTAACGGAGGCTCCGGAGTCATCCGCTCGCCGCTTGAATTCCTGAAAATTTTTCAAAAACCATTGCAGGGGAGTACAGACAGAACATGAAGCAGACTGACCCATTCTAATGATAGAGACAATCAGACCACAATAACACAGAATAACAAAGACAATGACAACCAACTGAGGATCACCGGGCACCGTTGTGCACCGGGATCTGGTCTCGGAAGTAGCGCTGCGTCCAGCCTTCCAGAGAACCCAGATGGGCTCCCACAGAACTAGAAATACGTTTCTTACTGGTAAGAACCAGATCCAGGCGGCTCCGATCAGAGTCAATCAGGAAATTTAGCAGGCGGGGTCTCTGACCTCTACCAGTCCCGGGGCTGAGGAACGTCTCTCAGAGATCTCCCCCTGGGTCGGAGAGTCTGGGGACCCCAGGTGTGATGGGGGAAAGAGGTTAACAGGATGCAATACCTCCAGGTAAGGCTGTGATGGTGTGACTGAAAAAGGAGGATTGGGAAACACAGGTTTTGATTTGTGTCTAAAGGCAACAAAGAAGAGGAAGCAGTTTTCCATGAGGAGTTTTACGTTTATTCTCAGGAAACAGGACATGGATGGTCCTGACCAAAAGAGGGTCATTGTGTGAGGTAGTTTTTTAAACTTTTCCCAAAGCAGCTCAGAAGAACAGACTAGAAGAGAGATGATAGCAGTTATGGACAGGAAGCAGAAGTCATGTAAAAGATAAGGTAACTGCCAAGAGTGTGCACTGAGGAATGAGCCTTGAGGTAATGTGGTCATCTCCAGGACACGTGGCCCCATTGGCTGAAAAAGAGTACTGAGCAGTCTGAGCCCATGGATCCTGGTGGTGGTGGCCAGGGTCTCAACAGATCTTTCTCTTACCACAGATTCCTGCAAATGCAGAGTGGTTTAAGAGTGCTATTTTGTAACTGATATCAGCCTCACACTCTTATGACTTCTGAGATAGTGGTATCCTGGGATTGTCCCCTCCTCTAGCCCTTGTATCTGGGGACCTTGATGAGACAGAATTCTAAGTACATGTCTAGGGTTGTATGAAGTGTTCCTGTTTTTGGCAAACAGTGGGACCGGATGTGAGAAGTCCTTCCAGGCATAGGTTCCTATATGTGTAAAGATTTAGAGTCAACACTGAGCTCATTCAGGAACCAACTCTTGTCCTTTTTTAAAAAATATGTTTTTTATTGATTTCATACATGAAGGGAGAATGAGAGAGATAGAAACATAAATGATCAGAGAGAATCATTGATGGGCTGCCTCCTGCATGCCCCCAAATGGGGATGGAGCCCGCAACCCTGGTTTGTGCCCCTGACCAGAACTGAACCCGGGGTCCTTCAGTTCACAAGCTGGCACTTTATCCACTGAGCCACACCAGCCGGGAGTTTTACTTTCATTGTGTCCATTTCTTTTTTTTTTTTTTTCAAATTTTTATTAAGGTATTATATGTGTACATATCTTACCATTGCCCCCCACCCCACCCCACTCCCATACCTGCCTTCACCCCCCCAATGTTCTGCATCCGTTGGCTACTCTTATATGCATGCATACAAGTCCTTCAGTTGATCTCTTATTTCCCCCACCTCTCCCTAACCCTACCGCTGTAATTAGACACTCTGTTTGATGCTTTACTGCCTCTGTAACTATCTTTTGGTTCATCAGTTTATAATGTTTTTCATTATCCCTAAATGAGTGAGATCATGTGCTATTTTTCTTTCATTGACTGGCTTATTTCACTTAGCATAATGTTCTCTAATTCCATCCAGGTGTCTACAAATGGTAGTAATTCCTTCTTTTTTATGGCAGCATAGTATTCCATTGTGTAGATGTACCATAGTTTTCTGATCCAGTCATCTGCTGACGGGCACCTAGGCTGTTTCCAAATCTTAGCTATTGTAAATTGTGCTGCTATGAACATAGGGGTGCATATATCCTTTCTGATTGGTGTTTCTGGTTTCTTAGGATATATTCCTAGGAGTGGGATTACTGGGTCAAATGGGAGTTCCATTTTCAGTTTTTTGAGGAAACTCCATACTGTTCTCCACAGTGGCTGCACCAGTCTGCATTCCCACCAGCAGTGCACGAGGGTTCCTTTTTCTCCGCATCCTCGCCAACACTTGTCGTTTGTTGATTTGTTGATGATAGCCATTCTGACAGGTGTGAGATGGTATCGCATTGTCGTTTTGATTTGCATCTCTCGGATAATTAGTGACTTTGAGCATGTTTTCATGTGTCTCTTGGCCTTCCTTCTGTCTTCTTTCGAAAAGCTTCTATTTAGGTCCGTTGCCCATTTTTTTATTGGGTCATTTATCTTCCTTTTATTAAGTTGTATAAGCTGCCTGTAGATGTTGGAAATTAAACCTTTATCAGTGATGCCATTTGCAAATATGTTCTCCCATACAGTGGGGTTTCTTGTTGTTTTGTTGATGGTTACTTTTGCTGTGCAAAAGCTTTTTATTTTGATGTAGTCCCATTTGTTTATTTTCTCTTTGGCTTCCATTGCCCTAGGGGCAGTATCACTGAAAAAGTTCTTTTGGCATATGTCTGAGATTTTGCTGCCTGTGGATTCCTCTAGTATTTTTATGGTTTCCCGTCTTATATTTAAGTCCTGTATCCATTTTGAGTTTATTTTTGTGTATGGTGTAAGTTGGTGATCTAGTTTCATTTTTTTGCATGTATCTGTCCAATTTTCCCAACACCATTTATTGAAGAGACTGTCTTGACTCCATTGTATGCTCATGCCTCCTTTGTCAAATATTAATTGCGCATATTGGTTTGGGTCGATATCTGGATTCTCTATTCTATTCCATTGATCTATATGTCTGTTCTTGTGCCAGTACCAGGCTGTTTTGAGGACAGTGGCTTTGTAATACAGCTTGAAATCTGGTATTGAGATCCCTCCTACTTTATTCTTCTTTCTCAGGATTGCTGTGGCTATTCGGGGTCTTTTTTTATTCCAGATGAATTTTTGGAGAGTTCTTTCTAGGTCTGTGAAATATGCTGTTGGTATTTTAATGGGGAGTGCATTGAATCTATAGATTGCTTTGGGTAGTATGGACATTTTGATGATGTTGATTCTACCAATCCATGAACATGGTATGTTCTTCCATCTGTTTACATCTTCCTCTATCTCTTTTTTCAGTGTCCTGTAGTTTTCCGCATATAGGTCTTTTACCTCCTTGGTTAGGTTTATTCCTAAGTATCTTAATTTTTTTTGGTGCGATGGAAAATGGGATTGCTTTTTTAGTCTCTCTTTCTGTAAGTTCACTGTTGGTGTATAGAAATGCCATAGATTTCTTGGCGTTAATTTTGTATCCTGCTACCTTGCCGAATTCATTTATTAAGTCTGTTAGTTTTTTGATAGAGTCTTTCGGGTTTTTTATGTACAATATCATGTCATCTGCAAATAAGGACAGCTTTACTTCTTCTTTTCCAATTTGGATGCCTTTTATTTCTTCTTCTTGTCTAATTGCAATGGCTAATACTTCCAGTACTATGTCAAACAGGAGTGGTGAGAGTGGGCATCCTTGTCTTGTTCCTGTTCTTAGGGGAAATGTTTTTAGTTTTTGCCCATTGAGTATGATGTTAGCTGTGGGTTTATCATATATAGCTTTTATTATGTTGAGGTATGATCCTTCTATTCCCACCTTGTTGAGAGTTTTTATCAAGAAAGGGTGTTGGATTTTGTCAAATGCTTTTTCTGCATCAATTGATATGACTATGTGATTTTTATCTTTCAATTTGTTTATGTGATGTATCACATTTATTGATTTGCGGATATTGAACCATCCTTGCATTCCTGGGATAAACCCTACTTGGTCATGGTGTATGATCTTTCTGATGTACTGCTGGATCTGATTTGCTAGAATTTTGTTGAGGATTTTGGCATCTACATTCATGAGGGATATTGGCCTGTAATTCTCTTTCATTGTGTTGTCTTTATCTGGTTTTGGTATTAGGGTGATGCTGGCTTCATAGAAGGAGCTTGGAAGTGTTCCTTCCTCTTGAATTTTTTGGAATAGTCTGAGGAGGATAGGTTTTAGTTCTTCCTTGAATGTTTGGTAAAACTCTCCTGTGAAGCCGTCTGGCCCCGGGCTTTTGTTTGCCGGAAGCTCTTTGATGACTGCTTCAATTTCTTCCATAGTTACTGGCATATTGAGCTGTTTAGATTCTTCCTGATTGAATTTTGGAAGGTTATATTTTTCTAGGAATATGTCCATTTCCTCCAGGTTGTCCAGTTTGTTGGAATAGAGTTGTTCGTAGTATTTTTTAACAATCCTTTGTATTTCGGCGGGATCTGTTGTTATTTCACCTCTTTCATTTCTGATTTTGTTTATTTGGGTCCTCTCTCTTTGCTTCTTGGTGAGCCTGGCTAGAGGTTCATCAATCTTGTTTATCCTTTCAAAGAACCAGCTCTTGGTTTTGTTGATCTTTTGTATTATTTCTTTGGTCTCTATGTCGTTTATCTGTGCTCTGATCTTTATTATTTCCTTCCTTCTGCTTACACTGGGCTTTTCTTGTTGCTCTTTTTCTAACTCTTTGAGTTTTTGGGATAGGTAATTTATTACCCCTGTTTCTTGTTTTTTGCAGTAGGCTTGTAGAGCTATGAACTTCCCTCTCAAGACTGCTTTCACTGTGTCCCATAGATTTTGGATTGTAGTGTTTTCATTGTCATTTGTTGTCATGATGTTTTTTATTTCTTCTTTGATCTCTCTGGTAACCCAGTCATGGTTTAATAGCATGCTGTTTAGTCTCCATGTGTTTGATTTCTTTGGGTTGTTTTTATTGTAGTTGATTTCCAGTTTTATGCCACTGTGGTCTGAGAAGATGCTTGATATGATTTCTATCTTCTTGAATTTGAAGAGACTTTGCCTATGTCCCAACATATGGTCTATCTTTGAAAATGACCCGTGTGCACTTGAGAAGAATGTATATTCTGTGGCTTTGGGGTGAAATGTTCTGAAGATGTCAATTAATTCCATCTGGTCTAGTGAGTCATTTAGGATTGATGTTTCTTTGCTGATGTTTTGTTTAGAGGATTTGTCCAATGGTGATAGTGGGGTATTAAAGTCTCCTACTATGATTGTATTGCTGTCAATCTCTCCCTTGATATCCTCCAGGAGTTTTTTTATGTATTTGGGTGCTCCTGTATTGGGTGCATATATGTTTACCAGAGTTATTTCTTCTTGTTGGATTGCTCCCTTTAGTATTATGAAGTGGCCTTCCTTATCTCTTGTTATGTCCTTCAGAGCTATGAACTTCCCTCTCAAGACTGCTTTCACTGTGTCCCATAGATTTTGGATTGTAGTGTTTTCATTGTCATTTGTTGTCATGATGTTTTTTATTTCTTCTTTGATCTCTCTGGTAACCCAGTCATGGTTTAATAGCATGCTGTTTAGTCTCCATGTGTTTGATTTCTTTGGGTTGTTTTTATTGTAGTTGATTTCCAGTTTTATGCCACTGTGGTCTGAGAAGATGCTTGATATGATTTCTTTGGGGTGAAATGTTCTGAAGATGTCAATTAATTCCATCTGGTCTAGTGAGTCATTTAGGATTGATGTTTCTTTGCTGATGTTTTGTTTAGAGGATTTGTCCAATGGTGATAGTGGGGTATTAAAGTCTCCTACTATGATTGTATTGCTGTCAATCTCTCCCTTGATATCCTCCAGGAGTTTTTTTATGTATTTGGGTGCTCCTGTATTGGGTGCATATATGTTTACCAGAGTTATTTCTTCTTGTTGGATTGCTCCCTTTAGTATTATGAAGTGGCCTTCCTTATCTCTTGTTATGTCCTTCAGTTTGAGATCTAATTTGTCAGAAATAAGTATTGCTACCCCAGCTTTTTTTTTCAGTTCCATTTGCCTGGAAAACCTTTTTCCATCCCTTCACCCTCAGTCTGTGTGCGTCTTTTTTTCTGAGGTGGGTTTCTTGTAGACAGCAGATATATGGGTCATGTTTTCTTATCCAATCCATTACCCTATGTCTTTTGATTGGGGCATTTAATCCATTTACATTTAAAGTTATTATTGATAGGTACTTATTTGTCACCATTCCTATTCTTTACACCTGTGTTCCTTCTTCACTTCCTATTTCTTTTTTTTTTTTTTTTTTACAGCAGATCCTTTAGCATTTCTTGCATTGCTGGTTTGGTGGTAATAAATTCCGTTAGTCCTTTTTTGTCTGTGAAGCTCCTGATTTCACCTTCAATTTTGATTGACAGCCTTGCTGGGTACAGTATTCTTGGATTCAGACCCTTCCTTTTCATGACTTTGTATATTTCATTCCATTCCCTTCTGGCCTGATGAGTTTCTGTTGAGAAATCAGTTGCTAGTCTGATGGGGGTTCCTTTGTATGTAACTTTCTGTCTCTCTCTGGCCGCTTTTAAGATTCTTACTTTGTCGTTGGTGTTTGCCAATTTAATTATAATGTGCCTTGGCGTCGGTCTTTTGGGGTTCATTTTGCTTGGGACTCTGTGAGCTTCTTGGATTTGTGTGGGTTTTTTCTTCTCTATATCAGGGAAATTTTCTGTCATTATTTTTTCAAATAGGTTTTCTATTCCTTGCTCAGCTTCCTTTCCTTCTGGAACCCCTATTATGTGGATGTTGTTTTGTTCCGTGTTGTCCCAAAGTTCCCTTAGGATCTCCTCCTGCCTTTTAATTTTTTTTTTCTAGAAGTTGCTCTACTTGGGTATTTTTTCCCATCTTGTCTTCTAGCTCACTGATGCGGTCCTCTGCTTCTTCTAGTCTACTCTTGATGCTTTCTATTGAGTTCTTTACAGCAGCGATGTCATTTTTCATTTCTTCTTGGTTCTTCTTCATTTCCTCTTGGTTCTTGCTCATATTGTCGAATTTGTCTTCCATTCTTTTCAGCCACCTTATGACCATTTCTCTGAATTCTTTTTCTGGAAGGTTGCTTGCCTCCATTTCATTTACTTCCTTTTCTGGTGATGCCTGCTTTTCTTTCATATGCGGGCTGTGTCTTTGTCTCCCCATGGTCTCTCTTCTCTGGGTGTCTGGTTATGTAGTTCTCTCTCTCCTGCGTCGATTTAAAGGCACAAAATACAGCACTACCAGGTACAACACACAAGGCACTGAACAGAAATGTATTCACGATATTAATAACCTCCAATAAAGGTGACCACCAGAGAAAGGCAAATTAGGGGATAGTAGAGAAAGAAGAAGAGGAAAAAGAAAGAAAGAAGAAGAAAAAAAAGGGGGGTGTCAAAATGAAATTGGGAAAAGGGAAAAAAAGAAGAAAAAAAAGTAAGAGAGACAAGAAAGAGACTAAGAGAGAAAGGGAAACAGACTATATATATTGGGGATAAAACTCCAATAGAACAATCACTTATCCCAGCAAATGCCAGCAACAAGTACCTGGGGATTAATACAAACTACAACACCAACTAATATTGAGTGAGGCAAGGGAAAACAGAAGCACTAAACAAACAAAAAAATAAACAAAAGAAGAATAAGCAAAACAATCTCACAAAAAAAGCATAAAAATTTGATATAATCTACATTCAAGCGAACAACAACAAAAGGACAGAGAGAAAAACAATTTTTTGGATAGTTAAGACAGCGAAGAGAGAGGTGTGTATGGACTTGGAGCAGGGGATTGGAGATTAGATATATAAGTAGGGTGAAATTTTAAAAGGGGGTAAACAGAAAGAATAGGGAAAATCTAAAGCAAGAAAGGGGTAAGATAAACAGGACACTGAAAAGGGAAAAGTGAGGAAGAGAGTGATGGCATAAAGGTAGATTTGAGATAGAGTAAAATGATGCTAAAGGAAAGATAAAAATAGAATGTAGAACATTAATCCCAAAACAAAATGAAGAGAAAATAAAATGACACTTAAAAAAAAAAGATAAAATAGCAGTAGTAATAATACGGATTGAAAATAAAAATGTAATAATTAAAAAGGTAAAATCAAGTGAGGAAAAAAATTAGTTTCTTGAGTAAAAGATGCAAAAAATGAAAATAAAAAAAATAAAAAAATAAAAATAAAATGTGGAATAGTGAAGGTCATTCACTTCCTCTGTTGTTCTGTTTGGCATGCCTGTTTCTCAGTCCGGACAGTATTGCAGTTCCCTGCGTTCCACTGCTCTTTAGTGATGTAAGCCAGTCCTGATTTTAAGCAGGCGGTGTGTCTTAATTCGTATTCTTTTATTTTTGATTACACAAGAGTCAATTTGTGATTCAGCCCCTGGGTGGCAGTGTTTCTGGATTGACTTCCGGGTTTATCTATGGCCTCTCTAGGCAGTGTTAGAGCCTTCTTTCCCTGTGGCACTCACTACCGGTTTGTGGGAGTGGGCTGCCTCAGAGCTGGCTCTCCGATGGTCACTCCCCGCTCCGATCCCCAGGTTCCAGAAAAACAACTTTCCCCTGCAGTCTCCCAGGGTGTCCCCAACTGGGTGAACCTATGAATTGGGCTTAGTAATCAGAAGCAAGAATTTCAAGAGGAAAAAGCCCAAGTGTGCGCACTCCGTGGCTGCGTGTAAGTCTAGCACACCCCTGAAATTCTTAGGGTGTCCCTGCACTTCAGATCAAAATGGGTTGCTTTTTAGAGAGCCCTTCTGTTAGCAGCTCTGAGGACCCCCTTCCACATTCACAGATCACGCCAGCCCCAGCAGCCACCGATTTTTCTAGGCACAGACTTCCCTGATCCTCCAGCTCCCGCAAAACGCGCGTTCCTCTCTCGCGCTGGGACCAGAGACCTCACCTTATCCTAGGCGAAATCTGACCTTTCCGTAGTGGAGTGTAGAGCTCCTCTGAACCCGTGTGTTTGCGCCAATTGGGGAGCGTTGTTCTGGGGCTCGCAGCTGTTCCGTGGGTGCCGCAGTTGTGGATTCTCAGGCTTCCCATAAGCTCCACTTTCCGGTTCCAGATGGCGGCGACTCCGCGTCCAAGCCCACAGCTCCGGGAGGGGACCCAGCCGCAGTGGGAGCTGCCAGGTCAGGGGAACCCCGTCTAGCAGTCTCCCACCTTCTTCTGGAGTTCACCTGTCCCCCAACTTGCCAACAAACACTCCTAGTGCGACCCTCAGCTGTTCTTTCTTTCTGCTCCGGGACAAGGCTCGGAACACGTCTGTCTATTCCGCCGCCATTTTTCTCCCTCTCCATTGTGTCCATTTCTTAAAATGGGAACTGGTGAAGTAGGACAGGAGTGAGGTCTAGAGGAGCTTTGTGATACCATTTGAGTCTGTTCTGCGGGTTAAAGAAGCAATGGAATATTTGGAGCAGCAGAGGCAGTTCATCCAACCCAGATCTTATTAGACTTTCTGTGGCTGAAGCATAACAAACCATATGAGTGTGCGGGAGGTGGTAGAAAATCTAAGATGGAAACTGCTATGGTAGTTTTGGTGAGCGTGATGGTAAGTGGCCCATGATGATGACTGTGGAGGTGAAATAAGCAGTTGGATTCTGGATCAGTGTTTTAGGTTTGGCCACCGGGATTTTTGAATTTTGAGGTTGAAATGGAGAGAGGTAAGAGCGAGGGATGACTTAGAGGTCTGCATTTGGTAGCTGGAGGTATGGAAGCACCATCAACTGAGATGCAGATATTCATAGTAGAAGTATAATGTTCACTGGGGATACCAAACTTTTATATTTTAATCTGTTATGGTGTGCGATATTTCAGAGAGCAGTTCATGAGCATCTGGAACTCTGAGGACAAGTTCAGGTTGAAAACTTCTTTAAAAGGTAGTCGGGAGTGTAATGACCAGGGTAGAGTTGTAGATCATCTTTGTTTTTAAACTTTTTTTCTGTTTAATTGGAGACCAAAGAGCAATTAAAACAAGATGAGACTGCAGCTGTTGCATATTTACTTGTTAATCACACACCAGGATTGTGTTGAGAGCCTTGGTGTGGCTTGTAGTGTGGTCATTAGTCTGATTGATTTACATAAGGGCATGAGTGGTTATATGTGAGACACATTGGACCTGGGATAGAGGACCATAGGCCATGGGACTTGAGTGAGTAAGGCTGTGACAGGTGAAGGGACATCAAGTGCAGTACCAGAAGAGGTGGGCTCTGGCTATCTGAGATTCTCAATAGGTGAGGTTGAAGGAAACAACTATCAGGGAGGAGGCCATCATAGAAGGACTCCAGGCTGCCCCAATGAGTGTGGACTATGACAGTTGGTATAGAACTTAATTCAGTTTGAATTTTCCAGGCATTCACAAAACCGCACATGCTGAGTAATGAGTAGGAAGTCATGGAGATGATTCTGGGGGCTGGGACAGTGGGAGTGCTGGTGTGTGAGAGGTGTGGGAGAAAGAGTGATGTGCCCTTGGAGAGGGTATGTGCACTCATGGTTGAGGGTCCTGACATTGACATAAGAGGGAATGAAGGTGGAGTTAATTTCTGTCGATGTCTGGATAATATGAAATGGTGAATTTCAGATTAATTCCTGAAAAGAGCATCTGTTGTACTGGCACATTCTTGGTCCAGAGATTAGGTGAAATATATGTGCACACCTGCCTTTTGTTGAGGAGTGCTGTTACAGTGATCCATAGGAATGAGATAGCATACATCATTGTCATCTCAGCTGGCTTTGGGAAGGCTGAAGTGTAAGAAATACATTACAGAAGTGGTGAACGGAGTATTGGAAATAAAGTTGATTAAGAAAAACTGTCCAAGTCACAATATACTTGTGTTATCTTTGCCATGATGCCTCTGGGAATGAAGCTATGTGAGAGAAGTGTGGTGCAAAGATTTATGTGAAGGAAGCAATGCAAAGTGATGGCCTCAGCACCATAGGATTGCGGTCAAAAGGGTAAAGAGTGATGCCAAAAATTTCAGGGTCTTGAAATGAGAATTCTGGGGAAAACCAGGTTATCGCCTGACAAGAGCAGTGTCAAATCACTCACACTCTCATTATGGACAACTTCTCTCTGTACCCTATGTTCATGGCACCCACTGTATTGACAAGGGGTAGTGTGGCCTACATGTGAGTCCTAGAGCACAGGTATCATCTATATGCTCACTGCCCTTGTTGTGGGAAGACACAGCATCAGTAGGAATATAAGGAGAGAGTGACTTTGATGAAACCAAGGCCTGATATCTTCTCTGTATTCAGCAGTCCAAGGAGCAGATGGATATGGAATTTGGGGTGTATGATTAATGTAAAATCCGGTGAGAGAAGCTGATAATGGACTGAACTGCCCCATTATGACAGGATATGAACTTTGAGGATGTGGCCATTGCCTTCTCTCTGGAGGAGTGGGGGATCCTTGATGAGGCTCAGAGACTTCGGTACTGTGATGTGATGCTGGAAGATTTTGCACTTGTGTCATCTGTAGGTAAGACCTTCACATCTCTCCTAATAGACTGAGGTGATGTCCTCTCTTCCTTTATTCTCCACCTGTAGCATTATCTCTCCTACAGCCAGACCATAGGCTCTGCAGATTGTCCTCACTGTCATGCTATGGATGCTAGTGCTGAGCTGTGTGGAGAGCCCTGAGAAATAGACTCCACAAACTTCTTTAACACTATTTTTCTCAAAAAGTGGATGATGTGTCTGGGATCCAGGAGTCTTACAGACAGGTTAATAGTCCCACTTGCTGCTCACCTCTCCCTGGGAGGGTGACTGTATCTAGATCCATGGCTTCCACTTCTGCACCCTTCCTCTAGATAAAGGTCCTTGGTGACTGCCTGTGCCAGGTTATAGTCTTTACTTTCATGAACCATGGGCTGTTCTTGAAAGACCCTCCTTCAATTGGTGTTTGTACTATTACCTTTGCAAGTGGAATTGCTCTGGACCAGGGCTGGCTGGTCACCTCTGTCATCTTTCATTAACTCTTGGAATATTTAGGTTTTATGTATTTGTAGAGAAGGTGGTGAGGGGAACCATAGTTTTTTTCACAGGGTGAACATGCAGGATGGTCTGAGGGAGGCCTGGCCCAGCTGACTGGCAACTAACAGAATATATGACACAAGGGCTGTGCTCCAATTATACCAGGAATCGGCTTGATTCCATCAGTGTGCAGATGCAGGTGCCACTGCCTACATCTCCTTTTTACCTTTCCTTTTAACTACTTTACACCTTCTGACTTGTCATTTCACCTGTGACTTACTAGCTTTTGGCTCTGTTCACATTTGTGGCATTTTTACATCACCTGTTCCTCTGCACTGATGCCTCTGCATTATTCTTCAACATTGACCTGAACATGTGTTATAAGGTGCATATACATGCTACGGTAGGCTTCAAACAGCAGCTACTTGTTTATGGAATTTTTCTTGGAATAAGACATAAGCAAAATTCTGCAGAACTTGCCTATGTTATCCGCAGACAAGCCCTACTGAACACTGTTAGCCTAAGGAAGTACTGGATGTCTTACTTCACTTCCATGTGGTGCTTGCCATCTTTGTGTCATATTCCTGGTGTAGTCTTCCTTCCTTTATGATCTTCTGACGCTCAGAACTTCACAGAAGCCTCTTATAATCCTTCTTGTACATCTCTTCTTTTCAGAAAATTCCATGGAGCCAAGGTGTCATGGGCTACACAGTTTGTAATGGAACTTCCTCCTGTCACCACAGTCAACATTCATTTCCTCCCCTTTTCTTTCTGTTTTCAGGTTGTTGGCATAAAAATGATGATGATGAGTCCTGTTCTGATCAGAATGTATCTTTACAAGAAGAGTCACAGGTCAGATTTTCCAGTAGAGCTCTAGCAACTCAGAAATCCCATCTGTGTAAGTGGTGTTTCTCAGTGTTAAAAGATGTTTTGCACCTTACTGAGTCACAAGCAGAGTACTTTGAGCACAAAGGCTTCTTCAGTGACCCATGTGTGAGAAACTTCTGTTTCAGAGCAAACCCTCACCAGCAACAGAGGGATGCCAGCGGAGAGACCTCCTGGAAAGAAGCTATGTACAAGGCCTCATTTGCAGCCAGGTGCAGCTTCTACTTATTAGAGGTGCCTTCAAACAGCAGGGAGGTTGGGGATGACTCCCAAGCTCCCTCAGAGCTTCTCCTGCATCAGACCACTCTCAACACTGAGGAGCCACACTGTGGCAGTGAGGTTTCACAAGAATTCCTTAGTGCAAAAAGTCATCACCAATGGGATAAATGTGAAAAAGCTGTCAGCCACAACCAGAAAGTTGTTGCATCTCAGGGTGTCTGTTCTGGAGAACTGATTTATGAGTGTGGCAAATGTAGTAAAGTTTTTAGACAAATCTTTAACCTCATTCAAAATAAGAGAATTCACACTGGAGAAAAGCAGTATGAGTGAAGAGAATGTGGGAAAACTTTCAGTCAAAAGTCTGATGTCAATAAACACCAGCGAGTTCACACTGGAGAAAAGTCGTATGTGTGTACAGATTGTGGGAGGTCTTTCAGTGAGAGTTCTAACCTCATTCAATATCAGAGAATTCACTCTGGAGAAAAACCTTATAAGTGTACCGATTGTGGGAAAACTTTTACCAGAAAATGTAACCTTATGAGACACCTGAGACTTCACACTGGAGAAAAACCTTATAAGTGTAGTGATTGTGGGAAGTCTTTTAGGAAAATAATCATTTCCTTTCCCATAAGAGAGTTCACACTGGGGGAAAGCCTTATGAGTGTCCAGATTTTGGGAAATCTTTTAGCCAAAAATGTAACCTTATAAGACATTGAGATTTCACACTGGGGAAAAGCCTTAAATGTAAGGGAATGTTTCATTTTCTTACTCAGAATAGCAACACTGAAGGAGACCCCATCTTACACATTTACCTTAATATAATCCCTTTTTATCAGGACATACACTCTGCTAGATTCCTCATAGGTTGCAGGTATAAGTTAGGTTTGAAGGAGCTGCTTTTACTGCTATCCTGCCCAGGCCTACTATCCAATTAATGTCACTGTGAGTGATTGTGGCTGAAGTGTTTTCCCTTCAACCACCTGGCTCACCTGAACAATGTGTATCAGTTACAAACCCCACATTCTCTCTTGTGCTTGAATAAATTCTAAATACTCTGAACGCTTTGCAGGATCTTTTTATATCTGAATAGGCAACGTGCCTGACTCAAGGTTTGTCCAGAATACCCATCTGCAGCAAAGAAGTGTCGTACCTCTTTAAGGTGGCTCTCACATTATGCTGTGATGATTTGCTTAGGTTCTAGTTCACCAATTTGAAATCCACTGGCTCTGATTTATGCTATTATGATAAAGGTGTTTTTCCTGTTGTACTTTCATTGTGTTGGTTCTATTCACTACCTGCCGTGATTTGAAAGCACTGTTGTGATCTGTCAGCATGTAAATACGAACAGATATTGTGGTGACGTCAAACCTTCAGTGCTTCGGAAGGGAGAGCATGATGGCAGAAAATCACTGTTTGTCCACAACCTGCTTATTTTGCATTGCTGCCCAAGGCCTTGTAAGGAAGACTGCATGACTTCATAGTTTTAATTTACATCCCAGTACCTTGGTTATTGGTGAGGTCAGTGGTCACCCAGATGAGGAGGATTTTGCTGTCCTTCTGTTCACAATAGGAATTATGTTCTCTGTTCACAGTATGTGTTACATAACTCTCAGCACTGTTTAGGGGAACTTCTCCCCATGTACTGCAAAGGAGCCATGTGCCATGAAGTACGAAATTTCATAGTCTTGTGACATTTGTTGTAAGACTCTGAGGTTAACCTACTATTGAGACAGAAACACTGTATTCACAGTGATGGGAGAGACTGCAGTAAATTAGATGGAAAGTGTCTCTATTGTATGTAAATCCACAAATGTTCCTGGGCCTGTGGCTTGTGTGACCTTTGTGTACAGACATTCTCAGTCCTCCAAAACTGTTTCCTGTAGCTGTAGTCAATGGCAGAGAAAACAATTTAATGGTTTTGTGGATTCCCCTGGTCTCTATAAAGTGTTCACCTCAATGTCATTTCTCAATATGTAAGAACTCGAGGCTGGAGGAAAGATAATCCTGTAATCAGTCCCAGGATGTGACGTTTGTAGCCAGTCAACATACCTGTTGATTCCATGGCACTAGTCTTCACTGCTTGCCAATATTTGCTACCATTGAGGCAAAGCTGCTCCTCCCAGGAAATGAGCACTGACATACAAGAAAGTGCACTTTTCTAATGTGTGTGATTTCGTGAGCCTTGACCTAGAGGTAAAGCATGAACCCACCACAGGTGAAATCTTAGCTGTAACTCATAAAGGAGGTGTGGCAAAAGTATGCTTTCAGTTGTGAGTACACAAACCGCACCGCTTGTGCTTTTAAAAAATAGTATTAAAAATACCTTTATTTTATTTATTTTATTTATTTTTAGGAAAAAAAGGAGGGAAGGGGGGATAGAGAGAGATACA